>NC_064638.1:1017267673-1017892673 GCF_023864345.2 Schistocerca serialis cubense | reverse complement strand
CTGTTATTATTATAACATCACATACGATTTTCGTTCGACTGCAAAAACGGCACGAGAAACTGGTGCGTTAGTTGAGCTCCACGGACGTGCCGGACTTTCGACCTTGGAGAAGACGTCCTTCGTCATGTAGAAGAGACCCAACGACGAGTACTCGGAACGTTGCCCATTGCATGGGCACCTATAAAGTGGGCACCTATAAAGCACACAGGTCACTACTGTTCGTTGTCTCCTCAACGCGAGCACCGACAAACGGCATATTTGAAAATGACTCGGACATTAAATGTATTTTACATTAAATGGTACATATCAGGAGATGTGTTCGATACCAAAACAGTACATAAAGTCCTGTCTAAAACCCCGGAGGCCTATAGCAGGAATTGTGAAACACCATGTGAACGTACTCTGTTGCGAAACTATAAGTAGCCACTATGTTGGTAGTGCGCTTGAAACTATTTCTTTCTTTCTGATTGCTTGTTTTCTCCATTTCTTTCCATTTACATCCTGTCGTTTACTCACAGATATAATTTTCTTTACAAGCAGTAGGCTACAAATTTGGAAAGGATACTGGTTTATGCATTTACCTAAAATTTGATAACGCTAAGTGGTTAGGGAAAACAGCCTACCGTTTATATAAATTTGATGCTACTACTACGGGTTGTCGTTGTACTTAGAGCGTAAGTACAACAAATCGTTTTCGTACTATGTAAACAATATGAATAAAAGGTAGCTGATTTCGTCTGTTAATGAACAGGCAGTAGGAAAGTGGTCTTTTCATCATTAAGAAACTTTGAATTTTATGTATATTGCTTGGTACTCGATATTTTGTGATAGTCACTGATTATTGACTCATCTTGTATCTTCTGTTATTTCGGACACGATGGACAGAAACAGACAGGTGCAGTGGAATAAACTGTAAGTTGTGCTCAAATACTGCATATTTTTCCTAATTCATTCATTCGCTGGCTACATTAAACATCCTGTGAAAAGATGAAATTTATAATTTCGTCCCATATTTTCAAGAAGTCAGAGCTGGCAGGTGTTGCATCATTTTGCGTAGCTTTTTAATTTCACTGAGGACTAGCTTCGTCCTCCAGTCAATTCTCAGTGATGGTCATACATTCGTGGTCTTGAAATTCTCTGGCTGATTAAAGCGATATAACTTTGTCTTTCTTGGGCGAGCTCTTTACCAGCTGAACTCTCCAAGTGCGACTTGCGACCCGTTCTCATAGCTTTACTTCCGCCGGTACGTAGTCTCCTACCTTCTAAACATCACGACAGTTTTCGTACGTGCCTTGTGGGATTAGCATTCCTGGAAGGTACGATATTGTGGAGACACGGCTTAGCCATAGCATGGGAGATTGTTTGAAGAATGAATTTTCACTCTGTAGAGGAGTGTGCGCTGATTTGAAACTTCCTGGCACATTAAAAGTGCGTGCCGGACCGGGCGTCGAACGTAGAACCGCTGTTTTTCGCGGGTAGGTATCCAAGCACGCCTCATCTCGCCAAGGTAGGAGATGTGGTGTTGGGCGAAGTAAAACTGTGTGGGAGGGTCGTGAATAATTCTTGGATATCTCAGTCGGCAGAGCACCTTCCGGCGAACAACAAGGGTCCCAGTCTCGCGTCCCGGTTCGGCATGCAGTTTTAATTTGCAGGAATTTTCAAATCACACTCCACTGCAGATTGAAATTTATTTCTGGAAATTAAAGGTATTATTTAGGCCTCAAACTACGTTACATGCAGTACATATTTTTCGGTCTCAGCGGGTGTTATGAATATTACAGCTGACACCTCGCATCAGTATTATTCCTTAAAAGTATGACAAACTATATTTCACCTAAAACTAAATGAAGTAAATAATTTCTGCTCAGTGTCCCGCTCAGGCCAATAATACTCATCGATCGGCTCTTGAAGTCCTGATTGAGGGAGAATAGATTAAGCAGTTCCGAAAAGAAACTGCAATAAGATTCATTTTTCAGCTTAAAACAGAACAGGCACGGAAGAGTAGCTCTGTGTGTAGGACGGGGCATGAACTGTGACCTGTGTCTTTCGCGGCCAGTCTATCCGAGCTGACCCCATTTCCAGCAGAAATAAGCCATGTGTATTTCCTGTTCAAAAAATGGCTCTGAGCACCTTGGGACTTAACTTCTGAGGTCATCAGTCTCCTAGAACTTAGAACTACTTAAACCTAACTAACCTAAGGACATCACACACATCCATGACATCACACACATCCATGTCCGAGGCAGGATTCGAACCTGCGACCGTAGAGGTCACGCGGTTCCAGACTGTAGCGCCTAGAACCGCTCGGCCACCCCGGCCGGCGTATTTCATGTCGTTTTAAATCCAAAATCACACTCTTAGCGCGATTTCACTCGCCTTCTCTCTGATCCCGATAAATTAAAAATACTTGCGTCGCAAGTAGTAGAACGTAGAGCAAGTTCTGCTCCCAGTGAGCTGGAACCGAGTAGTTTATAGTAGCGTTACATGTCGGTAGAAAACCTCAGTCTGCTATTATTTGTGTCGCATCACAAGTCAACAAAAATATTATTTGTTTGAGTTCTTCTTTTGGTTGTATTCAACAGATCAGACTAAAATAATTTTTATACATCCCACCAAAAACTACTACTAAATAAAATACTATTTTTCTGATACTTTCGACTTGCGTTCGTAATATGAAAGATTTTACAGTTCCAAGTGTTCACGTCTTCAATGCATCTTGAAAAGACCATTATTGTACTGCTGCAGATGTTATGAATAAATAATTTTTTACCTTATCGGTAAATACTCTGAGGTGACAAAGGTCTTGAGATACCTCCTAATACAGTATTTCGCCCAGCGTTGCCCAGCAAATACATATGGCATGGACTCAACAAGTCGTTGGATGTCCCTGCAGAAATATGGGGCCGTGTCCTTATAGCCGTCCATAATTGTGAAAGTGTCGCCGGTACGGGATGTTGTGCACGAACTGACATCTCGACTATGCCCCATAAATGTTTGATGGGATCCATGTCGAGCGATTTGGGTGGCCATATCATTCGATCGAATTGCCCATAATGTTCTTCAAACCAATCACGAACAATTGCGGTCCGGTGACATGACATAGTTCCTTGGGAATATGAAGTCCGTAATGGGTGCAGATGGTCTCCGAGTAGCCAAACATAAATAACCATTTCCAGTCAGCGATCGGTCAGCTGGACCAGAGAACCCAGTCCATTCCACGTGCACGCAGCTCACGTCATTATGAAGCCACCACCAACTTGCACAGTGATTTGTTGACAAATTTATCCATCGATTCAGTTGAAATCGGGACTCATCTGACCAGGCAACGCTTCTACAGCGAGGGGAGGCGTTGCAGGCGATGTCGTGCTGTTAGCAAAGGCACTCGCGTCAGTAGTCTGCTGCCGCAGCCCTTTAACGCCACATTTCACTGCACTGTTCTGACGGATACATTCGTCGTACGCCCAACATTGGTTTCTGCGGTTATGTCACACACACACAGTGTTGCTTGTCTGTAATCACTGACAACTCTACGCAAACGGCGCTGCTCTCGGTCGTAAAGTGAAAACCGTAGTCCACTGCGTTATCTATGCTGAGTGATAATGCCTGAAATTTGGTATTCTCGGTACAATCTTTACACTGTGGATCTCGGAACACCGAATTCCCAAACGATTTCCGAAATGGAATGCCACATGCGTCTAGCTCAACTACCGTTCGGCGTTCAAAGTCCGTTAATTCCCGGCATGCGGGCATAATCACGCCGGAAACCTTTTCACAAGGATCACCTGAGTACAAATGACAGCTCTGCACATACACTGCCCTTTCATACCTTGTGTATGCGAAAATGCCGCCATCTGTGTACATATGTGCATATCGCTTTCCCATGACTTCTGTCACCTCAGCATATTTCTCTGTTGACGCTGCATGTGAGTGTCAAAAGCTCGGCAGAGATGCTTCAGAGCCGAAACTCTGTGGGTACAGAGTGCTTCGTACGTACACAACTAACCATGAGCACTTATAGTTGTATACGATTTTAGGATCCGGCAGCAAACCCGAAGAGACTTTCAAGCCTTATTACGCTGGGAAAGCCTACGTAATCACAATAATTAAATAACAAAATCGTGGTACTCGTAGTATTCAGTTGACAAAGACGGATATAACGTGAAAATGGTCAACAAATGGGAGGTGTTAATATGACCGAACTATCAGCTTTGAAAGTCGTGGTTGCAAAATACTATCACGGACACTAAACAGAGGAATGAAAACAGTTTGTAGAAGCCGACTTCCTGGAAGACCAGTTTGCATTCCTGAGAAATGTGGCCACATGAGAGGCACTATTGCCCCTACCACTTATCTTAACGATAAGTTATGGAAAGGCAAACCTACGTTTATAGCATTTGCAGACTTAGAGAAAGCTTTTAGCAATGTTGACTCAAGTACTCTGGCTATTTACAACTTGTACAGAAACCAGACGGCAGTTACAAGAATCAAGGAACGGGAAAGAGATGCAGTGGTTGAGAAGGGAGTGAGACGGTGTTGTAGCGTACCCCGATGTTATTCAGTCTGTACATTGAGCAAGCAGCAAAGGAAATCAAGGAAAAAAATTGAAGGAATTAAAGTTCAGAGAGAAGAAATAAAAAGTTTGAGGTTTGCAGATGATACTGTAATGCTGTCAGAAATAGCAAAGTATTTGGAAAAGCAGCTGAAGGGAGAAGAAATAAGTTTGAGGTTTACGGACGATATTTTTTTGCCGTCAGAGATACAAAAGAAGTTGGAAGAGCAACTGAATGGAATGGGCAGTGTCCTGAAAGGAGGGTATAAGATGAACATGAACAAAAGCAAGACAATGATGCGTGTGAAATCTTATGGGACTTACCTGCTAAGGTCATCAGTCCCTAAGCTTACACACTACTTAACCTAAATTATGCTAAGGACAAACACAGACACCCGTGCCCGAGGGAGGACTCGAACCTCCGCCGGGACCAGCCGCACAGTCCATGACTGCAACGCCCAAGAACGCTCGCCTAATCCCGCGCGGCAAAAGTAAGACAAAGATCGTGGGACGAAGTATGACTAAATAACGTGACGCTGAGGGAATTACATTGGGAAATGAGACTCTTAAAGATAGTATGTGAGTTTTTCTATTTGCTCAACAAAATATCAGATGATGGCCGAAGTAAAGGACATAAAATGTAGACTGACAATGATAAGAAAAATGTTTCCGAAGAAGAGAAATTTGTTAACATGGAATATAGATTTAAATGTTAGCAAGTCTTTACTGAAAGTATTCGTACTGAGGGCAGCCATGTATGGAAGTGTAACATGGACGATAAAAATTTTGAATAAGAAGAGAATAGAAGATATTGAAATAGGATGCTACATAAGAATGTTGAAGATTAGATAGGTAAGTCACGTAACTAACAAGGAGGTACTGAATAGAACTGGGGAGTCAAGAAATCTGTGGCACAATTTGACCAAAAGAAGGGATCGGTTGATAGGAAACATTCTGAGACATCAAGAAACATAGTATTGGGGGAAAGTGTGGCTGGTAAAAATTGTAGAGGGACACCAAGAGATGCATACAGTAAGCAGATTCAGAAGGATGTAAGCTGCAGATGAAGAGGCTTGCACAGGATAGAGTAGCAAACTTAAGACCACAACGACAACAACAACAATAATAACGTCAACTGATGACAGGAGTACAACATGTTAGTATAGGAGTGCAACGTGTTAGTTCGCTGTCGTGAATCCGCTGGCGGCTACAAATCACGAGGCAAATTTGTTCAGGGCAGTGGCAGCGCTGCGAAACTTAGCAGTCTGAGGCAGACTGGAAGAAGTGCGTTTGCACAGCTTGAGATCACACCTTGCTCTGCATATAGTCACATCGCTGACAGACAGAGAACACCAGTGCTACTGATAGTGTGCCTGGCGAGGTCTGCGGTTGCTCTAACCTCGGCGGGGGCGGCAGGCGGCCATTAGCGGGGGTAATCAAGGGCGCTGCCCCAGCCGTGACCGGCGCTGCGCGGTGTCGCGACCTTTAATCACCTGTCAGCGTCCGTCACACACGCCCCACGCCGCCACCCAATTAACGTGCGATAACCGAAACACGACAGCCGGCGGGCCACGCGTGCGCTCTGCCAGATAGCCGCCGGCACGTCAAGTGCGCATCCAACGTGTATAGAGTACGACTACAAGCCAATCGTGGCGCAGTCCCCAAGGCTTCAGAGAAGCCATTCGAAGCCTCTCATTGGCCGAGGCTGAAACGCAGGATTCATGTTACTTCATCTGAACTTAATTTTACTATGACGTTTCACTTGTGACCCGCTTGCAGAGTAATCAATGGAAGCAGACACGCTCATTAAACACACTGGTTCGCAAAACGTTAAAGTAACTCTCACATGATGAACATTATACATTCCGTCTCGCTTTCCGCATCTGTTTACCTTCCCTCACCTGGATCCTCCATCATCTCATGAAGTTCTCAACCCTCGTCACCCACGTCGAACACCTCCGCATCTGCCGGCCGGAGTGGCCGAGCGGTTAAAGGTGCTACAGTCTGGAACTGCACGACCGCTACGGTCGCAGGTTCGAATCCTGCATCGGGCATGGATGTGTGTGATGTCCTTAGGTTAGTTAGGTTTAAGTAGTTCTAAGTTCTAGGGGACTTATGACCATAGCAGTTGAGTCCCATAGTGCTCAGAGCCATTTGAACCATTTTGAACCTCCGCATCTACTATACTGTCCGGAAGCTAGATTTCGATCATCCCATTGTCTTCCCTCTGATCACCAACCCTGGTATGCTACCACGCCTTCACGAACACATCTATCCGTCTCTATACCTACACACACTCCATAGCATATTACAAAGCAGCTTCAACCAACTCTCTCCCCAGGCAATGAAATCCGCCTCGGTATTTATCCTTATTCCACTCATTTTCCCTCTCCGTTCATCTCAATCCCTTTCCTCTTGCAACCTTTACCCTGCCCACTCAACACGTTACTTCTCACACTCTTGTCTTTCGCACCGACTGTATTTCCAAATGTCTAACTCTACTCCTACCTCTCATCTCCGTAGTTTTCCTAACAGATCCCTACATTTCTTCCCACAATCTTCAAACCTCCTCCCCACCCTAGTGCAGATATTTCAGATTTTAAGTGAAAGTGCAGTGCCTCAGTGAGTTTTTTTTTTTCAGAAGAATTTCTCCTTCCTACACTGTGTTTTCAAATCTTACATATTTTTCGTTTTTTAACTGTCCGCCTTAGATTCTTAATTTTAAATAGAAAATAGCCACAACTTTGGTTGCTATTTCTCATTACAATTTTTTAAAATTCTTCTAGGCTGAAAATCGGAGCACATCCCCCGCTCATATGGGGCGAGGAGGATGAAATAACAATAAAGAAATAAAAATATCAAGATGAGTCGCTTATAATACTATCGGTTATCACTATCTTAGCAATACACTGGTACTGTTACTCCTTTGAAAGGATTTCGAAATGACTGTGACCGTGCGTGATGGATAAGGATTCAGACTGAATTTTGTTTCGGGAAATATTACAACTGGAAGGGAACAATAGTAGAAGAAATGGGATTCAGATCAAGATTTTATTAGTTATAAATAAATTGGAATTACGTAAAAGAGGACGGTCGTCAGCTTAACTGGGAAAATTTGTACTAACAACTAGCACTGTTCGTGTAAAAAAACTAAATATTGTGATTGACCTTACCTTATACTGAAATTCTGTTTTTGAAATAATACAGAAGACAGTAGCACTCTTTAGCAAGCAACGAAACTGTTGCAGATAACTATAATGCTGTGGTCCAGGCGGAGGTTCGAGTCCTCCCTCGGGCATGGGTGTGCGTGTTTGTCCTCAGGATAATTTAGGTTAAGTAGTGTGTAAGCTTAGGGACTGACGACCTTAGCAGTTAAGTCCCATAAGATTTCACACACATTTTTTTGTAATACTGTACTGAGATCTGAATAACAGAACGGTCTTTACGCTCAATACTTTAAATCTTTTCTGGGCAATTACACTTAACTGAAACTTTAATTATCCTTCTATGAAAAATAGGTGGAGTCTTTCAAAAAAATGCTCACTGAATAATTATGCAATATACTACTACACAAATGTTATTAAATTTTGGTAAATAAGTGAGCCATGTGCGGCTCATATTGATGCCGTGCATAGCTTGGCATCTTGTAATAGCGATAGTGGCGTCTCGTTTTCTTAGTGTGTTCACTGGCGCCACTACGTTTGCTCGCCTTGTCTGTCCGTGAGTTGCAGCAGCAGCGCTTATCGATAGCACGTACTGTGGTACCATCTTTGGGGCGACATATAGTATTTCCGGGTCGTCGTGTGTCCTGGGAGTTGAGTTGGGGCGGAGCAGCAGTGAGGTCCGGACAGCCATTACTCGTGAGAGTGCACGACCACGTCAAGGACCGGATTAGCGAGTTTTAGGTGAATGGACCGTGACATTCGTGTAGTGCAATTTTCACCTGCGTGTGTGTGTCCGCCTGTCGAGGTGCCCTTATGGCAATAAGTTGGCAGTCGGCGATTTATACTGGGGTCTTTCCCGTGCCTGACTTGAGTGGGGACGACCGTTCGTTGGTCGGTCGTCGGTCGTCGCAGCGGACGACGTACATTTGGTCCTCTGACTGCTTTTGGCTTCTCTGTGTTTGTGCCGACTTGTAATTCGTCCGCGTTGTTTCACAGTGACTGGATTTAGTATTGTGAGTTGTTGGTGGAATTGGTTTCCCGGAGCCGTGTATATCTTGTGGTTTTGAATGAGTAGTTATTTTAATGCTGTTTGCTTACTGGATTTAGAGAGCGGGGTTGCGAACGGACATCAGTTCGGTTGGGGCGCAGCAGGCATTGGTTAGTCGATCGGTCGGCTCTTAAGCTGCCCCTAGTTTGAGTTGCATCCTGTTCCGTGAATACTACTCTTGGCTGCCTGTCTCACCGCTTACACAGCTGTAGTCTCCTTCCTCAGGTCGATTCAGGGAGCACTGCCTGTGGATCACTCCGTCCTACTTGGTCAAGTTGCCATAATTGTTTAAAATTTACCCTGATGATTTATTGTGCAACTGCCTTCCTCACTTGTAATTCTGGCCTTCTGCCGTCGTGTATTCTGAAATTGCTTGTGACAAAAATGTTCAAATGTGTGTGAAATCTTATGGGACTTAACTGTTAAAGGTCATCAGTCCCTAAGCTTACACACTACTTAACCTGATGGACAAACACACACACCCATGCCCAAGGGAGGACTCGAACCTCCACCGGGACCAGCGCCCTAGACCGCTCGGCTAATCCCGCGCGGCTTGCTTGTGGCCTTCAGCCGCGAATTGTTTGTGACATTGCTTGTGGCTTTCAGCCGACAAATAGTTTTCATTCTTTCTAGATAAGGCCTTCAGCCGTCACTATAACTTGTTACAGTTATTAACATTGTTAGAAAAGGTTTTAGTACTTTTCACGTGTAATTGTCCACCTTATTGGTAATTCACGTCTTCAGCCGTTGTGTATTTTGAAATTCCTTGTGGTCTTCAGCCGACGAATAATCTTGAACCTTTGTTAATCAGGCGTTCAGCCGTTGGTTGTTTGTAACACTGTTTGTGGCCTACAGCCGAGAATTTTTTTTTGAATTCCTTTTAGTAAGGCCTTCAGCCGTCAGTGTAGTAAAATCTTTTAAACTGATTGTTGAGAGTTATTTTTTTAATAAAGTATATGTGTTTTCTGTGCAACCAACGGTAACTCATTAGGCCCCGGCCACACCTTCTCCTGCTTTCCCTAAGTGCCACCTCTCAATAAGGTAAATAAATTTATGTTTCATAAAATAGAGTACTCGGAATTATCGTAACACATGCTGTAGGACACTGTGTGGGTAAATGATTAAGGGGAAAATAGGGTGCTCACCATAAAGTTTAAAGAACACACACTTACTACTGAATAAGAAATCCAATTACTAGTCCTTAAATTATACAGCGCTCAACTGATTATTTGAAACGAAGGTGGTCGCTGTGATGATTTCCTGTGGCTACTGAAAATGGCGGCAAAAGTACTCATGGCCTTTGCTACGTAACAAGCTCTTCATAGCGTCGGAGTACCGCAGAACAGATCTAACCAAAGTATGCCATGATTAATTAGTCAACTTGATTCCACATCCGAGGATTCATTATATAGTCTTGCTGTTCTTTTTTTTTGCATCATACAGTACACGAGATGCGAACACTTTCTGCTAGCCACTGACTCTCACTGTCACAAAGGAGCCTTGCAGTTCGAGCATTTCTATTGGTAGTGGAGGGATTTCCTCCAGCTTGTACATTATTACAAACCTATTATGCCTGCGCATGAACCAGTACTACAAGTAAAGTTTCGAAATTTCCTTTCTTATACAGAACAGTACGTTTAAAATTACAGCCATACATTCATTAATCTATGCAGTGACATAAATAATGAATAGAACAATTACATACATGTTATGTCAAAGATGGTGGTGATACAGAAGTCACATTAAACAGAAGCAGACAAAAATGTTAGATAAGTATAGGTAATATCAATAATAGTGTTACACAGCGCCATGTAACATAGCTCGATAGAACTTGTACCATACTAGGAAGAACTGCTACATCGTAGTATGGAAGGTAACTGAAAGAAACAAGCAAGTGGGCTAGCAGAAGTGATACTATTATCCAAAGACTATTATTCCACTGAAGGCATCGCGAGTTATGATGTAGCCCTGGGCATTAAAAATGGTGGGTCATGGTTTCTGACAGGTAGTGTGATCACCACGGACGCAAAACGTTCCTCTCCTCCACCGGCGCAATTGATAACGGCTGGATGGTCGTTCGGTATGTGGACGCTCCCTGCCGCCGTTGGATAAGCAGCTGCAGCAGCAAGTCGTATACTCCTAGCTCACTTATTTGTTGCATAGTTTAATTCTTAATTTCTTTGCGTGTTTTTGGTACTTGCATTGTTTAATTCTTAAATTTCGGGCGTATTATAGTATTTGAAAGTTGTAGCATCGTGTTTTAATACCTGTATAGTGTAAAATCGCGTAGTCTCCTTCCGCCGCCGAGCAGCGTGTCAGCAGTGCACAAGTAGCAGCATTACTGCATTTACTAGGCAATCTTGTATTTTAATAACCGTTTAAATTTTGTGTCGAATTGTTTGCGCTCTCCGTAGAGTAGTTCAGACGTTCTTTGCACAACAGGTTTTAGCATGGATAGGGACTGCAACTGCTGTGTTCGGATCCCTTCGCTCCCAGCTTCAGACAGTGTTGGCTTCGGTCACACAGCTTGAGGCTGTTGCCAATGGGCATCACTGTGGGGTTCCGGTTGGGGGTTTGTCGGGGACGGCCAGCTCGTCCCACGCATCCCCCGATCGGACTACGACTGTGGCTGCCCGGGATAGTGCCCACATTGAGGCTGACCCCTCACCTGTGGTAGAGTGGGAGGCCGTCTCGAAGTGTGGCAGTTTGTCTGACGAACCGGTTTCAGGCTCTGTCTCAGGCTGATGCTGATCTTCGGCCGGACATGGCTGCTTGTCCTGTTCCAGCGGTTGCCCCTGAGTCTGCAAGATCCGGGCGGTCGCAGAGGGTGGGCTTACTGGTAGTTGGGAGCTCCAACGTCAGGCGCGTAATGGGGCCCCTTAGGGATATGGCAGCAAGAGAGGGGAAGAAAACCAATGTGCACTCCGTGTGCATACCGGGGTAGTCATTCCAGATGTGGAAAGGGTCCTTCCGGATGCCATGAAGGGTACAGGGTGCACCCATCTGCAGGTGGTCGCTGATGTCGGCACCAATGATGTGTGTCGCTAAGGATCGGAGGAAATCCTCTCTGGTTTCCGGCGGCTATCTGACTTGGTGAAGACTGCCAGTTTCACTAGCAGGATGAAAGCAGAGCTCACCATCTGCAGCATCGTCGACAAGACTGACTGCGGATCTTTAGTACAGAGCCGAGTGGAGGGTCTGAATCAGAGGCTGAGACGGTTCTGCGACCGTGTGGGCTACAGATTCCTCGACTTACGCCATAGGGTGGTGGGGTTTCGGGTTCCGCTGGATAGGTCAGGAGTCCATTACACGCAGCAAGCGGCTACATGGGTAGCAGGGGTTGTGTGGCGTGGACTGGGCGGTTTTTTAGGTTACATGGCCTCGGGCAAGTACAGAAAGGGCAACAGCCTCAAGGGGTGTGGGGCAAAGTCAGGACATGCTGGGACCAAGCAGCAATCGGTATTGCAATTGTAAACTGTCGAAGCTGCATTGGTAAAGTACCGGAACTTCAAGCGCTGATAGAAAGCACCGAAGCTGAAATCATTATAGGTACAGAAAGCTGGCTGAAGCCAGAGATAAATTCTGCCGAAATTTTTACAAAGGCACAGACGGTGTTTAGAAAGGATAGATTGCATGCAACCGGTGGTGGCGTGTTTGTAGCTGTTAGTAGTAGTTTATCCTGTAGTGAAGTAGAAGTGGATAGTTCCTGTGAATTATTATGGGTGGAGGTTACACTCAACAACCGAGCTAGGTTAATAATTGGCTCCTTTTACCGACCTCCCAACTCAGCAGCATTAGTGGCAGAACAACTGAGAGAAAATTTGGAATACATTTCACATAAATTTTCTCAGCATGTTATAGTATTAGGTGGAGATTTCAATTTACCAGATATAGAATGGGACACTCAGATGTTTAGGACGGGTGGTAGGGACAGAGCATCGAGTGACATTATACTGAATGCACTATCCGAAAATTACCTCGAGCAATTAAACAGAGAACCGACTCGTGGAGATAACATCTTGGACCTACTGATAACAAACAGACCCGAACTTTTCGACTCTGTATGTGCAGAACAGGGAATCAGTGATCATAAGGCCGTTGCAGCATCCCTGAATATGGAAGTTAATAGGGATATAAAAAAAGGGAGGAAGGTTTATCTGTTTAGCAAGAGTAATAGAAGGCAGATTTCAGACTATCTAACAGATCAAAACGAAAATTTCTGTTCCGACACTGACAATGTTAAGTGTTTATGGAAAAAGTTCAAGGCAATCGTAAAATGCGTTCTAGAAAGGTACGTGCCGAATAAAACTGTGAGGGACGGGAAAAACCCCACCGTGGTTCAACAACAAAGTTAGGAAACTACTGCGAAAGCAAAGAGAGCTTCACTCCAAGCTTAAACGCAGCCAAAACCTCTCAGACAAACAGAAGCTAAACGATGTCAAAGTTAGCGTAAGGAGGGCTATGGGTGAAGTGTTCAGTGAATTCGAAAGTAAAATTCTATGTACCGACTTGACAGAAAATTCTAGGAAGTTCTGGTCTCACGTTAAATCAGTAAGTGGCTCGAAACAGCATATCCAGACAGTCCGGGATGATGATGGCATTGAAACAGAGGATGAAACGCGTAAAGCTGAAATACTAAACACCTTTTTCCAAAGCTGTTTCACAGAGGAAGACCGCACTGCAGTTCCTTCTCTAAATCCTCGCACAAACGAAAAAGTGGCTTACATCGAAATAAGTGTCCAAGGAATAGAAAAGCAACTGGAACCACTCAACAGAGGAAAGTCCACTGGACCTGACGGGATACCAATTCGAATCTACACAGAGTACGCGAAAGAACTTTCCCCCCTTCTAACAGCCGTGTACCGCAAGTCTCTAGAGGAACGGAAGGTTCCAAATGATTGGAAAAGAGCACAGGTAGTCCCAGTCTTCAAGAAGGGTCGTGGAGCAGATGCGCAAAACTATAGACCTATATCTCTGACGTCGATCTGTTGTAGAATTTTAGAACATGTTTTTTTGCTCGCGTATCATGTCGTTTTTGGAAACCAGAATCTACTCTGTAGGAATCAACATGGATTCCGGAAACAGCGATCGTGTGAGACCCAACTCGCTTTATTTGTTCATGAGATCCAGAAAATATTAGATACAGGCTCCCAGGTAGATGCTATTTTTCTTGACTTCCGGAAGGCGTTCGATACAGTTCCGCACTGTCGCCTGATAAACAGAGTAAGAGTCTACGGAATATCAGACCAGCTGTGTGGCTGGATTGAAGAGTTTTTAGCAAACAGAACACAGCGTGTTGTTCTCAATGGAAAGACGTCTACAGACGTTAAAGTAACCTCTGGCGTGCCACAGGGGAGTGTTATGGGACCATTGCTTTTCACAATATGTATAAATGACCTAGTAGATAGTGTCGGAAGTTCCATGCGGCTTTTCGCGGATGATGCTGTAGTATACAGAGAAGTTGCAGCATTAGAAAATTGTAGCGAAATGCAGGAAGATCTGCAGCGGATAGGCACTTGGTGCAGGGAGTGGCAACTGACCCTTAACATAGACAAATGTAATGTATTACGAATACATAGAAAGAACGACCCTTTATTGTATGATTATATGATAGCGGAACAAACACTGGTAGCAGTTACTTCTGTAAAATATCTGGGAGTATTTGAAGTGGAATGATCATATAAAATTAATTGTTGGTAAGGCTGCTGCCAGATTGAGATTCATTGGGAGAGTCCTTAGAAAATGTAGTCCATCAACAAAGGAGGTGGCTTACAAAACACTCGTTCGACCTATACTTGAGTATTGCTCATCAGTGTGGGATCCGTACCAGATCGGATTGACGGAGGAGATAGAGAAGATCCAAAGAAGAGCGGCGCGTTTCGTCACAGGGTTATTTGGTAACCGTTATAGTGTTACGGAGATGTTTAGCAAACTCAAGTGGCAGACTCTGCAAGAGAGGCGCTCTGCATCGCGGTGTAGCTTGCTCGCCAGCTTTCGAGAGGGTGCGTTTCTGGATGAGGTATCGAATATATTGCTTCCCCCTACTTATACCTCCCGAGGAGATCACGAATGTAAAATTAGAGAGATTAGAGTGCGCACGGAAGCTTTCAGACAGTCGTTCTTCCCGCGAACCATACGCGACTGGAGCAGAAAAAGGAGGTAATGTCAGTGGCACGTAAAGTGCCCTCCTCCACACAGCGTTGGGTGCCTTGCGGAGTATGAATGTAGATGTCGTTGTAGACGCTCTCCGGTACTCTCCCCAACCCATCCCACATGTGCTCGGTTGACGAGCAGGCTAGTCTATTCGCCGAATGTCCTCCCGTTGAAAGAACTTCTCCACCTGCGCAGTTGGATGCGGTCGCAGGTTGTTATCCATAAACATGCAATCAGGGCTGAACGGACTCCCAGAAAGTCACCCGTGTGGGAGGAGCAGAGTGTCACAATAACGGTGACCGCTGAGTGTACCGTGTTCGAGGATTTGGAAGTCAGTACCACGATGAATCATTATGGCTCCGGAAACCATAACAACTGGACACCAAAACGATCATGTACGACAGTGCTATATATATCCTGAAATGGCGAGAGGTGGGAACACACAATAAACTCAGAAACATTGTCGAAAATGATCGTTTTTGTGGTGTAGGTGTTACTGTGCTGGGAGGCTTAGCGTGGCATGAAAGTACTGTCTCCCAAGTCTTTGTAGACGTTTTATTTACTGGTCTACGTTATTGTGACACTGTTCTACTTCCTCAAGTGCGCCCTTTCAACCGTACAATCGGACCTGAGTTCATTTGTTCTAGATGACAACACGCGACCGTTTCGAACGGTGCTGGAGGAGGAGCTCTTGGAACCAGAGGATATCCGGCGAATGGATGGCCTGTCCGTTGCCTAGATGTAAATCCCCCCGAGTTAGTGTGGGAGGCTTTGGGAGACCTCCACATGCACCAACGACCTTTCAGCAGTTTTCAGCCGCGCTAATGGAGAAATGTAACGCCATACCATTAGAACCTTTTACCAACCTTGTGGGCAGCAAGGGAACACGTTTAAGAGCATACACTACTGCTCATGGTGATCAAACAATCCAGTAAGAGCCGCCCGGAGTAGCCGTGCGGTCTAGGGCGGCTTGTCACTGTTCGCGCGGCTCCCCCCCCGGGAATGGGTGTGTGTGTGTTGTCCTTAGCGTAAGTTAGTTTAAGTTGGATTTAGTAGTGTGTAAGTCTAGGGACCGATGACCTCAGCAGTTTGGTCTCATAGGAACTTACCACAAGTTTCCAAAATCCGTTAAGAACGCTGTCCCATGTTTTTTAATGTCCAGGAGACCATCTCGAACTACGTTGACTTCTGTGTAATTATTGTTTTTTAATAAATGTGTCATTTCTGTTCATCTCATTAAAGATTTGTTTCCGTTATCTACTGTACTGTAGTGTACTGTACTGCAGCGTTTCTTTCTACGATCGATGTTTTATCGAGCTATGTTACTTGGCGGTGACACATGAAAGTTACTTACGTCCTTCAGTTTTGGTCACCTATGCGACTACTTAAATATCTGGCGCACGTGTATGGGGAGATTTAATGTGGAACAACCACGTAAAATCAATCACTGACAAAAATGTCATTTTCACTGTGCAGCGGACTGTGCGCTGATATGAAACTTCCTGGCACATTAACACTGTGTGCCGGACCGAAACTCGATCTCGGGACCTATGTCTTTCCAGGCAAGTGCTCTACCAACTGAGCTACCCAAGCACGACTCACGCCCCGTCCCCACAGCTTTAATTCCGCCAGTACCTCGTCTCTTACCTTCCAAACTTCACAGAAGCTCTCCTGCAAACCTTGCAGAACTAGCACTGCTGGAAGAAAGGATATTGCAGAGACGTGGCTTAGCCACAGACTGAGGGTTGTTTCCAGAATGATATTTTCACTCTGCAGCGGAGTGCTAGTTCTGTAAGATTTACAGGAGAGCTTCTGTGAAGTTTGGAAGGCAGGAGACGAGGTAGAGGCAGAAGTAAAGCTGTGAGGACGGGGCGTGAGTCGTGCTTGGGCAGTTCAGATGGTAGAGCACTTGCCCGCGAAAGGCAAAGGTCCCGAGTTCGTGTCTCGCTCCGATACACAGTTTTAATCTGCCAGGAAGTTGCAATCATTGACAAGGTCTGCTCAAATTCATTGAAAGAACTGTAAATAATTGCTAACATCCCACGAAGGAGGTATGCTCGTTAGCCTAGCACCTTACCAGATGGGGTTATGGATGAAATAGAGAAGATCCAAAGACGTCAGTCATACCTATTTTTCGCAAGTGTCATAGAGATCTTTACCCAACTTCATTGGCAGACGTGACAAGAGAGGTGTTTTGTACTGTGGCATGGTTAACGAAATAACAAGAGCATGTGTTGCTACAAGAGTCAAGCAATGTATTTCAATGCCCGACAAAAAAAGTGAACCACACAGGAGACATGATCGGACGTCGATGTAACTTCGTACACAAATAAGACCTACCGTCATGGGATTGTAAATGGTTATTGTTGTAATTCTGTCTGAGATGTGGGATTGCCACCGTAACTCACTACTGACGCTGTAGTCGCCACAGTGCCTGTTCCTTCGGACATCTAATTCAGAGCAACACAGACACTGTAATATCGTATAGAGCTCATTGGTGTTGTCCGTGCTTAGGGTATATACAAGGCGTGAACATTCACAGATGTTGAGTGATCAATGGGGACGACAAGGAGATACCATGTACTCGTACGAGACAATTGTTATCAGCACCTGACAAAAATAAGAAAGCGTCTCATTGTGGGCTCCCATCTGACCACCTGGTCGAGTCGTGGAATATCGAGGTTTGTGCGGAATCCAGATGAGACAGTGACCCGCTGTTGGACTCCAACGGAATGTTGTCACAGTTCCGTTCGACTCAATGGAGGGTCGCACTGCTGCGCACCAAGCACATCGCAACCCCGTCTCATCTGTGCCCGGCATGCGAGAACTACTCGTGGAGTTGACGAGAATTCTTCCGGGTTGTATGGCCGTGGTCCATGGAACTCTTCTATACCTGACGTTTCGTCCAAAGCTACGTTGTACATCTTCGGAGGTGCCCCTGGTTGTGCTGGGTCTTGCCAACCGACGAGTCGGACGTCGAAGAACGGCCTAAATACCGTGGAAAGTGGGCGTTGTCTGAATTTCACGTGATAGCAGAGATAAAGCTTGTCAAGGATAAAATATAACTATCGATCATAGTACGTCAAAGATAAAAACTTCTCGTCGATTCTGTAGCAGCACTGTCCATATATCGATGAGTTTCATAGCTTCTTGTTTTCTGAAAAAAATATCCCCATGTTCTTATATTTCGATAGCTTCTCTATATAGCTGTGGATAATAGTTCGTCATAGTACACAAAACTTCAGTTTCCGAAAATTTCACTATGTGATCACCCGACTGAAGAGCATGTTCCGCCATGGCTGACTTGTCTGTTTACCCTAGTCGGCAAAGACTTTTATGTTCCTTCAACCGTTTATTCACACTTCTCTTTGTAGTTCCAATGTAGACCCTACCATATGTACACCCACCCACCTGAAACAGATGATCGCTGTTGGTTGTGTAATGCTTATTCCGATGTTACCAGCAAACAAAGTATTGAAACTTCCTGACAGATTGTAACTGTGTGCCGGACCGAGACTCGAACTCTGTACCTTTGCCTTTCGCGCGCAAGTGCTCTACCATCTGAACAACCCAAGCACGACTCACGCCCCGTCCTCACAGCTTCACTTCTGCCAGTACCTCGTCTCCTACTTTTCAAATTTTACAGAAGCTCTCCTGCGAACCTTGCAGAGCTAGCACTCCTGAAACAAAGGATATTGCGGAGACATGGCTTAGCCACAGCCTGGGGGATGTTTCCAGAATGAAATTTTCACTTTGCAGCGGAGTATGCGCAGAGGTCCCGAGTTCGAGTCTCGGTCCGGCACAATGTTTTAATCTGCCAGGAAGTTCCATATCAGATCAAACTCCGCTGCAGAATGAAAATCTCATTCTGGAAACAAAGTATAGTTTCCGCATGCAAGTGTAGGAACCCGCTCAGTCATGGATGAGCCCCCTGCTATAAGACTATACATCAAGACGTGTTGTGTAATCAAGTTTAAAAGAATCGAATCCAAAACACCTACCATTATTGTTCGGTGATAGCCCACGCTGACAAGTCCTGCGTCTGCTGTGATCTGTTGGCAGCAACAACTCATCAGTCGTGGAGTCACGAGCTGTCTCTCGAATTCAAGTTCGCACCTCTAATCCGCGTTTTCCTATCGAGTGCCTTTCTCCAAGTCTTACGAACAAGTCTACGTCTCAAAATTATCCGAGATATTAAAAACAGATTTGTATAAATCGCCTCAATCATCAAATGGATTTCCATAAATCGGTGCGACAAATGAACGTATCGTCTCAACTCTAGGCTGACTCGTTTTATCCTGACCATCAGAGTATGAGGTTCATTTGGAGTGGGTTTAGCTAAAATGGGCGAATTTCGCCCCGAGAATTTCTAGGTAAATGCTCATATACAAGGATTTGACCCCAAGGTGTTCAACAGAATTCACCGTTTAATTTCAAACACAAATATATATTTATCATAATCACACAGTAAACAAAAATTTTATAAAAGAATTAATCAGTTAAAAGAATGTTACTTTAACCCATCAATTACTCCAGACTTCGCTTTACCGTTGTTAAGACCATGTTAAGTGACTCTAATCAATAACATCAAAATCAAAGTTCACAGGTTGGCTGGTGATCAGAATGAAAATATACTCGTACTTTAAAATTTTCTTCTTTTGCAAAAAACAAATCAAATTCACTTATCACGAGCAACCACCACTTTAAGCATAACTAGTTGAATAAAAATTGTATTCTTTAAGAAAATTAACTGGGTCAAAATTACAACAATAATTAACATTTTATCAATAATGTTATCTCAGAGTAATATGAGTGAGAACGATGTATAATTAAGAGAAATCTAGGTTGTAAAACTATTAATCAACCAAACGCAAGAACATTAAACAGTAAAGTAAGCAACTTCTTGGAATATGAGAAACAAATAATTTTGAGTTATTAGATGACATATTAAAGACCCAAGACCGGTTTCGAACCACAGCGAAAAACAACTTAACTTTTCCAATAGTTTGGACTAGTTGCAACACAGACGAAATCCCTCTAAAATGGTTACACACAAGGTGTGTCGTAAGACAGTGTATGGGCGGCGACTGGCGACGGACTGCTGGTTCACGGCGCCTTCGAAGCCAAGCCAGGGAGTGTGTGTGTGGGGGGGGGGGGGGGGGGGGAGGGGGGTACTCCCGCCTCTCTGTAACCCTACCAGGAAGTGTGCAGGTTCCACATCGAACCTAGGACCCTCGGCGACAGTCGGAGTGTCAGGCGATGACACCTCTAAGTGGTCTCAGCTCAACCGATCAAATTTGAAGCCCAGATCCAGGATCAGCTCCTTGATAAGCAGTTTTAACTGGTCGTTTTCGCTGATCGAAGATGCTGGGTAAGCTTACAGGTACATTCGACTAATAGCTAGAAAACCTCCTACCCTTTTCTTGAATTGAACTGAGTACATAAGACATGAAACTTCAGTAAAATGGCTTGAAAATATCCCCCTTTTACATACAGTTTTGACCCAAGTATAATTACTAACGTTATCTGACCGCTGTATTGTTGAAATATTGAGGAGTAGGAGATGCTTTCATTGCCCAACGTAAAAGTGAAACTTAGATGAATATTTGAATGAATGCACTATCACGAGTACACCTTCCAATTTCCTGACACGATTCGTAAGTGTGTGACCTCTCTTATAAGCAGATCACGTGCAGAGAAGACGAGCAACCTCAGTTTGGAAGCCTAATGCTTATCCGCAAAAGAAATGAAATCTAAGGCTCACGTCGAACACAGTCTGGAACAGCATAAATTTTCGAAGTCTGACCAACAACGACTTATCTTACTGGCTGTAAAATCCAAAATATTTTTGCTGGTGGCAGTTTCTTTTGTTTTGTCTAATAATTGCACTGAAGGCAGATGCTTTTAATATCTTGTTCTCGAATCAAATATTTTCTCCAGTTTAAGAACTCTTAGGAATAGTTCAAATATCAAGCAAAATTCATAAATAATTCTAGGGTGAAAATAAATCGAAAATGCTTTAGTGAAATTTCTGGATATTGATAATAAATTCAATAAGACCTGACAGACAACAAATATACACTTGCCGGATGATGGAACACGTAGCGTACAATGACGCAACACATGAGAATCATATCAAAAGGAAAGCAACATTAATACAGTTGAAACACCTGTACTGCACCTTGAACATGAAACAAGATCTCCATCTGTGAAAAACGGATGTTAAGTCTGGATACAAATGAAGATACATCTATAGCGTCATAACCATTGCAAACAAAATGTTACGCCAAGCTGTCGAAGCACTGCCTCGATCTCATCACAAACCTTGTATTTAAAGCACGGGAATGGCTATCGTGCTGTAAACTCAACTCAGTACACAGCATACACAAGCCAACTCTGACATATGTGAAGATTCAGAAGAGCAAGGAATTACATGCAGGAAACAAAATCGTCAGCACAATGTCGGAAAAAGAACACTTTTGTCATCCGTTCAACGGAACATACTTCGACTCTACTCTGTCACATGAACACTTCATTGGTCAACCAGCTATATATTCAAAGTATCGATTAGAGACATACCTTCTCTTTCCTAGCCAAAAACTGTAAAATGGTTAGCAGTCGAGAACGCGGGTACAGACTGCGTTTGCAATAGTCTAGTGATTTACAACAGGTGTAAAAATGAATGACTTGAAAGGCCATTTTCAATGAACGACTATCAGTCTGGTGCGGAGATTGCGACAGTCAAATGTTTGATGACAATGTATTCCTGCAACATGCTGTTTTGGGGTGTCGGTTGCGCTGTTTTGTGTACCCGAATGACGCTATAGTTTTATCTCTAGTAATAGTGAAGGGAAGCACTCCATTTGATCATGGAAGTCATTTAAAGGAAACAATAATGTCACGGAACGGCAACGTGTTACTGGATGGTGATTAACAAGGGTGACCCAATCATGCATGACAATATAGGTATGACACCACCAACATAGACATATTAGTGAGAGGAGGGATCATCCAATCTATAAGAGAAAAAAGTGGTCGCTTTAAAAATCAGATTGATTATCGAAGAGCAAATGGCCATTTATGTTTCTTCAGCCACGCTGGTTTCTTGGGACTTATCGAATGTGTCTATTGTGAACATAGTTTTTATCTTCATGTCAAGTGTTTGTCACTTTTTAACCTGTAGTAATGTGTTCTGGCGTGGTGTTCGGCAGAATGGACAGATTTGTACCAGAACATGTGATAGATTTTACTACCAAATCATGACATTCCCACCTCTCTCACTCACACTGAATACCTCCGAAAATCTACATTATCCGCAAACTCGGCTCGAAAAATCCTATTTTTCCCCACAACTTTCCAATCTTCATATGCTGCTGCCTCTTTTCAAAACATCCCACCAACCCTCCATCTGCACACTCTCCACATGATCTCCTAAAGAAACTTCAACTATCTCCCACTCCCAGATCATCAACTCCGCACTGACATTTATCCACCCCAATGTATCCACCTTATCAAGGCTTCCTCTTCCTCCGTCCTCACATTTGCTTATCCCCCTTTTTCTACATCTGCCTTTCTGTCCTTACTCCCTTTTACAACAACTATTAGTGTCAGCAATTCCCCTTCTCTGTTCAACTCGTCTTCTGTCCCAACAGCCACTCATACCCCATCGCTGCTATGCATCAGTCCTACACCCTTACACCACCACATTCCTACCCTCCTCACCGGCCAAACTTTTCAAGAACTGACTCCCTATCCCATGGCAGGTCCAGTTTCTAGTGACAAGAAAGTGGTTCTTTTAAATGTCAGTGTTTCGGTAACATTTTTAAACGACTTTAGTGTGTGCTTAATGTGTTTCATTTTACCTTTTAGTATTACTGTTTTAACTACCAGTGCAATAAGTCATATATCGTAAATCTAAAAACTTCAATTTTTTTTCACCTTCAAAAAAGGTTTTAAATTCAGTGAAAATGTCTCCACTGACTTCGACTTGTTTCTCGTCTCATTTAATGTTTTATTCTTAATTGGCCGAAGAGCTGGTTGCCTGTACCGCTGACAGCCCACCCTCTGCCAATATGGGATCAGAGGAGCGCAAAGTTTTGTACATGGCTGCTTGGTACAGCAACACTTCTAAGAGTGCCTTCATCAGAATTTAGACATTTAAAGTGGTCTATAACATAATTAAAAATTTATGGTAAGAAATTTTTTATATTAAAATATGTAAGTACTGACTAACATTACAAGACAGAGACAGTACTTTCATGTCACGTGCAAAATAAATAACAGGCCAGAAGGGCTTTAGTCATAAGTATTTAAAAGGAATGTGTCAAGGCTCGCCTTCCCACAATTCTTTTAAATATTTTGTGACTAAAGCCCTTCTGGCCTGTTATTTATTTTATACGTTACATTTAAATACTGTCTTGTATTGTTGGCCAGTACTTACACTTTTTTATATTTTAAATTTTTTTTCTTCCCATAAATTTGTAATTACGTTCTAGACCACTTTAAATGTCTAAATTCTGATGAAGGCACTCTTATCAGTGTTTAAACGTGGTAAATAAGAATAAAAAATTGTGACCAGGGGATTATTTGTTTAAATTTTAGTTAAGAGGAGTGAAATAAAAAAAAGAGTTGATTTTATGATGTTCAGTTACATGTTGCTGTACATGATCTTCACTTGTTGTTAAGTGGTTACCATTGCCGCACACCACCCAATGAAGACAAAATGTCGAGACTGCAGTAGTGATATATAAATAATGAAGAATTTTGGTACAGCCTAAGCAGAATGACAACTTTCAGTATTTTTATTTTAGCCTGCTTCTTTAAAGACACTTATCTTTTGCTGTCCAGCTCGTAGACTCCAAGCTGTGCAGTCCCTTCACTGTACTAGAAAGAGAGAAGCGAAAAGAAAGCAAAAAAGGAAAAAAGAAGACAGTCACTGGAGATATTGCGTCTTGATTGCTATTTTTGCATTATCAGTGATCGACTACTTGATCAAGGGAATTGAGCAAAAAATATTGTGAAATATGTCGTGTAGCAGTTTCAGAGAAGACTGGTCTCTTAACACTGTTGGAAGCATTTATATTCCCTCCGCCTGGGGGTGTTATGAGAGACGCTAGGCACTGGTTGGGTAACTGGCTGAGGAAAAGCTGCGTTGTGCTACATCATGTAACAACGCAGTCAACCGATGACAGTGGAACGCCTCATTGCAGGCTGCTCCGCCAGCTATTGCAGTGCCCAGCTGCAGAATGACGTTGGTGGCCGGCCAACGTGTTCCTTGCCTGGTTGAGAAGGCCTCTCTAATTCTTACAAGGATCCCTTTCAGTGCCAGATCGTATATTCAATCCTTAGTAAGGCTCGTTAGAAAGTGTTGTGTTAACAACTACGAGAGGAGAAATATTAGCTGCTAATGACTCACCATGTGCATCAGGAGGGCGACAGAAAATGAATGTCCAGGAGTTGCAGAGATCAACGTTCTACGGGATATATGTGTTACACTTCACTACATCGTCGACATTCAAGAAATGTCCAAAAGAAACCATTAACTTGCACCATGAGCACCGAAAGAAAAATGGCGCGCCACAGTGATCACAAATGTTAGCACCATCAAGATAGAAGGCGAACCCCATGGGTGTTACAAACCGTGCACGACGTTTGGATAGTTGTCCACTCTTAAAGATGGCATACAGAATCATATTGTTACAACTGGGTGATGAGAACTGATGGAATGTGGTGGCATGCAACCGAAGGCGAAACAGCTTGTCGTGGAGCTTATGTTGGAACTGGGTATCCTTTAAGACACTTAGCTACAGGTAATGCGATAATATGTCTTATACGCACAAAAAAATCCAGAGTCTGAATTTGTCCAGTGGCTCCAGATCATCTGAATTGCAATCACACACTTTTCGGGAGGGATAGTTTGCTCTAAAGGAGTATGAAATTTATACGCAGACCAGGAATCAAGCTAAAGAAAGTTATTTTGAACACATATTGGCCAAAAGCAGTGCTCATACTATAGTTTTAGTTTTCGTACGCCTCTTTTCCCGCTCTTGGTTGCTGTGACGTGAGTAGTAATTACTGACCTTCCAAGATCACGCACACGAGAAATAATCGTAGGGGGCAGAGTACCTCCAACCTC
Organism: Schistocerca serialis cubense; assembly: GCF_023864345.2. Taxonomy (NCBI): domain Eukaryota; kingdom Metazoa; phylum Arthropoda; class Insecta; order Orthoptera; family Acrididae; genus Schistocerca; species Schistocerca serialis. The sequence continues at coordinate 1,017,867,624 of NC_064638.1, read as the reverse complement.
TCGCAGCACAATAAATAACATTTCAACCAATTTACCATTCAGATTAACTGTCGGCATAATTGTATACGAATGCGTTAAGGCACTGATGTTAGTTGATCTTGATGTATCTCTCTTGGTACTTGTAATTTCCGGGGTTCGTTTCATATGTATTTCTTCTTCAAATCGCGACTGGTCAGAGTTGAAAACAAATTTCTTACAGAATCGTTGGATAAAACAGTTTGTCACATCTACAAATTTTCGGGCCGAATCTACAGTTTGTTGTGCATCGTCAGATTGACGCTTTGTTTGGAATTTCGATATCTTACGTCTTCCAGTCCTGTGGTAAGTTATACAACCATCCACTACTTTCCTTGAAACCACTGGAATCTATATTGCATGCAGTTTGATGTCCATTACGTAGTGGGTCACAATCATGCACATTCTGTAAATTGTATCGAGCATCCTTGAAACGCGCACACACCCGTTTTTGTAACAAGGGCGCCTTGTCCTCCCTTGAATATCCGTAGTTTTTCTTATGCACTACACGGGCGTATTGCCGCAGATTTATTCGAAATCTGTTCACAATTGTTTTTTACTAAACTACGGATGATGTTCCATATACATAATTATGTTTCGTAACTGCTCCTTGGACAACGATTATCCTTTACTAAGTTTCACTGGAAACTGAATTTGCGGCTTCCCGCCATCAAAACTGATGAACTACATGGTTAGACAACTGTTTCAATATCACTTTCACTTGTCAAGCACGTATCACATCATTGTACATTGTCCGCACAGTCGAGCGTATAGGAGACCACATATTCCACTGGCTCATCTTGTAGAAAGGCTAATATTTAGTCTGTCTCTTCTTGCTCACTCTGCGAAATTCTTTGAGTTCCTATCTGACGAAATGTCAACTGTTGTTGCACATATAATGCAATCAGCAGGTGATGATCGAAGGGATCTCTGTGTTCAGAAGAAATCTACCGATGCCAGTCAGTGAATGCTGGCCCCTATTTTGACTGGACGAGAAATGGGATTCTTCCTACACTTCGGTCAGGGGTCTGAAGATGGCGTAATGAAGTACTCAAACTGGTTGTGCAAATAAAATAAAACTGGAAATATAGACGGCTGAAGGTGTTTCGATTTGCCATTTTATGCTGAAGAGCCAACGTCTCGGAACCATCTTGTATCAAGATGGACTTACAGAGAAATTAGCGTGGAGAGCTGCATCATACCAGTCCTTGGGCTGAAGACCACAACAGCAAGTACCGAGTACTAGAATGCCTCTTCACAGATATGCATATAAGATTAAAAGACATTTGTACTCTTTTACAAGTGTTCATAATGTTAGCTGCGGTGCAGAAGAGGAACTCCGGCAAAAAGGCGCCGTCAGCTTTGCCAACGCCACTCCACGATTTGCGGTCGTTCCACTGGAGACCAGACGGTCTGATTACGCAGGGCTAGCCGGGGCCCGCGCCGTCGCTGCGTACATTATTCCTCACAAAGGATAATTGCTCCGTCCGCCGCTAATCCAGTTTAAACTCTGTTCTGATGAGCAGTTTGTATTAACTTGCGTATGCTTGGCATGACCGGAGGCCAGGATTCCGGTAAGCAAAAAGACGCCGCTAAAGCCCCAACTTTGTGCGTGATAATGCGGTTGCTGTGTTTCGCCTGGGCGCAATCACGACAGGATTATCGACCTACGAGAGGGAGTCTGCTTAGGTGTCGTTTGCTGGCAATCCATATACTTGATGGGAAACGTGACGAAATGAGAAACTAATCTCTGATTCGAGTGCGGGAGAAAGATTCTGGCATTTGAGTTAGGAGAAGTCGATACGTGCTTTATTGACTAGAAGACTGTGTCTGGTGTTCGATCTCTATGGGCCTAAGCCATTACATTCCAAAGATCGAGATGATTTTATTAAGCGATTAATTCGCTAATCACCGGATCAAGCTTGGTGTTGGTCTTATAATTTACAGAGTTCTTCTTTTTTCATGTTGGTCGGAAGTAAATATGACTTTTTCTTCAAAATATATACGTCGAGGAGAAGTACTCAATGAGCTTGACCTTTGTTTCGTGATTGTTCTGGGCAATAAATAATGCAACCCCCAGAACGACAAGGAGAAGGAAAATGATGTGAAAATGAGGTTTTATCAAATGCAGACGAAATGTCACAGTAAAGGCTACCCAAAGAAAGACGTCCCAATACTAATGCACCTCCCTCAGTCCTCATGCTGGCCTCTGACCTCGCATGCAAGGTAAGTGACCGTTGAAGTGCCGAATTTTATCCTGCCATGGATTCTTCCAAGCGTCTTGTATCTTTTGTTACAATACGGCAACGGGTTTTACATGATATATAGAACGAATAAGGTGCCGCCACTTCACCATGTCCCATATGTGTTCAATTGGCGAGAGATATTGTGATGTTCCTGCCCAGGGGAATTGTTTTACACCACGGAGAGAATGCCGCGTAGCAGCAGGCTTAAATGGACATGCACTGTCCTGCAGAAAAAGGACAAATGACAGCACGACAATAACCGCATGTACAATTTACGGGGTTCTGTGATTACTATACACTTTTGTTTTTTGAGTCATCAGTCTTCTGAATGATTTGATGCGGCCCGCCACGAATTCCTCTCCTGCGGCAGTCTTTTCATCTCAGAGTAACAATTGAAACCAGCGTCATCACTTATTTGCTGGATGTGTTACAATCTCTGTCTTCCAATACAGATTTTACCCTCCACAGCTCCCTCTGATACCATCGAAGTTATTCCCTAATGTTTTAACAGATATATTACCCTGTCTCCTCTTATTGTCAGTGCTTTCCATAAGTTCCATTCCTCGCCGATTCTCCCCATTCCTTACCTTATCAATCCATGTAATTTTCACAATTCTTCTGTAGCATAACATCTCAAAGGCTTCAATTCTCTTCTGTTTCGTTTTTACCACAGTCCATATTGCACTGCTCCAAAGGTACATTCTCAGAAACATATGTTTGATACTAGCGGACTTCTTTTGGAAAGGAATGCTCTTCTTGCCAGTACTAGTCTGCTTTTTGTATGTGCTCCTTGCTCCATCCATCGTAGGTTATTTGCTGCCTAGGTAGCAGAATTTCTTAACTTCATCTGCTTCGTGACCATCAATCCTGATGTTAAGTTTCTCGCTGTTCGCATTTCTGCACTTCTCATTACATTCGTCTTTCTTTGATTTACTCTCAATCCGCATTCTGTACTCTTTAGATTGTTCATTCAGTCCAGCAGATCCTGTAGTTATTTTTCGCTTTCGCTGAGGATAGCAATGTCATCAGCGAATCTTGTCATTGATGTCCCTTAACCGTGAATTTTAATCCCACTCTTGAACCGTTCTTAGATTGAACAACAGCATTGAAAGACTGCACACCTGCCTTACACCTTTTCTAATAGGAGCACTTCGTTCTCGGTTTTACAGTTACATTATTCCCTCTTCAGTATTGCACATATTGTATATTATTACCCCTATTTTTCTCAGAATTTCGAACATCAAGCACCAATTTACGTTGTTGGAACGCTTTTTCCAGGCCGGCAAATCGTATGAACGTGTCTTGAAATTTTTTCAGTCTTGCTTCTATTATCAACCGCAACGTCAGAACTGTAGCCTGCAGAAACACCAAATGTGGACGCGAGCTGTGACTGATGTCCCCCACACCATGAGGCCTGTGATGGGACATGTGCTTCGTTGGCGGATGGACTCCGGAACAGATAACCCACCAGGTCTACGCCGTACAGATGTTCGTCGGTCACTCGCATACAGACAGAACCTTACGGTCTACGCGGCTTCCTCCGTCGGAGATTCGAGTCCTCCCTCGGGTATGGGTGTGTGTGTCGTTCTTAGCGTAAGTTAGTTTACGGTAGATTAAGTACTGTGTAGGCTTAGGGACCGGTGACCTCTGCAGTTTGGTCCCATAAAACCTTACCACAAATTTCCAAATTTTACAGAACCTAATCTCACCAGTCAAGACGACAGGACGCCATTTCACCATCCAGTCAACTCGTTCCCGACATCGCTGTGCTTGGTCAGGGTCTTGGTGTCGGAGGATGCCTGGTTAGAGGTTGTCGTGTACATAGTTCCGCGTAGTCAGCGCGTACACAACTTTCCCACTCGATCGCGCCCCGTTAAGCACAACAGCGCAGGTGCAGCGCTCGTCCGTCTCCGCACTACGAGAGACACACCAAATTCTGCTTCCGCCGATCCGTGTATTAATATGTAACGCAGCCAATGAGATTGCTGCTTACGTAGAACCTTTTCTCTTCGCGGATCACACTCGCGCAGTGATACATGAACGCGCGAGGTTTTATAACGAGTATACAGACCTCCGATTAGTCAGTCTGCATTTGTCTGTACCAGTCTGTACGAGTTCTACATTTGTCTGTACCAGTCTATAGTCAAGTTTCAGACTGCGCCTAATAAGATTATCATATTCCTGTACATAGCCATGCAGATAAATGATAGACACTTTTGTCAAGTATCAGAGATATATGTGAGAATAAGATTAACACACCAATACCAAAGGAATTCAGATTGTGAATTGTAAATAGCATTCAGAACCAAGTTAAGTAATTTTTATGCTTGTTATTATTTTAATAAATGTGTGTGAAAATTAATCAGGTTCTGTTTAAAGTTGGTCACTGTCAATCTGCTACTCTAAGCGTGCAAGTGGCATTTCTATCGTCTGACTTAATGGCAGAAGATAAACACGCCATTATAAGACCACGAGACACATTGTTGACACTCGCCTACTTCGTTAGGGCGACAAGTCAAATAATCTGATGGTGTGTGTACTGAAGGTCTTACAGTACGCACACCACAGAGGTACATGTTATCTCTTATCCTGGCGGAAGCAGACGTTCCCCAACGGTCTTCTTGAGACAGCAGGTGCAACACCTATCCGAATTTCTTCCCTGGTGTGCAAGTGAAGTAATGTTTTATAAAGCCACTGCTGATAGCAGCGACACACCATCGATGCACCAGTGCCTAACAAGTGCAACTATCCTTTGACGCATCTATCAAGCTTCACGTAGATGTATTTGTTTTATTAGCGGTCAATAAGCACGAGAAGGACGTGCTCACTACAGAATTCTGTCGAAGATTAGGTGGTTAGATGGAATAACTAATTTGGGAGAAAATAATTGGATGGCGTAACTTTGACTGAGGAAAGAGCGAGTGAGGATGGGTTGAAAATGCAGAGGGATGCTAGGGGTTAAATACAGCAAGTTTGACGGAAGACACAGCAATAACATCAGGCAACCTGAGGCGTAGCGCCTTCGCATCGGTCCTGTCACTTTGTTAGGACGATATCGTTACTGGCATGAGTCATCGACAGATGTCACCAGCTGACATGGACCTGAGTAGTTGTACTAGTAGGCGGCAGAGGTCAGCAGTTTACGGACAGTGCTAGCAGTCGTAGTCAAAACAATGTTGTAAAGTTATGTTTGACAAATATTTAATGTATTTGCATAGTTATAATTGTTTTATATGTGTAGTAATTAGCAGTGTGTGTGTTGTATGAGTGAAGAAGAACAGAGAAAATGAAAATTGTTATGTTTATTCACGAAGTACCAGTTAAACTATATAGGGGATTTACCATAAATAAATGTGCAGTAAGTTTATGGTACTAATAAATCTTGAGTAGAACACAAATTAATCGGTAATTTCGGAAGGAGTAATTTTATATTTGATACTTTTCTAAATTTATTTATTTAGCAATTGCCATAGAAAGAAATGTTTTACTATGATTGGTCATTGAAGTAAAGCGCGGGATAATACTGCAACCTGATTTGCTGTTTGTGATATCAGCCAATCAGTAAAATGCAGGCTCGCACCAATCTATGCGGGGAACAAAGCCTTTGGTGTGATCTAAGTAAGTCGGGGCTGAGGGCTCGAACGAGTAAGATGTCACTGAAATGCAGCTCCGACGAAAGTAGTGTAAAATCGAGGAAAAATGCAAATTACGAGTTCGCGAAGTAGTACAAAGTGTATTTAAGTGAACAATATAGTGAAAGTCGTGTGGTATTTCGGACGGAATATCAAAATTATTGCTTTTGACTGTTAATTAAAATCGCGTGGCGTGTTGTGCGATCTAAGACTGGAACAGGTATTACGTGTAGATCAGAGTGCACAACATTTGAGCGAGCATTTTCATAACTAAACGATCTAGTGAACTCTATTAACTTCGGTAAAGGGTGTAAATACCATAAGCTGGCTACGTGTGTGATTGTGGTGTGCGTGGGAGCTTTACATTGTGTAGACACTTAGTACGGACTTGGCAGTATTAACTGTGACCTTTATCGTAAAAATACACCTGAAAATTTACATTGCCAAGTTGAAACTTTTATTTCAGTAGCTATCCACATCCCGTTTACCGGACAATTCTATGTATGTTGCGACCTCCAGTAGACAGTATTTTCTACTACAGCTTTTAGCTAGACAATTGAACATTGCTGGACACTGGCAGGGCGGTAAAAAGTAGCGTGCCGCGCCGCAAACCATCACGTCATGGTTACAGTAGGTTGTCTACTATCTCTTTATGGCCAAGATGGGGAAACAGGCTAATTGCTAAATGAATTGTTCCCTTAAATTGGAAAATGCCTGAAGTAGGAAAATGACTTTTTCCAAGAAATTTGCTTTAGTTGTGCACCCAAGCATAAAAAAGTTATTGGTAATTTAATTAAGTGGTATGTTTAGTTCTCACAGAATGCGATACAGATGCGCGTGGAACTGGCGGGCCCTGTTTGCTAGCTGCAGCTATAGTACGCTGCAGGCGCACGCAGGCGGACAGACGGACGGGTACACTGCAGTACAGCGCAGTAATTGGGCCCGTCATCGGGCCAGACGTCACGGCTGGGCGCCGCCCTCAGTCAGACCCGGGCCGCAGCGGGCCACCTCGGGCTGCCGCCTGCTGTGCCGGCTGTGCGGCCTGGCCGCTGCGGTGAGATCACAGTCCCTCCAGTCTAAGGCCGTACTATCTACTGAAATCATATGTAATTTTTACATCGTCTCTGGCACACGAATCAAAATTTACTTGTTTACTGTTCACCAATACACTACTGGCCATTAAAATTGCTACACCAAGAAGAAATGCAGATAATAAACGTATATACATTAGACAAATATATTATACTAGGACTGACATGTGATTACATTTTCACGCAATTTGTATGCATAGATCCTGAGAAATCAGTAGCCAGAACACCAACCTCTGGCCGTGAAAACGGCCTTGGTACGCCTGGGCACTGAGTCAAACAGAGCTTGGATGGTGTGTACAGGTACAGCTGCCCATGCAGCTTCGACACGATACCACAGTTCATCAAGAGTAGTGACTGGCGTATTGTGACGAGCCAGTTGCTCGGCCACCGTTGACCAGACGTTTTTAATTGGGGAGAGATCTGGAGAATGTGCCGACCAGAGCAGCAGTCGAACATTTTCTGTATCCAGGAAGGCCCGTACAGGACCTGCAACGTGGGGTCGTGCATTATCCTGCTGAAATGTAGTGTTTCGCAGGGATAGAATGAAGGGTAGAGCCACGGGTCGTAACACGTGTGAAATGTAACGTCCACTGTTCAAAGTGCCGTCAGTGCGAACAAGAGGTGACCGAGACGTGTAACCAATGGCACCCCATACCATCACTCCGGGTGATACGCCAGTATGGCAATGATGAATACACGCTTCCAATGTGTGTTCACCGCGATGTCGCCAAACACGGATGCGACCATCATGATGCTGTAAATAGAACCTGGATTCATCTGAAAAATGACGTTGTCCCATTCGTGCACCCAGATTCGTCGTTGAGTACACCTTCGCAGGCGCTCCTGTCTGTGATGCAGCGTCAAGGGTAACCGCAGCCATGGTCTCCGAGCTGATAGTCCATGCTGCTGCAAACGTCGTTCGAACTGTTCGTGCAGATGGTTGTTGTCTTGCAAACGTCCCCATCTGTTGACCCAGGGATCGAGACGTGGCTGCACGATCCGTCACAGCCATGCGGATAAGATGCCTGTCATCTCGACTGCTAGTGATACGAGGTCGTTGGGATCCAGCACGGCGTTCCGTATTACCCTCCTGAACCCACCGATTCCATATTCCGCTAACAGTCATTGGATCTCGACCAACGTGTGCAGCAATGTCGCGATACAATAAACCGCAATCGCGATAGGGTACAATCCGACCTTTATCAAAGTCGGAAACGTGATGGTACGCATTTCTTCTCCTTACATGAGGTATCACAACAACGTTTCACCAGGCAACGCCGGTCAACTGCTGTTTGTGTATGAGAAATCGGTTGGAAACTTTCCTCATGTCAGCACGTTGTAGGTGTCGCCACCGGCGCCAATCTTGTGTGAATACTCTGAAAAGCTAATCATTTACATATCACAGCATCTTCTTCCTGTCGGTTAAATTTCGAGTCTGTAGCACGTAATCCTCGTGGTGTAGCAATTTTTAATGGCCAGTAGTGTATATCGTTTACAAAATCATACCGGCCATGACATTTTAATTGAAAAAGGAATCACTTTTCTATAAATTAACAAACTCATGTTTACAATGACATTATCTTATCGAAAATCGCTTTTATAGCATTCAGTGTAACGAGTCCTAAGCAATGAAGGAAAAGGTGAAACGTGAAAGCGTATACAAGAGAGACGAGCTTGAAGGCAGTATTACAGAAATGGAAGAGGACGTAGATGAAGATGAGATGCAAGATATCATACTGCAAGAAGAATTTGAGAGGACATTGAAAGACCTTAGTAGAAACAAGATCCCCAGAGTAGACGCCATTCCGTCAGAACTAATGATAGACTTGGGAAAGCCAACCGTGACAAAACTCTTCCATCAGGTGTGCAAGACGTATGAGACAGGCGAAATACCATCAAACTTCAAAAATAATGTAAGAACCCGAGGGTAGTCGCCATTACGTCAGAACTACTGACAGACTTGGGAAAGCCAACCGTTACAAAACTCTTCCATCTGGTGTGCAAGACGTATGAGACAGGCGAAATACCATCAAACTTAAAAAATAATGTAGTAATTGCAATTCCAAGAAAAGCAAGCGCTGGAACGTTTTAATATTACAGAACTATCAGTTTAATAAGTCATCGTTACAAAATATTAACATGAATTTCTTACAGGAGAATGGATAATTTGTTAGAAGCCAATCTCGGGGAAGATCAGTTTGGATTTCGAAGGAATGTGAGAACACGCAAGGCAATATCGACAATGCGACTTAGGTTAAGTAAAGGCAAAAGTATGTTTATAGCACTTGTAAACTTAGAGTATAACGAAAAACAGAAGAAAATGAAGCAAATATGTGATACACTCTGTACTACCTAACGACAAGGCAACGTTATACCTACGAGAGACATTCAGTCATTAATCTAAAACATTGTCAAACAGGACGAAGTAGGCATTGGGTCCAAAATAGCCTTGCCCTTTGAGTACGTCTCTTGTATGTGTATCTTGCCCTGTCGTTACATAGCGTAGTGTGCATCACTAAACTGCCTCATTTCCTTACGTTTCTCGTTTTAGTCTCGCGTTTGAATCTCCCTGCTCTGTTTGTGTAACATATTTCATTAACAAGATAATCTTATTAAGTGAACGTTTCAATACTTCATTATACTTTTTTTTGGAACGGCTTGTCGCAGCGTACGTGAGCCCCGCTGCCGGGTAAGTTCCTCTGACTTCCAGCTTATGCTGTATTCTGGCGGCTACGACAACAGATGTTCCTGATTACTTACTTTAGTCATTTGGCTGAATCCTTTTTCGCTTCTTGCCTTAGTTATTCTATCAAGTTTAATTAGCTGCATAAGCTCATTCTTCTGTATGCTAGTACTTTTATCTAAAATGGCCACAAGAGCGTCTCAAAATCATATATTACTGCTTAACCATTTCCTTTTAACAATTTCAAATTTAACTTTATTCGTGTTTTTAATTATTACACTTTATTACTGTAATGACTTATTCATTTAGGAAGTCCATTATAAAGTTTACCTACTGTACTCTTCACTTATATATACTGTACAATTTTTTATTGATGAATATGTGTAGACTTACAATTGCGACATCTAAAGAGCTTACGGCAAAAACATATATTGTGGCTACTGTATTGCGGTTTGTTATGGCCAGTAGCTGCAGAGACAGTATGACTCTGCAGAACAGTGGCCTAGTTTAAATCATATTTTAATGATGTGTGACGATGCTACGCAGATTTTGTGCATATTTTGTGACGATGCCACTATGGCTATATTATTTTAGGATATGTTATAAAACAGATATGCCTCGTCATATTTTAAGCGCATGTTTTCATATCCATGAAAGTAATAATTTTTCATTACAGCATACTCCATTGTTCTAAGGCGTAATCTGTTGACTAGTTGTACTTAGTTTCCGGTGTTTTGGTACCGTTCTGAAGATGGCTATTGCTGACCGAAATCGGTAATCTAAGGCCCAACCTTTTGTGATCATTGGCGGAAATAAAAGAAATTCATTTTACACTTCCGGGATCAGTGATTTAATTCACGATCATTTCGCAATTTGTGAAAGTGAAGAAGGAGTTTTGACCGTTTTAATAGGACCGAAATTGGTGCCCTGGCGGGGCTCAAATATTAATATATTTGGGATCCGGCAAACGTTTCACAAGGGATTTTGCTTTATATGGAGCCTGTACTACTTTCAGCGCGTGTACCCTGTTTTTCAAATATGACTGGAATCGCTGTTGTGGTGTAACTGCATAGAAATTTGATAAATTTTTATCTCTCTCACACAAGCCTATTTCAGAATCAATTTATAGAAGTAAATGGACCATCAGCGCGTTTCTGTGTTTAGCTTCCGGTCCACGCAAAGGTCACTGGACACAGGGTAGTAACTCATCTGGAGGAACACGAGAAGAAGAGGGGGAAGGGAGGAGGGAAATTTAACGTGACCACGTTCATATTTAATTTTATTTATTTGTTGAGTTACTTACTCTCCAAACAATGTCCTAAACCGTCCGTAACACAATAACATTTTCTGTTAGAATGAGATAAAAGAAATTACTGGGTAAGTTAATATGGAAGACGATTGTAGGAGATCAAGAGTTCCAGTATTCCACTGCAATGACTTCATGAATGTGTTATGTGAACAGGCCCACCATTAATGTCGTTGTCGAGTGAAAATGCCAAGGGAGTAGTATCCAAACATTTTCGGGTGGCCATAAAAATATTGTTGACAGAGACCGCAGAACTTTAACGACTTTAAAAAGCAATCTTAAGATATCCTGATTTCCTATTACAAAGGGCTTCCGTTACAGGGCAAGTACAGGGGTGCAGTCACAAAAACTGTCGATAGGTGCTTTAGGACTATTGATTACAGTAACGACTACGAAGCATCCCCATTGGATACTGAGCGATGTGGCACAGTTATTAAGACAGTAGGTGCCCATTCGGGAGGAGCAGGTTCCAAACCTTGTCCTGTCATCTAGAGTTGGGTTTTTCTTTGGTTTCTTTAAATCACTTAAATCCAGTGGTAGGATGGTTCCTTTGAAAATGACACGGCCAATTCCCACCACTCCCTTCCCCAACCCTCTACTTGTCCAACTTGTGCTCCGAAAGAGTACAGCTGAACTTACTCACAGATGGCAAACTACCGACATCAGCGTGATTTTATGCGTGAAAACTACGGGTAGCGCTCCATTGTGGTGCGAAAAAATTAGTTAGATTTACGGGAATAGCTTCCACGAAACTCCGACAGCCATACTGGATATCTGGGATAAATCAGAACCTCAGATGAGCTTGACAAAACCCAGCAGTAACCATTCAGCAAAAAAGTCACGACAAGCTGACAGTTTTACCTGGAGCGTGACCGATGGCTAACGAGGACGTTTCACGACACACCTCATAGCTTAATTTCTCACTTATTTTTGTCCATCCCTGCCAGATGTCATCCGGTTTTGGAATTAGGAGGCAAGTGGAAGGAATTAGAGGCAAACAGACTTTTTTTCCGGTCCGTGAGTGCACTCTAACTGTGCTCTCCGTGAGAAAAACAGGTATTAGGTGTAATCACAGTCTAGCACCTTGTCACTACAGGACATAGTCCGATGTAGAGGGAACGTATGTCGACTGTTCACCATTCGCAAGAAAAAAAACTTCAATCTTTTATAACGTAGTGGATATATTTGAGCAAAATCTAACTGTTAAGACAATATCAGCAGGAAGTCTCACACTGATTAATTGTTTGCCATATTTGCAACGAACAGCAATGTTTGGTCACAAACACTAGCCAGTGTAGTCTATGTTGCTATCTACATTCGATTCTCTAGTGACCTCGTAAGAGAAAATAAAAATAATTACTAGTCTAAATTTTATAGGGGGGCGGAGGATGATTTGGTCTACGACAAAAAGGTCACAACTCACATGAGGTAACTCCTGCGTACTTTGTGGGGTTGCGCTGAAACGTTAGACAATTGCTTAACGAAGCTTATAGTATACTTCAAGCCAATTTGACATTTGTTGTATGCACCTTCTACGTGTTACAACTGTAATATCGAGCAATTTAGACTGAATGCTTTCGCAACAACGTATTGGCTGGGGTATAAGAGGAATTAATAATCACACCCAGTTTTTATTTAGGAATCCTGGCATGCAGCTGCAGCTGATATTTGCATCTCTTTTTAGGACGCCCAACGTTTATTTTCCCTTGAGGTGTATGTATGTATGTATATTAACTTAGGTATTCGTTCATTTCTGATTTCACTAATTTTCATCCGAATTACGATTTCGCAACCAGCTAGCGGCCTTAGGAATCTCGTCTCTGCTGCTTGGATCCTCCTTCTCCTCTGATTGACGGTTTGATTCCAAGTATCTGATCCACACATTATAACTAGCGCAGCCGCCGCATCATAACTTTCAGTACTATTGCCTTTGTGACGTTTTTGAGGAGAGGGCGATTATAGTAGCTACCAAATGTTGGAATTTCTGCAATTCGAATCCTTGGTCTTTGGATGTAATATAAGAGATCTCACATCCCAGGTATGTAAAGGTGTTTATTTGTTCTAGCGATCTACCATTAATTATTGGTTTTTCTCTTAAATACTCCTTACCATGTAATGCCATTACCTTAGTTTTATCTTCAGATATCATATGATAATCATTTGCTACCTTGCGTAAGTATCAAACTGCCCTCTGTAATTTTTCTTTCGAGAGCTCTGAGATTATTTGATAACCTGCAACCTGGCGTGTATTTATAACTTTATTATTAACGTTAAAATGTTGCATTACTTTATTCTGCTACATCTTTACGACCTCGTCGATGTATGTACTAAACATATGTGAGTGATAAAGGACATCCTTGTCTCACTCCTTGAGATAGGGTTGTCGCAAACTGACTTCCCTTTGTACTTTTATTTTGTTGTGTGTGTATACATACTTGGAACGACAGTTATTACATGCTGAGGCACACCATTATTTTGTAAAATTTCCCATAACGCAACTCTGTTAAATTTATCAAAATCTTTCTCATAGTCAATAAAGGCTATTCATATGGAACGATAGTGTTTTTCAATTGTTTGGCGGACTCGGAAAACAGTCTCAGCAAGATCTTTCCATCTGAAACCCATTGTATTCTTCTGTAAGAAACGTTTCTCAAAGGACCTTTATTCTGTTTTATTACTTTCCCCTATATCTTGTATACAGAATTGAAAAGACTAATAGCCGGCCGCGGTGCCCTTGCGGTTCTAAGCGCTTCAGTCCGGAATCACGCGACTGCTACGGTCGCAGGATCGAATCCTGCCTCGGGCATGGATGTGTGTGATGTCCTTAGGTTAGTTAGGTTTAAGTAGTATAGGGGACTGATGACCTTAGATGTTAAGTCCCATAGTGCTCAGAGCCATTTGAAACATTTTCAAAAGACTAATACCTCGATAATTGACACACAACCTACGACCCTCCCCTTTTTATATAATGGGATAACAACTGCAGTTATACAATTTTCTGTTATTTTACTGTATTTAGAACAAGTATTTACAGAATTTAATAGCTTTGAGATTAATCATACCGAATCATATTTACATAATTCCACAATGGGGATCCTTTCCCCTAGGGATTTTCAGTTTTTGGATGTGTTGAGCACAACCTTTATTTCTTCCACCGATATAACCAACAAACTCATCACTAACTGCAGTTTTCACATTTTACTCACACTTGTCAACAAACTTTGGAAATAATCCAGCCAGTCATTTTCTGAAAGGAGTTAATTTGAACGATATCTCTTTCATCTTTATTTAGTTGTTTTAACATCTTATAGGCTGCAGCCCCTGTACATTCTCCATTGCACGGACAGCAATTAAAGACGTATTTTCGAAAAATATTAGCAATAATATATGAGTGCCTAATGAGAGAGAAAAACTATTGGCTCTGAGCACTATGGGACTCAACTTCTGAGGTAATTAGTCCCCTAGAACTTAGAACTAGTTAAACCTGACTAACCTAAGGACAACACATACATCCATGCCCTAGGCAGGATTCGAACCTGCGACCGTAGCGCTCTCGCGGTTCCAGACTGCAACGCCTAGAACCGCACGGCCACTTCGGCCGGCAGAAAAACTATTACCGTAATACAAAACCGATTGGGATACACGCCATATCAACCTTCTCTTCATTAGAACTTCGACGATGTCAAGGTAGTTGAACAGCTCTCACAATTCTTCACTTTTTGTTATTCCGGGTTCTATGTTATTTTCGTTGCATACAGGTCCAAAAAATTTTCTCGACCTTTTCTTTCGAATCTTAACTGCTCACATTTCTCTCCAAATATGAGTGCTTCACATCCGTATAATGTTACCTGTATTGTATTGGATTGATATAAGCGGATTTTGAAGTTAGTACTGATTTTTTTTTTAAATTTTGATGGAACTAAAAAGGCTTTTGTTCGCTGTTGAAAGACGTGCATCTACTTGTACAAATACCTTCTATAGTTGTTCTGAAAGGACTCTCTAAGTTCCTGAAGTGAATCGTTCTACAGCCAAAGAGACGTGACTTCTGATTTTTTAAATTATTACCAAGTACCCCGTCTTTTCTTCATTAACATGTAATCCTATTTTCGCAGCAATTTTGTAATAACTTTCCATCATTATGGTTACTTCTGTTTTGGAACTACTTGTTAATGCTATGAGGGGCATTCAGTAAGTAAAGCAACACTTTTTCCTGAAAAAAAGGTTGGTTTTATTCAGGATTCCAATACAACGTATTATTTCCCTTTCTATTTTGGCTAAAAAATCCTATTTTCAACATAATCTCCGTTCAATGCGACTGTCTTACGCCACCTTACTGGGAGAACCTGTATGTTCATATGTTACCACGCTACTGGTCAACATGCATCAATAATTTCCCCATCGTCCACTTACTGCTTCTCGCGAAATGCATCTTTCATTCGGCGAAACAGATGGAAGATGCGAGATCCGAGTGGAAGAGGAGCAACAGTCCAGTGAAGTTTTGTGAGCTCCTCCCGGATGTGTAGACTTGTGTGAGGCCTTTCGTTGTCATGGAGGAGAAATTCGATTTCTTCTTTTTTTTTTTTTTTGTGGCGACGAACGCGCTGAAATCGTGTCTTCAATTTCCTGAAGTTACCAGAATAGACTTTAGAATTGATCGTTGTACCATGAGAGAGGACATCAAATGCAATAACCCCTTCAGAGTCCCAGGAAGTCGTCACCATGACATTACCAGATAAGTACGGGGTTTTGAACTTTTTATTCGTAGAAGAGATGGTATGGCACCACTGAATGGATTGTTTCTGGTTCGAAGTGATGAACTCATGTTTTATCGCCTGTGAAAATGTTCGACAAATAATTGTCATGATAAGCCTCGACCCGCGCAAGCAATTCCGCACAAGTGGTTCTTCGTTGCTCTTTATGGTGGTGATGATGATGATGATTATGTGTTTAAAGGAACTAAACTACTGGGTCATCAGTTCCTATGCCCTTTATCGTCTTCCGTTAGGTGGAGTGTAACACGGCAGGCAAGCACCTTTCAGTACCTCAGTTGGTGGCTGAGTGTTGTCAGCACTACCCGCAGAGACGTCCAGTTGAGCAGCGAGGTGTTTGGCTGTGGTTCGTCGATCACCTCTAATGAGAGTGCCCGTACGTTCCGACATTGCAGGAGTCATAGCTGTGTGCGGTCGTCCGGCAGACGGGAGTTAGTGCAGGTTTGCGCGATATGTTGCGATGGTGACAGACACCTCGCCCAATGACTAATGGAGCTTTCTTTTACTGCCAGGTCTTATAGACGCTCTGCAAGTGGCTATGAATATCTGCGATGTTCTGGTTTTCCGCGAAAAGAAACACAATAACTGCTCTCTACTTGGAACGCACCTTCGTTATAGATGCCATTTTGGAGGCTACGTATAGCGCCACCACTTACCAGAACTTCATGAAACTATAGTCCACAGTTTCTGCATTTTTTTTTTCTGCCGAAATTGGCCGAGGAAAAACATGTATCCCATTACTTACTAAATGTCCCTCGTAATTCATCTGCTTACGCAAATCTAGTAACTCCACCTCCTGCAGTTGGCTTCTGTGTACATTATCTTTAGCAAATTCTCTATCGATCTTCTCTACAATGAGATATGGCCCTCAAATGTGGGAGTTCATTGACATAAGCGACTTTGACAAAGGCAAGCTGTTACGGCGAGGCGCCCGTGTAGGTGGGTCTCAGAGAAAGCGAAGCTGGTCGACTGTTCGGATGATGCTGTCGTGAACATCTACGGAAAGTGGTTTAAGAACGGTGAAAAGTCATGACAGAACGTGATCAGAGGCTTGTCCGCTCTGTAAAACAAGATACGCGGCGATTTGTGGCAGGTCTGAAGGTAGTGTACAAAGCTGGTAAAATCGTGTGTGTTCCGGAGCACACCATTCGGCTCACAGCATACGACCTCCACGTGTTCCTACGTTGAAAGAATGATATCGTCGATCAAGATTGCAGTTGTCGCTTGATAATTGAGATAGGACAGTGCGTGGTTCGATGGAAACGTGTCACCTGACATGGTGAAACACGCTTCTTGTTGCACCAGGACGATGATCTTGTCCGGATGTGCCGTAATCCAGGCGAATGACTGCTCGAAACATGTACCGGGCTGCTGACGCAGGCCGGTGGGGGCCGTATTGTGCTATGGGGGACATTCGTCTGGGCTGCCATTGCTTCTGTGGTTATTATCGAACGCATCGCGACAGCTGTGGACAGACAACCACATCCCTTCATGCTTGATGTCTTCCCCGACAGGGATAGCGTCTTCCAGCAGGATCATGTCAGGCCAGAACGTGCTATCGTGGTTTGAGGAGCGAGATAGTAAATTTAAGTTTACATCTTTGTGACCACATTCACCTGATTTCAACCCGATGGACACATCTTGGGGGTGCTGTCGGGCACCAGCTCCACGTCCACAAACCATCAGCCCGTAATTTACGGGACTTGCGTGACGTACGCGTAGACCTCTGGAAATTTACGAAGGACTTGTCGGACCCATGTCACTCATACTGACGTTTGCATTGATTTCCAAAGTTGGACCAACACGCTGTTACGTAAGTGATACTAATTTTTTGGCTCATCAGTACATATTTCTTCAGTAAAAAGATCTTCTGTTGTCAGATAGTAATACAGAACTGAGGAAGTTCTAGAATATGTACGTATGAACCACGGAAGTGTATGGCAAAGAAACGTGTAACTTCATAAATCTAGAGAAGAAGAAACTGGAAGCGTTTGAAATGTGGTGTTAATGATTAATGCTAACAATGGAGGGGACAAATAAAGTTCCTAATGAAGAAATATTATATAGAATGGAGAAGACTGTGTATGAAAGAATTTCACCGCAAGAAAGAGTAAGTTAGTGTGACCTGCTACAGCATCCAAGATTAGTTAAACAGGTGCTGGAAGGTGCAATATAGAGGAGAAATAACAGGCGAAGACAAAGGTAAGAAAAGACTGAAAAAAAGGGGAAGTCTTCAAAACACTCGACACTAACGACTTAAAAGAGAAAAACCAATTGTGATCATAAAGATTTGGAACATGCATATAGGAATGTTCTTGAATACTTTTGGAGACGACTGACATCAATAAACATTTTGGTGAGATACGTAGTATCATTACAAGAAAATACATTAGGAGATCATCATAAAATGGTTCAAATGGCTCTGAGCACTATGCGACTTAACTTCTGAGGTCATCAGTCACCTAGAACTTAGAACTAATTAAACCTAACTAACCTAAGGACACCACACACATCCAAGCCCGAGGCAGGATTCGAAACTGCGACCGTAGCGGTCGCTCGGTTCCATACTGCAGCGCCTAGAACCGCACGGCCACTCCGGCCGGCGATCATCATAAAAGTTAAGACAAAACTTAAGCCTGTATCCCGTTTCAATTCGCCCACTGAGTGTATTGTCGCATAAGAAATCGTAGTTTACTTTATGTGATGTTACTTACAGCATTAGTTTTTCTGAGGCTTGCCGGCACAGCATGTATGCCCTACCTCTCTTGAAATGGCTAAACCAGGGGACATGTTCCCAATTAGCGAGTCAACATGCTCTAAATTCGCATAATAGAACGTAGTGCACTCAGCGGGGTTTAAAATGTAACTACAGTAATGCCTGTCATACCATTAAGATCAAAAGTGAGCAACCGTTGAGAGCAGCAATTCATAACATCCCAAATTACGTAGTCTAGCTGTAGGCAATATTATAAAACTCAAATGGTACAACTATAAGAATATTGTTGTCTGAAGTCTAAAACAGTTATAAGTGTAGACTAAAATTTTGTATTGTTAATACTTGCAGCCACTCTCTCTCATTTTCTAATTAAATGTTGTTTACGATGCAGATACGAATGTCTATTACTTGCCTCTTACAAATGAATTTTAAAATTGTTGAATGTTTGTCGTACGTTTGAGCCGGCGGGAACATTCATTTTTGAAACAGTAATATTCCTTCTGACTGGAAAGAAGCAGACGCCGAAAGCGACCATCCGTCCCAGAAGTTAGTTGTGCCGGACTGGTAGTGTTATTATTCGTCAGGAAGAGTTTATACTGCAAAAAACATAGCATAAAACTGCAATAATGTTATTTAGAATGACCATTGAAAATAAATAATTTAAGATGAAGTCTGTAAGAGAATATAAACCTGGCAGATTTTATTACATCTGGGTCGCTTCATTCCTGTGTGTGTTTGTAGTTTTCGGACCCTTAACGGCAAGATTATAAGTGCCCGTATAAATAGGAGCTTCATTCATCATGAGGAATAAACAGTGGTGTGGAATATACACAGATGGCCATTAAAATAGCAAAATGAAGGCGACCTTAAACTAACATCAATTTTATGTTATGTATACAACAAGTTTGCGTGTGAGGTGATTAGCATTTCAGTGCAACTACACGGAATTCGTAGTGGTAACACTAACTATATTATACAGGGTAGTCAGAAACAGTCTGAAAAGCTTGTAAGAGTTTTACAGGGTAGGTTGTGCTTGAAAATAATTGTTAAGAAAACATTCGATGCGTTGTTCCGTATCGAGTCACATAGTATTGACATTAATCAATCAAGCCGTTACGAGCGCAAATTCAAGCATACCGGGAGAAACGGTGTCGCCAAACATGTTCTACGTTTGGTTTCCTAAAACCGAACGAGAGAGCAATACAAAAATTACACCTTGGGGGGGGGGGGGGGGGGGGGGCGAAGGGGTAGTAAGCATCGAACACAAGACAAAGACTGTGCAGTCTCGTGTGCTGTCATCTACGCTATGACAACAACTGAAACAAACTGAATCTGGCAGGCCGCTTGAATTTGCACCCGCAACGGCCTGATTAGCTAACTTCAATACTAATTAAATTGTAAACGGGGCAACGTATCGCATTTTTTTAACAATTATTTCTCAGCACAACCTATCCTGCAACATCCTTACGAGCTTTTAAGACTGTTTCTGACAACCCTGTACAGATAATAGATTACATTCATTCAGAAATCGAATTTGAAAGTTTTTCGTGAAAAGATTGTGTTATGCTTCGTGTAAGACAAACAAGCTTTTTAGAGGACGTGTCGGAATTCGAGATGAGGCAGGGTCGTGGCCTATCGATTCTTTACTTTGCCATTGCGCTATATTGCTGCACACGCTAGTCCGGATGCCGGGATCGATACGTTCATCTGATCTATGCTGCTTAAAGTTATGCTGGACGTCAACGGCAGTACGCAACTACACCAGAGAGGCAGGACATATTGTTCGCTCTGCTATGCAAGATCATAAAGTCACGCCACATACTTCGATTTGTTTTTGAGTGCTGGAGGGCCGCGCGGGATTAGCCGAGCGGTCTCAGGCGCTGCAGTCATGGACTGTGCGGCTGGTCCCGGCGGAGGTTCGAGTCCTCGATCGGACATGGGGGTGTGTGTTTGTCCTTAGGATAATTTACGTTACGTAGTGTGTAAGCTTAGGGACTGATGACCTTAGCAGTTAAGTCCCATAAGATTTCACACACATATGAACATTTGAGTGCTGGAAATACTCGCTTGGCTTTGGTACACAATTGATAACGTGTCTAGAAAAACGAAATAATGTATTTCCAAACTAGTCATGCTCCATGAAAGGAATAATGAAGCAGTCACTGGAAAGAATATTGTGCATATTCAGCTGCAGACACAGCACCCAAACTCCTATCAGATGAAAGAAATAAAGAAGTAGAAGGATTAGTTTGACTAATAAGCAACGTTTCGAAGATAATTGTCTCAAGGGAAACAATAATAGAATTTGAAGATAATTACTTTACGTACATTGGCAGAAGTCATCAAGCTACGAATCCTCCAGCATATGACAGGCAAACAGAAAAACTTACAAGTGTCATACTTACAATAAAGGCTAGAAAAGGATTCACGATGACGTCTTTGGATAAAACATTCTCGGTAAATTTGGCGTGTCAAATTCGGATAAAATCCCAAGCTTTCGATAATTGCCTTCATCATTGTCGACAGGGTCTAGGTTTAACTATCGTAGACTGGGTGAGATTCCCACTTTTATGCCCATAGGACGGTATCTGGCTGGATTACGTCACGGATATGGCGTACGCTGAGGTGCCGTTCTCTGCATCCCTAGTTTATGTTTGCTCTTGCTGTCCAACGTCACTTGCAGCGCCACACTTACATAAGACTTCCTCTGTGCTCCTTCTTTATCAAGCATTACCAAGTGTATAGCCGGCGTCTTTATTAACCCATTCCAGCCCAGAGTTGCCATATGGCATCATCATATTTAACTTTTTCCCAAGGCCAAACTATTTGTCAAAAGATTATAAACAAGTGTGCAGGGCTTTCTAAAGTTCATTGTTCTTAGGTTGGATACCGTGAATTCGGTAAAACAGAGAGCACCAGGCTACAATGCCTTGACAAAAGTATTGTTGCGTGGTGTCTACGGTACAGTGCACGCAGGCGGATTTTCAAAATATTATATCAAGGTAAAGGAAGCAAAGTAATATAAAAGTTGCAATAATAAATTATTGTTGAAGGTGTAAATTAACTAGTAAACAATTTGAAAATAATGCTGGTTACGGTAACTTTCTGCTTGGAAGTCACAAACATGTGTGATTCCATTTGGCATCATTGGCCATTTTCTTATGTTACCAAATGTAGTACATGCAATAACTTCGACTAAACTTTACCATAATGTGTAACTCTAATATTTTCAAGTTTCTTTTGAAGCTTTATTATACTAACTAATATTAATATGCTCTTTGTAATAGACGTTGGCGATTTTTTTAATAAGTGTTCAGTATCTATTTTGTATTTTTAGCTTTACCTGTTAGTCTTTATTGATTTTAATTTAAAGCTAAGAAAGACAACTTTTTAAGTACTTTTCATGTAAATAGCGTCATATAACCATATTCTCAAGGATTTTAAAAAATTAACTTTTGATTTCTTGTTTTCATGTCTCTTTTTTGTACTGCGAAGGCCCTTCGCTGCAAAGAGGGCGGGGGGGGGGGGGGGGGGGCATTTTACCACTGGCAGCCCGTCTCCGTCCAATATGGGACGTGGGAACTGAAATAAAACTAAAGAAAAAAGAGGAACTCAACACAGCTATCGGCAACAGCTCGTACAGACTGCGCAACACCACAGCTGCAACACTCAATGGTACTATCAGGTCGAGATTATCTTTCACAGGTCGCAACATTTCTTTAATTTTCCTGGGTGGACGGAAGAATAGCCTGACTCCTTGCCTGTTTATGACTCTACCTAATAGTTATTACTCAGCACAACGGAAGCCGCATTATGTGTTGGTGCTCCTGGAGTGGGTGAATGGTGTCGCTTCTTGATTCGTCGACAGCATTGACCTAATATTATGAAAAGAATACTCATTCCTTATGAAAACCGTCTTCAAAATGCTCAATCACGGAGCCGAGTAGCTCCTCGTATGAAATGGTCCTGGTTCTGGATATCAGAATTTGAACCCAAGATGCCATGTGGGTAGGGGGTGGTGGGCTGCCAGCAGTATAGTATCCAGCTCTTCAGTTGGAAGTTTTTACAAAATACAAAGAAGTGGAATGGAAATAGGCGGGGAAGCCATTGGTTGGTAATATGGAGAAATTTGGGAGCGATTTTTTTTTTCTGTGTAAGGAAGTCGGTCGAAGTTACCTTCGGATAGAATATGCTGTGTGTGCAGGAGTAGGGATGATGTGATGTGTTTGTAAAGGTGTGGCAGCATACCAGGACTGATGATAAGAGGGGAAACAGTGGCGTTATTGCAATCAAGTCAGATGGTTCAAATGGCGCTGAACACTACGTGACTTAACATCTGAGGTCATCAGTCCCTTAGAACATAGAACTACTTAAACCTAACTAACCTAAGGACATCACACACATCCATGCCCGAGGCAGGACTCGAACCTACGACCGTAGCGGTCGCGCGTTTCCAGACTGAAGCGCCTAGAACCGCTCCGCCACAATGGCCGGCTGGAATCAAGTCCGTGGATAGTATAGAATATGCTGAAGTATTCTATGTGGGTGAGAAGAGGTCGTTATTTGACGGGACGGTACAGGATCCACGTGAGGGGGGAGTAAACGGATGTCCGTGGAAGACTGTTGGGGTCCTCTGAAGAGGGAAGCAGTTGAAATTAGACTATGTGAGAACAACTTTAATAGAGTCGCTGGCTATGCTGAACGCATGCACATGATAAAGAAAAAACACAGAGAAAGAGTTTACATAGTTTACCACCTGATGTAAGGGGTGGGGCTGCAACCAACAATGGACAGCAAGTGCAGACATAATCTATGGATGCAGAAGGTTCCACTTCAGCCTGCACCATCTGCGTCATGTAATAGAGCCAATCAGGTGCTGTCCTTTGGGCATAAAAGTGGGAACCCTGCCAGTTTCACAACAGTGAGACTTAACCCCTGACGATGAAAACGGAGGCAGTCATTGAAAGCATGGGATTTCATCGAAATTAGACGCAGCAAGCTTACCGAGAACGTTTTATCCACGCATGCAACTGGTTCGAAAAAATTAAAAGTAATAGCTGAAATGAGATCACTGTCCAGTGCCTGTCGACAGTAATAAAATATTATATTACTGCATGGTGTCCGTTCTTTCAGACGTATCTGAAAGAAGAGACATCGTGCTAAACCAGCAACTGTCATGCATATTATGTAAATTAAAGATGGAGTGGGGAGAAAGGAAAGGGAACGGAAGGAACTAATTGCATCAGACGCATCAGGACTTTATACGGAATCAGAGGCGACGAGTGAAAATGTGTGCCGGATTGGGACGCAAACCCGGGATCTGCTGCTTGCTAGGCAGTTGCATTAACCACTGCACCAGCGAGACACAGCGTTTATCGCAAATGTATGGACTATCGTGGATGGTTCCCAACTGATCCCACACTTCCAGCTAGAGCTGTCTATCCGTAGTCCCCGTCCATGTGCTCAATGCTCGCTAATAGATTTCTGCTCAAGGGCGAACGTAAATGTGTATATGCACATTGCCTCGAAGCGCAATGAATCCTAATGCTCATTGCGGATAAGCATTTACGTTCGACCTTCAGAGGGGATCTAAAATTAGAAAGCATATAGTATGTGAACGATGACTATGGATAGGTGGCGCCAGGTGGGAATGTGAGTCGGCTGGGGAGTGTGCTGAGATGGTCCACGCGTTTACACTATAAACTCTGTGTCAGGGTAGCGCAGTGTTTAACGCAATTGCATAGTAAGCAGTAGATCCTGGATTCAAGTTCCGGTTCCGAACGCTTGTTCACTCATCGTCGCTAATTCCCAATAAAACCTCGATGCAGATGATATCGTTGCATCCTTCCCTTCCCTTTCTCCTCCCTCCATCTTTGATTTACATAAAAAAGAAGCTACTGAAGCAAGGTAACAGGTAATAACATTTACATCGCATTGCAAGCTGACGCGTTGTTCTCCTCCGTGTCAACCAAAAGAGCTCCGTTAAAAAAGCGAGAAGGAATATTTGTAAAAAAAAACAACATTACACTACTGGCTATTAAAATTGCTACACCAAGAAGAAATGCAGATGATAACGGGTATTCATTGGACAAATATATTATACTAGAATTGACTTGTGATTACAGTTTCACGCAGTTTGGGTGCATAGATCCTGAAAAATCAGTACCCAGAACAACCACCTCGGGCCGTAATAACGGCCTTGATACGCCTGGGCATTGAGTCAAACAGAGCTTGGATGGCGTGTACAGGTACACGATACCACAGTTCATCAAGAGTAGTGAATGGCGTATTTTGACGAGCCAGTTGCTTGGCCACCATTGCCCAGACGTCTTCAATTGGTGAGAGATCTGGAGAATGTGCCGGCCAGGGCAGCAGTCGAACATTTCCTGTACCCAGAAAGGCCCGTACAGGACCTGCAACATGCGGTCATGCATTATCCTGCTGAAATGTAGAGTTTCTCAGGGATCGAATTAAGGGTAGAGCCACGGGTCGTAACACATCTGAAATGTAACGTCCACTGTTCAAAGTGCCGTCAATGCGAACAACGTGTAACCAATGGCACCCCATACCATCACGCCGGGTGATACGCCAGTATGGCGATGACGAATATACGCTTCCAATGTGCGTTCACCGCGATTCACCAAACACGGATGCGACCATCATGATGATGTAAACAGAACCTGGATTCATCCGAAAAAATGACGTTTTGCCATTCGTGCACCCAGGTTCGTCATTGAGTACACCATCGCAGGCGCTCCTGTCTGTGATGCAGCGTCAACGGTGACATCAGCCATGGTCTCAGAGCTGACAGTCCATGCTGCTGCAAGCGTCGTCGAACTGTTCGTGCAGATGGTTGTTGTCTTGCAAACGTCCCCATCTGTTGACTCAGGGATCGAGACGTGGTTGCACGATCCGTTACAACCATGGGGATAAGATGCCTGTCATCTCGACTGCTAGTGATACGAGGCCGTTGGGATCCAGCACGGCGTTCCGTATTACCCTCCTGAACCCACCGATTCCATATTCTGCTAACAGTCATTGGATCTCGACCAACGCGAGCAGCAATGTCGCGATACGCTAAACCGCAATCGCGATAGGCTACAATCCGACCTTTATCAAAGTCGGAAAGGTGATGGTACGCATTTCTCCTCCTTACACGAGGCATCACAACATCGTTTCACCAGGCAACGCCGGTCAACTGCTGTTTGTGTATGAGAAATCGGTTGGAAACTTTCCTCATGTCAGCACGTTGTAGGTGTCGCCACCGGCGCCAATATTGTGTGAATGCTCCGAAAAGCTAATCATTTGCATATCACAGCATATTCCTCTTGTCGGTTGAATTTCGCGTCTGTAGCACGTCATCTTCGTGGTGTAGCAATTTTAATGGCCAGTAGTGTATTTTGCAACAGGCACTTGGGGATGTAGTAGACATGAAGAGACGAGTTGTGTAGTACAAGATGAGGACAAGTTCGGCATCAGAAATGACGAACAGAAGCGACAGTAAGAAACTTTTTTTAGTGAAGCAGTCCCCGAATGGTATCGCCATGTTAGAGACAGCTGGTGGGCGGCGCGCCGCCACGCTGGTCCCCGCGGTGCGCTACCGGCTGAGTACACTTGTTGTGGACGCGCCCTCGGCCGCCCCGGTCCATTCGCTGCTAATTGACAGGCCCTCCCTGGTGCCTAGGCAATGTTCGTGACAGTCAGGTTTAATTGATGCCCCGCGACAAAGGTCTGAGCCTCCAGAGGGGGTGAGATGGCGGGAGTGAGGAGCTGACGTGGGGAGTGGGTAGGTGGGGGGTGGGGGAGGGGGCGGGGATTGCTCGGAGTGGACCGAACTGGTCGACGGGGCTCGCCTCGCTGACCGACTGCTGGCCGCCGAGTCCTTGGGGGTCAGCTGCCACGCTGCAAAGCCTGGGGAGTTTGAGGCCAGCAAATCAGAGCATGAATCATGACAAGGTTGCGATATTACAACCTAACATTTACTGGAGATACGCAAATTCTCTGTTGTCTGGGTATCGCTAAGTTATCAGCGACAGCAGTTTCTTCTCTGTTTAATAGAACTCCATCATTCAATCTATTTTCAGAGAATAATTTATTTCGACAAGTAAATGAATTACAGATGCATCAACGTCTTAAAGTGTGACTGTAACAGTCGGTGGGGGAGGGGGTAGGGGAAGATAATTTTACCTAGTGTAACTTGTTATATTATAATATAGATAATTGTACCAAGTGTGACTTGTTATAATATAAGTACAGAGTCGATTAAACCCTCTAATGTATGAGATTTGCTGTTTGTATTCGCCTTAAATGATCCATAAACGTGTTAGTAGCTCAAATTTCCGCAAAACTGCTAGACAAATATTTATTTAATTTAAAGCAGTTCTACTGAGGTAGTGTCACATAGTACACAGTAGAAAAGCAAATACTTCGAGAACTTCAAAGAAACTAACAAAAGGTTAGAAAGTAAAGTGTCGAGGGGATCTAGCGGAAATATCAATTATAACATCGGGGTTCACACTAAAACGACGGTTAATGAACAGGTGTGCCAGTCCATACAGCCTCTCTTCTTTTATTGTCGAGCGCAAGTAAGGTTTCGGTTGGCGCAGGCAGCTAAGAATTCGCTCACATCTTCAGGTTGGTACAGGAAGGACAGCAGATATTTGAAGCAACGTTCGAGTGTTTAGGAAGAAAGGCTCCGAGCACGTCCCTACATGTTATGAGTGCGTTCTTCGGCTTGTCTCTCTGCTCAACATTTTCCCATTTCTCCTTCCATCTGTCGAAATCACTTTTTACAACACTTCCTGACTTTGGGAGGTCACTACCGTTACTACGAATAGTGGACTTTACGTCTGAAAAGTCGACTTTAGTACTGAATTTTGGGACAGCATGTGGCAACTTAAGACCCTCATTCTGATGTCTGGAAAAAAGGTCTGACAGTTCACAGTGTAACATCTCAAAGGGATGTAAAGACTAAACATTCCTTAGGTGTTGAGTGAGAAGTGGCCTCAGTATGTTTGCCTCCCAGACGTGGCAATCCGATGTCGACATCAATCTCTTCACAGAGCTCTACAGCCTGTAGAAATAGCTGGCGGTGTTCATCAATGGCATTTTGCCTTCTTCCGGCCACTATACTGAAGACATTTACAACTTGAAGCGAGAGAAATAATAAGTTTTTATTTCTATGGATAATTTTTGAGGTTAAAAAGGTAATATAGCCACTTACACAAATGTTGAAAATGCGTTTCGATTTAGACTAAGTTCATATTTTGAGAATACAGAAATGAAAATTGTGTATGTAAGTATTCTGATAGGAACGGTTTGTTTCATGTTCACATTAAATTTTCCAACTTCAGCTGCAGAGCATTCAAGTTACGATACGCAGAATAAGCGATATTTGAATGTGATTTAAGTAAAACAAAAACTCGACAAATAAATGTATTTACCTGCTTTGTTGCCTCAGTAATGTAAGATTGTGGAGACTGCAACTCGACAGAGACTGGAAGCAGAAATGAGGCAAAGGATTCGATGACACACAAGACAGCAATCAATTCACACTTGCAGGTTGTTGTTAGTAGTGATTCATTTTCAACTACACGGAAATATTTGCGCAAATACAGATTCAGCGATGTTATGAAACTGTTCACGAGCTGAAGTCTCATTCAGTTTCCTGAATCTTCCTCTGCTGCTTTTCATCAAATTCTTTACACCTGAAACTCCTTTCACTTGACTTTCAGTCATGATCAAGAACGAATAGTATTAAGCATTTTGGTGCTAGAAAATTTCCATTGTGTCTGACATAAGCCCAAACATTTCGGAGGGGGGGGGGCACGGGACCCTGCTCCCCCTCCCCCCCCCCTGTCTGCGGGCCTGGTAAGTTAGAAATTATAATAAGATACAGTCCATCGCTTACAGAAATATATAATTTAGTCCTTGTGAATTACTATGACTCTCGCTAAGGGATCCTCTGCGTCAAATATTTTAAAAATTCTATTCTAAAACAATAGTTTTTATAGCATTTACGAATTAAAAAACATGTACAAATGAAAGACGTGCATTTAATTAACCTGGGAAAATAATGCTGCATGGATCGTCACAAACCACCATTTTTCACACGGTTTACATCTTTGTATTACATTTAAATAGAAACATTATGTCTTTGAAAACATCGTAACAATGTGAACAAGACGACAAATGCATTTAAAAAACATCATACCTCACTCCATTCGTCCGAATACCGTGAAAAAATGAACATCCTATTCACATTATTTTTTTCCTCATGATTGAACGAACAGCTTGGTTCAACTTTTGCCTCACTAAAATGGTAAACGTCAAGTTCAGATGGTCAGATGGTTAAACGGAAACATCTGTGTGCCAAGGACACATCCTGATGCGTCAAGGAAACGTCTGTTTGATAGTGGAAGGGATTGTGGGTAGTAAAAATTGTAGAGAGATACCAAGATTTGGCTAAAATCAGCAGGTTTAAATAGATGTAAGTTGAGGTATTTATACAGAGAGGAGGAGGTTTCCACACGGTCGATAGCGTGGATAGTGCCATCAAACTAGTCTTCGGACTGAAGGCTACAACAACGTTACCGACATCTGTAATCACAATGAACTACCAGTTTCTTATATACCTCACCCACACTGTGACGTTTCATGGCACTTTTCAGGTGCAATAAATAATATTCATTAACAATGCTACCAGTTTTTCAGGGTTAATCCTACATGTTCGGTCGTTTTAGATTGGACTATTGCAACCATGTATCAAAGGACATGGGAAGAAATTTAAGTAGTAGTAGTGGTAGCAGCTTTATTCATCCGTACATCTATTTTTACAAGGATATAGGACATGTCAAATTATTTACAAGTTTACACCAATTTAAATAAGCTAATTCGTATACACATATATTTACAGACTTCTAGTTTGAGACAATCATTAGATTTACTCCTGTTATACGATACTTCTTCTACAAATAACTTATTAAATAATGTAATGCCACACTGTTCACTCATATCTCAATATCAGTCACTGCACATACTATACACACATTGTTTCGTAACATTTTACTCACTACACACACAAACACACACACACATACTGGTGATCTCTGGATCATTTTCCATACTGCAACTTCTCATTTGCTATCCTGGAAAACTGAGTCAGCATCCCTCTATAATGAGTGAGATGTTGAGCTCAGAAAGAAATGGCTCTGAGCACTATGCGACTTAACTTCTGAGGTCAACAGTCGCCTAGAACTTAGAACTAATTAAACCTAACTAACCTAAAGATATCACACACATCCATGCTGTATGTATTCCAGTCTCTATCTGCCTCTCCTCTACAGTTTTTATGCTTTACAGCTCTCTCTAGCACCATGGGAGTTAGTGATGTCTTAACATATGTCGTATCATCCTGTCTCTTCTCCTTCTCAGTGTTTTCCGCATACTCCTTTTCTCTCCGATTCTGCGCAGAATCTGCTCATTCCTTACCTTATCAGTCCATCTAGTTTTCAACATTCGTCTGTAGCACCACATCGCAAAAGCTTCGATTCTCTTCTGTCCTGGTTTTCCCACAGTCTGTGTTTCATGATGCACTCAAAATATACATTCTCAGAAATAAAGACATAATTTTTCATGAGCAATAAAGATGCGGGGTAGGAATGGTTGGTGTTGTTCTCGAGCCAGCTGATAACGAGAAAGCTGGGATGCACATATGGCCACCCGCTGAGTTTTGTGATTTTGGCTTAGAGCATGAGGTACACATACACCCGATTTTTGAACCTTTCCCTTTGCATGCAATTGTCGCACGATGGTGGAGTCATTACAGTTCCTTACAGTTGCCAGTCCTCGAATGTACTGACATGGATCATTGATGAAGATCGTTTAAACGCTTTAATCCCAAGCTCCGAAGGTCTTCCTCAACAAGGACAGTCAATAATGTCAAAACGATCCTCTTTAAAACGAGGAATCCATTTCTTTTTGCCGTGTTCTGTTCGGTGCCATTATCCCCACACACAGCGCAAATGTTTCTGGCTGTCCCCGCTGGTGTGACCCCTCTACTGAACTTAAACAGAAGATTATGTAGGAAACGTTCCAATTTCTCCAACTGGCATTCCATTTTGGCTCTGAGCACTATGGGACTTAACATCTGAGGTCATCAGTCCCCCTAGAACTTAGATCTACTTAAACCTAATTAACCTAAGGACATCACACACATCCATGCCCGAGGCAGGATTCGAACCGGCGGCCGTAGCAGTCCCGCGGTTCCGGACTGAACCGCTCGGCTACCGTGGCCGGCGGCATTCCATTTTCTAGCGTCCACAGCTCCACTAACTGTCTCCAAATGACAAAATGACAATATACACTATGTGATCAAAAGTATCCGGACACCCCCAAAAACATACGTTTTTCATATTAGGTGCATTGTGCTGCCACCTACTGCAAAGTACATATCAGCGATCTAAGTAGTCATTAGACGCCCTGAGAGAGCAGAATGGTGCGCTCCGCGGAACTCACGGACTTCGAACGTGGTCAAAAGATTGGGTGTCACTTGTGTCATACGTGTGTCTGCGAGATTTCCACACTGCTAAAAATCCTTAGGTCCACTGTTTTTGATGTGATATTGAATTGGAACCGTGAAAGGACACGTACAGCACAAAAGTGTAGAGGCCGACCTCGCCTGTTGACTGACAGAGATCGCCGACGGTTGGAGAGGGTTGTAATGTGTAATAGACAGATCTCTGTCCAGACCACCACACAGGGATTCCAAACCGCATGAGGTCCACTGCACGTACTATGACAGTCAGGCTGGAGGTGAGAAAACTTGGATTTCATGGTCTAGCGACTGCTCATAAACCACACATCACGCCGGTAAGTGCCAAACGACGTCTCGCTGGGTGTAAGGAGCGTAAACATTGGAAAATTGAAAAGTGGAAAAACGTTGCATGGAGTGACGAATCACGGTACACAATGTGGCGATCCGATGTCAGGGTGTGGGTATGGCGAATGCTCGGTGAACATCATCTGCTGGCATGTGTAGTGTCAACAGTAAAGTTCGGAGGCGGCTGTGTTGTGGTGTGGTCGTGCTTTTCATGGAAGGGGCTTGCACCCCCTGTTGTTCTGCGTGACGCTATCACAGCATAGGCCTACATTAATGTTTTAAGCACCTTCCTGCTTCCCACTGTTGAAGAGCAATTCGGGGATGGCGATTGCATCTTTCAACACGAGCGAGCACCTGTTCATAAAGCACGGCCTGTGGCGGAGTGGTTGCACGACAATAACATCCCTGTAATGGACTGGCCCCACAGAGTCCTGACCTGAATCCTATAGAACACCTCTGGGATGTTTTGGAACAGCAACTTCGTACCAGGCCTCACCGACCGACATCGATACCTCTCCTCAGCGCAGCACTTCGTGAAGAATGGGCTGCCATTCCTCAAGAAACCTTCCAGCACCTGATTGAACGTATACCTGCGAGTGGCAGCTGTCATCAAGGCTATGGGTGGGCCAACACTACATTGAATTCCAGCATTACCGTTGGAGGGCGCCCCGAACCTGTAAGTAATTTTCAGCCAGATGTTCGGATACTTTTGATCATATAGTGTATATACTGAAAACAGCTACAATGAATTTCAAATAAAAAATGACAATCTATAAATAAACCGATAGCAACCGAAATACCAACATGCAAAACAAAAACGCTACGAACTTATGTGCGAACCTACCTCATGTTCTTTCTTAATTGACTTTAAGGTGGTCGTTGGGGCGTTACAGATGGTATGGGGTGCCATTGGTTACATGTCTCGTTCGCCTCTTGTTCGCATTGACGGCACTTTTAACAGTGGACGTTACATTTCAGATGTGTTACGACCCGTGGCTCTACCCTTCATTCGATCCCTGTGAAACCCAACATTTCAACAGAATAATGCACGACCGCATGTTGCAAGTCCTGTACGGGCCTTTTTGGATACAGAAAATGTTCGACTGCTGCCCTGGCCAGCACATTCTCCAGATCTCTCACCAACTGAAAACGTCTGGTCAATGGTGGCCGAGCAACTGGCTCATCACAATACGCCAGTCACTACTCTTGATGAACTGTGGCATCGTGTTGAAGCTGCATTGGCAGCTGTACCTGTACACGCCATCCAAGCTCTGTTTGACTCACTGCCTAGGCGTATCAAGGCCGTTATTACGGCCAGAGGTGGTTGTTCTGGGTACTGATTTTTCAGGATCTATGCACCCAAATTGCGTGAAAATGTAATCACATGTCACTTCTAGTATAATATATTTGTTCAATGAATACCCATTTATTATCTGCATTTCTCCTTGGTGTAGCAATTTTAATGGCCAGTAGTGTAGGATGAAAATATTGCCTTCGAGTGTGTCTCTCACCAGCGGAGGAACTGCGCTTGTGTGTTTTATAAATGAAGAACCAGACTAGTATTTGGTTAAGAGTGAATGGCGCTTAAAGTTTCACTAGACATAGCCTGCAACTCAATAGGTATGGGAAGGGGAGGCTGGCAAAGCTCATGGGTGACACTGTAGCGGGTGGTGACCCAATTCAACAAAACCTGACGTTTTAATTTCACAGAATGGGCATATGATTAGGGAAACTGAACAATTCAAATTTCTAGGAGTTCAGATAGACAGTAAACTGGCGTGGAAAGCCGACATTCAGGATATTGTTCACAGACTTAATGCTGCCATTTTTACTATTCGGAAGGTATCTGAAGTGAGTGATCTTTCGACACGAAAATTAGTCTAGTTTGCTTATTTACATTCGCTTATGTCGTATGATATTATGTTTTGGGGTAACTCTTATATTATAAAAGGATATTTTAGGCTCAGAAACGGGCGGTTCGGGCAATAAGTGGTGTAAGTTCACAAACCTCTTGTCGACCCCTGTTCACAAGTCTGGGTGTTTTGACATTGGCCTCTCAATATATATACTCTTTACTGTTGTTCCTTGTTAACAATGTCAACTTATTCCCAAGAGTTAGCAACTTTCATTCAGTTAATACTAGGCATTTGGATTGCACTTCCTTAACTCTTGTGCAGAAAGGTGTGCAGTATACTACTGCATCCGTTTTCAATAAGCTACCACTCGAATTCAAAAATCTTAGTAATAATTCAAACACTTTTAAATCGAAACTGAAGACTTTTCCTCACGGGTCACTCCCTCTATTCTGTCGAGGAGTTCCTTGAAAAATTAAGCTGATTCTTGTTGTATTGTTGGTTGCGTTTACTTAATGTTATGGACTGAGTTCATAAACATATTATTTTTATCTGTTATTACTTATATGTTGTAATTTCATGTACTGACATGTTCCATGACCTTGGAGACTCGCTCCTCAATTTTGTCCTACGGAACTTGACGTGTAAATAATAAATAAAAATGTGTGACGCTTTTCTCAGTAATTTCATTGGGCACTGTCGAAGATAGTGATGCATGTTAACTAAACTATACAGATGAATACACAATCCTTGACTGGTGCTGCTCGGTGCTCTGACAAATATTTGCTGTATTAAATGTAATAGAGGAATGTTTCTGTTTAATTTGTAACACACAGAACAGAGTCTTATTCAGAACTAATTCTGTTTATAAATGTCTCATTCGTAATTCACGAGTTGCGTCTTATCTAGTGAAGGGCAGCCCCAGTACTACATAAGTACCACTTACACTGCCACTTGGGCATTTGCCTCAGAATAACCACTTTTACAGTATTATTACTTTGTTTCGAAGTGTAGGTATCGTCTGACCTATGCAATTCACGAATCGGATACCTCAAAACTTGACAAGCTGACTACGTTATTTTCAAATGTTTTCTCTTCGTTCTTGTTGTGTATCAGTTTTCTGCGAAAAAGTACGGTTTCTGTTTTTATTGCGTTCATTTTAAAAACGCAATTTATCGACATTAGAGTTTTTTTTCGTGAAAGTTGTAGGCTTAGTATAGCAGTACTTTGCAGAAAGTATGGTGTTTTAGAGCTCGTATTTTACATTTGCGTATGATGACGTTTAGTGCGTTGGCGGTCACTCTTCGACCTTTGATAGTCCGCATATAGGTATTAGTTACGCATACTGAGAATAGGAATTTTAATTGTATCCGGTTGTTTTACTTTTTCTGTGAATGAACTTTCCACCTCTCTCAAACCTCTGTGTAAGTGAAAACTGACAATCTGAATTGGGGCTCCTGTTCCTCCTGTAATAAGATAATCCGATTTTGACGTCGGAGGAAGGAGATGCGACAGAAACTGCAGTTGTACGATTGGTTGGAAGACCACTCTGGACAATTAGAGCGAATTATTTGGCTACCAAGATCACCCAATATGAATCCCATCGAACATTTATAGGACATCATCGAGAGATGATTGGTCTAGCCGGAATAAAACAATATATTTATTACAGATATTTCCCTTGCAGGAAATGGCTTCCTTAATTGGTCAATACGACGTCAGTGATTAAACGAACATAATATTCCAGTGAAAAGGTTCATTACGCATATACGGACTGACTCAGCCTCAGATGTATATTAATCAAGATGAAGAAAGAGGATTAGATAACAAAATTAATTATTTATGAGCTTCCACATCATATTTCAGTATACGCAGTATTATAACGTTACTGCTGTGTTTTTGACAGTCTTATTAATACTGTTTCAAACACACTTAGTGGCTGTGAGTAATCTACGTATGATGTCGAAATAGAGAGAGAGAGCGAGAGAGAGAGAGAGAAAGAGAGAGAGAGAGAGAGAGAGAGAGAGAGAAAGCAGGAAAATTATAAAATATCTTTTATATTCAAGAGAACTTGAATAAAGGATCAATTTTATTACTTATCCTTTTTCTCTTTACATCATCATAATTGACCTTTTAATCTCTACGTGTTAGCGACACGACATTTCATTTCATCATACACATATCGCTATTTTAGAATATAAAAGCAAACGTTCCACCATTATTCCTGGTTTTGGCGATACAGAAAGTGCGACTCAATGATACCAGTTTTTTTTAAAGAAGTTGCGCAATTCAATTACTAAATAAGGTAACAATGGTAACAGGACGTACAGGTTATACAATCATCTCTAATTATTTCAAGTCTTTCCTTTGGCAAGAAATGTGACTGATAACAACAGATGACAATTCAATAATGATTTCAAATAAGTACTAAACTGTACTTTCTTCTTAATACAGTGCGCTAGATCGGGTATCGAGTCTGGAGAGCCATTTAATTAAATTAATTTATTATTTATGTATGTATGCATTGATTTAACCTGAGCATTTAGCCAGGAGAGTTATTTTAACCCACCTGTAAAGTTTAAATCAATATATGTTTCCCCAATAAGTGCAAAAGTTGATTCGTTCTTCTCTGTGGCGATAATGTCCTTTAGGCCTATCTCCTTCATAAAAGCTGAGACGAAACGCGTTAAAGGAAACAATGCATTGAACCGGTGTGATAAAATGCTAAGTACGACTGAAACAGCTCTAAGAGATTCTTGCCGAAAGTCGTCTAAGCTTTTTGAAGTGGCATATTGTGAAACTTTTCAGTTGGTACACTTGTCACAGAATGTAATCCGTTGTACCTCATCTTTTCGCAATACTGTGTGCGTGAAGGTGTTCCGTGTTGCTGTGAACAGATTCAGCATGCCTGTAAATGCAGTGTTCTAACTCTCTGCCTTCCGTTCACTTTTTAAATTAATTACAAAACTGCATTATAGCCTTCTTTTCATTGTTATGTCTGTTTTAGCAATAAAAGTATCGTTTCCCCCAGTAAACCTTTTCTTGGTGTATGGTGCCGATGTTAAGATGGTTTGCAGACCAAAGTTTCTGGTACTGCTATAAGCGTCCTGCTACAGGAGGAAGAATCGACCGAGTGCACCAATCTCGATTGGAAGTTAACCATGGTAAAGTCTGCATTTAGACCTGTTGAACCCAAAATTCTGATGCAGCGAACTCGATCAGAGTTAAACGAGGGAGTTGACCGTAATTAAATTTGAGCATGGCTCACGCCAGGTTTTCGTGGGGTGACCAGCGTTTTATTAAGCGTACTGTGTTAAGGTGGCAGCACTTTCTGATGTACGGAGACATAAGATGAACTCAGAAAATTTATTAATTTATGAATCAAACTTAGCAGTAGCAGAATTAAATTGTGCTTCCACACTGCCTGTTTTTCTAACAAGAGGGCTACATGACAATGAGAGTTTTATAATTTTAATATTTATGATACGTTCAATGCAACTCTCAAAAATTCTCGAGAAAATCGACTTCTAAGTTTTTCGACCTTATCTAAGGTACTAAAATAAGGCACACATTTTTCCACAAGCCGTGTGGTTCTGTCGCAGTGTACTTCTCTCTGCGTGGAGGGATCCAGTATCGATTTTAGATGGATTAAACTTAACAAAGATGCATGTTTTATGAGCATTTACGTCAAGCGTAAAACACAAAGAGATGGAAAAAAGTTCATTTTTAATTTTTTAACCACAGAGCTTTGATTAAGAATCTTTTATAAAAGATGAGTAATTTAGTATTTTTTATTTCTTTTTCTTTTTTTTGCAATTAAAACGTGGTTCTTGCATGGAGTGTATAATTAGAAATAATATATGATTTTTTCAAAACAATTACAGCTGGACGAGTTAAGTATTATATATTTAATAGCTTTTATATTAAATGACTTAGGTATTCGAACTGAATGGAAAAAAAGGAAAAACAAAAATGACGGAAACCAGACACTGTACATTTCTTCTTTTATGCTAAAGCCGTAAATTTTATTTTCAGGAACTGATCCATTTCATACTTCGAAAAATGTGGCGTGTTATTCTTTCATTTCCCGTTTAGCCAAACATACACGAATAGACAAGTAGCGAGGACAACACACTTCTCCTTGTTGACGGATGTGAGAGCATTTGACAATGACATCATCTCCAGCGAGTGTCTAGAAAACTTATGGCTGTGTTCTCTAAGCCGCTGCAGCTATGTAAGGCGGGTGACCTTGAACGGGACTTAACCGCTGCACGAGGCGCCTGGCGGATCGCGCTGTAGTTTTAACTAAGCGCGATCCGCTGGAAAGACCCGTTTCCGGTGCCGCCATTGCGGTTTCTCTGTTTGTATCCCTGCATGTGCAGGGCGTCTTCCATTGAAGTACACGGCGTTAACTACGATCAAATGCATAGTTAGCTAATGGCGGTTTGCTGACCGGCAGTTAACCTTGGTGCACCACAGAGACATTTTAAACGCGGTTTACACTTAACCATGATAACAGGGCCTTGGTTATCTTGATTTTTGACCGAGGTTGGCGCACTCGGACATAAGATATAACCTTCCGCTGACGAGGAAGGGTAGGGAAAGAAATCGGCCGTACCCATTGAAAGGAGCAATTCCGACTTTCACCTTCAGCGATTCAAGCAAATCGTGAACGACCTACTTTGGTGAGCCAAAACATTATGAACACTGCTCACAACGAGACTGAATGCCATCTGATGGCCGTGGGAAATGTGATGCAGGAGGTAAGGATACACTGACGTGACGAAAGCTACATGCACGTATAGAGATGGCGTTTGTATCAGGTATACAGGGTATAGAAGGGCAGTGCATTGGCGGAGCTGTCATTTGTACTCCGGTGATTCATGTGAAAAGGTATCCAACGTGATTGTGGCTCTATGACAGGAATTAACAGACTTTGAACGCGGAATGGTAGGTGGAGCTAGACGCATGAGACATTCCATTTGGGAGATCGCTAGAGAATTCAATATTCAGAGATCGACAGTGTCAAGAGAATGCCGAGAATTCTAAACTGTGGGCGTTACCTCTCACCATGGAAAACACAATGGCCGATGGCCTTCACGTAACGACCGAGAGTAGCGGTGTTTGCGTAGAGTTGTAAGTGCTAAAAGACAACACG
The DNA here is from genome assembly GCF_023864345.2 of Schistocerca serialis cubense. Classification (NCBI taxonomy): domain Eukaryota; kingdom Metazoa; phylum Arthropoda; class Insecta; order Orthoptera; family Acrididae; genus Schistocerca; species Schistocerca serialis. Next base: position 1,017,829,275 of record NC_064638.1, on the reverse strand, counting down.
GCGTGAAATAAACACGTCAGTGTGGGACGAACGAAGAATGTATCCTTTAGGACAGTACGGCGAAATTTGGCGTAAATTGGCTGTGGCAGCAGACGACCGACGTGAGTGCCTTTACTAGAGGTACGACATCATCATCTGCAGTGCCTTTCCTGGGCTCGCGGCCTTATGGGCTGGACCCTAGACGATTGGAAAACCGTGGCCTGGTAACATGAGTCCCGATTTCAGTTGGTAAGAGCTGAATGTAGGATTCGAGTGTGGAACAAGTCACACGAAGTTGTCAACAAGGAAAGTGTGCAAGGTGATGGTGACCTTGGTTGTGTTTACATGGAATGGACAAGATCTTCTGGTTAAATTATTTTATTTGGAGACCATTTGCAGCTATTCATGCAGTTCGTGTTCCCAAACTACGATGGAATTTTTATGGATGACAATGCGCCGTGTCATTGGGTCAGAATTGTTTGCGATTGGTTGGAAGACCACTCTGGACAATTCGAGCGAATTATTTGGCTACCCAGATCACCCAATATGAATCCCATCGAAAATTTATAGGACATCATCGAGAGATCAGTTCACGCACAAAGTCCTGCATCGGCAACACTTTCGTAGTTATGCATGCCTGTGCAGGCGGCGTGTCTCAGTATTTCTGCAGTGAACTCAGTATTAAGAAAACAGTCTTGATGGCGAAATGCCGCATGAGCCATGGCTGAACTGGTGGAAGTGATTCAGTGCTGAACGGTGCTGCTCATATTCGCACCGAACGAGGTGGCGTATTGTTTAGCATACTGGTCTCGCGTTCGGCCATCCAGAGTTAGGTTTTCCATGATTTCCCTAAAACACTCTACGCAAAAGCCCGTCTCGTTCTTTTGAAAGGGTATGGCCGAATTCCTTCGCCATCCTTGACACCATACGAGTTTGTGCTCCGTTTCTAATGACCTCGATGTCAATGGGAAGTTAAACCCAGTCTTCCTTCCTTTATTTTCGTATTCGCTTCATATTCAAATAGTCGTTCCCATTTGATAACCTTACGTGATACTAGAGCTCTCCTTGGGAGAATCAAAGTCCATATTTATTCGTATGACAGCAAGATAAAAGAGAATTACGAATGAACTATATCAGCTTATAAAGCTAGTCGACATACGATTCCTTCCACTGAACTTACGTTATGCAGAATTGTGGTAATGTCGTTTTGTTAGTAAACAGCCAAAACAGGCAGAATGCATGCGGCTGAAGCCTGCTGAAATGACATGTAAAAACATTTTAAAAAAAGGAAAATGAAGTAAAAGTAGCTGTTTGTGAAGGCTGTCAACGGCAAGCGAGCCCGCAGTGTGTTCCTGACACGGCCTTGGTATTGAGTTCGGTCGATAACTGAGCTTGCTAATATTTTTCCATTCTCCTCTACGTAATTGGAACAGTTAGACTAGCCTGTCTGGAAGCGTGCGCAAATTTTTCTGGAAGCCATTAAGGAGCATCTCGGCATCGTTAGCACTGGGAACGTGTTCACTACCTCCTCCTGCTGTTTTTAACGACCAATCGAAGGCGACGGCGGAAGCCGTCGCATCTCTCTCCTCAACTGGCGCAGATAGCACACCGTTTCCACTACAATTATGATGATTCTAGACATAGCAGGAACGCCAGCCGTATGGAGTCAGAGGAGCAAATACTTCGGTGAAGAATATGTTACGTCAGGTGTAAGCCATATACAGGGTGAAAATTATTTTAACGACAAATTCTGGGAGGTGCACGGCCACCGAAACATATTTTTCTCTAATGTCATGCTTCTCTGTGAGGACCTTAAAAATCGGTAGATGATGTTTCCTATGAATCGAAATTAAGTAAACTAACAAACTCTCTGAGTTTGCATGGGACAAAGAAAACACTTTTTCTAATCCATTAGCCTGTGAGGACACAAAATAACACACTTGTTTTAATTCTATATTACGAAGAGACAACAAAATTAACACAATACAATTACTTCAGTTGGACTAGGAGCTCGAAAATGCCTCCATTGATCTGTAAACACAGATTACATCTGTGGGTTATGTTCTGTCTAACATGGTCAAAGGCTGCAGGAGTGTTTTCTACTGCTGCTGCAACTATCGGGGCAGCCAGATTCTCTTCTGTTTCAAAAGTGGTTTTATAAACAAGATTGCAGATCTTGCCTCAAACAAAAAATTGTAGAGGAATGAAATCAGGGCATCGAGTAGCCGAAATTATCGTTTCAAGAATCGACGGACAGTACGACTGGTTGTGCCGGCATCCTGTCATGCTGGGACCACATGTGCTGTCTTGTAGCGACTCTGACAATCCTCTGGCGAGGAAGCTGTAATAATACCTGTGATTGTATGCCCTAGGTAGGAGATATGGCCCAATTAAACAGTCACCACCAACACCTGCACACATATTCACGTAGAACCGCACTTGACGAGAGTGAGTAAATGTGGTGTATGGATTAACTTCACTCAAAACATGTGAATTGTGGCTGTTGAACTTCCATACCTACACTGTGACAACTTCCCCTGGTTACACATTCGGTCGTGTAGCGGTTCAAATACCCGTAAGGCCATCCAGATTTTGAGTTTTCATGATTCCCGTAAATCGCTTAAGGCGAATGCAGGACATTTCCCTAGAGGTGACAAGGCAGGTTCGCTTCCCTAATCCGAGGTTGCTCTCCTTTTCTTGTAATCTCGTCGTGGACAGGACGTTAAATCCGTCTGGAAGCGCGTGACCGCAACGGTCTCAGGTTCGAATCCTGCCTCGGGCATGGATGTGTGTGATGTCCTTAGGTTGGTTAGGTTTAAGTAGTTCCAAATTCTAGGGGACTGATGACCACAGATGTTAAGTCCCATAGTGCTCAGAGCCATTTGAACCAGGACGTTAAACCCTACTCTCCCATACTGTTGGCTGCCTTGCACTCAGACCATTCAGTGCTCGGCCAAACTGTCACAGCATTACTAGAGCACCAGTTTCTTCAATACCATCCACCAAATTTATCACCCTCCAAATTCTTTTCTATCACGCCGCAGGACAGTTTTCCATAAAACTCTCACAAATGTTCAATGTGTTCCCATCTTTTAGTGTGTAACGCCGGAAATGCATATCCTCCTATTTCCATCTATTGTACTATTATTTTTTTTCCTTGTTTTGTTACCTCAAGATATGACATTTCTGTCTCTTTATATATTGTAATTGTTTTACTGTTTGTATATATATATATATATATATATATATATATATATATATATATATATATGCACTTATGTCGATGTATAATTGCTTTGTTTCGTAAATATTATTTGTATTTTTACGCTGGGTCTTGCCTAGGGAAAACTGCTATTGAACGATTACATCGATGGGTCGTGTGAAGAATCAAAGTGTGTAGGATCTTTGGTAGTGTTAACTCTGCCGCGTGGAGCGCGGGCAGAGCAGTGAGAGTCTGGCTGGGGTAGCTAGTGGAGCAGGTGTGTTGTGAGAAGCTCCCGCGAGTTGCCGCGCTTTCGGGGTTTGGCAGCATGTAATTGCGCTCGACTTGCGATGATAGTTTCTGACATGGTGTCGCGGACGGGAAGCATTAGCTGGCGCACGTCAAGAGCCCGTTTCGTCTGGCGACCGTGTCCAGAAGAAGGCGCGCCAACATCCAGCTTCTGCAACAGCGACGGCCGACAATGAGTGACTGTCGCCACATCCTCGATCGACGACTTCAAACCTTCAATCAACCAACAAGGAAGACTGGAAGCACGTAAAGTTTTAGAACTGTATGGCAGACCTCAGCTTTTCAAACTTTTAAAATTGGTGCATCACAAAATTACAGCAACTTAGCATGAACTTTTGTTGCTCATTGTCCCAAGTGCATTACCAAGCAGGGTCCCTTCCTTTTACGAAATGAACCCGAGTGTCGTTGAAATTCAAACGCCAGCATTAAAATAATATAATTCAATTTCACTGCTTTAATCTCAAAGTTCAGTTTAAGTATTCATAGCTGGCTACAATATTTAGATTACGCAAGCACAAATTAAGAGTGCGAGTTTTGTTACCGTATTTTAGCTTACCTGTGACTGCAGCTCAGCTTGGTACGTACTAAATCTTACTATTGTTAATTGTTCAGAATCATTTAATTCAAGTTCAAAGCTAAATCTCTTATTTCTAAATTGCGTAGATTCAAGTAGCTTTTGAAATAATTGTTGAGGTAGTCCAAGACTAACCGTATTTTACTGAATTTCGATGTGCTTAAGAAAGAAAGCTTCTTATTAATTTCAGTCACTAAATTAACTTTCAGTTTTCCGGTTTTATTAATTCTTTTGCTAAATTAAGTCAGTGTGCAGCGAAAGTTATTACTTCTGACAAACTTTCAGTTTTCACACTACACGTGTCAACCTTCAGTTGCCACGCTTCTAGTGCTAATTATATGTGTAATAACCTTTCTTTTTCAGTTACTATAGTAATTGTCCTTAGGACTGGCGACCGTAATTTCCCCCAAATCTTAAATATCTAATTACCGCTAGTTAATTGTTAACGTAACGGCCGCACATTTACTTTCTTCATTAACTTTACCCCTTTTCAAAATTAATTTCCACCAGTTTCATTTGCATTTTTCCTTTCATTTAGATGTAATCCTTTCCTCCCTCTTGACCGACAGATTAACTTCGGTGACGATTGCTTTTCCCAAATTTCCATTAGGTACACGCGTTTTAATTTTTCACTGTCATTAAGGTCGATAAGTGAGGGGGAGGTTACAAGTGTTCTTCAACGCTTAACATAAAATGACGAAAAAAATATCGCAGCGCCAAGTAAGAGTCGTGGGACTTAAACGAATGTTGGTAGGATTGTTTCTACATATGAAAGATGATGTCTGTTCAGATTTCACTTCAGTCGCGTAAGAGTGGCTAATGTAGCGCCACTATGAGTATGCAAGCCAGGTTTGCGTGAGCGTTAGTTACCGTTAGACTGGACGTGGTTGCCTTTGAGACTGGACGTGGTGAGTTGACGTTAGTCAAAAATGCCTTTAAGACAACAAAGAAGCCATTATCAGCACCTCACTGGATTTGAAAGAGGTCGTGTAATAGATGTACGAGAAGCTGGATGTTCTTTTTGCGAAACTGAAGAAAGACTTGGCAGGAATGCAGCCACTGTACATGGTTGATGGCAAGGGGGGGTGGGGGGAGGGAGGAGAGGGAGGGTAACGTGAATGTGAGGTCGCAGGAAGAGTGGGCTCCGGCTGGTGTTCCGTATTGCATCTGGGGCAGCAATTTGAGCAGCAGTTGGCCCCGTAGTGGCACAATTAACTGTGACAAATTGATTACTTCAAGGACAGCTCCGAGCCAGACGCCCAACAGCATCCAGTCCACTGACCCTAAACCACCACCACTGGCGACTTCAGTGGTGTCAAGCGAGGGTCCATAGGAGGGTAGTGTGACGGTCTGTTGTGTTTTCCGATGAAAGCTGGTTCTACCTCAGTGCCAGTGATGGCTGCTTCTTGCTTAGAAGGAGGCCAGTTGAACACCTGCAAGCAATCTGTGTGAGTGCTAGACACAACGGACCTACACCGTGAGTTATGATGCGGGGTACGACTTTTTATGACGGCAGGATCACTCTCTTCGTTATCCCACGCACTCTGACTGCAAATCTGTACATCAGTATGGTGATTCGACTTGTTGTATTGCCTTTTATGAACACCATTGCAGGGGGTTTTTCCAACAGGATACAGCTCGCCCACCTACCGCTATTGTACCCGAACATTACAAAGTGTCAACAAGTTGACTTGGCCCGCTTGATCACTAGATATGTCTCCAATCGAGCCCATATTGGACATCACCGGCTGACAACTCCAGCGTCATCCATAAACAACATTTACCGTTCTTCTATTGACCGACTGACTGCACCAAGCGTGGAACTCCGTCCCACATACTGACATGCGGCAACTGTACACCATAATGCATGCATGTTTGCATGCTTGCATTCAACATTCTGTCTGCTATATCTGTTATTAATGTACCAGCATTTCACATTTGCAAAGGAATTATCTCGCACTTACATTAACCTTTGAACCTGCTGTGTTAATCACTTAAATATGTTATCTAGACAAATGTTTTCCCGAAATCAATTTACACACCGTCAGGTGGCTTGCGGAGTATGGATGTAGATGTAGATGTAGAAGTTCATTACCTTACTTTAACTACATTTTGGTATTGCGATTTTTTCCGTTGCGCTGAACTTTTAACATCTTTGAAATAACATTTAATCTTCTTGTACACATTGTTGATGTCCCCGACGGCCATTTCTTTCTCAGCGGGCCGGAGTGACCAAGCGGTTCTTGGCGCTTCAGTCTGGAAGCGCGCGACCGCTACGGTCGCAGATTCGAATCCCGCCTCGGGCATGGATGTATGTGATGTCCTTAGGTTAGTTAAGTTTAAGTAGTTATAAGTTCTAGGGGACTGATGATCTCAGCAGTTAAGTCCCATAGTGCTCAGAGCCATTTCTCATTTCTTTCTCATTTTTTTGAATGTCTGTCACTATTTAATTCTGATTTAGACTTTTGTTTATATTTATAACTAATTCAATTTCTATGCTATGTATACAAATTCATGCATGCCTGCAAACCCAAAGAAATATTGCTTCGGATTATATAGTACAGCCCAGACACTTCACTACGGTACAGTACTTCACGCCACATCAGGACAATGTGGCGATCGGAGAACATTGCCTCTGACTTGGCCCCGCAGGCGTTAGCTGGGATAGATAACGGAGCAAACTGACAACGCCCGTAGGCCAATACCGTGCATGCGTGGATGCTGTGGGGTTCAGGCAGGCACCGTTTCTCTGATAGTTTTTTTTTACCTTTAGAATTTTACAATTTTATTAACTTGATTTTAAAATAGTAATTGAACATTCGTTATCATGAACTCCGAGATCCTAAATACAGTTTCTTAATTAAAGTTCCTGAAGCATTGTTTTAACAATTCAAAGAAAAGCTCTCAAAATCAATTTACAACGTTTAAAACTCAAATCCCTTTCCAAAAAAAAAAAAAAATACAAGGTTAAATAAAAGATTCTAACGCCACATGGCAACAAAATTTTCCTAGATACCACCTGGGATTTTTAAAGGCAATAAAATACTGATCACAAAATTTTAATTAAAACAACAACTTAAATGCAATAAAATTTGATTACTATCAACGTACACTCAAACCGCATAGCCTCTACGATGCGCACCGTATCACAAAATATTTTCCTCCCTTTTAAACACTTTACACTATAAAAGTCCCTATATGTGACGCATTCCACACCCAACAAAATTATGACAAATAAGCATAGATGTTATAATTAACTTGGTATATATATGTTTCCTTTCAAAATAAATAAAAAAACACACACAAATCAACTTTTAAGCTCAGTGGTTATATACGTTAAAAAATGTACAATGCATATCTTTTGATTTCGTCGTGATCATGAGCTGTTATGCATCGTGCTCTCCTTCAGGGTCATATGCGGCATAGGTAACAGGGCGCAGTCAACTTACACATACGTCGATATGGATTCGGCTTACAAATCTTAAAACGGGCGAAGGAGTAGATGCGGTACTACTGAACACTTCGACTCTACCGCGCCGCACAAAACAGCATTACCGTGGGATAGATAAGAGACAAATCAAATGTTGCATCCCAACACCAGCAAAGGCAGTAAGAAAATATTTGGGGCTTCATACTCTTTGGAGAGCCACACCAAACCACAGAATAACGTCCCAAGCTAAATTGTGAAAATACTATCGGCGATTTCGCCACGACAAGTAGAACAGTAAAATACCATAAGAAGTGAAGTGCAATTAACACAATTCATAAGCGTCCGACTGAAAAGCTCTACAGTTAATCTTTCCATTATTACAATCACTTAACAGTACCTCCAAAGTTCACTCGTGGACACTGCCAGTGTGTCAAATTATTCGTTATAACTGTAGATAACAGAGTTTAACACGCTTTTGGCGGACTTACGTTTCTTGATAAGACAAGCAATGATTCGGTCCCTCACTTTGATCATCCTTCGATCCAAAACGGTCATTTACTTCAAAGCAGCCAAGTAGATGCCGATATCAATGCTCTCCTCTCAAGCAGCGCTCTAACTGGAGAATGCAGTACCGAAGCAAAGCTTACACCATTCACAAGTCTGATATACGCGCCACCAACGTGCACCTTTTTAGAATTCTCATGTTCACCTCATGTGCTAAACTTGCCGTTATTCTTCGTCTGAATCCAATGGCGAAACCAAGAAACCACTCCTCAGCCCTTGAATGACCACACGATGATTGTCATCAGGTCAACACCGGCCCTCCAGACGGGGATCTTCGAGCCCACGGCGTTCCGTGCCCAAGCGACTGCTTCAGCGGGGCCCAACAACCAAGCGGCCTTGGCCTCCGACACCGACGTCGCTGCTCACGCAAATCCAGAGCTAACTCCTCGCAACCCCGTTCTTCCTCGTTACGTTGCCTCGCGAAAAAAAAAAAATTATAGTAATTAGCGAGCCGTACCGGCTCAGCCTCAACCCGTGTGGGAAACACAGTTGTATAGTGAGAACACTTGGGAATGAAGACACCAGGACAAATGGAAGTTCTGGCCGCTTCTAGAACCGAAATCGGATAGCAGAAGTTGACAGTCTGCTTTCCGGAGTCGTGCGACTCGGACGCCTGTTTACGTCTTTGCCGCGGAGCTTCGCACGCTCATGGTTGTTTACTTCGTGTTAGCCTTCACTAGTGTTTGCACTTTCGAACTAGAATGGCTCATTCGTACCTATAGTCTAATAATGAATTTGCACGGCCGAAGGTATATGAAATAGAACTATTTATACTGAAGAAATTAATACTGAACCACAAGATATGCCTGGAAACAAATGCAGTGCGATCTACGTAAAATTGATAAACGACAAGATCGTACGCGACTACAAAGATGGACTTAAATTTAAACATTCTGCCAGTTTATGTCGGAACGGTGGCTACTGATTCGCGGGGCTTAGATTAAGAACTGTCAGGGTATTTCAGCTACCATCTGAGGTTCCAGCTGAGATCTTGGTTTCCGCGGTACAATCCTACGGTCGGGTACTTAGCCACATAGCAGAAAAATGGAAACCTTTACCGCATACCGGTACTTAATGGATCGAGCTATCAAAACATGTGCCATCTGGTCTCACACTGCAGAGCGACAGCCATTGACGATGGTGAGCCGAAAACTTGATCAGGTAGGAATCAGGAAGGCCACATTGACTCAGTGTGTCCAACGAAATGGCTCTGAGCACTATGGGACTTCCAAAGTTGGACCAACACGCTGTTAAGTAAGTGATCATGATGTTTTGGCTCATCAGTACATATTTCTTCAGTAAAAAGATCTCCTGTTGTCAGATAGTAATACAGAACTGAGGAAGTTCTAGAATATGTACGTATGAACCACGGCAGTGTATGGCAAAGAAACGTGTAACTTCATAAATCTAGAGAAGAAGAAACTGGAAGCGTTTGAAATGTGGTGTTAATGATTAATGCTAACAATGGAAGGGACAAATAAAGTTCCTAATGAAGAAATATTATATAGAATGGAGAAGACTGTGTATGAAAGAATTTCACCGCAAGAAAGAATAAGTTAGTGTGACCCGCTACAGCATCCAAGATTAGTTAAACAGGTGCTGGAAGGTGCAATATAGAGGAGAAATAACAGGCGAAGACAAAGGTAAGAAAAGACTGAAAAAAGGAGGAAGTCTTCAAAACACTCGACACTAACGACTTAAAAGAGAAAAACCATCTTCATAACTGTGATCATAAAGATTTGGAACATGAGTATAGGAATGTTCTTGAAAACTTTTCGAAACGACTGACATCAATAATCATTTTGGTGAGATACGTAGTATCATTACAAAAAAATACATTAGGGGATCATCATAAAAATTAAGACAAAACTTAAGCCTGTATCCCAAATGGCTCTGAGCACTATGGGACTCAACTGCTGTGGTCATCAGTCCCCTAGAACTTAGAACTACTTAAACCTAACTAACCTAAGGACATCACTCAACACCCAGCCATCACGTGTGTCCAACGAAGAATTGTACAAATGCCGACAGGTGAAGCTGCAGCAACACCTATGGCGACGTCTCTCTCTCTCACATATACAAATGTGAATCCCCGCTGAACGATGACCTTGCCCAACTGCTGGAGAGTTCCGTCGAAAAGCCGACGACTGCGGATTACGACACGAGCATGGTGGCGGTGGTGACGCTCCACGCCGAATAGCACCGACCGATACCAACAGCACAGAGATAGGAAGAGCAAGCGGTCATCTATAGTAGGATAGTGCCAACTGCTGCCTTCGTTTCAGACTGCAATGGCAACAGAGACACTCGCCCACATTCGGGTACAAAGACGCACACGCGTAAGCAACGAACTCCGTCGGGCGACTTCTTAATACGTATGCAGGGCGACGATCAAAAAACGATCGAGGAAGATGGCCACCTTATGTAGGATTCCGAGACTTCACATCAGGAACACCACCGTCTCGACAGCAGCATACTTCAAGAGCAACATGAAAAACTTGGCAACGCATAGGTACTAGCAGTCCACTGCCAATCTCGGGTAGTAGACGACGAGACACAGAGCAACGGGGCTGTAAATACCCAGCCGACGGCAAACTTATCTCAAGAAGACTGTGCTGATGATTGTGATTGGGAGCCACTGTCGGTCGCAACAGATGACATGGCGGGGACGGCGTTCCTCTAAAGATAGGCTTATAACCGACGACGGCGGAGAGGGCGGGGTCACGTAACGTGCCAGTATATCAGCAGACGGCGTGAGCTCTCATGATCGATACACATGCGACAGAACGAAGACAAGCTTAACGACTTACCTCTGTCAATATCAATAACATACGGTCTCTGGTTGAAATGTACTTACTCAAAAATATGCTACAAGCAGCGGACATCGACACTGTCCTTCTTCAAGAAGTATGCGTCGATGAATTTTCTGTCAAGTACGGTAACAAATCCTAAATATTACACGCCTCCGAAACTGGCAGCGGCGTAGCGATGCTGCTCAAAGAAGTTATCACGGCAGAGGATGTACTGTATCTGCCGTCGGCGCAGGGATTAGCATTGACAGTACTTGATGTACGACTCATCAACATCTATGCACCGTCCGGTACAGAGAGGAGGGGAGAGTTTTCCTGCTTCTTGGTACAGGAAATTGTCCCGCGCTTCCACGGTCGACGCGACCGATTAGGCGGGTGAGACGTGCGACCTAAGGTAAGCAGGAAAGGTATGGACGGGGCCTAATCAGTTACCGCCGGGTGCACAGAAAACACATACACTTTAATTTTAAAAAGCAAAATTCTCAACAATCATTTTTAAAAGATTTTACTACACTGACGGCTGAAAGCCTATTTAGAAGAATTGCAAGTTATTGTCGGCTGAAGGCCTGTTTAAGAAGGCCACAAGCAGTTTCAGAATACACAAGGGCTGGAGGCCTGAATTACAAATTAGGTGAACAATTACACCTTAAAAAATACTTAAACCCTTTCTAATAATCTTAATAACTTGTAATAAGCTATAGTGACAGCTGAAAGCCTCACTAAAACAGGATTGAAAATTATTTGTCGGCTGAAGGCCACAAGTAGTTCAAATGTTCAAATGTGTGTGAAATCTTATGGGACTTAACTGCTAAGGTCATCAGTCCATAAGCGTACATACTACTTAACCTAGATTATCCTAAGGACAAACACACACACCCATGCCCGAGGGAGGACTCGAACCTCCGCTGGGACCAACCGCACAGTCCAATGACTGTAGCGCCCAGACCGCTCGGCTAATCCCGCGCGGCCCACAAGTGGTGTTACAAACAATTAACGGCTGAAGGCGGAATTACAAGTTGGGAAGGCAATAACATGTTAAAACATTAGGGTAAATTTTAAACAAGTATGGCAACTTGTCCAAATAAGACGGAGTGATCCACAGACAGTGCTCCCTGGATCGACCTGAGCAAGGTGACTACAGCTGTGTAAGCGGTGAGACAGGCAGCCAAGAGTTGTACTTACGTAACCGGATGGCAACTTACACTAGGGGCAAATGAAGCGCCGACCGACCGACTAACCAATCCGACTAACGTCCGATCACCGGTACAACGATGGAATATTTTTAGGCAAGGGGAAAGAGACAGACAGCACCACGTCCTCAGGGACACATCCAAGGCCGAAGGAAACACTAGAACCAAGGTAGACCTCCCAAAAACATATGCACAGTACAATTCAAGAGGCTGTCGATCTACATGCCGTGTCGGACAGCATCAACACGACGATGAAAGGTACACTGCGGGAAAAATACGCTAACCTCCAGGGCAGGTAACTGGGGCGTTAGTGGCCAAAAGGCAGAAAATACCGCTGGTTGCACTTCACTAATAAAAAGCACTCCGTCTTCAGGCCACAAGTGGCCTACCGGGACCATCAGACCGCCGTGTCATCCTCAATGAGGATGCGGATAGGAGGGGCGCGTGATCAGCACACTGCTCTCCCGGTCGTTACAATGGTATTCTTGACGGAAGCCGCTACTAATCGGGCTTCACTAATAAGAATAATACTAAATCCAAACTAACATCAAGTAGTTGAAGGCGGCTAATAGCTTCCGCCAACCTAACAGACTCCACTTGTTGCGACTGGTCTCACCGACCCTGGGAGCAGCAACACGCAGACAACAGCGAGATCTCAAACAGTGGAGGTTTCAGTACTGGACACGGTCCACTCACCTTCAAACGTCCTGGGTTCGGTCGTCGGCTATAGCGCCTCAGTCCGACAGTGCCTGCACGCCACCAGCGGTCCCAGCTTGCCCACGCACTGTAGACCTCCTCGCTGCTCCGTCCGAAGCTGAACTGCTTACACACATGACGACCTGGAATACTAGCCGTGGCACCAAAGAAAGTACCACAGTACTTGCTATCGATAACTGCTGCTGCTGCCACAAACAATACTAGCAACTCAGTGGCACCATTAACACAAGAAGGAATCGAGACGCCACTACCGCTATTACACGACGTCAAGTTATGAACGGCAAGAACGCGAGCCGCACACAGCTCAGCGGGGATTTTAATTTTGTACTTGCACCGAAAGATCAATTTCTTCGATATACCCCATGCCCAAAACTACGAATGTTGATGCAGACTATGCATCTGGTTGACATATGGGAGCACGTCCATGGTCTCCGTCCTGGATACACCCACACAACCAGTCAGTCCGCTAGCCATCACGACCGAATATAAGCCCCACGCAGTCTTAACGATGAAGTTCTGCAAGCGGAGCTGTGACCTACAGGCTATACTGACCATACGGCATTGATATTTACAATCTCCCGTCTGTGGCAGCAAGTGTGGCATAGCTGCGGTCCCGTAAATGAACGTCGCCCACCTGTGGGACCCAGCTTGTCGAGACGCCATTGAAGATATCTGGAGATCTTACGTGCGACGCCTTCGGTCGTATCCCACGACCCTAAGGTGGTGGACGGGTTGGCCAAACCGGCACTGCGCCGCACAGTGATTGCATGTGGTCGTGAGCAGGCAATGTGACGAAGTCAGCCACTGGACTTCTATTGTACAGTGCTACGAGAATGCGTCGAACAAGTGCCTCGTCCGGAGCTGCAAGCGGCGGTGAAACGAACGAAGACCAAAATTATATCTAGCATGCGACGCCACTTCGAAGATACAGTGGTCAGAGCGCGGACGCTAGGCCAGGTTGCAAGAGAACACTCATCGATGAATCACATCACTAACAAAGGCAAAAGACGACGAAGAGCCCTGGTACATGCCGTGGACGCTGATGATGCAGACACCTACCATGCAACAAGAAACAAGCAATGCCTTTGTAGAGCATTACTCAACTTTACACTGCAGTGGCGGCCATTAAAGACGGTACACATACGATTTTCGGTACCATTGGAAGCGCAAATGATGTAGGAGATTACAGAGGAGGTATTGGTGGCGGCCATTGACAGTGGAGCGGTGAATGAATCTCCGGGACTAGATGACCTCCCTCGGAATTCTATAGGGCCTTCAGCTACATGATAGCGCTACGATGGATAAATATCCACCGCCCGATACACAAATCCTCGGGTGATACAAGGATACGGGACTGCCGACTACTGACGCTTCTTAACTGTATTGGCAGCAGGCCTCCGAAGATTATTGCGCCAAGTGATCTCTCTCGTTGAAACTCCTCTCGGCAGAGATAACAATATCCAAACGGCGCTTGTTGAATACCGCGATTTTATCGCCCTAACAAAGACGTACCGCCGGCCGCGGTGGTCTCGCGGTTCTAGGCGCTCAGTCCGGAGCCGCGTGACTGCTATGGTCGCAGGTTCGAATCCTGCCTCGGGCATGGATGTGTGTGATGTCCTTAGGTTAGTTAGGTTTAAGTAGTTCTAAGTTCTAGGGGACTGATGACCACAGATGTTAAGTCCCATAGTGCTCAGAGCCATTTGAACCATTTTTTTGAAAGACGTACCGCCTCCGTGCAGCACTAGCGTCAATGGATTTTGATCAAGCCTTTGATACGGAAAGCCATACAGTAACCACACCTACCTTGAAGAAGCCCTGACATACGTGCGATTTCCACTACCATTTATCACTGTCGTGATGCGGCTGTTCAGCAACGCCTCCACGAAGGTGCTCATCAATGGACGTAGGACAAAATCTCTCATCGTAGCAAGTTCGGTCAGACAAGGATGTCCCTTGTCCGCGACATTGTACTCACTGGCTCTCAACCAGTTACTTTGAGGCCTACGGCAACGCTTGACAGGACTGACTTTGCGAGGATACACATTTACGTGCAAGTCATATGCGGATGACCTAGTGCTGATAGTGCGGAATGAAAACGATATGAGTATAGCTTTAGACTGTATATACAAATGTGGAATGGCCACTGGCAGCCGTATAAATGTGGACTTGTCTGTAGCGACGAATATCGGTGTTGGACTAGCGGAAGAATGTGTAGCGCCTTTACGTCTCATTACCTTGAAATGCCTGGGGATTATTTTTGCCAACGGCATACGTCGCACAGCAGCGTACAACTATGAGACTACTACAGTCAGTCACGACGGGCGTCAAAGGGAACATCACACGGGCATTAGACATGATCCAGCGGGTCACATACGTTAACACCTATCTGGCGTCACGTATTCTGCACTTTGCTCATGTACTACCGATGCCAGTGATAATAGCACGGCGAATACTGGCAGCGTTCGGTTCCTTCGTGAGTGCAGGCCTATTATTTAAAGTAAGATACGATGCCATTACCTTCCCTCTTAGTAGGGATGGACTTGCGAATGTTCACGATCAAGCGGCGGCGCTATATACCAGCACAACTTTAAAACTGTGGAGACGACATCAGACGTGTCTGAAGGAATCTTAATAGAAGAACTAGCACCAGTTTCTCGAATGGCGCCAGTGGCGGTCCAGTACATTCCTCAGTCACTTCACCATATATGCACATTATGAAAAAACGTGCATAGAGTACAGCTACGTTCAGACGGCGCTGCCGGAAACCAGGCTGCAACGGTGCTTGACACCTATCGGATACTTACGAATGGACGACACAGCAATCCTGTTGAGAGGAAGCATTCATATATCAATTGGCATGTAGTATGGCGATCGATATACCATGTTTCCTTAGACGCAGAGACACGTGCAACGTGGTACCTAACAGTTAATGGTAAAAATGTCACCCGATCCAGACTCCATGCGATTAATCTGAGCCGGCCGCGGTGGTCTCGCGGTTCTAGGCGCGCAGTCCGGAACCGTGCGACTGCTACGGTCGCAGGTTCGAATCCTGCCTCGGGCATGGATGTGTGTGATGTCCTTAGGTTAGTTAGGTTTAAGTAGTTCTAAGTTATAGGGGACTGATGACCACAACTGTTCAGTCCCATAGTGCTCAGAGCCATTTTTGATTAATCTGACAGATTCATCAGTGTGCCCTCAGTGGCACACTCTGGACAACGATGAACACCGCCTCATATGTGTCTGGCGACACAAATGATCGGTTTGTTTCTTTGAGTAGGACAACACAATGTACAAAAACGAATACAGTAGCGTGGCTTCGAGGCCAGACGGTGCTCTACTTACTACAGAAAAGCAACTGGAATCACTCAATAGAGGAAAGTCCACTGGACCTGACGGGATACCAATTCGATTCTACACAGAGTACGCGAAAGAACTTGCCCCCCTTCTAACAGCCGTGTACCGCAAGTCTCTAGAGGAACGGAGGGTTCCAAATGATTGGAAAAGAGCACAGATAGTCCCGGTCTTCAAGAAGGGTCGTCGAGCAGATGCGCAAAACTATAGACCTATATCTCTTACGTCGATCTCTTGTAGAATTTTAGAACATGTTTTTTGCTCGCGTATCATGTCATTTCTGGAAACCCAGAATCTACTATGTAGGAATCAACATGGATTCCGGAAACAGCGATCGTGTGAGACCCAACTCGCCTTATTTGTTCATGAGACCCAGAAAATATTAGATACAGGCTCCCAGGTAGATGCTATTTTTCTTGACTTCCGGAAGGCGTTCGATACAGTTCCGCACTGTCGCCTCATAAACAAAGTAAGAGCTTACGGAATATCAGACCAGCTGTGTGGCTGGATTGAAGAGTTTTTAGCAAACAGAACACAGCATGTTGTTATCAATGGAGAGACGTCTACAGACGTTAAAGTAACCTCTGGCGTGCCACAGGGGAGTGTTATGGGACCATTGCTTTTCACAATATATATAAATGACTTAGTAGATAGTGTCGGAAGTTCCATGCGGCTTTTCGCGGATGATGCTGTAGTATACAGAGAAGTTGCTGCATTAGAAAATTGTAGTGAAATACAGGAAGATCTGCAGCGGATAGGCACTTGGTGCAGGGAGTGGCAACTGACCCTTAACATAGACAAATGTAATGTATTGCGAATACATAGAAAGAAGGATCCTTTATTGTATGATTACATGATAGCGGAACAAACACTGGTAGCAGTTACTTCTGTAAAATATCTGGGAGTATGCGTACGGAACGATTTGAAGTGGAATGATCATATAAAATTAATTGTTGGTAAGGCGGGTACCAGGTTGAGATTCATTGGGAGAGTGCTTAGAAAATGTAGTCCATCAACAAAGGAGGTGGCTTACAAAACACTCGTTCGACCTATACTTGAGTATTGCTCATCAGTGTGGGATCCGTACCAGGTCGGGTTGACGGAGGAGATAGAGAAGATACAAAGAAGAGCGGCGCGTTTCGTCACCGGGTTATTTGGTAACCGTGATAGCGTTACGGAGATGTTTATTAAACTCAAGTGGCAGACTCTGCAAGAGAGGCGCTCTGCATCGCGGTGTAGCTTGCTCGCCAGGTTTCGAGAGGGTGCGTTTCTGGATGAGGTATCGAATATATTGCTTCCCCCTACTTATACCTCCCGAGGAGATCACGAATGTAAAATTAGAGAGATTAGAGCGCGCACGGAGGCTTTCAGACAGTCGTTCTTCCCGCGAACCATACGCGACTGGAACAGGAAAGGGAGGTAATGACAGTGGCACGTAAAGTGCCCTCCGCCACACACCGTTGGGTGGCTTGCGGAGTATCAATGTAGATGTAGATGTAGATTAAAAAGTCTTGATCACGATTTATTTATCAAGGTGACCGGTTTCGACCACAGCTGTGGTCATCTTCAGACAATTGAGTAGGAACCTCTTTCTGTTGGAGAATTAGTGATTCTCCAACAGAAAGAGGTTCCTGCTCAATGGTCTGAAGATGACCACAGCAGTGGTCGAAACCGGTCACCTTGATAAATAAATCGTGATCAAGACTGTTTTTTAATAGTAGCCGGCCGCGGTGGTCTCGCGGTTCTAGGCGCTCAGTCCGGAACCGCGCGACTGCTACGGTCGCAGGTTCGAATCCTGCCTCGGGCATGGATGTGTGTGATGTCCTTAGGTTAATTAGGTTTAAGTAGTTCTAAGTTCTAGGGGACTGATGACCACAGATGTTAAGTCCCATAGTGCTCAGAGCCATTTGAACCATTTTTAATAGTAAATATTTGTAACACATTGATCACTGCCACGCCCATAATGTATTCAAAAGGTGCTTTATTTGTTCAGAGATGGCCCAAAGAGTGTGATGGACTTTTGGACATTTTTACAGGAACGACATCTGAAGACCGTGAGCAATCCGAAATACCTACAGTAAGTCTCTGACTTCAGATGGAGTGCGTTTCAAGATCCCCGCATAGGTGGAACATCCAAGGCAGGAGGAGTTAAATTATCGATACGATGAAAGTATGAACGGAAGATAAGAATCGGAAGAACCAGTGGATACAATATGCCTACAAGAAGACATATCCTGATGACGGAGCAGTGGGGGGGATTGGAAATACGGTTATCCATTGTGTTGTGTGTTTCTTTCTTTATGTAATGCGAGAATAATGTTCGGTTTAATAGCTGTCAAGCAATACAGAAATATTATTTGTGGTACGACACTGAAGTGATTGTTACTGAAATTTAACTTCACTTAAGTCTTATATGTGTACCAGGATTTGTGAAAGATATTCATTGAAATTTGAAGCTCAGTTGGAGAAGTATTTCTTTATTTATGTTCGGTTTAATAGCTGTCAAGCAATACAGAAATATTATTTGTGGTACGACACTGAAGTGATTGTTACTGAAATTTAACTTCACTTAAGTCTTATATGTGTACCAGGATTTGTGAAAGATATTCATTGAAATTTGAAGCTCAGTTGGAGAAGTATTTCTTTTTAACATAATTTTATTGTGCTTTTCAATTTCTGATGTATGTTTAATTCTCCAAAAGTTATTACTTATAACAATGTTAGTTTTGCGTGAGTCTGGTATATAGTTACACTGTTCAGTTTGTATTAAAAATATTGTTAATCTCATTTTGTAACTCCGTCAGAAAGGCAGCTTGAAACAAAGCTTCGTATAAGAAAGTGTATGAAAAAAAAATGTTGTTGAGGCGACCACTTACGACTCCTTCTCTGGCACAAATTTTCATTTCTTCTGAAATGTTCTACAGCTGATGCGGAAGCGTAATTGCAATTTGCGAATCATTTATTAATTGAAATGCAGCTGTTGAGCTTTAATGCAGTGTCTCTTTCTTCTGACATGCATGCCTATTTGAAGGAACATTGCTTCAGATTTTATAGTATAACACAGACACCGAGCCGCGGTACAGTAAATCAGTTTATGTCGCCAGCCTCGCTTTGACACGCCAAGCGTGGTTAAAATTGTCATTATTGTTATACCAGAAATAAATACCGTGTAGCGGTGAAAGAGGGGTGTTTAATGATTGTTGGTTGCTAAGTCTATTCATAGAACCTCGTATTGGGGCCACTGTGGGTCGCAGCTATCGGGGGATGACTTATTGTGTCGTCTCGTACAAAATACGTTGCCGTCTCTGTCAACTTCACAGACCAGCACTCGTATCAGTTGCTAACATGGGTTCGTATGCAAGAACCAGCCAATAAACAAGGTATTTATTGCGTGCAGTGGATAACTCGGATCATAAGGATTAACTTCTCAACAGGGTTGTGGGGAGACGGAAAATATACAAATAACACTTAACTAGGAAGTGTGCTAATTTGTTTTGAATCATTTGCTTCTTTTCTTAACACTGGCAATTTACTAGGTTTTGCGTGTTTTCTAGGAAAGCGCTATATGATTTATTTGGGGATTGATGTACAGCTTTGTGGTGCTTTAGTGCACAAAAATCAACTATAGATTTATTATTTGACAAAGACGATTCACGGTTATACAAGAAATTCACAGGGGTCAGATAGAAATTTTGGAAACTTGTGGTAACATCTTATGGGACCAAACTGCCGAGGTCATCGGTCTCTAAGATTACACACTACTTAATCTACTTTAAGCTAACTTACGCTAAGGACAACACACACACCCATGCCCGAGGGAGGACTCGAACCTCCGACGGGGGGAGCCGCCCGAAGCGTGGCAAGACGCCCTAGACCCGCGGCTACACCGCGTGGCTGAAGATGTCTTCTTGTACCGGCAGTTTAGCTTTTCTTTTATTCAAAATCATGTGAGAAGAAGGTAGAAACTAATGTCTCTTTGCTAAAAAAAAGTCACAAGAGGCGAATGTAGAGCCAGAGGAGGGTTGAGGGGTATTCGGTTGTGTTAAGCTGTGAAAAGAAAACACGAAATAAGAACATGCAGAAGATAAGGGGAGAATTGGACCAAGTATCATCAGAATACCGCTCTGATGCCTCATGAACTTTTTCACCTGCATCGCGATGTTAGGAAATTTGTGGTAAGTTCCTATGGGACCAAACTGCTGAGGTCATCGGTCCCCAGGCTCACACACTACTTAATATAACTTAAACTAACTTACTCTAAGGAAAAAACACACACCCATGCCCGACGGGGGGAGCCACGCAGACCGTGACAAGGCGCCCGAGACCACACGGCTACCTCCGCGGCGTCAGAAAGAACGTCAGTGTTATAATCATAACATAAACTTTTCGTGAACAATTCAAATCATGAACCCTCATGTAAATAAATTGAACGAATAATTATAAACATGTAAGTAACACTGCCTGGTTTTTGGCTTATGAAAGGCTGTGACAAGGAAAGCGTAGGAAGCAATAACATTAGTTGAATCTCTCCTCATGCAGAAAATCTACGGTAGCTGCTTAGCAATTTATTCTCATTGCAGCAGTCAGAGTGCAATCGATAGTGCCAGAGATATCCAGTGGGCTTACAGGGGTAGCTTCATAGTCAACTCCGTAACCGGAATAAAACTCTATCAGCTATTAACAGAATTTTCACATATGTAACAGGCGATCATTTTACTCAATACGATACTCCTGTTAACCTTATGGAATGGGTAGATCCAAAATATTCTGACTAAGGGCTTGTGGAGGAATGGTGGACGTAAAATGCACGATTTAAAATAAATTAAAATATATGAAAATTACATAAAATCCACTATGCATTAAGATAGTCATTCACGGTTTCTGATCTATACTTTGAGCAACGTGGTTTGGCTCTAGCATTGTCTCGGGCACATGGTGAGATGAAGACTAAATTTGCTCTAACTCCGAAAACACTTGAAAAAATAAGATACTAATGGCTATTTATCCATTGCATAGGCACTCGTTTGTTCTTACAAATCATGATCTTTCATTTGAACAGCACAATTTCTCTCTTTTAACATACTGAGGAATGCGTGATAGGCTAAAGGCCAATTTACTCTAACTCCAGAAAAATCCAAAAATAGGAAACTGACACAAATTTCTGTGTTGTGTAGGTATTTGTCTGACTCTACATATTTTGATTTACCTTTTGAACAACACACGTTTACTATAACACACAAGTTCTGAACACGTGATGAATTTAACAGTCAAGTAACGCTGTGGTGCACTGCATGAAAACTCCCAGAAAATATCCGAAATTATGATTCTGAAATTAACAACCAGAGTTTAGTGGAAAGAATGCTTGATCAACTGATATACTATGGATACTACAACTTTCTGTAGCAAACCAAACACATAACTGAAACTGAAACACAGGGTCTCATCTCAAGTTTGCACAACCGCTCGGAATCAAGCAAATGTATAGTTAACAATAATAAAAATGAAAGCATCGAAAATCTAACATAATTTTATGACTGAAATAAACGAGTAGTGATTATTTAGGATCAACTTAAGCAACACCATTAACTTTCTTCCTCGCTACCAGTGGACTGCTAAAACAAGAAACTCATAATTACTGTCTCGACACCCCAGACAGTGGGCTGGACGGCGGGCAAGCGCAGACTACTGACCCAATGTCCAGGAGATGCATAGCTTTCTGTGAGCCCAGGGGCGGGGTACCAACTACTTCCTGTTGTTGCATTGACCTAGCCCTCACCCTGTCACCGTCCGAAAAACTGTCTGGATTCTACGACATCCTACCACTAGGCTATGTTGGAACCTTCGATTATACAGAGTCTGGCCACGCGGAAGCAACCTCAATACATTCTCATGCACGCATTCATCCACACAGAGGCACTTACAGGGAAAAATAAAGCTGCCTGTGTGTGGGGAAATAAACAAAGGTTGCTTTTCGCTTCTCCAACTTCTGTCCAGGTACCTACTAGTCTCCACACCTAATTTGAGACCTCTGCCTTCTGAGCATATACACACTCGCAAAAAGACAAAATTCATATAATTAATGTAGGTTAATTGTACACAGCCACGGTCTCACCATGTCAGCTTTAGACAAAATAGCAACATTCATATACATTGAAGCGCCAAAGAAAGTGAAATAGGCATGCGTATTCAGATACAGAGATACGTAAATAGGCAGAATGCGGTGCTGCGTTAGGCAACGCCCACATAAGACAAGTGTCTGGTGCAGTTGCTAGATTGGTTACTGCTCCTACAATAGCAGGGAATCAAGATTTAAGTGAGTTTGAACGTGATGTTTCTGTCGGAGGAAGCGATGAAGTGGGGATTTTCCCGTATGACGATTTCACGAGTCTACCGAGAATATCAGGAATCCAGTAAACCATAAAATCTCCAACATCGCGGCGGCCGGAGAAGATCCTGCAAGAACGGGACCAATGACGACTGAAGAGAATCGTTCAGAGTGACAGAAGTACAGCACCTTTGGCAAATTGCTGCAGATTTCAATGGTGAGCCGTCAACAAGAGTCAGCGTGCAAACCATTCAACGAAACATCATCGATGTGGGATTTCGGAGTGGAAGGCCCACTCGTGTACCCTTGATGACTGCTCGACACGAAGCTTTACGCCTGGCCTGACCCCATCAACACCGACATTGGACTGTTGCTGACTGGAAACACGAGTGTGGTCGGACGGGTCTCGTTTCAGATTGTATCGAGAGGATGGACGTGTAAGGGTAAGGAGAGAACCTCGTCAATCCATGGACACTGCATGTCAGCAGTAGACTGTGGAAGCTGGTGGAGGCTGTGTAATGATGTGGGGCGCGTGCAGTTGCAGTGATACGGCACTCCTGATACGTCGAAAACTACTACTCTGACAGGTGACACGTACGTAAGTATCCTGACTGATCACCTACAGCCATTCATGTCCATTGTGCATTCCGACGGACTTGGGGAATTCAGAAGGTCAATGCGACACCCGATGCCTCCAGAACTGCCACAGAATGGCTCCAGGAACGCTCTTCTCAGTTAAAGACTTCCACTGGCCACCAGACTGCCCGGACATGAACATTATTGAGCATACCAGAGATGTCTCGGTACGTGATTCTCAGAAGAGATATCCATCCTCTCGTGCTTTTACGGATTTATGGACAGCCCTGCAGGATTCATGGTGTCAGTTCCCTCCAGCACTATTTCAGACATTAGTCGAGTCCATGCCACATCGTGTTGCGGTATTTTTGCGTGCTCGCGCGAGCCCTACACGATATTAGGCTGGTGTACCAGTGTTTTTGGCTCTCCAGTGTATAACACCAGGGATTATCATAATTTTACGCCAATATACGGGAACCACTTTGTAACTCTTGCAAGCTATCAGTGTTTGAAAAATAACTTAATTGATCGCTAAGGATCACTGACTACCGACTTCAGAAATACACTTCGAGACACCAGAAAACATCCCAGAGGGAATGTGAACTCTACAGTATTCTAAAGCTATACGGCAGTTAACTGATTTAACGAACACCAAAACACACCACCAAATGATTTCGAGGTTCAGGATTTTCAGATGGTGGGCCTCCAGGGCGGAGTAGACGCTTTTAATGGTTCACTAATACCATTTCTCTGCGAAATGCTGCTTCTTGTAAGGCCTTTTTGAAGTTTGTTTCGAACTGCTACTGGAAAACGTCCGCCATCATGGAAAGGTTCTAGCCCTTGCACCTGTATTGTAGTACCAATTCCGACCGATCTACAAAGACTACAGAAAGACTGCACCAAAGATTCCTTCCTCTCGGAGACTGAAAAACGGTGCTAGCGTACATAGTAGTCAACAATGCAGCCGTGGACATTGTTAGGAAATCATATTTTAGAGCTATAAGATATATTTATATGCCAGTAGTCTGAAAATACCACTTGACATACATAATTTCAAGAACGGCGTTGACAAGTTTATCGGAGTTTGTAGCCTTTAGGATATCTGGAGCAAGCAAGTTGAGGTAATGCCAGAAAAGACGGCAGGGGATTGTCGGCGCAACCGGTTCACTCCCGAAGGTGTGCATCAGCGATGACAGAACACTGTGGATATGGTTGTTGTGTCCATGAGAACAGAATGGTGGTCATCCCGTGATGTCACATCGGATGGTACAATAGCAGACCGTCGTTGCGCACGAAACCCTTCTGTCTTCTGGTTACACAAAAGTGTCCCTTTGTACTAGGATCCAGTAAACCAAGCATTCAGCACCATTCGTAATGACCCCATGATGCTATTGCGTGCTTTACTCGAACAGCATATTTCCATTTCACTAGACAGCTACTGTGCCTTGCGCCATCTCTCTGCAATCTTCGTCACTTATTGCTGGTTCTCTACGTTTCGGAACGTCTGTTGCAAGTTCTACGAACACTGTTAAGAAACGAAGCAAACTATCTTCTTGAGCCGTGCGAACGACACCTACGCTGTCATCGAAGTGTGAGGGGTAGCAGCAGTGTTGCTGCCGGCAAGCAGGCGTCCGCCCCCGCCGCCCACACCTCCCCACATGTTCCCCCACGTCAACATTGCGGGCGACGCGCGACCCTCCCCTAACAAGCCGCTTCCGGCGGCGGCGTGGCGTAGCTCAACACCCGGATGCAATTAACTGTGCCCGCCAACTGATTGGCCCGCATGTGAGGCATCCATCTGGAGTGTCTTACATAATACGTCACCGTCTCGGCAACCAAACATGTATGCCTCCCCACCCCATGAACTTCATAAGCCCTAATAATTTCACTGGATTTTCTCTTCTCTCGACTGCTCTGCATCTATTAAAAAAACCATGTGACGATTTGAGACGTATTAACCTCTGAATGGTGGGCTCCATATCGTTCCCAAGTTGTGCAGCGACCGTAAAATTACCAAATAAGCAACAACCAGTCGCAAGATCATGTTTTCTTTATTTACTTTTGGAAATCGATTTCAACTGATTAACAGCAACCATTGGTGCGTTCAACGTGTATGTTCCCTGAGTAATAACATTGTCTTAAACAGACGCCAAACTTTATGTTTGGCGTCTGTTTAAGACAGTGTTACTACTCAGTGAACGTACACGTTGAAAGCACGGATGATGGCTTTTAATCAGTTCAAATCGATTTGCAAAAGTAAATAAAGAAAACGTGATCTTGCGACTGATTGCTGCTTACTTGGTAATTTTACGTATTAACCTTTTATTAGGTCAGCTAAATGTGAGCGTTTACCGAGGGAGGACTGGGGAAAGGTTTAAAATCAGAATTTTTTATATAAATGAACTTGTCAGTTTCGAGAAATGTCTTGTCATAAGAAATGAATTTTACGTTGTTGTGGTCTTCGGTCGAAAGACTGGTTTGATGCAGCTCTCCAAGCTACTCTATCCTATGCAAGGTTCTTCATCTCCCAGTACCTACTGCAACCTACATCCTTCTGAATCTGTTTAGTGTATTCATCTCTTGGTCTCCCTCTACGATCT
Source organism: Schistocerca serialis cubense (assembly GCF_023864345.2). NCBI lineage: Eukaryota > Metazoa > Arthropoda > Insecta > Orthoptera > Acrididae > Schistocerca > Schistocerca serialis. The sequence goes on along the minus strand of NC_064638.1, from coordinate 1,017,803,648 downwards.
CTAACCTCCTCGCTGCCCTCCTATACTAAATTGGTGATCCCTTGATGCCTCAGAATATCCCCTACCAACCAATCCATTCTTCTAGGCCAGTTGTGCCACAAACTCCTCTTCTCTCCAATTCTATTCAATACCTCCTCATTAGTTATGTGATCTACCCATCTAATCTTCAGCATTCTTCTGTAGCACCACATTTCGAAAGCTTCTAGTCTCTTCTTGTCTAAACTATTTATCGTCCGCGTTTCACTTCCATACATGGCTACACTCCATACAAATACTTTCAGAAACGACTTCCTGGAACTTAATTCTATACTCGAACTTAACATATTCCTCTTCTTCAGAAATGCTTTCCTTGCCATTGACAGTCTACATTTTATATCCTCTCTACTTCGACCATCATCAGTTATTTTGGTCCCCAAATAGCAAAACTCATTTACTACTTTAAGCGTCTCATGTCCTAATCTAATTCCCTCAGCATCACCCGACTTAATTCGACTACATCCCATTATTCTCGTTTTGCTTTTGTTAATGTTAATATTATATACTCCTTTCAGGACCCTGTCCATTTAGTTGAGCCGCTCTTCCAGTCCTTTGCTGTCTCTGACAGAATTACAATGACATCGGCGAACTTCAAAGTTTTTATTTCTTCTCCATGGATTTCAATTCCTACTCCAAATTTTTCTTTTGTTTCGGTTACTGCTTGCTCAGTATACAGATTGAATAACATCGGGGAGAGGCTACAGCCCTGTCTCGCTCCCTTCCCAACCACTGCTTCCCTTTCATGCCCCTTGACTCTTACAACTGCCACTTGGTTTCTGTACAAATTGTAAATAGAATTTTATAGGTGCCACAAAAAGGTCATTATATTCCAGAGAATTGCTGGCTATCCATTCAATATATGAAAACTCCAGATTCAAGGGGAGGGGAAGGGTAAGGGCCCTTCTTGCCCCCATTTCGGTGGCTTTTGCATCTAAATAAAGGCGGTCACATTCAGCTGCCTCACCAATAACGCTAAGAGGCATTAAGATGGTCATCAGCCTCGCTACAAAATGCTCACCCAGTGAGGTGACAATTTCCTGAGTGCACACATCACCCAGCATCCATTCATAGGATCAGCGAAGTGCTGGGGTTACAACGTCAGAAGACTACAAACAACAGACACAATTAAACTAATATAGTTCATAACCAGCACTGAACGATAGGCCTCACGTTTACAAGTTACTTATACCTAAGGCACGCAGAGATTACTGTACACAATGCAACACAGCGATGGCAAAAATTACACACAGAAAAAGCAGGAAGCTAACTACTAAGAAAGACAACCAAAGAAATTAAATGTTAGGCTACTTTATTAATATCCAGTAATAGCAGTTTTGAACTCAGTTTAAGAATGCATAGTTTCACTCATGTTGATGTGCGACGCTTACCTAAGTTTCAGTTTCAACGTTAGAAAATCTGGTGTCTAGACTTTTACCGACAGAATTCCACCCACATATTAACAAACAACACAAACTTCCTATTAGTACTTTATCTTACGCTGCAAGGCTGCATCTCCCATCTTTGCCGCTTCTCCTGTTGGAATTGCCATCCTCTTCCTTTTTGCTGCAAACTCACTGAACTTCCTGTCTATTTCCGCACTTAACACATCCCATCCACACCCTACGGGACACGATGACCTGGCTGTTTGGTCCCCTTCCCCAAACCAACCAACCAACCACACTCAGGTCGTCCACGACAGCACAATCTCGACTGCCAGCGCCCCCTGCATGCTCCCGTATCCAATAATTCTACTTACATAGCATGCTACAATAGACACAAACAAGTCTATATTTAGCCTGCTATCTTCCTCACTATTTTCCTGAAAGAACATCGGGATACAAATGAAAGCGTAAACCGATAAAAGATTTGAGGAATGACTGCTTAAGGAGAGGGACAATAAAATAAGAGGTGCATTACCTAATACTTTTCATGAAGATCGTAAGTCCCTATACTATGTGACGTATCATTTGTATACACCAGAAGGTGCAGCTTAAAAGCTGCGAAACCGGTTGTGTGGGTCTCAAATATACTTAAATAAATACAGTTACAGGTAACCATTGGACTTCTCATTCAGTTTTATATTTTAATAGTGTTATCAACTGTGTTGAAACAACTGTTTACTGTCTAAATCAATCACGTCATGTAATGAGTTTTCTATCCACGATTATGAAGAAATAATAATGAAGCTGATTCAGGACATACGCTCCAAATCTGTTTTCTTTTCATTTTTATCTGTAGCTTCGTTTAGAGCTGATATTGTAACATGGAAAATGAGAGACTCCCTATGAACTTGTCATCTATTGTAGCATACCATTAGAAATAAAAATCGCGAAAAATGTGTTAGATTACATTCCCAACAGCTGAAATACGAGTACACTGCTACTGGAGGTGAGTGTGTGTGAATTTCTAGGGACCAAACTGTTGAGGTCATCGGTCCCTAGACCTACACACTTTTTAAACTAACTTATTCTAAGGACAACACACACATCCATGCCCGAGGGAGGACTCGAACCTCCGGAGGGAGGGGCCGCGCAGTCCGTGACGTGACGCCTCAAATCGCGCGGCCACTCCGAGCGGCTGCTACTGAAGGAAATGAAACAAGTAAGGCTACACGAAACAAGTTAGGCTACACAGAACACAGTCAGAGCAGATCGTGATGGGTAATTGGTAAGGATTACTGGCCGATAGCACTTATGTGGAGTGAGCAGCGCTAACTTCGAATGATAATGTCAATACTGTTGTGTTCGGGTAGCGTCTCTGATTATTAATCAAAACGTCCTGGCTCCTAGACGCTTCGTCAGTTTGAAATAAAAATAAGACTTCTGGCATATTCACATTTTACCACATGCCTTGTCAAGCGGTTAAAGTTTCAGAGCACCCCTTTCCCCTTGGGATTGAAAATTGCTCCTAAAAGGCGGAAGATTCAGGAATTATCAGGAGTCAGAAAGTTGAAATTGGAAGGAACTGTCTGACATGATGGAAGAAGAAATGGAAGTCGATCTGGAAGACGCAGAGGATTCAGTACTACAGTCAGAGTACGACAGAGCTTTGGAAGAGTTGCGAACAAGGAGGCAGAAGGGATACATAATATTTCTCTGTAACTTCCAAAATAGTTGAGGGAATTGGCTACCAGACGAAAATTGAAATTGGTGTGTAGAATTTATGAGGCTGCAGTTATGCCACAAGATTTTAGAAAAAAAATATAATCCACACAATTTCAAAGATAGGAAGAGCAGATAAATGTCAGAACTATCGAACATTCAGCTCAATGTCTCCTGCATCTAACTTACAGACGACAATAATATTCAAGAGAAGGGCAAAGAAAATTCTGGATTTGTTAGACGAAGATCTTGTAATGGCACCTGAGAGCAGTTCTGCCTTTGCGCTTTGTAACGTTACGAATATGTAGGCGAGCTAATAGCTACGAGGAATGGTAAGTTTGATGTACAGATGAATGCTAGTGGGCCCAAGGCTCGGAGTGGACCGCCGCGGGCGCTCCAGGCGAGACAGGCGCTTTAAAAAGAACCGGATGATGAATTTTGGTGACGGACAATCGCCTAGGAGGAGAGACAGTGCTCAAAGAAACGGCGGAAAGTCAGACATTTTTAAAGATGACTGAATTACAGCTCTTTGAACTTCGACAGTAAATCGCAGTTACGTACACTACTGGCCATTAAAATTGCTACACCAAGAATAAATGCAAATGAATACATTGGACAGATATATTATACTAGAGCTGACATGTGATTACATTTTCACGCAATTTGGGTGCATAGATCCTGAGAAATCAGTACCCAGAACAACCACCTCTGGTCGTAATAACGGCCTTGATACGCCTGAGCATTGAGTCAAACAGAGCTTGGATGCCGTGTACAAGTACAGCTGCCCATGCAGCTTCAACACGATACCACAGTTCACCAAGAGTAGTGACTGGCGAGTTGTGACGAGTCAGTTGCTCGGCCACCATTGACCAGACGTTTCCAGTTGGTGAGAGATCTGGAGAATGTGCTGGCCAGGGCAGCAGTCGAACATTTTTTGTATCCAGAAAGGCCCGTACAGGACCTGCAACGTGCCGTAGTGCATTATTCAGCTGAATTGTAAGGTTTCGCAGGGATCGAATGAGGGGTAGAGCCACGGGTCGTAACACATCTGAAATGTAAAGTCCACTGTTCGAAGTGCCGTCAATGCGAACAAGAGGTGACCGAGACGTGTAACCAATGGCGATGATGAATATTCGCTTCCAATGTGCGTTCATCGCGATGTCGCCAAACACGGATGCGACCATCATGATGCTGTAAACAGAACCTGGAATCATCCGAAAAAATGACGTTTTGTCATTCGTGCACCGAGGTTCGTCGTTGGGTACACCACCGCAGGCGCTCCTGTCTGTGATGCAGCGTCAAGGGTAACCGCAGCCATGGTCTCCGAGCTGATAGTCCATGCTGCTGCAAACGTCGTCGAACTGTTCGTGCAGACGATTGTTGTCTTGCAAACGTCCCCATCTGTTGACCCAGGGATCGAGACGTGGCTGCACGTTCCGTTACAGCCATGTAGATAAGATGCCTGTCATCTCGACTGCTAGTGATACGAGGCCGTTGGGATCCAGCACTGCGTTCCGTATTACCCTTCTGAACAAACGCGAGCAGCAATGTCGCGATACGATAAACCGCAATCGCGATAGGCTACAATCCGACCTTTATCAAAGTCGGAAACGTAATGGTACGCATTTCTGCTCCTTACACGAGGCATCACAACAACGTTTCACCAGGCAAAGCCGGTCAACTGCTGTTTGTGTATGAGAAATCGGTTGGAAACTTCCCTCATGTCAGTACGTTGTAGGTGTCGCCACCGGCGCCAACCTTGTGTGAATGCTCTGAAAAGCTAATCATTTGTATATCACAGCATCTTCTTCGCGTCTGTAGCACGTCATTTTCGTGGTGTAGCAATTTTAATGGCCAGTAGTGTATTAATGCATATCTGAATACACTGGCGATCTCAGAGAAATGAGGAACATCCAATAACACTACACTATTTGAATATCTTTAAATATACAGAAGTTAATATTTCACAGCGAATAAACATTCACACAATGAATTTCTGAATTAGTAACTTTTAATCGGTTCAGGTGAAAACAACAACCAATATCTCAGACGATAGCATTGCGCTATCGCTATCATACCTGAAAGCTACCTATCTGTATCTGTTATTGATTTACATCTTTTATATCTTTTTCATTATGCAAATGTTTGTGAGATCATCGTAGCCTCCTCTTTTACAGAGGAAATGTATGCAGCTTCAGTCCTCATATATTTTGTTACACTTGTGTTTTCATTTAATGTACAGTTTACTGTTTTGCCAGTAGCTACACTCCTGGAAATTGAAATAAGAACACCGTGAATTCATTGTCCCAGGAAGGGGAAACTTTATTGACACATTCCTGGGGTCAGATACATCACATGATCACACTGACAGAACCACAGGCACATAGACACAGGCAACAGACCATGCACAATGTCGGCACTAGTACAGTGTATATCCACCTTTTGCAGCAATGCAGGCTGCTATTCTCCCATGGAGACGATCGTAGAGATGCTGGATGTAGTCCTGTGGAACGGCTTGCCATGCCATTTCCACCTGGCGCCTCAGTTGGACCAGCGTTCGTGCTGGACGTGCAGGCCGCGTGAGACGACGCTTCATCCAGTCCCAAACATGCTCAATGGGGGACAGATCCGGAGATCTTGCTGGCCAGGGTAGTTGACTTACACCTTCTAGAGCACGTTGGGTGGTACGGGATACATGCGGACGTGCATTGTCCTGTTGGAACAGCAAGTTCCCTTGCCGGTCTAGGAATGGTAGAACGATGGGTTCGATGACGGTTTGGATGTACCGTGCACTATTCAGTGTCCCCTCGACGATCACCAGTGGTGTACGGCCAGTGTAGGAGATCGCTCCCCACACCATGATGCCGGGTGTTGACCCTGTGTGCCTCGGTCGTATGCAGTCCTGATTGTGGCGCTCACCTGCACGGCGCCAAACACGCATACGACCATCATTGGCACCAAGGCAGAAGCAACTCTCATCGCTGAAGACGACACGTCTCCATTCGTCCCTCCATTCACGCCTGTCGCGACACCACTGGAGGCGGGCTGCACGATGTTGGGGCGTGAGCGGAAGACGGCCTAACGGTGTGCGGGACCGTAGCCCAGCTTCATGGAGACGGTTGCGAATGGTCCTCGCCGATACCCCAGGAGCAACAGTGTCCCTAATTTGCTGGGAAGTGGCGGTGCGGTCCCCTACGGCACTGCGTAGGATCCTACGGTCTTGGCGTGCATCCATGCATCGCTGCGGTCCGGTCCCAGGTCGACAGGCACGTGCACCTTCCGCCAACCAGTGGCGACAACATCGATGTACTGTGGAGACCTCACGCCCCACGTATTGAGCAATTCGGCGGTACGTCCACCCGGCCTCCCGCATGCCCATTGTACGCCCTCGCTCAAAGTCCGTCAACTGCACATACGGTTCACGTCCACGCTGTCGCGGCATGCTACCAGTGTTAAAGACTGCGATGGAGCTCCGTATGCCACGGCAAACTGGCTCACTGACGGCGGCGGTGCACAAATGCTGCGCAGCTAGCGCCATTCGACGGCCAACACCGCGGTTCCTGGTGTGTCCGCTGTGCCGTGCGTGTGATCATTGCTTGTACAGCCCTCTCGCAGTGTCCGGAGCAAGTATGGTGGGTCTGACACACCGGTGTCAATGTGTTCTTTTTTCCATTTCCAGGAGTGTATATTTAAATGTTGGTTGCACGTGCTATTAACAAACAGTGTTAGTTTAAAAGTGGTCAGTCGCATGTGTTAGCGGACACCAAGGTTGAAAAGAGAACCAAAGACGCTTCTGTTAAGAAGGCATAAAAAACTCCGCCCGAACAGACCATGAAGGCCCAATGGTAGTGACTGGCCGCCGTGTCATCTTCAGCCAAACGCGTCACCGGATGCGTTTGAGGGGCTCGTGGTCAGCACACCGCTCTCCCGGGCGCATGTCAGTTTCCGAGACCAATCAAGTAGCTCCTCAGTTTAAGAAGGCATAAATAGTTGTTCAAAACATATATAACGATAACCTGTGTCTTTAACAGGAAGCACACTTGTGCAAGAATGCTAGCATATTTATTTTTGAACCAACTATTACTTATATTTATAGCCGGCCACGGTGGTCTCGCGGTTAAGGCGCTCAGTCCGGAACCGCGCGACTGCTGCGGTCGCAGGTTCGAATCCTGCCTCGGGCATGGATGTGTGTGATGTCCTTAGGTTAGTTAGGTTTAAGTAGTTCTAAGTTCTAGGGGACTGATGACCATAGAAGTTAAGTCCCATAGTACTCAGAGCCATTTTTGAACTTATATTTATAGTAAATGATCCGAGTGTAACCGAATGTTTATGATATTTCATTATTTAAACATTGTTGTAACATATTAGTTTAATCTGAGAGGTGGTTAAGATGAGTAAAATCATGTCTGTAGCACGTAAGAATGATGCATTTTTGGTGGGGATGGCCTTCAGGAAAAGCAGACAGTAGCGAACACTATGGGAGTCAAGTGGAGACTGAGACTTTTGAACTGAAGAGCCAAAGAGAGCTTATCAAGATTAGGCACTGCTTGATAAGGTCCTCGTGCAACTCACTTTTCTGCGAAGAAAAAAAGTAGGGAGGGAAACATTACTCAAACTGTTAGGACTAAATCCCCAGCATTTTTATAAATTTCTTTTGACACTGACCAAAGCATTAATATCTGCAAGGCACTGTAATCCTTTCAGCATTGTGCATGTCTTGAACACAGTTGTGGAACACATATTGGATGACGATTGTTTGATAAATCAGCTTGGAGTGGTTTATTCTACTACTTACGCTGCTAAAGGTAGTGTTCTATTCATAAAGAAAACTGATGATTGTGATGCAGGATGCAGATAGGCTTGAAGCAAGAAACGGAGAGTGTATGGAACAGCTTATTTAGATTGCTACGCTATGCAGTAAGTTAGTACGACAAGATCATGGAACTGCTTCCGGAAAGAGATTCTGTGAAAACCTTACTGGTTATGATGAAAACACTGCAAAAGAATTCGTGACATTTTCAGAGCCATCCAAAAATGCTATATGAATGCTGGAAGGTGACTAGTTTGCAACAGTTCAGTTTGTCTTATTATGAGTGCACAAACTGAAAAGACACTGTAAAACAGGGCCCGAACATACAGAGCTATATGCGTTTAAATTACATACTGCACGTCCAGCAAAAGAAAACTGCACTTCAATGCAAAACATCGGTTTCAGTGTTACCTGTATTTTGGCAGTAGAGTACAATCATCTGCTAACTGTAGATAATACTGGGTGGCGCAGGGAAACGGGAAATTTCGAAATAACGTCATTTCCATGAATAAATTCATAAAACTAGTAATTTGTTAACGAAAGTGAATGTATTTAGTATGCCATTATTCAGTATGTCTTTACAATCAAAATGTTCAAAAGTGTCTCTTTACTTTTTAAAGATGACTTCGGGAAGATGTGCTCCCATTCGGCTTTCACACTCTAACAGCCTGTTATGAAAACTCTGGAATGCGCGGTGTAGCATATATTGGAGAATGGCAGTGATTTTGTTTTCAGTGTTCTCCTTCAGTTCATGGATTGTTGCAGGACGTGTACGGTACACCTTGCCTTTAAGATATCCCCACAGGAAGAAGTCGCACACATTAAGATCAGGGGATCTTGCAGGCCATGCAATGTCACCGTTACGTGAAATAATGCGACTTCCAAACAATTGACGAACTGCTGCCATCGATTGTCGAGCAGTGTGTGACGTGGCTCCGTCCTGCTGAAACCACATGTTTTCGACGTTAAGATTAAGCTCGTACAGTCTCGGTATAAAAAATGTTTGAAGCATTTCAACATATCGAGCGGATGTTACTGTCACTGCACTACCATCCTCACGTTCAAAAAAATAAGGGCCGATAACACCATGACATGATACAGCACACCATATTGTGACCTTGGCGCTATGTAGTGGTCGCTGGTGAAACTCACAAGGATTGTCCTGTACCCAATGACTAAAATTCTGTTTGTTTACGAATCCGTTCAAGTGCAAATGGGCTTCGTCTGATATCCGTAAGTTACCAAGGAAATTCGCGTCCTCGTTGATTTTAGCCAATATCTGGCTACTAAACTCCATACGTGACGCTGGGTCTCGTTCATGTAAGTGTTGCACAATCTTCAACTTATAGGGATGGAAGTGTAATTCGTGCAGTAGTCTTTGTAAGCTTCGTCGCTTAATCCCTAGCGAAGATGCATGCTCTCGAACGGAGAGGCGAGGACTTCTCTCGATTGCAGCTCTAGCAGCTGCAATGTTCTCTGGGGTACGTACCGTTGGAATGCCACCTGGAGGTTTCTTTTTCAAGGCAGAGCCTGTTTCTTCAAAATTACGCACCCACGTTGTAATCGCATGCGCAGACGGGACACGTCCATGACGTCCAAACTGGTAATGCTGTCGAAATGTTCTCTGCGCGGCAGTCGCACTATCACCATTTTTGTAAAACGCTCTCATGCTACTGCACGTTCCGCACCAGTCCAATTCTCCATGATTACTAAATGGCAATGCGTTCACATCAATTGTGCAAAGTTTCGAACATCTGCCGCCGCTACAGTGCTGCCAACTGTAACGTTCAAAATTTCCCATTCCCCTGCGCCGCCCTGTAAAAGTGCAGAAAAATAGCTCTCTCAGTTTCGTAGATGAAAAAAACGAAATTCCGGCGTTTTACAGTATAGTACCAGTTTTGTGGTCGCCCTTCTGATTATTGGAAATGATGTCTGTTTCTGATGGAGGTAAGATGTTAAATATTGTGCGCTAAATGTATGATGAAATATGTCTGATAAGCTGGAACAAAAGAATAACTTGGCAGTTATATCTCACTCTGTTTTTGTTAGATCTCTGAATATTTATTTATGAACGTTGAGAGAACGTCAGCCTGACTCAGCAGCCGAAAAGATGAATATGTTTTCGCCGCGATTAGGCGTGGGCTACGTCGCACTCAATCTGTTGATGAAGTTGACTTGTATTTAACCCGAATTGATAGTCGTTATAACGAAGATCTGATTGAGAGGTGAAAACATAGCGGTAATCTGTTTCCCAAACGATCAAATTAAGCGAGAAGAAATATTTTGGTTACAGCCTCAAATGTGAATAGCAAAAGAAATTTCAATACGGTTTAATTGTTACCTCTAACGCACGAAGCAAACTTGATCCGAAACGAGTCGATTCATTGTAATTACGCTAATAGGGAATAATATGGAGAGAGTTTTGTTCTTGATAGATTTCTAATTTGTCAGGTGGTAAATTTCACATACGTACATTTGAATCAATGAAGCAAATGGTGTTATAACAAACAACAATATTTTAAAAATCGGTAGTTACATAGTTTTCAAGTGAAACTCCAAACTGTTTTCAAATTTTCTTAATTGCATAGAGCATGCAGTTTTTTCTTCTGTATCGTGTCGCTATTAGACACTACTACAGAGGAATATACGTCTACAGCGTAACTAAATTGATGTGAGGGTAGATCCATATGCTGGTGGGAATATCTCAAAAGCGACAGCAGTCTGCAGAGACACAGAGCTGCTATTTAAAAGCCGGCCGTTGTGGCCGAGCGGTTCTGGGCGCTATAGTCTGGAACCGCGCGACCGCTACGGTCACAGGTTCGAATCCTGCCTCGGGCATGGATGTGTGTGATGTCCTTAGGTTAGTTAGGTTTAAGTAGTTCTAAGTTCTAGGGGACTGATGACCTCAGAAGTTAAGTCCCATAGTGCTCAGAGCCATTTGAACCATTTTGCTATTTAAAAGGGGCACAACAGCAGCGCAGCGAACTCGCCAGACGGGGCGGCTTCTACCCGCCTCGCTGCACCTCGTTCGACCGATTCGAGCATACGTACTCGGTTAAGCAATGCCGGAGCGCCGAAGGCCCAAGCGAGTATAAACGAGGGAAACGCTCTGTTTGCAAATCTCTAGTGCACTCTTATAATTGAATTACCTCGATGAGCAATGAATTCACAACTTTCACTATCGATGCAGATTTACGTTCGACCTCTGGCGAGAATCTAAAATTACGGGGAATGGAGGAAATGCATGGACTGGGACTACGAAGAGGTAGCACTAGGTGATATTATCGATCACGAGACGTACTGGACAGTCCGCGCATTTGCGATAAAGATTGTGTCTGGTTGGTGAAGTGGTTAACGCAGCTACCTCACAGGCTGGAGATCTCAGGTTCTAATTCCGATCTGATTCACGTTTTCCTTCGTCGCCGCTGATTCCGCCTAAAGCCAGATGCAATTGATGTTATTAGTGTCTTGCTTTCCTTTCCTTTGTCCCCCCTCCACCTTCAGTTTACATTCTACAGCATTTACATGGAGCTTAAAATACAAAAAAGATAGAAAAATATTTACGTTGTAATTTTTTCGCTATATAATCTTGAGTAACAATCTTTCATAAAACATCCATAACTAAGAATATCTGTTCGCAATCAAACTGCATTTTTGTGTGGAGTATATAATTAGAAACACGAAGATGTACATTTTTCACAAATACGATATATGTGTGAAGTAGCATAGATTTGATGAATTTTATTAAATCGCGTAGGTATTCGAAATGAACGGAAAAAAGAAGAGAAAAATAATTAGAGAAATGAGAATTTGTTTTGAATTACCTGTCTCGAAGAACGTGCATATTTGTTTAAAATTGAATTCTACCTGGAATCGAACCCAAACAGCGATCGAGCAATCTACCATAAAGTCACACGGCGCGTCGAAATATATGAACCTTATTTTAGCGTATTGGAGAACTTCAGAGTCGATTTTATTGGGAATTTATGAAATTTGAATTCGGAGAGGTATATTTGAGTTTTCAACATCACGAACACTAAATATAAAAAAATTACACAAATTCAGATAAAATATTCATGCATCAAGAAGGGAACATCAGTGACTTCATGGTTGAGTGCTGAACTATTAATTAAGGTGTACCTCCACAACAATGTAAGTAAAGCACATTTAACGTTAATATTCGTCAGTCGACGGAACAGAAAATCTCTGCGTTAATTCTCCCAGTCACTGAAAACATAACTTGGTAGTAACAAAGATTAAAAATTAAAAAAAATTAACAATGTAGCAGCAACATAAACAACTACGTTATAACTCATTTACTCAAATATGCCCCTCTAGCGACAGTTTTAACACATTAGTTAAAATAGCACTGGAGACACAAGACTTTGGCACAATTACAAAAAAGAATGCTTCAGATGATAATCGGATTCGGTAAATACATACAAAAATCTTTCAGTTAACCATCAGGGTTGACAATTATTCGGCCGTCTATGAAATACTAAGATGCATCCGAACAATACAGTAATCCCAAGGCCCAAGAAATCAGCCTCCTACAGTCCATCGGCATCATATTGTGTCCTCCGAAACCTCATTCTCAAACAAGACCAGGTGACGATCGACCCCAGGCTCGGCGCGCATCCAAAAAGACGTTTTCCGGAGCACACTTCCAGAGGCGAGCTCTGTAAGCACCAAGGCACGGCGATATTCAGCGGCCGGGGCAAACGAGATATACGGAGGCTACGAGGGACATGTGACGTCACATAGTCGCCTTGTCCGCCGCACTTCACGAATGCTCGGCTCCGTGCAATGCCGTTAGAAAACCAACAGATAAGTGAAAAAGTAGCCACTAAAGGTATTAATATGTCGTGCGTTATCGAGAACCTTTTCACATGTCTATAATGGATGGATTTGTCGACCTGGAAAAGCGTTCGACAATGTGTAATGGTGCAAGATGCTCGTAACTCTGAGAAAAATAGGGGTGGGCTATAGGGAGGGACGGGTAATACACAACAAGTGCAAGAGCCCGGAGGGAATAATAAGAGTGGACCACCAAGAACGAAGTGCTCGGATTAAAAAGGATGTAAGACGAGGACGTAGTCTTTCGCCCCTACTGTTCTTTCTCTACATCGAAGAAGCAGTGATGGAAAAAAAAGAAAGGTTCATGAGTGGAATTAAGATTCAAGGTGAAAGGATATCAATGATACGATTCGCTGATGATATTGCTGTCCTGAGTGAAAGTGAAGGAGAATTAAATGATTTGCTGAATGGAATGAACAGTCTAATGAGTACAGAATATGGACTGAGAGTAAATCGAAGAAAGACGAAACTATGAGAAATAGCAGAAAATGGTTTAGATGGCTCTAAGCACTATGAGACTTAACATTGCGGTCATCAGTGCCCTAGACTTAGAACTACATAAATCTAACTAACCTAAGGACATCACACACATTAATGCCCGATGCAGGATTCGAACCTACAACCGTAGCAGCAGCGCGGTTCCGGACTGAGGCGCCTAGAACCGCTCGATCACAGCGGCCGGCGAGAAATAGCAGAAATGAGAACAGCTGAAACTTAACATCCAGGTTGATGGTCACGAAATAGATGAAGTTAGAGAATTCTACTACCTAGGCAGCAAAATAACCGGTGACGGATGGAGCAAGGAGGGCGTCAAAAGCAGACTAGCACTGGCAAAAAGCACATTCCTGGCTAAGAGGATCAAACATAGGCCTTAATTTGAGGAAGAATTTTCTCAGTATTGTGTGTAGTGAAACATGGACTGTGGGAAGACCGAAATAGAAGGAAATCGAAGCATTTGAGACGTGATGCTGTATACGAATATTGAAAGTTAGGTAGACTGAGGTGCCCGCATCTCGTGGTCGTGCGGAAGCGTTCTCGCATCCCACGCCCGGGTTCCCGGGTTCGATTCCCGGCGGGGTCAGGGATTTTCTCAGCCTCGTGATGGCTGGGTGTTGTGTGATGTCCTTAGGTTAGTTAGGTTTAAGTAGTTCTAAGTTCTAGGGGACTGATGACCTAAGATGTTAAGTCCCATAGTGCTCAGAGCCATAGACTGAGGTGACGAATGAGCAGGTTTTGCGCAGAATCGGAGAAGAAAGTTATATGTTGGAAACGCTGATAAGGAGAAGGGATAGGATGATAAGACATCTGTTAAGACATGAAGGAATGACTTCAATGGTACTAGTGGGAGCTGTAGAGGGAGACAGAGATAGGAATATGTCCAGCAAATAATTAAAGACGTAGGTTGCAAGTGCTACCGTGGGATGAAGAGGTTGGCACAGGAGTGGAATTCGCGGCGGGTCGCATCAAAGCAGTCAGAAGACTGATGACTCAAAAAAAAAAAAAAAAAAAAGAAAAAAGCATGGAAATACTATAACTCCTTCTTACAGACTGAAGGTGAATTCAGGCAGCTTTAAGTGAAGATGCAAAATCATCCAGAAGTTTTTGCAGCAGAAGAGAAAGTTTGCACTGTTTACGATTAGTTAGAAGTTATTCTCTGAAATGAGAACCAAGCGATTAAAACGCTTGCGTCTTAGATGGATGAAGTACCCAAGTAAGTCAATGTTTATGTTCTGGATGGTTGTGTACAGATTTGCTGGACTTTCACTCACGTACAAGTGAAGTTCGGAAGCTTATAGTTGATGCAATGGGAGACAACAGTTGACAAGTGATCAACATATCACGAGAAAAGTAATAGACACCGTGCTGGCGCTTTTGGGACCCTGACACTACATCCCTCTATTTTTCGATCTTTACATACACCTGTTGACGGAATACTAAGGCAGGACCGTAATTGTTGTACAGAAATTGAAGAAATACACTGAAGACAAAAGTAACAACGCATCAAGAAGGAATGATCCGAATGGAACTGAAACCGGTAGCTGTGACGTACATGTACAGAGGCATGTATGATTACAATTTCAGAAAACAACTTGATGATTTATTCAAGGGAAGTAGCTCAACAAATAGCGTAAGTCAATAATGCGTTGATCCTCCTCTGGGCCTTACGCAAGCAGTTACCCAGCTTGTCATATTGACAGAATTGTTGGATGTCCTCCTGAGGAACGTCGCGTACATTCTGTCCAAATGGTGGGTTAGATCGTCTTGGATGATCATCGTGGCTCAATTTGAAGACAATTTTACCCGCCAATGAGCCGCGCGGGATTAGCCGAGTGGTATAAGACGCTGCAGTCATGGTCTGTGCCGCTGGTCCCGGCGGAGGTTCGAGTCCTCCCTCGGGCGTGGGTGTTTGTCCTTAGAAGAATTTAGATTAAGTAGTGTGTAAGCTTAGGGACTGATGACCTTAGCAGTTAAGTCCCTACAGTCTGGAACCCCGCGACCGCTGTGGTCGCAGGTTCGAATCCTGCCTCGGGCATGGATGTGTGTGATGTCCTTAGGTTAGTTAGGTTTAAGTAGTTCTAAGTTCTAGGGGACTGATGACCTTAGAAGTTAAGTCCCATAGTGCTCAGAGCCATTTGAACCATTTAGTTAAGTCCCATAAGATTTCACACACATTTGAACATTTTTTTTTTTTTTACCCGCCAATGACTTTCAAGCCGAAGACGTGTCTGGCACGCTCCGCGCAGTGATGAGATACTGACCTGCCTGTCGCCCGCAACATCTCCAGACAACCAGGAGAGGTCGTCTGTGGTGCTATTTCTTTTCATAGCAAGACTGCTTTGGTTGTCACCCTTACAGCACAGGGGTACGTCGACAACACTATACATCCCGTTTTGTTGCTGTTCATGGCAAGTAATCCTGTGCTTGCATTTCAACAGGATAATGCTCGCCCGCACACGCAAGAATTTCCACTGTTTTTCTTCGTGCTTGCCTAACCTCACCTTGGGCAGCAGCGTCGCCGGATCTCTCCCAAATTGAGAACGTTCGAAGCATCCATCTCAGGATTTTTGAAGACTTAATGCCCAAACTGGTCAGATTTTTCGCACGGTATCCCTCAACGGCACATCCTGCAAGTCTGTCAATGTGTCAAGCGAAATACACTACTGGCCATTAAATTTGCTACACCACGAGGATGACAGGCTACAGACGCGAAATTTAACCGACAAGAAGAAGACGCAGTGATATGCAAATGATTAGCTTTTCAGAGCATTCACACAAAAAGTTCGTGCCGGTGGCGACACCTACAACGTGCTGACATGAGGAAAGCTTCCAACAGATTTCTCATACACGAACAGCAGTTGACCGACGTTGCCTGGTGAGACGTTATTGTGATGCCTCGTGTAAATAGGAAAAATGCGTACCATCACGTTTCCGACTTTGATAAAGGTCTAATTGCAGCCTATCGCGATTGCGGTTTATCGTATCGCGAAACATTGCTGCTCGCGTTGGTCGAGATACAATGACTGTTAGCAGAATATGGAATCGGTGGGTTCAGAAGGGTAATACGGAACGCCGTGCTGGATCCCAACGGACGCGTATCACTAGCAGTCGAGATGACAGGCATCTTATCCACATGGCTGTAACGGATCGTGCAACCACGTCTCGATCCCTGAGTCAACAGATGGGGACTTTTACAAGACAACAACCATCAGCACGAAGAGTTCGATCACGATTGCAGCAGCATGGACTATCAGCTCGGAGACCATGGCTGCGGTTACCCTTGACGCTGCATCACAGACAGGAGCGCTTGCGATGGTGTACTCAACGACGAACCTGGGTGCTCGAATGGCAATACATCATTTTTCGGATGAATCCAGATTCTGTTTACAGCATCATGATAGTCGCATCCGTATTTGGCGACATCACGGTGAACGCACATTGGAAGCGTTATTCGTCATCGCCATACTGGCGTACCACCCGGCGTGATGGTATGCGATGCCATTGATTACACGACTCGGTCACCTCTTGTTCGCATTGACGGCACTTTGAACAGTGGACGTTACATTTCACATGTGTTACGACCCGTGTCTGTACCCTTCATTCCATCCCTGAGAAACCCTACATTTCAGGAGGATAATGCACGACGGCATGTTGCAGGTCCTGTACGGGCCTTTCTGGATACAGAAAATATTTGACTGCTGCCCTGAGCAGCAAATTCTCCAGATCTCTCACCAATTGAAAACGTCTGGTCAATGGTGGCTGAGCAACTGGCTCGTCGCAATACGCCATTCACTAATCTTGATGAACTGTGGCATCGTGTTGAAGCTGCATGGGCAGCAGTACCTGTACACGCTATCCAAGCTCTGTTTGACTCAATGCTCAGGCGTATCAAGGCCGTTATTACGGCCAGAGGTGGCTGTTCTGGGTACTGATTTCTCAGGATCTATGCACCGAAATTGCGTGAAAATGTAATCACATTTCAGTTCTAGTTTAATATATTTGTCCAATGAATACCCGTTTATCATCTGTATTTCTTCTTGGTGTAGCAATTTTAATGGCCAGTAGTGTATTATGGGCAGTGCACTGCAACCATCTCGGGATTTTGAAGACATAACGCCCGACCTGGACAGATTTTGGCAGGGTATCCCTCAAGGGCACATCCTACTAGACTCTCGATCAGTGTCAAGCGAAATAATTGCTTGGATAAGGTCCAGACGTGGAGCAACGGGTTATTGACTTTCTCGGTTCGTGAAGCCCTTTCTCTTGACAAAATCATCCGTTGTTTCTGATTTTGTGATCATTTGTTTGTTTGTCTAGACAACCTTATAGTTGGGGCAGCCACAGCCATCAGTAGTCATCTTGGATTTTAATAACCGTTTCAGCTGTATTTAGTCGTTTATTATTGGATCAGAATAATAAAGGACTAAATACAGCTGAAGAGGTTGTTAATACCCAAGATTTGAAATTTCCTGGCAGATTAAAACTGTTTGCTGGACCGAGACTCGAACTCGGGACCTTTTCCTTTCGCGGGCAAGTGCTCTACCATGAGTGATACTTCAGCAAGGTCCGCAGAAGAGCTTCTCCGAAGTTTCGAAAGTAGGAGACGAGGTAACGGCGGAATTGAAGCTGTGAGGACGGGTCGTGAGTCGTGCTTGGGTAGCTCAGATAGTAGAGCACTTGCTCGCGAAAGACAAAGGTCACGAATTCGAGTCTCGGTCCGGCACACAGTTTTAATGTGCGAGGAAGTTTCATATCAGCGCACACTCCGCTGCAGAGTGAAAATCTCATTCTGGGCTCAAGTTTTGTTTGTTTGTTTATGTACCGGGTGATCAAAAAGTCAGTATAGATTTGAAAACTGAAGAAATCACAGAACAATGTAGATACAGAGGTACAAATTGACACACACGCTTGGAATGACATGGGGTTTTATTAGAACCAAAAAAATAAAAAAGTTCAAAAAATGTCCTACAGATGGCGCTTCATCTGATGAGATTAGCAATAATTAGCATAACAAAGTAAGACAAAGCAAAGATGATGTTCTTTACAGGAAATGCTCAATATGTCCACCATCATTCCTCAACAATAGCTGTAGTCGAGGACTAATGTTGTGAACAGCACTGTAAAGCATGTCCGCAGTTATGGTGAGGCATTGGCGTCGAATGTTATCTTTCAGCATCCCTAGAGATGTCGGTCGATCACGATACACTTGCGACTTCAGGTAGCCCCAAAGCCAATAATCACACGGACTGAGGTCTGGGGACCTGGGAGGCCAAGCATGACGAAAGTGGCGGCTGAGCACACGATCATCACCAAACGACGCGCGAGAACTTTCACGCGTCTAGCAATATGGGGGGGGGGGGGGGGGGGGGGGGAGCGCGATCCTGCATAAACAACGTACATTCCAGCAGGTGTTTATCAGCCAGGCTGGGAATGATGCGATTCTGTAACATATCGGCGTACCTCTCACCCGTCACGGTAGCAGTTACAAAACCAGAATCACGAATTTTCTCGAAGAAAAAAAGGCCCGTTAACGTAGATGTGGTAAATCCAACCCATACCGTGACTTTCTCGTCGTGGAATGGAGTATCCACGTCAGTTCTAGGATTTTCGGTAGCCCAAATTCTGCAGTTGTGGGCGTTGACAGACCCTCGGATCGTGAAATGAGCTTCGTCGGTCCACAACACGTAACTGAACCAATCGTCATCTTCCGCCATCTTTTGAAACGCCCAAACCGCAAATGCCCTCCGCTTCACTAAATCGCCAGGTAACAGTTCATGATGCCGATGGATTTTGTATTGATGTTATCGGAGGGTACGCCTAAGTGCCAACCAAATAGTAGTGTATGGAATGCCGGTGCGACGTGCGACTGCACGAGCGCTGACTTCCCCGTGCATAGGCGAACCCGCTACAGTCTCCATTTCTTCCTGAACTGTCTCAGCAACATTACGCCCTGTGCTCGGTCTGCCACTACGGGGTCTATCGTCTAAACAACCCGTGGCTTCGAACTTCGAAATCCTTTTCGCCACAGCTGCATTTGTCAACGTACCTTTACCCGTTCGAATCCCCTTCCTATGGCGATAGGATCGTAACACTGAACTAGCACATTCCCCGTTCTTATAAGACAGCTTCACTAAAAGCGCCTTTCCATGCTGCGACTGCTGGCGCATCTGATTCTCTCTCTCATTACAGCTCCGGTTATACACGATTTTCATGCGCAGTCACTGACGTTTTGCTGTCCAGCACCATCTGTCGGACATTTTGTGAACTTTGTTTTTTTTTTTTTGGTTCTGGTAAAACCCCATGTCGTTCCAAGCATGTGTGTCAATTTTTACCTCTCTATCTACGTTATTCCGTGGTGTATAAAGTTTTCAAATTTGTAGTGACTTTTTGATCACCCGGTACGTAACATCTACCGATTTCCATCCAGTTTGGATCATTTCTACGTGACGAGTCGTTTTCATTTTTCATTTTTTTATTTAATTTTTTTTAATTTTTTTTGCCTTACAATGTATTTTAAGTTTTGATTATAGGACAGTGAAAGTCGACTGTGGCGAAAGATTTGCTGAAGCCTAAAAACCACTTTAATTGTAATCAGCTGTCTGCGCGACCTGTTTTAGTGTTTTGTACGCTTCTTCCCTCGGTACATTTCCACCAGCAGCAGCAGTGGATTGCAGACGCCCTGTGCTCGGTCTGCCACTACGGGGTCTATCGTCTAAACAACCCGTGGCTTCGAACTTCGAAATCCTTTTCGCCACAGCTGCATTTGTCAACGTACCTTTACCCGTTCGAATCCCCTTCCTATGGCGATAGGATCGTAACACTGAACTAGCACATTCCCCGTTCTTATAAGACAGCTTCACTAAAAGCGCCTTTCCATGCTGCGACTGCTGGCGCATCTGATTCTCTCTCTCATTACAGCTCCGGTTATACACGATTTTCATGCGCAGTCACTGACGTTTTGCTGTCCAGCACCATCTGTCGGACATTTTGTGAACTTTGTTTTTTTTTTTTTGGTTCTGGTAAAACCCCATGTCGTTCCAAGCATGTGTGTCAATTTTTACCTCTCTATCTACGTTATTCCGTGGTGTATAAAGTTTTCAAATTTGTAGTGACTTTTTGATCACCCGGTACGTAACATCTACCGATTTCCATCCAGTTTGGATCATTTCTACGTGACGAGTCGTTTTCATTTTTCATTTTTTTATTTAATTTTTTTTAATTTTTTTTGCCTTACAATGTATTTTAAGTTTTGATTATAGGACAGTGAAAGTCGACTGTGGCGAAAGATTTGCTGAAGCCTAAAAACCACTTTAATTGTAATCAGCTGTCTGCGCGACCTGTTTTAGTGTTTTGTACGCTTCTTCCCTCGGTACATTTCCACCAGCAGCAGCAGTGGATTGCAGACGCCGGGTGTTTTAGTTTGGACGGGAAGCGGCAGAGAGGCAGCTGCTCGCGCCGCCCCGGCGTCAGCTACAGGTCTGGTGCAGACCGCAGCATCCGGCCGGGCTGCGCGCGCTGTTGTAAGCCGGAGCTGATCCCCGGCCGCGTCCGGCGCCAGTAGTCTTCTTCCGGAGCGCCGGCGCCTCCCACTTGCCCTGCGACCGGATTACTGGCCATCCGACACTGACCTATCGCGGCTTAAGAGGAGCGGCTGCGGTCGCCAGCGGCTGCCTCCGTTCGAGACATGAAGGCGCACACACACACACGCACACACATACACAATCACTCGCACACACACACACACACACACACACACACACACACACTCACGCAGGCAGTCGAATCCCACAAAGAGAATAACACGCACATACACGCACACATACATGCACACACATTTACACAAAAGCAAATAACCACACAAGACATAAATTTAGTCCTCACCAGGGCACATCACGCTAATAAAGAGTAACTCTCCAGAATGAGATTTTCGCTCTGCAGCGGAGTGTGCGCTGATATGAAACTTCCTGGCAGATTAAAACTGTGTGCCGGACCGAGACTCGAACTCGGGACCATTGGCTTTCGTGGGCAAGTGCTCTACCAACTGAGCTACCCAAGCACGAGTCACGCCCCGTTTGGAAGGAAGGAGACGAGATACTGGCAGAAGTAAAGCTGTAGGACGGGGCGTGAGTCATGCTTGGGTAGCTCAGATAGTAGAGAACTTGCCCGCGAAAGGCAAAGGTCCCGAGTTCGAGTCTCGGTCCGGCACACAATTTTAATCTGCCAGGAAGTTTCAAAGTGTAACACTGTCTGTAGCCTTGGTAATGGCTATACGGAGATGAAGCCACTCATTGATGATTAGATCCCGCAGAGCAAACGACTTCATGGAATGTTGTTTATTGTATTTAACCCACTGTACCAAATAGATCCAGTTACATTTATACGATGGTCGTTCTTAGCGAATTTTGGTTGAAAAAGTGCGGAATTTGTTGTGGGACACTGTGGAACATTTGTACTTCAGCTTCCGTAGTTTCATGAAGTTCCTCTACGTGACGACACTATATGTAGACTTCCAAGCAGAGAGCCGTCATTGAATTTCTTTCGGATGAAAATCAGAGCATTGCAGATATTCACAGACGCTTACAGAATGTCTACGGAGACCTGGTAGTGAACAAAACCACGGTGAATCGTCCGGCGAAGCGCCTGTCATCATCCGAACAAGATCGCAAAAACCTGTCCGATCTTCCATTTGCTGGCCGGCCGCACACAGCTGTGACTCCCGCAGTGTTAGAAAGTGCGGACACTGTCGTTCGAGGTGATCGACGGATCGCAATTAAACACCTCCCTGCACAGCTGGACCCCTCTGTTAGTAGAGCTGACACACTCTTCCACCATTTGGAGTAGTCAAAGGTGGGTTCCTTGCCGTCTAACAATGAAGGACCATCTTTGCAGAATTACTTGTGCTTTACGAGACTGCTCGTGACAATTTTTCTTTTCAAATACCGTCGCAAACTATGAAAAGCTGGTTCATCACTTCGACGTGGAAACAAAACTGCTGTCCATGGAGTGGCGTCGCACCATCTTTCCTCCCAAGAAAAAGTTCGAACCCGGATCCTCAGCCGAAAAAGTCATGGCGACGTCCTCTGGGTCGTCGAAGGGGTTATCCTATTTTGTGTCCTCCCTAGTTGCGCAACGATCAACTCGCGAGTGTAATCCTCAGGAAATAGAAGAAACGATTTCAGCGTGTTCGTCACCACAAAAATGCAAACAAACTTCTCCTTCTCCATGATAAGCAAGGCGTCACCAAAGTCCGCACGCCCGACAGGAGCTTACAAAATTCATTGGACTGTTCATTATCTATCTATCGCTTGCGCCTTGTCCCACGGTTACGCAGGGTCGGCCATGGTTAACCGGATTTGGCATGTTAATTTTAAGGGGTGGCCAGATGCCCTTCCTGTCGCCATCCCGTACTCCCCAGGACGGAATTAGTACAGCCCAGCTGTCTGGGAGTAATGTAAATCGTGAAATAGTGTGAATGTGTTTCAAATGTCTGTGAGTCGTGTAAGTCAGGCGGAATGTGGGGACCAGCCCGGTATTCACCTAGTAGGATGTGGAAAACCGCCTAAAAACCACATCCAGGCTGGCCGGCACACCGGCCATCGCCGTTAATCCTCCAGGCGGATTCGATCCGGGGCCGGCGCGCCTAACCGAGTCCAGGAAGCAGCGCGTTAGCGCTCTCGGCTATCCTGGCGGGTATTGGGCTGTTAGTTATCATCCACCCTGAATACAGCCGCACCTACAGACTTGCATCTGTTTGGCCTTATGAAGGATGCACTCCGCGCGAAGTAGTACGTGGATGATGGGGAGTTTATTGATGCATGAAGACGTTGGCTCGAGGTCGACCAGTAGACTGGTACCATGAGGGCATACAGGCCCTGTCAGTAAGATGGCTCAAGGCTGTCGCATTGGACAGAGATTATGTTGAAAAATAGAATGTTGTAGCCAAAAGAGCGGGCAATAACATGGTGTATTGGAAACTGGAATAAAACCAACCTGCTTTCAGAAAAAAAAAAATGTTGCGTTACTTATTTAGCGTCCGCGAAAGTTAAGATCGGGATATATATGTGGAATGTGGAGGTGCGATATGGTGACTGAGACTTCAACAAACCAGAAACGCATGTTTGCATCCCTTCGAACACAGCTGTTGTCATCCTGGAAGACGGGAGTATTCACAGCATACTCAACATGAAGATGAAGAATTAAGTGCAACACTAGGTCACTGAAAAAGAATATGTTCACCTGACATGATAAGTTACTGCAGAGCCTATCTATAATTTTGTACTATTGTCTTCTTTTGAAAACCAATTTATTTTCCGAGATCGATATGTAAACAGTTACTGGATCTTTAATTTCAGCAATATGTTTTGCTATCCTTAGATCCATAAAACCGGGCAGTGGTAGCTACATCATACAATGCTTACACCACTCCGTCACATGAGAACTAGACAATATACCTAAAAGAGTCAAGACATTACAATCAAAAATAGATATCTTACGTTCATGTTCACGCTAATCTAAATGCAAGGCCGAGCCACGGTACGAAAATAAACCTTAAAACGTCAAAGAACATCTTCCGGTCTTCCCCCCACACTGCATAATAACAGCCCGCTTGGGCCGTCAATAGAATCGATATCTTGTATCATATGAAAACAGCAGAATCGCGACTCATCGGACCATTCGAAATATGTAGCTTTATGTACCACACGTGAGCAATGGCCTTCTATGAGATGCAATTCCCTTCACAATGTTCGGTTGGATTCACCGACACCAACAGTTCCTGCAGTTTTTGAAACCGATTGTCATTAAAACGGCGTGACATTTGTCACTGGGCCAGTAGGTTTGGATCTTATTAACACCGCTGTTCCTACTATTCTTTGTAGACACGTTGATTATTAAATCGGGCAACGTCATTCACAGTGTGATCATCTGCAAACATAATAGCTCCTTTCTGCGCTGTGCTATACCTGAGCGTTTTCAGACCAGAGTAATATGATTGGAGCCCTGTGAAGATAGAAGGGTCCAAAGCATATAAATGAATATGAAGAAGATATCATAGTACGTGGTCACCGAGAATGTTGAAATTCATTGTTGGGTCGCCGGTATCACTCGAAACTTTGCATAATTTGGAAAGAGAGTAAATATCGGACTACATTACACGCTTACAGTTGGTTACTGTCCGCTTTCTGTGTTGTCTGGTCCGTTGAAGACGTGCAACCTCGTGAACAGCTGTGAACAATAGCTAATCGATAAGGAAACTGATCGTTACGGATGTCCATTCACTGACAGCAGCAATTCCTGTCATCGAAAGGCATACCACTCTTTGGTCCCTGTCGATAAGGATATTTTTAAGACCACCGTTCTTACGCTGTGTTACATTACTGTGAGTGCTAAAGTATTTCTTAAAAACACTTGGACAGTCCATGTTGATAAACCATCCGGGAACCTGACTGAAGGTGTTGTCATGGGTATGTCCCAATACGATATTTTCTTTATGACATTCTGTCATGTCCCCACTTGAGCGATCATACTGTGCTCTCTACTTCAGTGATCATACTGCGCTGATTCCAAACATATATACAAACTTTCACAACGTATGTCAACGGTGGTGTGTTACATCACCCGCTACCAGGTCTACACTAACTGTAGATCTCCAAAGTGACCAGTATACTGTTTTAAGCTGATGACTAATATTCAGTTAGCTTATAGAATAATCCTTTTTAAGGTAGTTTCATCTATTTTACACTGCTTAGCCCTTTCATCCTCAGGGTTTCTTCAGATCCATCGTATTTGCAGAACAACCAGTCATTACTTGCGCTGTGCACTATGTCCGTAAGTGGAGAGCCTATGAAATAGACTGGTTAAGCTGCAACTACGGTTGATTTGAAGGCGTCCAGCAAATAAAGAAACTGGCAATCATTGTGGAAAAAAGAAAAAAGAGAGTCAATGAGCTACATTTGCAAGCAGTACACTAAACTGAGTTGCCAAAAGTCATATTAACTCCTTTCTGAGTCACTGACAGCTTTAATAATGGCTAATAGAGGTTATATTTCACTTAATTTTGTAGTTATGGATATCGGTATCCTTCTTAAATTGTGATACATTATTTATGAAGAATTTCATTTCATTAATATGTTTTGTGATGGAGCAGTTAAAATGCCCAACTCCTTCAAGTATCTACTCAGCACAACATTCTGCATTCTGTTGTATAATTGGAAGTAGATGTGCGCAAAACTGTAAATTCAATCAAAGTTAAGCTTTTCTAAGAGAGTAACATGATCTATCCATTCAAATGCCCTGGAAAGATCACAAAAATACCAAGTGAGTACATTTTATTATTGAAGTCTTGTAATACCGGTAATTGCTGAGTGAATGTATAAATAGCATTTTTAGTCGAGCAATCCTTCTGGAATCCTACGTGCCCTAAGTAAATTACTTCTACTTAATGTGGAAGCTTTAGAATACTATTGGCAATACTTCAACACAATACTTCCACGTAGGCATCGTGTTCACCGATGAAGCGACTTTCCACATTAGCGGGAAAGTAAACAAATACAAAGTTCGAATTTCGTCTTCTCGAGTTTGTGAAGTATAATTCTGTAATTACAGTGCAAGGACATTTTTTGAATATTTTTGAAAAGGAGTCAGTATTGAAATTGGACGATACTTATTTAATTCATGTCATCTCTCTTATAATGAGGCTTAACAATTGTATATTTTAATCTCTCTGGAAACATTTTCTGTGCCAGTGACGTATTGCTTATATCACCCATATGTAACATTACAATCTAAGTCAAAACAAGTTTTCAGAATTCTTTTGCAAATTTAATTAACGCTATAACAGCTTTTGTTTTATAGAACTATGACAATTCTGTTAATTACGATGGAGAAAATTAGTGCTACTTCCAGCACCTTAAAGTTTCGTGGAATGACATTTTTAACAGCGTGTATTTCAAAAAGAATATACATACACTCCTGGAAATGGAAAAAAGAACACATTGACACCGGTGTGTCAGACCCACCATACTTGCTCCGGACACTGGGAGAGGGCTGTACAAGCAATGATCACGCGCACGGCACAGCGGACACACCAGGAACCGTGGTGTTGGCCGTCGAATGGCGCTATCTGCGCAGCATTTGTGCACCGCCGCCGTCAGTGTCAGCCAGTTTGCCGTGGCATACGGAGCTCCATCGCAGTCTTTAACACTGGTAGCATGCCGCGACAGCGTGGACGTGAACCGTATGTGCAGTTGACGGACTTTGAGCGAGGGCGTATAGTGGGCATGCGGGAGGCTGGGTGGACGTACCGCCGAATTGCTCAACACGTGGGGCGTGAGGTCTCCACAGTACATCGATGTTGTCGCCAGTGGTCGGCGGA
Organism: Schistocerca serialis cubense; assembly: GCF_023864345.2. NCBI lineage: Eukaryota > Metazoa > Arthropoda > Insecta > Orthoptera > Acrididae > Schistocerca > Schistocerca serialis. The sequence goes on along the minus strand of NC_064638.1, from coordinate 1,017,776,974 downwards.
AGGTGCACGTGCCCGTCGACCTGGGACCGGACCGCAGCGACGCACGGATGCACGCCAAGACCGTAGGATCCTACGCAGTGCCGTAGGGGACCGCACCGCCACTTCCCAGCAAATTAGGGACACTGTTGCTCCTGGGGTATCGGCGAGGACCATTCGCAACCGTCTCCATGAAGCTGGGCTACGGTCCCGCACACCGTTAGGCCGTCTTCCGCTCACGCCCCAACGTCGTGCAGCCCGCCTCCAGTGGTGTCGCGACAGGCGTGAATGGAGAGACGAATGGAGACGTGTCGTCTTCAGCGATGAGAGTCGCTTCTGCCTTGGTGCTAATGATGGTCGTATGCGTGTTTGGCGCCGTGCAGGTGAGCGCCACAATCAGGACTGCATACGACCGAGGCACACAGGGCCAACACCCGGCATCATGGTATGGGGAGCGATCTCCTACACTGGCCGTACACCACTGGTGATCGTCGAGGGGACACTGAATAGTGCACGGTACATCCAAACCGTCATCGAACTCATCGTTCTACCATTCCTAGACCGGCAAGGGAACTTGCTGTTCCAACAGGACAATGCACGTCCGCATGTATCCCGTGCCACCCAACGTGCTCTAGAAGGTGTAAGTCAACTACCCTGGCCAGCAAGATCTCCGGATCTGTCCCCCATTGAGCATGTTTGGGACTGGATGAAGCGTCGTCTCACGCGGTCTGCACGTCCAGCACGAACGCTGGTCCAACTGAGGCGCCAGGTGGAAATGGCATGGCAAGTCGTTCCACAGGACTACATCCAGCATCTCTACGATCGTCTCCATGGGAGAATAGCAGCCTGCATTGCTGCGAAAGGTGGATATACACTGTACTAGTGCCGACATTGTGCATGCTCTGTTGCCTGTGTCTATGTGCCTGTGGTTCTGTCAGTGTGATCATGTGATGTATCTGACCCCAGGAATGTGTCAATAAAGTTTCCCCTTCCTGGGACAATGAATTCACGGTGTTCTTATTTCAATTTCCAGGAGTGTATTACAAAGTGTTCTGTTGTCAAAACCATATAACGCTGCCCTACGATTTGGCTATTGGAGGAATGAATACATTGCCTAATTTGTATTCCTTGCCGCTAGATGTCGCTTGTATCTGTTTGATTGGCAACCGGCACATGTCACAAAATGGCTACTCCGCAGCAGAAATCATTTTGTCTTCTCCAGTTTGTGAAGTATAATTCCGTAATTACTGTGCAAGGACGTTTTAGGCTGGGGTACCAAACTGACTCACCGAATGGATGGAACATTCACAGATGCTGTAGGCAGTTTGTGGATACAGGATGTGTATGTAAAGGAAAGAGCCATGGCCGTCCATGAGTTTCCGACGGAAATGCCAAACCGCTTTCCAACGTTGTGCTACAAAATCAACTCGTCGTGCTAGTCGGGGATTAAAACTGTCTACAAAATCAATTTGGCGTGTTTTGAAACGTCGCTTGGTTATGAAGCCGTACAAGTTGCAACTGTTACAGCTCTACGTCATGACGACAAACTCAAACACGGGGAAGTTTCTGACGAGCTTCACAATACTATTGGCAGTACTTTCACACAATACTTCCATGCAGAGCATCGTGTTCAGTGATGAAGCGCCTTTCCACCTTAGCGGGAAAGTAAACAAACACAATGTTCGAATTTGGAGCCTACAAAACCCACATGCACACACTTTTATGTACGATATTCACCCCAAGTCCATGTGTTTTGTGAAATATCTCACTCGCCTGTTTGCCACCCATCCTTCTTTGACGGAAAAGCGGTTAACGATTAGCAGTTACAGAACTGGTTATTTACGAAGCTGAACGAGAACAATTTCATTTCCCAACAAAACGTGGAACTCCTTCACAGCAGTCGCCAACTGCTTGAATACGTGAATGACACTCTACCGAGACGTAGGATTGGTCGTCAAAAGACAGGCGACTTAGCACTTCTCAGCTCACCGGATTTGTCTCTCAGTGAATTCTTCCTGAGTGGTTCCATTTAGGACAACGTCTGTGCACCAACACTACCACAGAGCCTAGAAGAGTTGAAGAACATGATCCGAACTGCCATTACACAGGGACGGTGGACATGCTTACTGACTATGGGAGTAATTCGATTATCGACTTGATATTGTTCGTGTCACGGTGGAGGACATATCAAACATCTGTAATCAAAACTTGACAAATTTGCAAATATGTGGCCCAAATTTCATAGTTGTAAGTCTTAAAGTTTAACAAATGTATTCGTTAGAAATACGTATATTCTTTTTGAAACACTCTGTATATTCTCTTGCTTCTTCTATTGAAGAATTTAATTATGTTTTAGCTGATACATTTATAAAGTGATTGTTAAAACAATTGGAGCTTTTGAATTACCATTCACACTACATCATTGAGTTTAATTATTTTGGAACCTCGTAATCTGTCTGTCCTGTCCCCTGTTTCACAATATCTCATATAGTTTTAACTTTCTCTCTGCATTATTAATTTATGTCAGGACGTGCATATATCTGGAGAATTTAATGACTCTCCTTAAAATATTACAGTATTTTTTTGTACAGTACAATCTTGACTTCTTCTAACCTTTACATAAATTTCGGTTTTTCCTCTTAAATGAGATTTTAATCCTTTTCGGTATCCATGGCTTACTTTTTTAGAATTAACTTTTTAGATAAGTTTTTGGAAAGCTACTTACAAATGTTGACACAAATTAACTTTAGAATATACTGAATTTCGCATTAGCATCTCTTTCTATACATAGCTCAGTCTACACTTCCTCTTAAATTATTCTTAAAATGTTTTATTCTGTTCCTCATTAATAAGCCTCATTGCTTTGTACGAACATACACCAGAGCAGTAAGGTGCTAGTTTTATTTTCGTTAGTTGTGCATGATGATCAGTTAGTCCGTTAAAAATTTAGAACACATTAATTATTTGAGCTTGAATAGTATCTATAAAGTGTTATCAATCAGGGACCTACTATCTCCATACGAGATGGAGAATTCATTACTGAAATTAAACTAAAATAACCAAATAACGATTCCAGTTCGTTCCACCTACCAGAATCTTTTAAGAAACCTACATTTGAATCTCCAGAAACTAGTTACAGCTTCTTCCTGTCTGAGAGATAACTCTGTAATGAATCTAGAATTCTCCTATATAACTGAAAGTTGAGTACAATGGATTTCCGACATTCTAAGCTCCGACTTGTAAAACGTTACCCTTTCGTTGGTATTCAATCTTTTTCTCGAGGTTAGCTCCCACTAGGCAGTCCGCTCACAGATTTTCAAGTGGAGGACTAGTCCGGAATCATTTGGTAGTGGAGAGGCGATCAAGACACTTTATCAGTTACAGGCCACATGATCTATGGGTGTAGACTGTATCCATAGAGGTTTCCATTGCGTTCTGCATCCTGATGCCGTAGTTCATTGCTGATTCTTTAGGGGCTCTCTCCTCCGCCGTCTTTGACAAGGCCGTTAGCTGAATGAGGGTGTTTTCTTATGTCGGAAGTCATCGATCGCTTTAGCTGATAATTTTTATTCAAAATTTAAACAGAGGAGCGGTTCAAACCCGGGACTGAGAGTGTTTTGATTACTAGTCAAAGACGTTACCCCTAGGAACCGTTATTGAAATGAAATACAACCCGCACTATATTTGTTGCTGCATCACAGAATTCTATAATACAATAAATATATTTGCACTACATTAGGGGACGGCAACGGCCTTGCCGCAGTGGATACACCGATTTCCGTCAGATTACCGAAGATAAGGGCTGTCGGGTGTGGCCAGCACTTGGATGGGTGGCCATCGGGGCCGCCATGCGCTGATGCTATTTTTCGGGGTGCACTCAGTTTCGTGATGTTAATAGTAGCGTCTCCGGTCACAGAAAACCATCATAACGACTCTGAGAGCGGTGTGCTGCCCAAACGCCCCTCTTGTCTGCATCCTCACCTGAGGATGACACGGCGGTCGGATGTTCCCGATGGGCTACTTGTTGCCTGAAGAAGGAGTGCTTTTACATTAGGGGATAATGTGGTAGAGCAAGAGGATTAACTTCTGGGCGTAGTCCCTTTCGTTATCTCTGCCTATGTACGTGAAGACGAAGTCACAAAAAGACGGTAATCTTGTTTAGAGGAAACATAAGGGATCTCCTGAAGACGGTTGACAGCTACTGGCCTTAATACAGTAGTTATGTGACGCCTTTTGTCGAAATTGTCGGCTATCAGAACCAAAGATGATCATTTTGCGCACCTAACAGCACACCACACCATCACGCCAGCTGCTGGGCCCTTTGTGATGATGATAAATGCGATCTGGCAGACTTCGTACTCGTTGGAGGCTTCACACTGCTATACGTCTATTATGATGCTGTACGCAAAACCGGAACTCGTCTAAGAAGACGACGTGGAGTCACTCCTGCACCTAGTGTTATTGTTGCCAGACCGCTGTCGGCGCTCCTCTCTTAGGGGCCGGGTCAATGGGAGTCGCACAACCGTCGCCTTGCTGGCAGACCGTGGTGCAGCAGACATCGTCCCACAGTGCGTTGCAATGCTTGACTTGTTGTAAAGACTGCCATTTTATGACTGAAAGAACGGGACTTGGTTGTATGATCTTGCATCGCCGAGCGAGGGAAGTGTCTGTCCTTTCGAGCAACGGCACTGATGGGCCGTGGCGATTCTGCATTGCGTTTATTATGTATTCCTGAGCTCATAAATACGATATTCGCATGACAGTCGTGCGAACCCAAAGCAACTGCAAAATTTTGTAGCCGCAAACTGAAATCTCGGTATACCACGATCCTGCTGCTGACGAATACTGACATGTGGCAGTAGACATTTATCCATCCTACGAGGGGCGTTCTGAGAGTAATGGAAGACACTTTTTTTCTCGGTAAAATTCCGGTTGAAGAAATACGGTATTTGCTGTGGGACATCCGTGGATTATTCCCGCTACATCCTTCATAGTTTCATGAACTTCCGGTGGGTGGCGACGCTATCGTAGGCTTCAAATGATGGTCGTAATGGAGGTGCGTTTCAAGTAGAGAGGTATCACTGAGTTTCTTTTGGAGGAAAATCAGAGCATCGCAGACATTCCTAGGCGCTTGTAGAATTTCTACGGAGACCAGGCAGTGAACAGTAGCATGGCCGGCCGACCGCACAGATTTGTCTCTCCTACACGAACAAGATTACTGGAAAATCACGAAAACTGACAAAATGTTGTGTCGACAACCTCAGCTAAGATTTATAGCTCACCTTGACTGAGCGATACCAGTACAGAAATCCCAAAAGAAATCCCACTACACACAACGAAAAATCACGAAAACTGACAATGCGTGCGAATAACAGCTTGAGTTGAGCTACAAGGCGACAGTAATTGAACTATATGAAAGAAAGTCAATTATTTACAAGCTCGGCATGCAAACACTTTATTCAACACGTAAACTTCACTAGAGATATTCGGATTTAGGTTATAACATGTTCGATATACGTGCCATCATTAGCGATGATGTGGCGTAGACGAATAGCGAAATTCTGCATGACCCGGTGAGGTGTCGGAAAACCGATGCTGTCGACGACCTCCTGAATGGCTGTTTTCAGCTCATCAGTGGTTTTGCAGTTATTGCTGTATAATTTATCTGTCCTATAGCCCCCCCAAAAAGTCATGTTTTCGATCCGGAGAATATGGCAGCCAGTAGCATCAGTCCTCAAGGTGCTCCTCCAGGACGTTACACACTTTACTGCTTTAATGAGGTCGAACTCCGTCTTGCATGAACCACATCTTGTCGAAATCAGGGTCACTTTGGATAATGGGGATAAAATAATTTTCCAAAACGTTCATGTACCGTTCGATAGTCACTGTGCCCTCGAGGAACATCGCACCGATTGGACTATTGCACACCACACAGTCAGCCGTTGAGAGTCAAGACAATGATGATGATGTTCGATTTGTTCGGCCCACAACTGCGCGGTCATCAGCGCCCAATTTCTATACAGGCCAATTTTTACACCGTCCAATCTAGGCACTGGAAATGATGAGAAGACACAAACACCCACTCCCGGGGCAGAGAAAATGCCCAACCTGGCCGGGAATCGAAACCGAGACCCCATGATCCAGAGGCAGCAACGCTAGCCACTAGGCCATGAACTATGGACGAGAATGAACAGACTTCTCGATCGGGAAATGCGGATTCTCAGTCCCCAAGTGCATCATCTTGCTTATTGATGAACCTATCCAAATGAAAGTGGGCTTCATCGCTAAACCAACCATACACGCGCATATTAATTCCCATCATGCCCCGCGGACAATCGTGCAGTTTGAGCGTCCTAACGCTAACCGTTCAGAAGTTGTGGCGATTTTATTTCATATAGTTCAATAATAATCTCCCTGTATATATCTCACTTTGAAGGACCGATACCAATACAAATACTGTACAAAAAACAGCTTTACACTTCAATCGAAAAATCACCAAAGTGACAAAACGCGGTATGGACAACCTAAATTGAGCTATATAGCTAACTAGGCATACAAGTATAGAGAGTTAAATTTTAAAAGAAAATAAAAAAAATAAAATCACAACCCACATAATGCCTATTTACGAAAACTAACAACCTGCGATATCGTCAACCTAAGTTGTTCTATGTAGCTCAGCTAGACATACCGATTACAAAAAAATAAAATCTATAAGAAATCGTATTACACATAACGCAAATCAATGACAACCTACCAAATGGTCTATAGCTTAAGTTGTATGTAGCTCAACTTGACATTCCGATACCAGTACAGAAATCCGAAAAGAAATCGCTCTACACACCTAACGCAAACTCAAGGAAACTAACGAAACATGGTATCGTCAACCAAAGGTGATCTATGTAGCTCAGTATGACACACTGATGCAAAAACATCGAAAAATTCTAAAAGAAATCGAAGTATATACCTAATGTAAAGACGCGAAAAGTAACGAAACGCGCTGTTGAAAACTTAAGTTGACTTCTATAGCTCAACTTGACGCCCCGATTCCAGGAGATATATTCTACACGAAATACCACTAGACACCTTGCAAAAAATGAAGAAAACTAACAAATCACAGTATCGAAAAATTGATTTCAGTTATGTAACACAACGTAAAATACCAATATTAAAACAAACAAAGATAAAGTTTCCCATAAAGGTGACGTAAAAGCACGTTTGAGGTGTCGGTGGATTATCGGTTGCATGCTCATGTTAGTAGCAGTTCGCGCGGTGAATTATAGAAATTCAGCACGACGAGTTATGAGAAAGATGTAGATGAGCAGCGGCATTTTCATTCGCAATTTCAGTTATGTTTTATCATAAAGATAAGGAAACTTCCGTCTTTTGAAACTGAAATTTATTCTTGATACCAAATATGTTTCGCCTCTTCATGTTAGGCATCGTCAGTTGTCTATAATACACATAAAATTTTTTAATTATACATAATTTGATGTGTGATTTGGATTGCTATTTCTGTTTACAATTATATGTTTGTGTACTTACATAAAATCATTTTTGTGACCTTTTCATCCGTCCAGAACTACAAATGGCTTTCTCCACGTTGTTGTCCTCACGAATGGACCAGGACGCTATTCCGCTAATGGGGCGCTGCCTATAGACCTAATTCAACAACAACGGGTAGTGGCTAATATTGATACAAATTACGCTCTGTCGCGCACTGTACAGCGGCTTGCAGAGTACATACGTAGACGTAGATTACAAATAATATTCTCATTTCGACGATGACGGAGTTTGAAATCGGCCTTGGCTGTTTTGAAGACATTCGCAGGAAATGATTTAGGGAAACTAGAGAAAACCTACATCAGGGTAAGGTACTAGCATTCTGGTGATAGGTAACTTCAATATCTTGTCCTCGTCCAAAACTATTTGTAAAAAACAATGAATTGCAAATCTTCTGTTATCTCTCAATTTCTTTCAGTTTCATTATCATACGAATCAAAAGATAGCCATCAATAATAGCATTCGTGACTTTCCCCTCGCATGTACAGTAGTTGCATTCTCTATAAAGATCGCATCTAAGGAGCTTACGTAAAATAATTTTCTATTTCCTTTCCTATTCTTTCTAACACAACTGCGCTATTAGAGAATTAATTACTGCTTGTTGAATAACATTGCTATCCACAAATACTTTTAAAATATTTTATTTCAATGCCATAATCGGTTTCGGAAGAGAAGGCTAACATTTTCGACTACTTTAATGCTTTCATCAGTGGCCTGTCATCCGCTCCAACACCGAACAATATTATTTGAGTATTTAACGCCACTTATTTGTTCTTTCGATAGGAAGACCGTGCTTCATTATTCTGAGTAAGAACATAGAAAACGATGTGTCGGCTTTAACTGAAGAGCAAAACGATTTTATGTAAGGTCGATCCCGCTATCACAGCATTTACTGTGTCGGGCAGTTATTGGAAAATACAGAAACAAAAGTAAAAGCATATACATGATCTTTGGGGACCTGCAGAAAGCGTATCACAATGTCCTTGGAATAAAATCTGAGGAGCAACTGGAAGGGATAATGTGGGAGAAAAATGGATTAAGAGTAATGATTGACACAGGAAATAAGGTACCCAAAGTATTTTCGTTGACAGCGGGCTAAAACGAGGTTGAGAAATGTCACTTACTGTGTTTGGCAATTATTAGGAACAGATGCTGAATGCCTAGCACAGAAAATGTTCAGACATGCGAATAGAGTATGATGAAGACACTCTTTACTCTGTTTTGTTTGTGGGTGACCAGGTAATATTCTCTCAAGAGAGTATGGAATATAAGCTAGGATCATTTTGAAGAGGAGTGTAGCAAGTGGGTTCTGGGAATAAATTTGGACAAGATGGAGTGTTCGTGAATGGGACAAGATTTGCTGAAAATTGACACAGAAGAAGGAGACATAAAATCCTGGAGAGGATACAAATTTTTGGGAACAGTGATAATTAGGTAGCTCTGGTACATGTGACAAGGATATTAGTTCCAGTATATCAATGGTGAAGACGACTACTCAAGCTTAATAGTATGGAATAATAACATTCGGCAGGGCACTAAGAATATTTTACAGTGTGGTGGGAAACATAGTTCTATATGGAGCTGAGATATGGCCTCAAATCAGAATGGTTAGGGAGGAATTAGAAAAACAGAAGTCGACTATACGAGAAGATATTCATCTTGTGGTTGATGCCCTTTCTGTCTGCATTTGCTTCCTGGTATGTAATATGGAGATGTTGTTTTGACTTGACCTTTTTTTTTTTAATACCTGGACATGTTTCAGAGGAGTTTCTCTGCCTTCAGTGATTTCATCTATTCTCTGTCAAATAACATGTAAAAGTTCTCGCATCGTAATACATAACAGTTTTCGAGATTATAGTATTTACTTTATAAACCACAACAATAGTGTTATGTGTGTGTGTGAGTTGCGTTTGCTTGAGTGTGTGTATGAGTATGTCTGTCGTCTATTTTTGACGAAGGCCCCACGGGCCGAAAATTTTATTTGGAGCAGTCTTTTCGTTGTGCCTGTCTGCGACTCAGCATCTCCGCTATGTGGTGAGTAGCAACTTTCCTTTTCATAATATTGTTACAACCATGGTGTTTGTAAGATATGGTGTGTGTGTGTGTGTGTGTGTGTGTGTGTGTGTGTGTGTGTGTGTGTAATTCTCACGCCTACAAATGATTACTATGACCCTGCCGTTGACAACCTACACTTAGGTATTCCCATAAAACGAGGTATCGTATTGTGGTTTTACTTCAGTTCAGCACATCAAACTAATGATTCCTATATAGATGCTACTAGATTGAATCGCAATGTGGCTCCTGTAAATTATTTATTCTCAAAAAACATGTAGAGTGCAAAAAATTATATATATATATATCAGATTCTACCCTTTATGTAATTTCGAGATTGGCAGAACATATGTTTGACCCTCTTTAGACCGTGCCTTCCATTATTAGAAGGCCGCTAGTTGGCTAATGCTTCTTAGGGGTGAGAAACAGAAGAGCTTCATCTTGACTGGCACTTCCAGAAACTGCTCAGTAGACACGCAAGTGGAATTCAACATATTTACTTAAGCGTTTCCCTATCCGCCAAACTCGAGTGCATAAATTACCTATTGAAGTACGGCCAGCAGTTGTACTGCACCGATGATACGCTCTGTGGGGCGTTGGCCACTGTGAAGATGACGTATGTGGCGTACCTGCAATTCTCTGCCTACACGGTCATTGCAGTATGCCACCTGCAAACTCCTAGGGCTGAAAGCGCCTTAGGAAGGCAGAACATAAATCAATATTTATGTTTGCTCACTAGCCACTGAGGTATTCGCCTGTAAAGAAGCACTTCAATGTAAGAAGCGTCACTTGAGTAAGTTGAACAACAACTGTGTCGTGGAGAAACGCTTCTCAAAATCTAAATGCAGATTTTCCACTGTGGCTCTTGCCAGCGAAGTCTCTAGGTCATTAATCTGAGGGAACTGTCATCAGTCGCCGGCCGGAGTAGCCGAGCGGCTCTAGGCGCTACAGTCTGGAACCGAGCGATCGCTACGGTTGCAGGTTCGCATCCTGCCCCGGGCATGGATGTGTGTGATGTCCTTAGGTTAGTTAGGTTTAAGTAGTTCTAAGTTCTAGGGGACTGATGACCTCAGCAGTTAAGTCCCACAGTGCTCAGAGCCATTTGAACCATTTTTTTGTCGCACCCAGTAGCGAAGTTTCCTCCACTGATCCGTGGAGGGAAATTCTTACTCACATCATACTCTGTTTCTGCTCAGGCGACAAACCCCAGTGGCCATTACAAAAACATTACCTCTCACTATATGAATCGTGAATCTGTCAGACAGTCATATTCCTTACAGAAGATTTTCTGGAAGTTTACGTTTCTTCTCCTATATCCTAAGCACTCCACCAATTAAAAACGCGTCTCTGCTTTTTGGCGGGAAGTGTGCCCCCTGCCCTTCCCATGAGAAGATTCCTCAGTCCTAAAAGGATGTTCTTTCATCTTCTTTCTCCCCTGACGCTCTTTCTCCAGGAACGCTAATCTGAAATTTTGCCGCCCCACCAGAGAGCAACCGCCTGTCTGCTCTGTCTACACTATGTGAGTTCAGCCACCTCATAAGCTGCGCCGCCACCCTCTGCCCGCTCTCAGAGCAGTAACTGACCACCCCCTGCAAAACACGGCAAGTCTCTTCCCAATCCCTCTTTAACTGATGGCGGCTTTTGAGGAATGCGTGGGCCACTTCACCTTTTTTGTCAGTGCTCAGCCCAAGTTAACACCCACACATGCAGTACTACAGAAATTGGTAGTACGTAGTGCTAGCCAGTATCAGCCAATGAAATGATTAATAATTAGATTGTCCATTGTAAACAGTGATTTAACGTAAATATGAATCTACAATACTATTAAACATATAATGGAAAAATTTGTCACCTTACAACAAAAATGAAAGTGTTAACACTAAAATATCAACACAACGGATACATAAAACGTATGCTGAGCACAGAGTAGGGACTGAGAATAGTCTGAAGAATGACGAAAGTAATGAGGAGTAGCACAAATGAAATTAGTATGTAACTTACAATCGAAATTGGGTACCACAAAGTAAGCGAAGTTTAGGAATTCTTCTACCTTGGCAGCAAAATAATACATGATAAATGGAGCAAGGAAGACATAAAATGGGGACTAGCACAGGGAAAGACGACATTCGAGGCCTAGAGAGGCCTGATGGTATTAAATCTGTATTAATTTGAAGAAGAAACTTCTAAATATGTATGTTTTGAGCACAGCATTGTACAGTAGTGAATCATCTATTGTGGGGAAACAGACGAGATGAATATTGAAGATTGGGTGAACTGCTAAGATAAGTAATGAAGAGTTTCCTGCCGTCCGAGGTGGCCGAGCGGTTCTAGGCGCTACAATCTGGAACCGCGCGACCGCTGCGATCGCATGTTAGAATCCTGCCTCGGGCATGGATATGCGTGATGGCCTTGGTTAGTTAGATTTAAGTAGTTCTAAGTTCTAGGGGACTGCTGACCTCAGAAGTTAGGTCCCATAGTGTTCAGAGCCATTTGAATTTGGAGAATTTCTTCGCAGAATCTGCAGGGAGAGGAACATATTGAAAACACTGACAAAACTTCCATAGTACTAAAGGAAGTAGCAGAGGGGGAAACATCCAAAGTAACAGAGGATGTAGGGCGCAAGTGCTAGTCTGAGATGACGTGGTTGGTACAGGAAAGGAATTACACGACGACATTGCCCTATACACAGCAAGACATTCATTGTTTCCATTAGTGGGGAGCCTTGTACACTACTTGTGGCTTCATCGTCAACAGACACTCACTTTGTGGCCTCGCTCGCCATCACTTCTGTGGATACGAAAGCGTGTAAGGAATGTATTAGATGCTGCCAGTTTGAGACTAATCGTTTACATATGAAACAGAATTTTCAAAGTATTTTCGAGTCGGGAAAGATTAGTAATAAATCAGATTAAATAAAGTGGATGTAGTAGATTATTGGTATAAAGTAAAGATCATTTGATTCCATGGAATGTAACTCTCCTTCAACGGTGTATATTTAAAAAGGCGCACTAACTTACTTGCTTGCTCCAAAAAGTGCTCGCTTACGCTCTATCCGATGACATATGCGTTTGGATAGAAAGTATTCTAACAGAGAGGGAGCAATATGTCGTCCTGAACGGGGTGACTTCAACAGAAACACTTCAGGTGTGCCCAGGGCAGCGTAGTAGGTCCGCTGCTCTTTACGATTTACAAAATGATCTGGTTGATGGTACTAACAGTGGCATTAGAGTGTTTGCCGATGATGCTGTAGTCTACAGGAAAGTAGTATCACACGAAAGTTGTGAACAAAGCAATGAAGATTTGCAGAAAATAAATGTGCGGTGTAATGACTGGCAGTTATCTCTCAATAGTAGTAAGTGTAACCTACTGTGTATAACAAGGCGAAAATCCCCATTAATATACGAGTACAAAATAAATGCCCAGTCTTTGGAAGCGGTAACATCCGTCAAGTATCTGAGTGTGACTATCCGAAATGATCTCAAATGGAATGATCAGATTACACAAGTAACGGGCAAGGCGAACTCCAGATTGAAATTTATTGTTAGAATCCTGAAGCGATTCAGTCCTTCAACAAAGGAAATTCCTTAGAATAGTTTAGTTCGTCCAGTCTTAGGGTATTGTTCGTCTGTATGGGACCCTTACCAGTTGCGTCCGATTCAAGAGATTGGAAAGGTCCAAAGAAGAGCGGCAAGATTCGTGACTGGTACATTTAGCCATCGCGAGAGCGTTACAAATCTCATAGAAAGTTTGAAGTGGGGCGCACTTGCAGATAGACGGTGCGCTAAACGGAAGGGGCTGCTCACTAAATTCCGAAATCCGACCTTCACCGAGGATGTAGAGCATATATTATTACCACCAACTTTCAAATCGCGCAATGATCACCATTCAAAGATAAGGGAAATTAGAGCTCGTACTGGGGCGTTCAGACAGTCGTTTTTCCCTCGCGCGATCCGCGAGTGGAACAGACGGAGGGAAATATGACTTTGGTGCGAATTGTGCCCTCCGCCACACACCGCTTGGTGGCTAGCGGAGTATATATGTAGATGTAGATGATAAACATTATGAAAGCTATTCTTTTCTCGTCTAAAAGAAGAAACAGTAGACTTAGTCTCAAAGAGGACAAGATCTAATTTTTTTAACTGCTGGATTGTCCAGCGTTATGGAAACCCCAGGAAACACTTGATAACTTTAACAGAGTGATACATTTTTTTATGTTTATGCCCAACATGTATAGGTTTTTTTCAACTGTTTTTATAAATTTAATTCCAGATACTGTTTTTAGTCGATGTTACATTACTACATGATGCACAAACGTTAATTATTCATATAGTACCGGCTTTTTATTTTTAGTTTGAAGGAACAAATATAAAAGTGTTAAGACGTTACTCGTTCGCCCCTGAACGATGAAAAGGTGTCTGCAGCCGGAAATGTACGTCGTTATCCTCAAATGCTACTGTGAACAGCAATCCATAACAAGTTGCTGTATGGTCTCTTTCGATTATACTGCTCCACGTTTTGAATTACTGCTGTAAACACTACGTATGGAACAGTTGTCAGCAGGGTTTGTTCCTGTCAGGTAGATATGAAATGAACTGAAATACGTGAACAATTAAAAATGAGAGGAAGTCATGTTAATCACATATTTACAGAAGCTTGAAAATAAAAAAAAAATAAAAAACATACAAAAGCGCACACAATAGCTGGAACTCAATGCGTTATTGGCACAATACGCTTTAATTTACTCATGTTTCAAAAACTAATTGTTTCCTTTGTAGAGGATCATATAAACACACTGTGTATGGAAATATGTTTATCCACGGGGTACTAACAATAACGCAAATATTGCAGTAACTGTCACGAGATATTGAATCTTCTTCCGGAGATAGAAGAGGTGGAAGCAGCTCTTCTCTAACCTATAAGCTATCTACAAATAAGTTAGCGTCAGTTATGTTGTGAAACTAGCAGATTTTTTCTAAAAAATTGACAAAGTAATTACTGTAACAGGGCAAACAGTTTTCATTGCAGTCGTTTCATTTGGAAAGTCATTGGCGTTTCTCTTAAGCAATCTGATAAAACAACATTCCCACATAACTTCATCATCCTGCTACCATTTTTTATTCACATCGGTAAAGCCAAAGCTACATTCCACAAACGTCGGTAATATATCTAGTCAGTGCCTGCGTCCGTATGGTCTCATATGTCCCACTATACCTCCAGAATAACAGAACTAAAGAAATTATTTCTGAAACAAATAATTAAATTTTTGTTATTCACTAGAGTGTGTTCGTATCTCCTAATCGCATGTAGTAGTTGTAAATCTCAGTGTCAGTAAATTCAAACAAAGTATAAAACACTTAATAACGATCCGATCCGATGTAGGACGCGGATTGACCAATACATTCTATGGATTGGACAACGCTGAACTAAATAAGAGTCTCTGTCTATGGCTAAATGTTAAAAGTGCTTTCTCTGGCGGTTTCCCTATTCGTTACATTTTTTTGTTCATTATCTGTAGTTGCTTGATCAGTTCTGTACTTAAATTAATAATAAGGGCAGACAAATGAAAACGAGAAAGAGGAAGAAAAAGTAGGTAAACTGTTTATTCTTTCAAAAGTAATCGTCATAACTGTCGATACATTTATCCTGTTGTGAGATGAGACAGTCAATGACTTCAAGGAAAAACGTTTGTGGTCGCCTGTGAAACAATGATTGTAGCCAGATGTGCACGTCTTCGTCGGAAGCAAATCGACGACCACTTAACGTCTCTTTTCACGACTCCAAAAATATGGAAATCGCATGGGGAATGACCGGGACTGTGTAGAGGATTTGTAAGGGCTTCCCAGTGAAACGTCTTCAGCTTAGTCGAAACAACCTTGGAAGCACGTGGGTGGCATTATCCTGCAACAGAATAATGTCATCAGCCAACATTCCAGAGCTCTGAACTAGATGCCGCGCTTCAGTTTTTGCAGTGTCCACCTACTACTATGCGTTGATTGCAGCGCCGTGTTCCAGAAAGTCAATAAGCAGCGGTCCCTTGAAAAAAATGGCTCTAAGCACTATGGGACCTAATATCCGAGGTCATCAGTCCCCTACACCTAGAACTACTTATACCTAAATAACCTAAGGACATCACACACATCCATGCCCGAGGCAGGATTCGAACCTGCGACCGTAGCAGCCTCGTGGTTCCGAGAACGGTCATCATGAAGTGCTACCAACATACTATGCACGGGGGTGAAATTGAAAAACTATCCGAACTTTGTCAGACTGTTTTCAATCATGTCTAAGACTATATTAATGCTTATTAGTGTGTTAAACACAACACGTAAATATAAGATATAAATGAAAGGAGAAACGCTAATTACTTTGAACTGTACTAATAAAACTGAATTTCAGCTTATCGAGATAACATGTTTTAGTAAGACAAAGTACCCCAGATCGTTACGAATTAGCAAAATATTATGCACATTCGGCAGCGAAACGGTCTGTGTTAACGTTCAGACCGGTCATACTGGATTACCGTTGCGTAAATTTTCTTTACATAAACAGCCGTATCTTTAGATTGCGTTCACATAGAAGCTCATTTTTTACACCTCCAAGGGACCGTATACCGCAGGAAGTGCGATACATTTCCGCTTATTATGTCTACCCATACTCGAGGTAAATGGGTTTTAAGGGTTTGGTAGACAGATAGACGGTCAAGAAAGTGAGACTAGTAGAGTTCCAAGTTTACCGATTTAGGTGACTAAATCCTAACAACTAAAATAGCTACGACAATTACTGAAGATGAGGGTCGCATAAATAATTCCCCCTACTCTTTATTCGAAATGTTCGAGTTGCAGTCGATACATCAGCATATTAATCGTAGCTAAGCTTTCGATCCAAATCACGTTTACAGGAAAGCAAATAAAATCCATTTGCCTATACACGTGGTAATTCAGACCCTAGTATTAATGCCACCGCTTTTTAGAAGTACGAGCATTCCAATAGCTTAAGAAACACTTCGGGTAATGAACGTTTCCTGGCTGTGGCGAGTCTAACGGAGAATTCGAAACATTGTAGAATATGTTTGGCAACTATGTCACTGTTTATTTCCTGGGGTGGATCAGAATTATCCTACTAAATTTACTCGCTAGTAACAGTATTTGGTATTTCGATAAACATTCCGAATGATTGTCACATATGTGGTGACATAGAAAATTCATGTTTTTGAGTCCACAAAGCTCTATGCAACAGAAACTGCAGATCATTTTGCCATTTTCACTGCGAAATTGCCGCCTTATTAATGTCTGGGGTAATAATAGAGGGCTGTTTGCCTGGGTTGTCTGATAGCGTAGTGAAAGGTGTTTGCTACTGCAAGGGAGGTCTGGTTTGTTTTCGGTTCTAATCTCGATGGAGGCAGATAGAGAATCAATAAAGCAATTTTAAGAATTTCTCGCACTCCCAATACGTTTTTTGCTACCTTTATTCTGCACCAGCGCCCTGTGGATGTCAATATGAAACCCTTGTAGAATTTCATACTTGTTACTGCATACTTCTTCCGCTTCTGTCAATAACTGAATTGATTTTTAACTGAATTTCGTTATGAATCTTTCACGCATTGCTTAATTTGCACACTTTCGTGATAGGTCAGATACAGTAATCTAGTATGACTGGTCTGAACATTGACACAGACCGTTTCGCGGCCGAATGTGCATAGTATTTTGTTAGTTCGTATCGATCTGGGGTACTTTATCTTACTAAAACATGTTATCTCGATAAGCTGAAGTTCATTTTTATTAGTACAGTTCATACTAATTAGCGTTTCTTCTTTCATTTATATCTCATAATTACGTGTTTTGTTTAACACACTAATCAGCATTAATACAGTCTTAGACTTGATTTGAAACAGTCTGACAAAATTCGGATAGTTTTTCAATTTCACGCCTGTGCATAGTACGTTGGTAGCACTTCGTCGACTTGCCTGTTACGCTGTGTAGCAGACTTTAAAGCTGTGCGGATCAGCATAACGAAAAGGTGGGGGGTCTCGCCCGTTTTGTCCACGACTGTACATGGTGAGTGATTAGTAGCTGATATTTATCCTGTCATTTATGTTAACACAATACTTTCAAATGAACCTTACTAACGATTGAACTTACAACCTCGCACGCAAGGGTTTCCTTATTACATTCAACTCCAAAACCAGAAATATTGTTCTTCTATGCACTCAGCATTACGCTCTTATCGAAGTTTCATCATGAACACATAAAATCTAAGAGCCACACTTTGTTCTAGTTCAGCTTTTTTTAAAGCTTCATCGTTTTCTCAGATTGATCGTAAACGTACCATAACTGATGATAAAATTTGGATAATCATTGCCCATTGTAGATTTAATTTAGTGGGAAGAGAAAGCGTGTGTACTGTAGGGATCTTAATTACTATTGTGTTGTGGAGACTGTATTGCACTAGTAGCCAACGAACTGCTGCACAGCCTTCTCACGCCTGCTGAAAACGTTGCAGAACAGCGATAAACCAAGTTTTTGTACGCAGATTAATCTTATTACACGTAAGCGAACACAAAATCTGCTAATGCCGCGGGGCGAAGCAACAGTTGCGTCTTGTCCAGCAGCCGCAAATAGGACTCCCCGGGCGCCTGCAGGTTCTTGCCCAAAACGCGAGGCCGTACTACTGCCTCGGCGCGGCGTCCAGAGCTCTGGAGTTTTCTTGCAGCGGCCGTAGCGCCATTAAGGGCCTTAAAGAAGCTCCGCAAGGACGGGCCGGAGTCGCGGTAACTGTGGCCATTGAGGGCCACTCGCCTGGAAACACAATCCCCGGCCGTGACCCCAGCTCGCGAGGCACTGCTGCCGCCGCTACTTGCTGGTACCCACACAACGCCCACTCACTGCCGGTGGTGCTTCCTGAATCACGTGACGGACGTCTGTTTTCTGCTCCCTGCCGAGAGAATGACGACCGGCAGGTGGCGAATGATGCTTTCAAAAACTTGGCGTTGATACAGTTTTATAATTTCTTTTAAGGAATGGAAACTCCAGGTTGGAATGTCAACAATGTAAGAAAAAGATGGATTGCTACTTACCGTAGAGATGACACGTCAAGTTCCAGACAGGCACAATTAAAAGAAACTCACGCGTTAGCTTTCGGCCACAGCGTTCGTCTGAAAAAAACGCGCACCATTCATTTTCACAGGCAAGCACATCTCATTCACACATGACCACCAACTCGGTCCAGCTCCCGGAGTTGAAGGTCATGTGTGTATGAGTTGTGCTTGCCTGTGTGAATGAACGGTGTGGTTCAAGTGGTTCAAATGGCTCTGAGCACTATGCGAGGTCATCAGTCGCCTAGAACTAAGAACTAATTAAACCTTACTAACCTAAGGACATCACACACATCCATGCCCGAGGCAGGATACGAACCTGCGACCGTAGCGGTCGCTCGGTTCCAGACTGTAGCGCCTAGAACCGCACGGCCACTCCGGCCGGCTGAACGGTGTGTGTTTCTAGTTCTTTTTCTGACGAAGGCTGAGTCGAAAGCTAATTGGTATACCAATCAGGTTCCTTTCAGAGTATGCAGACACAATAGCGCCTTTCTTAGCAATCATATACAACCGATAATTCATAATCAAAACATCTTCGGTCCCGGGTTCGATCCCCGCCACTGCCTAAATTTTGATAAATATTCATCATTGGCGGCCGAAGACTTCCGGCATAAGAAGTCAGCCTCATTCTGGCAACGGCCTTGTCAAAGAGGGCGGAGGAGCGGATAGAGGTTCAGGGCACTCTCTTGTCCTAGGGGTGGGAAATTGCCCCTAAAGGCGGAAGAATCAGCAATGATCAATGACATGAGGATGGAGAAGGCAATGGAAACCACTGCATTAAAGACACGTAACGTGTATCCACAGGACATGTGGCCTGTAATTGAAGAAGTGTCATGATGATCTCTCCATTGGCAAAAGATTTCGGAATAGTCCCCCATTCGGATCTCCGGGAGGGGACTGCCAAGGGGGAGGTTACCATGAGAAAAAGATTGAATAATCAACGAAAGGATAACGTTCTACGAGTCAGGGCGTGGAATGTCAGAAGCTTGAACGTGGTAGGGAAACTAGAAAATCTGAAAAGGGAAATGCAAAGGCTCAATCTAGATATAGTAGGGGTCAGTGAAGTGAAGTGGAAGGAAGACAAGGATTTCTGGTCAGATGAGTATCGGGTAATATCAACAGCAGTAGAAAATGGTACAACGCGTGTAGGATTCGTTATGAATAGGAAGGTAGGGCAGAGGATGTGTTACTGTGAACAGTTCAGTGAGCGGGTTGTTCTAATCAGAATCGACAGCAGACCAACACTGACAACGATAGTTCAGGTATACATGCCGACGTCGCAAGCTGAAGATGAACAGATAGAGAAAGTGTATGAGGATATTGAAAGGGTAATGCAGTATGTAAAGGGGGACGAAAATCTAATAGTCATGGGCGACTGGAATGCAGTTGTAGGGGAAGGAGTAGAAGAAAAGGTTACAGGAGAGTATGGGCTTGGGGCAAGGAATGAAAGAGGAGAAAGACTAATTGAGTTCTGTAACAAGTTTCAGCTACTAATAGCGAATACCCTGTTCAAGAATCACAAGAGGAGGAGGTATACTTGGAAAAGGCGTGGAGATACGGGAAGATTTCAATTAGATTACATCATGGTCAGACAGAGATTCCGAAATCAGATACTGGATTGTAAGGTATACCCAGGAGCAGATATAGACTCAGATCACAATATAGTAGTGATGAAGAGTAGGCTGAAGTTCAAGACATTAGTCAAGAAGAATCAATACGCAAAGAAGTGGGATACGGAAGTACTAAGGAATGACAAGATACGTTTGAAGTTCTCTAACGCTATAGATAAAGCAATAAGGCAGTACAGTTGAAGAGGAATGGACATCTCTAAAAAGGGCCATTACAGAAGTTGGGAAGGGAAACATAGGTACAAAGAAGGTAGCTGCGAAGAAACCGTGGGTATCAGAAGAAATACTTCAGTTGATTGATGAAAGGAGGAAGTACAAACATGTTCCGGGAAAATCAGGAATACAGAAATACAAGTCGCTGAGGAATGAAATAAATAGTAAGTGCAGGGAAGCTAAGACGAAATGGCTGCAGGAAAAATGTGAAGACATCGAAAAAGATATGATTGTCGGAAGGACAGACTCAGCATACAGGAAAGTCAAAACAACCTTTGGTGACATTAAAAGCAACGGTGGTAACATTAAAAGTGCAACGGGAATTCCACTGTTAAATACAGAGGAGAGAGCAGATAGGTGGAAAAAATACATTCAAAGCTTCTATGAGGGTGAATATTTGTCTGATGTGATAGAAGAAGAAACAGGAGTCGATTTAGAAGAGATAGGGAATCCAGTATTAGAATCGGAATTTAAAAGAGCTTTGGAGGACTTACGATCAAATAAGGCAGAAGGGATAGATAAAATTCCATCAGAATTTCTAAAATCATTGGGGGAAGTGGCAACAAAACGACTATTCACGTTGGTGTGTAGAATATATGAGTCTGGCGATATACCATCTGACTTTCGGAAAAGCATCATCTACACAATTCCGAAGACGGCAAGAGCGAGAATTATAGCACAATCAGCTTAACAGCTCATGCATCGAAGCTGCTTACAAGAATAGTATACAGAAGAATGGAAAAGAAAATTGAGAATGCGCTAGGTGACGATCAGTTTGGCTTTAGGAAAAGTAGAGGGACGAGAGAGGCAATTCTGACGTTACGGCTAATAATGGAAGCAAGGCTAAAGAAAAATCAAAACACTTTCATAGGATTCGTCGACCTGGAAAAAGCGTTCGACAATATAAAATGGTGCAAGCTGTTCGAGATTCTGAAAAAAGTAGGGGTAAGCTATAGGGAGAGACGGGTCATATACAATATGTACTACAACCAAGAGGGAATAATAAGAGCCGGCCGGTGTGGCCAAGCGGTTAAAGGCGCTACAGTCTGGAACCGCGTGGCTGCTACGGTCGCAGGTTCGAATCCTGCCTCGGGCATGGATGTGTGTGATGTCCTTAGGTTAGTTAGGTTTCAGTAGTTCTAAGTTGTTGGGGCTGATGACCTTAGAAGTTAAGTCCCATAGTGCTCAGAGCCTTTTTTTTAATAATAAGAGTGGACGATCAAGAACGAAGTGCTTGTATTAAGAAGGGTGTAAGACAAGGCTGTAGCCTTTCGCCCCTACTCTTCAGTCTGTACATCGAGGAAGCAATGATGGAAATAAAAGAAAGGTTCAGGAGTGGAATTAAAATACAAGGTGAAAGGATATCAGTGATACGATTCGCTGATGACATTGCTATTCTGAGTGAAAGTGAAGAAGAATTAAATGATCTGCTGAACGGAATGAACAGTCTAATGAGTACACAGTATGGTTTGAGAGTAAATCGGAGACAGACGAAGGTAATGAGAAGTAGTAGAAATGAGAACAGCGAGAAACTTAGCATCAGGATTGATGGTCACGAAGTCAATGAAGTTAAGGAATTCTGCTACCTAGGCAGTAAAATAAACAATGACGGACGGAGCAAGGAGGACATCAAAAGCAGACTCGCTATGGCAAAAAAGGCATTTCTGGCCAAGAGAAGTCTACTAATATCAAATACCGGCCTTAATTTGAGGAAGAAAATTTCTGAGGATGTACGTCTGGAGTACAGCATTGTATGGTAGTGAAACATGGACTGTGGGAAAACCGGAACAGAAGAGAATCGAAGCATTTGAGAAGTGGTGCTATAGACGAATGTTGAAAATTAGGTGGACTGATAAGGTAAGGAATGAGGAGGTTCTACGCAGAATCGGAGAGGAAAGGAATATGTGGAAAACACTGATAAGGAGGAGGGACATGATGATAGGACATCTGCTAAGACATGAGGGAATGGCTTCCATGGTACTAGAGGGAGCTGTAGAGGACAAAAACTGTGGAGGAAGACAGAGATTGGAATACGTCAAGCAAATAATTGAGGACGTAGGTTGCAAGTGCTACTCTGAGATGAAGAGGTTAGCACAGGAAAGGAATTCATGGCGGGCCGCATAAAACCAGTCAGTAGATTGATGACAAAAAAAAAAAAAAAAAAAAAAAAAAAAAAAAAAAAAAAAAAAAAATAAAACCGATCACTTGGCGAAAGGTCAGTTCCTAAAGACTGGAAAGTAGTACAGGTCACACCAACATTCAAGGAAGGTAACCCACTGAATTACAGACCCGTATCGCTGACCTCAATTTGCAGTAGGATTTTGGAGCATACACTGTACTCGAATATTATGACTCACCTTCAAGAAAATGACTTCTTGATACATAACCAACACGGGTTCAGAAAATATCGTTCTTGTGTTTTATTCCAATGAAGCACTGAGTGCTGTCGATAAGGGATCTCAGATCGATTCCATATTCCTAGAATTCCAAGCGGCTATTAATCAAATTGCGTGCATATGGAAAATCGTCTCAGTTGTGTGACTGGATTCGTGATGTCCTCTCTGAGAGGTCACAGTTCGTAGTGATAGACGGTAAATCATCGAGTAGAACAGAAGTGATATCTGGCGTTCCGCAAGGTAGTGTCATAGGCCCTTTACTGTTCCTGATTTACATAAATGATGAAGGTGATAATCTGAGAAGCACCCTTAGATTGTTTACAGATGGCGCTGTAATTTACCGTCTAGTAAAATCATGAGACGATCAGTTCCAATTACAAAATGATCTAGAGAGGATTGCTGTATGGTGCGAAAAGTGGCAACTGGCACTAAACAAAGAAAAGTGCGAGATCATCCACATGGGTACTAAAAGAAAGCCGATAAATTTTGGGTTTACGATAAATCGCACAAATCTAAGGGCTGTCAATTCGACGAAGTACAAAGGAATTTCAATTACGAGCAACTTAAATTGGAAAGACAACATGGGGAAGGCGAAACATAGACTGCGCTTCGTTGGCAGAACACTTAGAAGATGCGACAAACCCACTAAATAGACATCCTACATTAGTTATCGCGCAATAGGGGTGAGAGTGTCACTAATATGATACGCGATCTGAGGTGGCAGTCACTGAAACAAAGGCGGTTTTCTTTGCGACGAGATCTGTTTACGAAATTTCGATCACCAACTTTCTCTTCTGAATGCGAAAATAGTTTGTTGACACCCACCTACGTAGGGAGAAATGATCATCTTAATAAGAGAAATCAGAGCTCGAACGGAAAGATTTAGGCGTTCCTTTTTCCCACGCGCCATTCGAGAGTGGAATGGTAGAGAAGTAGTATGAAAAAGGTTCGATGAACCCTCTGCCAGGCACTTAAGTGTGAATGGCAGAGTAAACATGTAGATGTAGATGTGCCTGTCTGCAATTTGACATCTTGACAGTAAGTAGCAATTTATCTTTCCTTAACATTGTTGGTATTATTTCTTTTGTATTTAGTGGAACATATTTTAGACGGTATTATGCGTACCGTTAAACTTCTCAGCAATATGAGAGTCTCCCAACTCATGGTTTCTGAGGAACGGAGCTCTCTGGCAGCTGTGCTGTTCAAGCTAAATTTTTGGAAAAAAAATCGAGGATGTTGCGGATGTCTGGAAGAGGCGGAACAGTTTCCACTATAACCTTGTAGACGTTTACAAAATACAGTCTTAGCTGGTTGGTTCGATGCTTAATAGAAGCAAACTACTAGGTCATCAGTCCTTTGTCCTTTAACAGACAGATCTGTATGACTGTAGGTCAGAGAGAGCCTACCACGTAAAATCCAGGCGAAGAAAACCTCAAGGTCTACCGAAGTCAGCGAAGCTGGAGCAACCGACAAAAAGACGAGAGGGAGATTTGGAGACTGTCTTGGAAAGACTAGGAAGTCCTGACAGCTGTAGAGGAGGTATCAGTGTTCCGCCAACCCCTCAGTGGGCCAATAAGGTGAAGCAGCCCTCAATTAAGGACGGTCCTAGAAGCCCACTTCATATATGAAATATGAAACTAACTCAGCTGCTGGGACATTGTCTCCTAATACCAGCGGTAGTGAGTCACAGAGAGTAAGAGTCTGCCGCATGGCGGCTGGTTTGGGACAGTCCAGCAAAATGTGTGCCACAGACAAACAGGCACCACACAATAGGGTGGGTCCTTGTTGTGGAGGAGATGACCCAGTCAGCCAAGAATGGCTGATGTGGAGCCAGAAAAGGACAGTAGAGTCCTTGCAAGAGACCTGTGAGAAATATCTCCACAGATTCTTAGTCTCCTTTACCATCTGTAGTTTGTTTAGTGAAGTCAGAGTAAACCATTCCATACTCCACGCACCTAAAACTTGATGGCATAATACCGATCGGAGGACTGTTTTCGGAATACCGATCTCAAGAGACAGTTCACTTGCAGCCAGTTTGGCCAGGCTATTAGCGAGTTCATTCCCTGGGACCCAGTTGTGGCCTGGGGCCCGGCCATGATCACTGAGCGTTCACACTGTTGAAGGGCATTCAGTAAGTCCTAGGTACCAAAGGTCAAGGGGTGGCGAGGGAACACCGATCGAGACTACAGGAATGGATATGCTCAAGAGCAGGAAAGATGGCTACCAACTCTGCAGTGAAACCACTACAGCCATCCGCAGTAGTATATAAGCAAAGTCTACGCAACAAAAAACCATAGAGCCATCAGACAACTTCTGAAGCATGGTGCCGCGCGGGATTGGCCGAGCGGTCTGGGGCGCTGCAGTCATGGACTGTGCGGCTGATCCCGCCGGAGGTTAGAGTCCTCCCTCGCGCATGGGTGTGTGTGTTTGTCCCTAGGATAATTTAGGTTAAGTAGCGTGTAAGCTTAGGGACTGATGAAATTAGCAGTTAAGTTCCACAAGGTTTCACACACATTTGAACATTTTTGAAGCCTGGGATGCAGTGGAGGGCCTCGGGATGGACCAAATCGTTCAGTCACTGTGATAGATCAAGACGAAGATGTGTTCGAGAGCTGCACCAAGAATAGACAGGATGTGGATTGTGATCGTAATCCCTGATAAGGACCGCCATTGTGGGAGATGGATTACGATGTTTGGCAAGAGGAGAAAATGGTTAGATTGCTTGGGAGGGGTAGCATAATTGACAAGCTGTTGTTGGCACCAGACCGCTATGGAGGGACCCCAGCCTCCATGATTAAGCTGTGCACAGAGGTAGTTCGAAAAGCTCCTGTCATATCGAACTTCGCAATGGTGTATTGGATCTAGTATATGCAATGGTGAGGGTGATGCCAAACCGTATGCCAGAGTTTCACAATAGAGGCTCTGTAAAAGTGCAGAAGGGTAGTGAATCTGTATCCCAGCTGGTGTTACTCAGACAGCGAAGTGTATTAATGTACAGCCAGTACTTTCTCTAAAGCTGGCGAAGATGGGCAATCCACGTCAACCAAGAATCGAAGACAGTCCTAAAAAATGATAAGTCTCCACCATATTAGTAGCTGGTTGTCGAGGTAAAGTTCTGGTTGTGGGTGAGTGGTATGACGTCGTCAGAAGAGCATGACGCTAGTCTTGGCGGCAGAAAATCGTAGGTCATTGTTGAGGGCCCATGCCTGCGCCTTTCATATGGCGCTTTCCAGCCAGTGTTTCTGGAAAACCATGTCTCCTAAAGGGCAACGCAGAGGGCAGGTGATGTGCTTAAAAGATGTCGTACCTCAATCAGGTGTTGGAAAAACTGGCTACAATTTCACTGAGGAATAATGTTGACGATGTAAAGTGTGGCTAAATGGGATCAAGTTAACAGGCTATGCTTTAGGGTCACCCGCGGACACTGGTTGAGGGCTTATGACATCGTATACATAGATTACAGGTTGCGTTGTGTGGTGTGAACTGGAGCCTCAGGGACGGCCAGAATCTCCGCCTAGGCCATAGGAGTGGAATAGGCGGGCTGTGGTGGCGTGGGAGCCACCAGTGTATCCTTCTTGGAGGACTTTTCCTTGTGTTTCAATGACATGAGAGCTTCTCTCAACAAGTTTCTGGTAAAGATGATGATCGTGAAGGGTTACAACCACCAGCATGTGGCGCCTTCAGACGGTGGCTTCTGTTCGGCTGTTGACCAGAGGAAACCTCTGAAGAAAGTGTCTTGAGGGACCCCTTCTTGGCGAAAAAAGCTGTCGAAAGGTTTTGTCTCTATCTGGGAGGTGGGAACCAGTGTCCCTCGTGGGTGGGAAACTATTGATCCCAAAAGTAGTTGTGGGGGGAGACAGCAAGAGAGAAGTCCCAACCACCAAGGGGACAGGCGCGATTGAGCGAACCTGAGAGCCAACTGTATAATGTATAATGGAGGGTAGTACCATGACCAAACCGAGCGAGGTGGCGCAGTGGTTAGACACTGGACTCGCATTCGGGAGGACGACGGTTCAATCTCGCGTCCGACCATCCTGATTTAGGTTTTCCGTGATTTCCCTAAATCACTCCAGGCAAATGCCGGGATGGTTCCTCTGAAAGGGCACGGCCGACTTCCTTCCCCATCCTTCCCTAATCCGATGAGACCGATGACCACGCTGTCTGGTCTCCTTCCCCAAACCAACCAACCAACCTACCATGACCAAAGGGGGCGACGTCCTTGTAACTGTAGCATATGTCCAGGTTAGTATTATTGTATTTTATTTTCTCTCTGGAAAACAGCGCAACCTGATGAGCAGGGAGAATGGTGCTTTCCACAGTTGACACAGACAGGGGGAGGCACACAGGGAGTGTTTGTATGCAGTGCTCGTCCAAAATCTCTACGGATGGGGCTGACATTGCAACATGAAGACATGTGACCAAATTTCAAGCACTTGAAGCGCTATATGGGGGGCGGGTGGGTGGTTGGGGCGGAAGGGGGGGGACGACAAACAGTTTCACATCACATCAGCATACTGTCCCCTTGGTCTTTTCAGGCAATGAATTGCCCTCAAATACCAAGATGAAAGCAACTGTAGTGTCCTTTGGCCCCCTATGTGCATGACGGACAAAGTGTACATCCTGTCGCTGTAATTGGCGCGTAGCTCATCATCAGATTGTAAGTTCAGGTCTCTGTGGGAAATGATGCTCTGAATTAAATTTAGACTGTTATGGGGTGTGAGATTTACCGATATGTCCTCCAATCGGATATAAGCAAGTAGCGCTCGTGACTGGGCAGGAGATTTCGTTTTGATCAGAACTGACCATTTTAGAGGTGGTATCCACTTCCTCAAACTTATCTTCTAATTTCTCTACAAAGGGCAAGGGCTTTGTGGCGAAGAAGGAAGCACCATCAATCCTTGTACAAACCAAACAATGTGGGGAGTATTGCTCTGCTTGCCACTTAGCACTATGTTCCTCCCATGGTGTAACCAGGGAAGGGAACATTTTAGGGTTGTATCTGTCTGCATTGTAAGAGGACTGTACTTTCATAGAGACTGTTGGGGTTATATGACCACCAGTGGGAGATAACTTCATCTGCTTCATTTGCAGCTAATCCGCTGTGGTTCCACCCACTCCTAACGGGTGGCTCTCCCCATGGGTGCCACGCAGCGTAAGCAATAGCAATCTATTGGCCGGAGTCCCCAGGCTCCATCACGAAGAGCACATACTCCTTGGAATGCATTGGGAGATTTCAGCTCAGGCATCAACAGTGCTATCACTGTGAAGATTCTTGACGACCTCCCGACAATGGAATGGCTACTGTGCTGGGTTTTGGACGTATTACTGTATTAAAGGAAAGGGTCCACAAATGGAAAGGCACAAAGGTGGAGTATACACTGCAATGGACGACCTTCCCTGCATGATCCGCACTTCTGGAGAATTTTGAAAATTGGTGGCAGGCCAAATCCAACAATGAGGACCACGTATTTATGTGATGAAAAGTTGTAGAACACGCTGGAAGTGGAAACTCGAGGCCTAATCATAAACCAGAACTATGCACGGTTGTCAGCAAAAGTAATGCTGCAAAGGATGTTCCCAGTGGTAGCCAAGCAAGTAGTCACAAAAGAGTCGTTAGCAGTCTGGGGTGCAGTGTGAGTTGCTATCGTTTTAGCGTGATTGGTATGTTCTTCTCTGACTGAGATACATGATAAGTTTTTATGTTCATGTCAGTGACGTCAAACATCAAATACAACCTTTGGATGTGTAAATTTTTCATTCAGGCTTTGTGGTCGTTTGTATCAGAAATTAGAAGTTTGGCACCCAACAGTGTGAGACTAATTTTTTACCATTTTACGGTATTTAGGTGAGGCAGTTTCGTGTCCATTGTTACAGAAATGCCTTCTTGCGTGGTAGCAAAAGAAGAAAGTAGGGTAGTCAACCATATAAAAATGATTTACTGGAATTGCTGGGAAAGAATTTGGATGGCATGAAGAATAAAAGGATTACAGATTGTCAGGTTAATAACAAATAAAGAATATGCTGAAATGTGATTTATAAAATGAGGCAAACGAAAAAGAAAAAGGGATCTCTGATTCCTCGAAACCCTGATTGACAACCAGTACTATGAGAGCTAGAAGGAATGTCATTTGTCCTCATATAATTGTTCTTGCTACCTATGATTTTCCAGTTAATAAACTCGAATAGCGCCTGTTTGTGAAGAATTATTTGACGTGAGTCAGCCGCTCTGTTTCTGTGTTCTAGGATACTCTGCCTGGAAAGAAGAGGGTTTTTTAAGATTTCTCCCCAAATTTATAGAAGTTTAGGATGTTAAAATTGACAATTTGTAGCCACCAGGATGTGGAGATTCCAATAAAGGCACTACGACAATATGACATCGATTGCGGATGAATTCTATATGTAAACTGACGAGTGTCACGCAATTAGGCAACTTACACTTCTAAGAATGTGACACGCAGAAGAAATTCCCCATCCCTTCTTATAAGAACTAGATCTTTTGAAAAGACCTTTTCGATAAAAAAAGATGAGCAACTTTGTCGAGTAAAATTCTCTCCCTTCCGCTCGAAATATTAAAGGAGTTAAAACTCAAAAAGAGTTCCAGAGATGTGGAGTTCTATGGTACGCACTGGACATGGCACTTTTTATGAGCACGCAAAGTAGAAAATTTGTTGCAATATGCAAGGAAATGCTATGAGACTAAGCGGCCATTTCGATACACTTTAATAACTATCGAATGTCTTGACCACACTTCTTATTATTTCCAAAATCACGTTACGTGTTTCGACACTCCGCCAAGGCAATGTTATGTCAATCATAGAAAACTGTTCAATAGATACATTATATTTCGTCAACATTCTTAACCACGAGACATGTGCAAGTTTTCATATCGACAGTCTTAACCAAGTGTCAGACGCAAGTTTGCACTGTCTCGCGGTGAAGAATGTTGACTAGATGCAGTGGATCTATTCAACAATCTTCTGTGACTGACAAAACATTGCCTCATAAAATGATGGAAGTTGAAGACCGTACGACGATTTTGGAGTGTGGTCTGGACAGCTGAAAGTTATTAAAAATCAGTACCAGCAATCATCACGCTGTTACAACCCCCTGAGCACGGGGGTTGTAATATGTATGTACGACCGAGAAGTGTGGTTTGGGATGACTCACGCCTAAGCATGCAGAGAAACACAAGCAAGTGTCTCATTGACTTTATTACATCGAAGGTAGACAGTGGTTCCTCTCCTGAACTCGGCATAGCGCAGCGCAACGTGCGTGGGTCAGCGCCAGTGCGAAATGCCAGAATCTGTAGTGTCGATGTCCGGTTGCCCAGCCTTACCCACTTACCGATCCACTCGCGCCACGGCTAAGTGATCGCCGCGTGCGATCCCTCAAGCGCAACACGTGGACTCCATGAAGAGCGCCGAAGGGAAGCAGCCGACCGCCGTCGTTGTAGAAAGCCTTAGCATCCCGCCTGCCTTGCCGCACGATCTAACGCGCTGCTTCCCGAGCGGGAAGGCGTGCCGGTCCCTGGCACACCACCATTACTCTATCACGCAAACATTTGGGGTTACACTCGTTTGATAGGAGACATTCCGAGGGGGGGGGGGGGAGGGGGGGGGGTTAGCTTGGGGGCCGTGCCGCACAACAACCCTGAGATCGGTGTGGGGCGGCGGTGGGGTGAGTGGACTGCTGTAGCCTATTATGGGGTTGTGAACCACTGAGGGCTACGGCGAGGACGAAACCTCTCCGTCGTTTCTAGGTCCCAGGTTCAATACAAAATACAAATACAAAAGCGTTAGCAGCTCCTGCCTTCCGCCCAGGCAGCTCGTTCAGTGCCCACAGAGAGTTCTGCACTCGGGAGGCCCGAACTCGCGCCCTGGCCTCGCCCCTGCAGAAGGCAGCTTGCAGTCCGGCGCACGAAGCCACCCGGAGAGCAGAGGCTAACATCCGTCTCTCTCCTCGCGCCGTTGTAACTTAAGGGTGCAGAGTGTTCCGCCACAGCCATGACACGACCGTACGGCGGATGTTGGAGGTAGCTTCAGGGGGCCAGTCGACAGCCGATATCCATCACCAAAAGGTCGTCGTGGTTGGCCTGCAATTTAAACAATCGTCATTCTCTCCGATTCTAGACGCGGACAAAATGGCGACACTACTGTCTTCTTTGAGCATCCGGGCACATTTATACGTCTTTTCCATACGCCTCTGACGTAGTTTGCCTGGAGGGGACAAGTGGACTGCTCTTTGATAGTTAAGACAGCTCTCCTCAGCCCGCTTCGGCCCCTACACACAGGTCACTAGGCACAACTGCATCATATGTGTTTCTCACAGCACGTCGGTACTCTGGTTACTGCACATTTGTTTATAGGATCCGCTGGGCCATGCGTTCTAGCCTGTGAGCGGTGTCATAAACCTTTCTCACAGTAACAAAAAAAAATGCTTCAAATGGTTCTGAGCACTATGGGACTCAACTTCTAAGGTCATTAGTCCCCTAGAACTTAGAACTAGTTAAACCTAACTAACCTAAGGACATCACACACATCCATGCCCGAGGCAGGATTCGAACCTGCGACCGTAGCGGTCTCGCGGTTCCAGACTGCAGCGCCTAGAACCGCACGGCCACTTCGGCCGGCTCTCACAGTAACGATTGCAAAATATCAACATCGCCCGAGCCTACCATCCGATGTGCCAATCGGTCCCTTAACTACTGCCTTCCAGCCACAGCCCCGCAAAACTTACAAGAATTCCCCAAATCCACGTCTGCACTTATTCGTGTCGCAGTAACGCTGAAAAATTGTAACATCAGCTCTACATTAGATAAATAATTGGCTGATTCGTCGATATTTCTTCAGGTAAGCGGTTTCCAGCTGAAGGCAAAGGTTGATGATACAATCCTGTAGAGGTACGAAAGTGCATGCATGTTGACAGCAATGTTTTACTGTCTATGCCAAATAGACTCAGACATATTTTTGGGATAAAGAGCGTATGATCTAGTCACCTACATGAGGTGCGACAGAACAGGAACATATGACTGTAAACCTGTGAACACGGCTGTTGCCGTCTCTGAGGACGGCAGTGTCCGCGCAAACGAAGAAGTAGCAGTATGTGGTCACCGAGTGTGCTGACATAACAGGTAACTTGAATGAATGGGCCCAAGCCATGGTAACCATGGTACTAAAAAATACCCCCGAAATACAACAGAACTCAGCTACATGCGGCACAGACTGCAGGAAGACGCGTCATTGTGCCATCGGGGCACTCGACACCTTGCATCACTGCACTGGAACAAAATCACGAATCGTCGGTCTGAGCTACACGCCCTCAGTCAGCTACTGTCCAGTTTCTGTGTTGTGTGTTCCACTGAAAGTGTGCCGCCATGAGAAGTGAGCTTTTGCGAGGTACCCCACTGCAAATGTTGTTCCATGTAGTTCCCTTCCCAGTGTTCACTCGCATTCTAACTGAGATTAGCCTGTATTCGCTGACTACGGCAGTTTCCGTTAGGTTTGAAAATGACTGTCATCGATAGTTTGTGACACTCCTCTATGGTATTGTGTATTTCTTGCGACCGCTCTTCTTACGCCGCGTTACGCTGCTGCAAGTGTTAGATTATTCGTTATCGACGCCTTGGACAGTCTTCACTGGTACACCAACAAACGGATTTACTTCATTCATGGTGCGGTAGTGGTTAAATTCATATACGATAGCTCGTTTATGTCATTCTGACTCCACCTCGACTTATCATACTGCACTGATTCTAAACAGAAAACTGCACGTACGTGACATATCAGCGGTAGAGTGTCACATGACCAGCTGGTATCAGTTCTACACCACCTGCACCGCTTCAGAATGAACACTACACGCTTTCAAACCGGTGATTGTTACTTTGCCTGATGGACTCATTTTCCTGTCTGAAATAAATTCATTTAAATTTCAAAGCTGACCCTGTGCTCTTTGAATTTATTGCGACCTCCTACGCTCTTTGTAACCTAATCGCTCGTTTCGATGCGTAAGTACCAGATAGTTTTAATTCATTCCTTCTTCTAACAAAACGTTTCGGAAAGGTATCTGAATAATATTCAAATAAAAATATTTAAAAGGAGAAGGATAGTAACTAATAGTTAAGGTACTATAAGGAATTAAAGAAGCTCAAACCCCGCAGCTTGTTTTATGTTATATAAGCTCTAAACATTCATTCTACGCTCTGTGTTTGTTCAGATTTATGTAAGAACCTTGTCCGTTACACTAGTCGGTCAGATGTGATGCGTAATTGTGAACTGGAAGTTGAAACAAAACATCAATATTATTAAAACTGCGTTTCAACCAATTTGTTGCAAAAAGTGAATTCGCCATATGGTCGGTATTGATTCAAAAGATCACAAGGAAATAGAAAGACTTATTTGCGGAGATGTTTAAAGCGACCTAAATTGCTATCAGATAAAGAACACGAATAGTGAACATCATTGAAGACATAACACTTGATATTAGCTAACTGAAATTTTAACATTGCTGACATTACGCTAACCAGTAGTCAACTTGAGTCGTGGTAAAAAATTGCAGTTTTGAAGAGCGCGCCGCAGCGCGTAGTGTGAAGCAGTCGCCCTCCGTTTCTGGCGGCGACGCCGCTGTGGCAATCGCAGCTTTGGTGTCTCCCTCTGGTGGGAAAGGGGAAAGGTTGCCTGTTCGCGTGCATTTAAGGGGCGCTATGAGCTCGCCAGGGGGAGTCTGGGTCAGTCTCTCGTCCCCAGCTTGCTAGTCTATCTCTCGTCCGCATTTGTTAGGCAGTTAGTGTCTGTCTGTCGTTGGGATCAACCTTTAAAGCCAGCAAAATGAAAGTCATTCCACCCCCCCAGTAAGAGAACTCAGCGAGTGGTCACCCGGTCGGGGCTTAGTTCCTGCATCTGAGTCTGCGCGTTAAGCCGCCAGTCTGCTCGAGTTTGCTCAGGCAGTGGTCATTGGCGGTTGGATCGATCGGTTGGTCGGTCGCGCACTGAGACACAAGATGACTGGTCCGTCTTGAGCGTCGGCGAATGTGAGGTCGTCACGTGAGTCCAGTGGGCCGCGGCGTATAGCGAGGGGTAGTGACTTCGGGGTCGACACAAGAGTAATAGGAGTCAACCTACGACATCAGTTGGGCCGGTGCGAGCTGCGACGTCGTGAGACGGGAGATCGGCGTGCCTTCCTGCGTCCGTTGAAGCAGATGGTAGCGGACGGTTCGGGTGAGCGATTTGGGGATGCTACGCCAGGTCTTCTCGAGAAATCGCAGTTTATTAGAAGTTAAGTGATTGGTGATATATTGTTTGATTTACTCTTGTTACATTCAACTTGCTTTCTTGGTGAGGTCACCAGCCGTTTTGCTTTGGGGTCGTCCCACCATTCTTTTCCGTTTGCCCACCCGCGGGAAGGTGGGTGTTTATAAATTGAGTGGACCGTTTTTTCCGTTGTGGAGTAGGGTTTGGTTAGAGCAACCTGCGGTTCGGGTTGTTCGGTAATCTCCCTATCAATCTACCGTACGTTAGTAGCTGCCTCTGTCATGTTTCTCGGATTTGGTGTTTTAACGAATTTATTGCTTGGAGTGGAGCGGTCTAATACCTGAAATATGTTTTGATCTTTGGAAACTTTGATATTATTGCCTATGATCTCGAGAGGCGGTATCTGTGTACTGTAGAGCTTCCAAACTATTGTTTGGCCAACATTGTAGAATTTTATATAAGATTACATTTCATGGGCTTTTATTTAAATGATAATTTTAGTGTATAAAGTTGCCACCCTTTCACCGTAAGACTTTTCTTAGAAGTTAAAATCAAGTTGCACCTTCGGTGGCAAGGTTTATATTTTAATTATTTGTGTTTTGTACCATTTCCATCCCTTCTACGGGGGATGAATAGTTTGTGTGCTTGTGTAAATTGTTAAAACTCTTAGTTTAAAGTTATCTGGTGTGTTGCAGATTTGCACCAGTGTAGTCTTTCAGAGGCTGTTGTGAGCGGTCGTAACTACGGCCATGTCAAATGGGAGCGGTAAAGTTCTCTGCCCAAAAGATAATACAGTTAAAACTTGTTTCTTTCTGCCTCTGAATAAATTGTAACTTTGATATTTACAGGGTGCTTTCTGATTAAAATTTTAAATCTGTTTCTTTTAAAAAATGCCTTTAGGCACTATTAAAGTGAATAACATTCCCATTTGTTAAAAGGAATTTGGTTATGATTTCATCAGTTACACCCTGGCAACTACTTCCATGCTTACATAGTGTGATTAAATGTGTTAAAGTTCTTGATGAATCGCTAGTAATTAACATAAATTCTTAAGAATATTCTTTGCTGGTTTCACCACCAATCAAGCTAGCTGGGACACACATTATTGCATTTCAAACGATCATTAATTGGCCTATTGATAAGATGCGATGGAGATAACTCAGTTCAGAACTTTATAAATCCAGCTGGAAATAAAAACGTGCTCTATTTTAGCTTAAGCTTGGATAATCATCGACACACCTTGTTATGAGCGACGTGCATCGTGATTTTTTTGCTCGACTCGCGTGAATAAAGAATCTACTTTTATGCTACACCCACAGTGAAAAGTGACGCTAAAGCAGGCTGTGGATTTGTATCGCGGTTCTCCACCAACTACACGGAGACCACAGTGCCCACAGATACAATAGCTAACGCGTCAACAAGAAAGGAACAACTTCATACTTAAAATTTTACTACATACATAAAATCTTACTACCGTACTACTACTACTTCTGTGAGAAAAAGGAGCCGGTAGACCTCTCGTGCTCAGGTTTCGCGCACGCGCACCATGTTCGCCGACCTGAATGCCAAACGGATGAACTACGTACCGCAGAACGTAATTGGCCCAAGAAAGTAAC
Source organism: Schistocerca serialis cubense (assembly GCF_023864345.2). NCBI lineage: Eukaryota > Metazoa > Arthropoda > Insecta > Orthoptera > Acrididae > Schistocerca > Schistocerca serialis. The sequence continues at coordinate 1,017,741,196 of NC_064638.1, read as the reverse complement.
TGATCACAAATCTACTTCTGATGCGCAACGGGTAATGACAATTGGAATTTACAGATTAATCGATGGGAATACAGCAGGTAAGGGAAAATAACATCGTGAGCAGTGTTTTATTGCCTGTAGTTTTGATCAGTTTAACTCACACAAAGCCCAGATTCCTTTTGGTGGCACGTATACTCAAAACTCATATTCAGTTGGTATTACCCGGGGGTTTCAAAGTGACAGGGTGCCGAAGCGGTTATGAAATTCCAGGTTATGATTATCCATCTCTGAATCTATTGATCCCAAAATTAATTTATTCATTAACATAAAAAATGGGTAAGTTTTAACAGGACTCTGTCCCGACTAAAAGCTTGTAAAAGTAATGTATCGTGTTCTAAATAATCGCTTAGTGAACTGTTCTTCATGTGTACATATGCATATCTCAACGTAGTCAGCCTGGCGACGAACATATTTCTCCCAACGAGAAACCAATTTGTTGATACTGCCGCTGTAGTATTTTTGACGTTGTTGAATTAGTCACAACCTCACCTCTGCTTGCACTGCTTCATGGTAACAGATGAAAACCGGATGGAGCCAAGACGGGACTGTATGGAGGATGATCGATGACAGTAAACCCAAGGCACTGGATTTCTTCAGATGCTGCAGCGCTCATGTGTGGTGTGACACCGTCGTGCTGAAGGAGAGAGGAGAGGGTGCTCCGTATGTAGGCGAACTCCTCGAATTAGAAACTCGATAAGCGCTCGCTGTTTCTCGTGCAACGACATAGTTACGTTTGACACCACCATGTTACACACTGCAATTCGGAGCAATCTACCGTCAGAGGGCTGGAAATATGTAGAGATCAAGAATAAAGATGTAGAATGTTAATAACGTTTGTTTTATTTAAAAAGCCTTAAAAATTTTCATGTATAAAAAATTAGGAGGCATTGCGTTTCAGCACGCCCTCGGAGCTGGCCAAATACTCAAGACCTATACTGCAGACTGCCAGGGAGTACGTCTAGTGGACTAATATGCATAACCATCTTATTCAGGAACGAGCTCAAGGGACTATTCATGTTGTGTTACAGCAACATTCGTATGTAGAACACGTGGTTGGCTGATGACTAGCATTCATTCTACCTTCATAAATTCAGAAACCGTGAAATAAAGCAGAATTACACATGTTGTGGGTACTCGTTAAACTCAAAGAGATCTGTCGATTAACAACAGCCATGGATAGATAATCCCCGAACAGATACGCAATGATTGGCTAATGACCAGTATTTACTGTAGCTTTCACAAAGGAAACGATATTAAAAAGAAATGTAAACAGATAGAATGCAATGTGTGAATAGCAACAACACGGAAACGCATTGCAAATAATGTCTCCGATTTCATGATACCACAAACACCACAAGACTGCAAGCTTGTAGATCATTGTCTCAAGATAAAGTGTGGCCCATGGAACTATATATAACATGTGCTTTTATCCCAAGAAGAATCAAGAATAAACAAGATTGAGCCGTGCGTGGCTCGTGTTCGTGCCGTTTATTGCTTGACATCTTTTCTTTGCGGTACTGTCGTCCCGTTTCTTATTCGATTTACTGGCATTACTAAGTTGCTGGCTTGCCTGCCCATGAGTGGCAGCAGCAGCGCTTATCGATAAGAGCAATGTCGTACTATCTTTGGAGTAACCGTTAGTATTTCCGGGACGTCGTGTGTCGGGAGTTCGGTCGGGACGGGGCAGCAGTGAGGTCCGGATAGCCATGACTCGCCCGTCCATTGCCGACACACATGACTTGGCTAGGGACGACCTTGGTTGGTCGTTCGGTCGGTCGTCTCATCGGACAACGTGTATTTGGTCGCCGACCGCTTCTGGGTTCTCCGTGTGTGTCGACTTGTGACTCGTCCTTGTTGTTCCATAGTCACTGGTTTTAGTATTGTTCGAGTTGTTTGTGGAAGTGTTTCCGGGGAACCGTGTGTAGCTTGTGTGATTTTGACTGAGCAGCTATTTTAATGCTGTCTGTGTGCTGCATGTGGTCGGTCGGTTGGGACGGAGCAGCGAGGAAGTCTCCACAGTGCGTGGTCAGGCCAGGACTGCTGGCAGAGTACACGCGCGGTCGGATTGTGAGGCGTTAGCTTCGAGAGCTACAACGTTTGTTGCCCACCGAACCTGCACACTGAAGTTGAGTGATCAGTTAACCTGTCATAAAACCTCAACTGCTGTGACATCTCTTCGTTCATTGTCGGTTGTTGCTTCCTGGGCCATTCCGGTTAGCAGCAACGTATGGTGTGTTGGAGTCGGCGAAATTTTGCAGCCATCTTCCTGTGTGGTCTTTAACTGGTTATTACTTATCAGTGAAGTGCACGAGCGGTATTTTCAGCCTTGTGGTCGTTAACGCCCCAGTTACCTGCTCCAGTCGTTAGCGTAGTTTTCTGACAGTGTGTTTTTCCTCGCCATGTTGATGCTGTCCGGCATGGCGCGTAGTTCGACGGCCTTTTAGTTGTTTGTCCATATTTTTTTCTTAAGTGTGGTTATTGTGCCTTGGCTGTTTCTAGACGCCAGTTTTTAAGACGTAGTGCAGCTGGTATCTCCGTCGGTGGCTGATATTTTCCATTGTCGTACCATTGGTCAGGTAGAAGGGAATTGAGTAGGTTGTTGGTTGGTCCCTGGGTCAGGTTGCCATCCGATTATTTAACCTTACTCTTGGCTGCTTGTCTCACCTCACCTTACGTTAGATGTACCTCCTCAGGCCGACTCTTGGAACACTTCTGAGCACCACTGTTCTGTTGGTTTTAGATTGTGATTTTCATTTTAGTTTGATGTATTGTGCGAGGCCGTCAGCCCTCTATTAATTTAATTTGTTTTAATTTTAAGATAAGGCATTCAGCCTACTTTCTTAAAGTTTGAACATTGATTTGTTTAATAACTAAAATTTTGAAAGTTTGTTCTATCTGAAATTCTTGTTATCCAGGCCCTAAGTCCTGAGTTGTTCAATGTAGAGTGTGTGGCCTTCAGCGGAGTTTTTACGTGAAATATTTTTGTTACATGGCCTTCAGATGACTTAACTTAAAGTTTGAAGATTTATTTGTTTAATCACTAAAATTTCGAAAGTTTGTTCTATCTAAAATTCTTGTTATCCAGGCCCTAAGCCCTGAGTTGTTCAATGTCCAGTGTGTGGCCTTCAGCCGAGCTTTTACGTGAAATATTTTTAAGATAAGGCCTTCACACATCTTAAATTAAAATTTTTAAAATTGATTTCTTTAAAACTATTTTTTTTTAAATTTGCTCTATCTGAAATTCTTGTTAACCAGGCTTTAAGCCCCCAGTTACTCAATGTTTTGTATGTGGCCTTCAGCCAAGTATTTACGTGAAATATTTTTTTTAAAGTAAGGCCATCAGCTGCATGTATTCCTTAAAGCAATTTTTATAACCTGTGTTCACACCTTCAGCCGTTCTTGTTTTTGGTATGGTTTTGGGCCTTCAGCCCAGGAGGTATCGCAAGTTTTCTTAACATGGCCTTCAGCCATACTGTTTTAATTTGATTCTTTTAAGGTAATGTGTAGAAAAATAAAGTTTGTGTGTTTTGTGCAACTAAAAGTAACTTATTACAGCCCCCTCCACAACCATAACCCTATCTGCTGTCATGCCAAAGCAGATTTCAAAGACTCTTGAAATTTTTGCATTATCTCTCCGAAGAACTGTACCAAATTAACTACAAACTCAAAAATAACTGATCTAAGCTAGTGTTTTGTCCATGACGCTACAGCAATACTCACAGAAGCGCGTCCACTACTTATCAGGTACCACCGAAAAGTGGCTTCCTTCTATCGTGGCATTGCTAGTGGTTGGGGAAAAGAACCGTTGTCAACTAGACACCTGCCCTTCGCGATACGTTACCACTGCCCTTAGATACTGACCTGCGTCTTTGGTTTTACCACTGGCTGTCCACAGGTTAAAAGCCCCACAGAAGTACCAACCGACCAACCGAGCGACTTAATTAGTGTAGGCGTTATAGCAGGCCAATTGACGAACTTCTGTTGTTGAGATGACGGCCGACTCCCCCCTTTCCCCTAGACCACTCACCCAATTAACTGTGCCGTGTGTAGCGCTGTCGTGCCAACCACCCGACAAAAGTTCGTCTTTTGTCACCGTGCTCGCAGTTAAATGCTATTCTAATATACGTTACAGACTGTGAGGCAGAGGAAACTATAATGACAGAGTTTCTAGAGAAATTGAAAGAATGCAGATGTTTGTGGGGCACGTCGTGTGAGGTGTATAGCAATATAAGTGCAGAAATGAAGTACTTGTTTCATTTTTTTAACGACTACGTAGTGGTTTGGCTCTGAGCACTATGGGACTTAACTTCTGAGGTCATCAGTCCCCTAGAACTTAGAACTACTTAAACCTCACTAACCTAAGGACATCACACACATCCATGCCCGAGGCAGGATTCGAACCTGCGACCGTAGCGGTCACGCGGTTCCAGACTGTAGCGCCTAGAACTGCTCGGCCACCCCGGCCGGCAAAGTGTGGGGCATTTTTTACAGCTCTAATACTAGCTAAATACTTCTTTTCTTATATATCCGTTGTATTTTTAGATGACATATGTCACCATCATTTGTATCATTCTTCTTTTAATTAAAAACAAATCTTTTAAGCTTACAGGTGCAGTGGTATCTTTTGTGCTACATGTATAAATAAATGAACAAAGTTTACATAAACATCTGCTGCTTTATTTAATTTTCTTTACCATGGTGTGCGTCGTCAGACAATTATAAATCAAGTTGCAGGCTTGAGGAATCATTTTAGATATTAATTGATGGCATACAGCAGCACTGAATTTGTGGTCCTCTTAAATTCTGCCGGTCATTAGAAATAATAATATAGCTAAGAGTCTCTCCTCGCAGCTTACAGCCTCTCTCATGACTATACAGTTTTCGTTAAGAATGGCTTGCCGATGATCAGCAGCTCTGAAATGCATGTTTCATCAATTATTAGTAAGTTCGAAAATCAGCGGCTCCCACCTCATTAAGTAGCAGAGCGTGAGCGAAATTTTTTCTTTGCATTAGCCATTTCTTTATCCAGAGCTTTGCTTGTTTTTGCCTTGTTACTTCCAAAATGGCCAAGGCAAACCCAAGTTTTTGTTTCAATGTAAAACCAAGTGCGATCTCGTAAACTGAATGAACTTAAACAAATCACAACATCGGGTCAGTGCTGTAACTGCTGAGTGCAATCGGTCGGGACGTGTGTTAGCAGCCACGAAATTCGCCGGTCTGTCGGTCGGGCTATAAACAGACGCGTCTGTAGGGGCCTTTACGTTGGCAGTACGAAGCTACGGCCCTCCGAAGGGCTCTCAGTACGCTGCAGTGGATTTCAAGTTATTCGTATCCTCCCGTTTACACACACACACACACACACACACACACACACACACACACAAAGGGAAAAGACGGAGGCAAAACGGAATGCACAAGGAAAAAAATTAATAACTAACGCATTGTCCTCCGTCAGGGGCCATGTGTTGATGTGACAGCATAAAATACCAAGAAGAAAGCTAGCCGCCGTAAGCATATCATTGCCCAAGTTGCTCTTAAAATTTACGGAACGGGTCTTATTGACCCCTTTCAATAGTACACAATAAAAATGACAATTTTGCGTATTTATGCTAATAACATTTGCTCTTGTGATATATATATATATATATATATATATATATATTTGACAGTTGCAGTTTCTCTACTTTCCTTGTGTCGAAGTACTCCCTCTTTTCAAGTCGCCTTTTCATTTCATCTATCCGTTTTGTTTTTCTTTTCCTTCCCTGCCTTGATAGATTTATAAGCTGACGATTTTTTAAAAATGTTTCACTATTTGGTGTTTCCGACTTTTTAATGTTACTTGACAATTATATTCATGTTTTTACGATCCAGGCTATCGTTGCCAAAATTATTTAGAAATGCATTTATATTTATTGTTGTTAGACTGTCGATTTTCATTAGGCATTTAACGTTCAAATTGAGAAATGTTCACTTTGTCGTTGTTTCCCACATTTTACACATATTTTGATAGATTTTCTGATTGCCTCTCATATTTATTATTTCTCTAATGATTCGTCTTTTAAGTATACAACTAGTGTTACTTACCCGCTTGCAAATGTGTTTCGTCCAACCCAATCCAGTAACGTGTTTTAATTTCATATTTTGACAGAGTAAGATTTGAGGTGAAAGGATATCAGTGATAAGGTTTACTGAAGATATTGCTATCCTGTGTGAAAGGGAAGAAATATTACTGGATCTGTTGATTGGAATGAATGGCTTAATGAGTACAGGTTATGGATTAAGAATAAATTGAAGAAAGACAAAAGTAATGAACAGTATCACAAATGGCAACAACGAGAAAGATGACATCATAATGTGGGATCACGAAGTAGAAGATATTAACGAATTTCAGTACCTAGGGGGCAAAATAACCCGTGATAGACGGAGCAAGGAGACATAAGAAGCAGACTAGCACTGGCAAAAAGGGAATCCCTGGTCAAGAGAAGTCTACTAGTATCAAACATAGGCCTTAACTTGAGGAAGAAATTTCTGTTGATATACGTATATAGCACAGTATTGTATGGTAGTGAAACATAGACAGTCGGAAAACAGAAAAAGAAGAGAATCGAAGCATTTAAGATGTGGTGCTACAGAAGAATGTTGAAAATGAGGAAGGGAATATATGGAAAACACTGACAAGAAGAGGGGATAGGATGATACGACATGTGTTAAGACATGAGGCGATAATTTCCATGATACTAGAGGGTGAAATACAGGTTAATAACCCTAGAGAAAGACAGAGACTGGAATACGTCCTGTATATAATTGAGGACATGAGTGGCAAATGTTATCACGACTTATTTTGCTACCTAGGTAGCAGCATTACTTACTTCGTCCATTTCGTGATCAGCAATTCTGATGTTAAGTTTCTCGCCGTACTTATTTTAGCTACTTCTCATAACTTTCGTCTTTCTTCGAGGAACTCTCAATCTACATCTTGTAATTATTCTTCAGTTCCACTGAAGATAGCAATGTCATCAGCGAATCTTGTCTTTGATATCCTTTCACCTTGAATTGTAATCCTGCTCTTGAAGGTTTCTCTGTCGTCCCGTATTATTGTTCTATCGTGGGTCTTGTACCTACATTTCGAACATCTTGCACCATTTGACATTGCTAAGCGTTTTTTCAGGTCGACAAATTCTAAGATCGTGTTTTTTTTTCTTCGGTCTTGCTTCCATTATCAACCGCAACGTCAGAACTGTCTCTCTGGTGCATTTACCTTTCCAAAAGTCAAACTGATCTAATAGGTTCCCAGTTTTCTTTTCCAAAAAATGTTCAAATGTTTGTGAATACCTAAGCAACGTAGTTTCATAGTTAATGCGCAATGATGCATTACAGTGTTTTCCTTAGGTATTGTTATTAAAATTTCTGTACATTAATTTTAAGTTTTTGAGAAGCTACTTTAATTTTCGACGATTACGTGAAATCTGTTCATTGTACAGCCTCACTAACTTCATTTGCAGTGCACGTGGATCGATTAACATTAGAAAAAAATAAGATTCCAATAACCAAGAACTTTACTAACCGTATTGGCTTACTGAACTCCTGACCATATTATTCATGTTATTACCAAGCTTTGCTCTAATTATAAAAATAATTTCGTGAAATATTTTCCAAGGGTGGGTTGTGTGTGATTGTGCTATTTTACCTAAATTTATACTTCTGTTTTCTGTCAGTGTGATGCTATTTTGTTATAAACGTTCCTGCTCTGATTGAATTTTATTTTATTGAAATGATAGACTTCGTTTTCAAGCTGTTAGTGGCATAATTGATCAAAAGATATGTTTCTCTTCAGGCACTTTTGTTTGTTGCAGACTCCACTGTTTGTTCATCAGGAAAGGATTTCCACTAATTTGTAATATATTAAAGGTGGCATTCATTTCAATTCTTCTTAAATCAAATCAAGAAACTATTCCTAGGTTTTTTAGGAACTGATACTTTTGTGACGGCTCCCAAACCCAAGGTCCTTGGCGGTACTTTTCGGGTAGCCACCACAAATTGTATAAAGCGTGGATAGTGACCAGGATGTAGCTATGTCTGTTGGCCGAAAAATAATCAGTGACAAGAATTGCGCCAGCTGGAATGAAGAGATAACTTATATTTATTTCTGACGAAACGTGCACCAGCAATACAAGTCCAAGTAATATCCAAGAGTAATCCGTGTACTGAGCCTAGTCGAATAGAATAGCAAATATCACACTGCAATGGTTTCGCTATAAACCCCACGAAAGGCTAGCAATAGACATTCGACAATAGACTGCCCGTCTCGGGGCCAGAGCTCCTCCTTATATGCAAAAGGCAGAGGGCGCTGCGAACCCGAGCTCAGCCACGGCGCGACCTCTTCCGTCGGCGGTAACGCGCTGAGACGCCGACGGCCGCGACAGGAACTGTGGCCAGCGATGTCACGGTCAGGGCGCGCGTGCGTGAGTTGGTTGGCTGGTTGGGTCCGTGGATACAACAGATACTACAAGCAGCTAAATAGAGGCTAAACACTAAGAACGTGTTATATCTCTGCTTCATTTGGTCACTGAAATCAACAGACCACTTGTCCTTAAACACTATATTTGCGACGCGTTTCGGGTGTAATTCACCATCAGAAGATTTTTTGAAATTCCTTATTGCATAGTATTGGGTCTGATAATTACATTCTCGATACGAGTTAACAAAGAGCGCCAAGTAATGGTTACGCTACCGTATCGGTGGACTCCATAATTTATTGCAAATAAAAACAGTAGCATGTGCTCGATCCACAGTCTCAAGATCTCTTTAAATAATGGACAGTTTCATGTTTAGGAAAGCTCCCATAGGACGTGGCCAGAAAGCTTAAATGTAGAAACTTAAAAAAAAAAAAAAATCATTTTCACATGAGTGTTGGACACATTTTGCCTAATGGTAAGGACAGCATATCAGACTTGGAAAAGAGTAGAATATAGAAAATCTTTTGAAATTGTGGCAAATCCCATATAAGGCAGTATGATAGGCAGTACCCACTGCTTTAAGTTCGAGAGTTAGAAAGATACAGGCTTAAGAAAGGCCGTAGTTACAACGTGCAACATGAAGCCCTACCAAACACCCAAAAAGGGAGGAAAATGAAAAATCTTGAAATGATCTTTCCTGGGAATGGAAGTTTGTTAGTATCAAACATCAGTCTGAATCTAAGGAAAAATTCTGAGAATGTACGTCTGTGGCACAGCATTGTAGTAGTGAATCATAGACTTTGGGAAATCTGGAAAAGAAGAGAATCGAAACGTCTGATGTGTGGTGTTAGTAGTACGTGAAAGGACACCGAAAGTCATGTAATAATATACGGAATGAGGAGGTTTTCTAAAGATTTGGCAAGGAAAGAAACACATGAAAAAAACAGGAAGAAGGGACAGAATGATGAGACATGTGTTATCAGTTAATAACCTCCGTAGAACTAGAGTTCACTATATTGCGTAAGAACAGTAGGTGAAGGCAGAGATTGGAATGCACCAGACAAATAATTGAGGACGTAGTGTGCAAGTGCTACTCTGAGATGAAGAGATTAGCACAGGAGAGGAATTCGTGACTGGCTGCAGTCACCAGTACCAACGATATATGTGTACGATGTAATGAGTATAAATGCAGATATTTCGATTGGTGACTAACGACGGTGTACTGAACAACATTGCATCAATATTTACGTAATTTGAAGATTAATAATTACAGATACTATAAGTTGTATGTTTTTAGGTGGGTAATACCTCCAAGTAAGTGTGGCGTGAGGACATCATGTCAGGTGTTGGTGGGGTAATGCATGGATGGAAAACGGTTAGTCTTTACTGACATTGGTAGTCCATTTAGTGATACAGTTATGACGATGTAGAAAACATCAGGTAGTAAATTATGTGACATGTTTGCGGGAAGACTGTTCGATGCAGAGAAAAAACAACTAACACACGGATGTGTGTACATATTAAGGTACCGCTTATTCCTTAAGTTCTTAAACAAGTCTATATTTGCCTTGAGAATGATATCAAATGTAGGAGGTATAAAGAAACTTGCATACTTTGCTTACTTTCATTCTATTATGTCTTATGGGATCATATTCTGGGGCAACTCATCAAACCGAGCAAAAGTTTTCAGGGTGTAAAAGCGTGTGATAGGAATCATTTGTGGTTTAAATTCAAGAACATCACGTAGAAGCCTGTTCAAGAACTTTGTATCCTAACCACTGCTTCTCAGTATATGTATTCCTTCATGAAATTTTTTGCAAGTAATACATTTCTATTTCCAACCAATACCTCAATACACAGTATCAATACTAGGAATAAGAACAATTTATATAAAGACCTAAAATAACTTACCTTGGTCCAAAAAGGGGTCCAATATTCAGGAACACACATTTTCAATAAATTACTGCCGGCCGCAGTGGCCGAGCGGTTCGAGGCGCTACAGTCTGGAACCGCGCGACCGCTACGGTCGCAGGTTCGAATCCTGCCTCGGGTATGGATGTGTGTGATGTCCTTAGGTTAGTTAGGTTCAAGTACTTCTAAGTTCTCGGGGACTGATGGCCTCAGAAGTTAAGTCCCATAGTGCTCAGAGCCATTTGCACCATTTGAACCAATAAGTTGCCAGCAACCATTAAAACCTTGGTTTCATATAAAGCTCGGTTTAAGCAGAGTTTGAAACACTTTTTGATAGGCAACTCCTTCTACTCCATAGACGAATATCTTAACAGAGACTGTTCAGCTAGCTTAAGTAAAAATATCTGTTAAATTTCATTTCTGACAGCACTTGGTCACAACAGTTAAGATTAGGTATTTTGGGTATGATAAATTTATTAATAGTGCATAACAATGTTTCATTCCGACAGCGTGTTAGTTCTGTAAATATTAGCAGTTCCAGTTTACTGCATTGTATTCACCTATTTCGACAATCTCCTGGCAAATGATCAGGGTAGCAAATATTATATTCAAATGTTTTATGATTTTATGTTATACTTTCTGACATGTTCCATAGCCACGATAATCATCTCATTTTTTGGGTCTACGGAACGAAAACTGAATCCAATCTAATATGCATACACGAAAATTTTCATTGAAAGCTATATTCTATGCTTGTTGTAGTGTTTGTTTTTCCATGAATCTTGTACGAACTTACAAGAAATGAATTAAGAGCTTTTCCGTTACACACCGATAAGAGCAACATCTTGTTTAGAATGTGGCTGCTACATTTAAACAAAGCTGGCTGTTAACAATTACTTTTACACGAAAGTGGTAGCTGTTGCCTGCATTAGTTGCGTAATTACTACTACGTTGTACATAATAAATTTGCAACGATATGTCTCATTTTTCTTCATTGACATCGGAAAGTTTCATGGGAGGAAGAAATAGTACATCAGTATGTGAATGTAGAAAATGAAGCCTCACACTCGCGTTACATTTGCATTTTATGAAACTCTGCAACATTGTTTAAACCACTATTTTATAATTTGTGTGTATGTAGTTGCCCAAAAAGTTGGCCACTTCTTTAAACGAAAATCAAGCTTTTTTCCACTGGACTCATTGTACTTTTAAACAATCAAATAAAATCTTTCATTAAATTTGTGATCTGCTCCTCACAAAGATCCCTTCTTCAAGTTTCTCATTATTTACTTTTTGAAATCTTGTTACCCATCACCATCTTCTTGAAGCGATATGGTAAACTGTTTCATTAATCCAGGATTGATGTAAAGAGGAGGTAACGGTATCATGAACAGGATTGGAGGGTTTTTCTCTCGGGCCTGTTGGTTACCTTTCAAAGATTACCTTTAGCTCCACTGTCCCACTGACAAATGAAACATGGGATTTTATGTAGCCGGGTTGTTGACCAAGTCACATGCCAGCTACTTTAAGTTCTCCTCTAATTGCCTAATAATTTTATTCGAATTTCACGTATTTCAGCACAGTTTCGAGATTTTCATAGTCTCTTTATGGTGTAGTGAATGGGCAATAGGTACTGAGACAAACAAATTTCATGTGCAAGTACACTTTTCAGGGTATGTTTGTCAACTCCATAAACAACCTACACTGACTTGGATCGTAAGTGATGTTAAGGAAATTCAATAAACACTCAATATCATAACAAATAGACCATGCAGTCTCTTCTCTGTTTCTGTACCAACAGAATGATACTCCGCGTGATAGATGTTTTGCTTCCAATCTTGACCAGGATAATTCGGCAGCGTATTTTGTCAGGTTCACGCGAGTTTAATAATTTACGTCCTTTTGACTTAATAATTCTAATGTAGAATCTTCTTTAGACTTGTATTGATTGCCGTCATTACGTTCATTTTCTGATTTCTATCCGTTTCAAATCTTCACGGACGGTAGAAGGAATTGAAACAGAGAGATATTCACTGTGGATAACTGGTGGTGAAGACTAGGACATTTTAGAATATTTTAGATCCCTCTTACTTTTTACGTTATGACCTTCACAACATTAACCATATGAAAAAAGACAATGATACTCATGATTTTGCGGCATTGATTATCTCTACCCGTTCTTCCACAGTCTTTCATCAAAATAAGCGTTGTAGAGATTTCTTACGGAGCTACTAACGTCGTGTCTTTGCTTAGCAATTACTTAGCTTCCCCAAAAACAACAGAATAATTTTAGGTTGTTTAAAACTTGTGGGCACTCATTTCTAAGAAACTGCAAAACAATATTTAACATCACAAGCATAACCTCACAACACCACAGCATGTCAACAATGAACTGAAGTTTTCACCTAACAGCCAGATGGGTATGAAAAGCGACGCCAATTACTTGCAATAAAATTTCTGTACGTGGAACTGTGATTTAAGAAAACGTTATTACTTGATCTGTGAAAAAAATTGTGCATGACCGGAAAAAACCAATAACAGATCCGAAATAGCGCAAAAATACTTCGGGAGAGCGAAAATTAGGCAGACATAAAATATCATGTTGCGTAGTGTTGTGAGCCAGAATACCGCAAGGAATACGACGAATAAAGAAACAAAGTAGTTATTTTATACTTCGTTGTCCGCCCCAGTAGCTGAGTGGTCAGCGTGACGGATTGCCGTCCTCTGGGCCCGGGTTCGATTCCCGGCTGGGTCGGAGATTTTCTCCGCTCAGGGACTGGGTGTTGTGTTGTGTTCATCATCATTTCATCCCCATCCGGCGTGCAGGTCGCCCAATGTGGCGCCGAATGTAATGAGACCTGCGATATGGCGGCCGGACCTGCCCCGCGAGGGGCCTCCCGGCCAATGACGCCAAACGCTCATCATCATATACTTCGTTTCATTGTTTCCTCATCTGACTAAACCTAGTTAATCACAAGAGAAGAGAACTTCGAGTGAATCCTTATTCACAGCTTTGCGTATTTTTAACTACGTAGACACATCTTTTTTTAGTGCAGCTTGTTTGAACTACAAACCCTGCTTGCATATGTGATATTACTTTTTGCGTGCACGACTACGTTCGACATACTAGTAACTGATGATTTCAGTAGTGAAGAGAAGAGGGGTTTAAAATTGAGAAAGAGAGAGAAAGAGAAGAGCTTTTTTGTTTCGTTGTACGAGGCGGATGTAATTCCAGAACCGACAAACCTTGCTGAAGTTTGCATAAGCGATGCGAAACGATCTGACTCGGTCTCTGCATGCGCTGAATAAAATATTGCACATTGTATGTGACTTTTGCTGCTGGTACTCATAACATCTACTAAATCCAGCTCTCTGTTGGTTAGGAGAAAAGCTAACGTACGACATTCCCTTCAATATGAAAGTGAAATACAGACATCTATGCCTTTCGACAAAGGAGACAACAGAATATTTTTTGCATCTGTCGACACACATGTAATATATTATTTGTCGATGCAGCTACGGCAAAAAAGTGAATAAGAAATTACCGACATAGTATATTAAGAAGAAGAAAAATCATTATTACAACGTTTCGTTGACACACTTCTTAACCATATCAGAAAAATGCCGCAAGAGGCAAAGCATCGTGACTACTGCTCACCGTGAATTTGAATGTCGCTTGGTGGCGTTGAGTGTACGTGACTCGGTGTGGAAATAAGCATCAAACGAAAAACCTACAAAGAACGAAACTTGTCTAGCCTGAAGAGGGAAACCAGATGGTGCTATGGTTGGCCCGCTAGATGGCGCTGCAATAGGTCAAACGGATATCAACTGCATTTTTTAAAATAGGAACCACCGTTTTTATTACATATTCGTGTAGTACGTAAAGGAATATGAATGGTTTATCCAGGGACGTCAGGTCCGGTGAACGTGCGGGCCATGGTATGATGCTTCGACGACCAGTCCACCTGCCGTGAAATATGCTGTTCAATACCGCTTCTACCGCACGCGAGCTATGTGCCGGACATCCATCATGTAGGAAGTGCGTCTCAATTCTGTCATGCAGTGAAACATCTTGTAGTAACATCAGTAGAACATTACGTACGAAATCAGGACACATTGCACTATTTAGATTGCCATCGATAAAATGGGGGCCAATTATCCTTCCTCCCATAATGCCGCACCATACATTAACCGGCCAAGGTCGCTGATGTTCCACTTGTCACAGCCATCGTGGATTTTCCATTGCCCAATAGTGCATATTATGCCGGTTTACGTTACCGCTGTTGGTGAATGACTCTTCGTCGCTAAATAGAACGCGTGCAAAAAATCTGTCATCGTCCCGTAATTTCTCTTGTGCCCAGTGGCAGAACTGTACACGACGTTCAAAGTCGTCGCCATGCAATTCCTGGTGCATAGAAATATGGTACGGGTGCAATCGATGTTTATATACCATTCTCAACACCGACGTTTTTGAGACTCCCGATATTCGCGCAATTTGTCTACTACTGATGTGCGGATTAGCCGTGACAGCAGCTAAAACACGTACTTGGGCATCATCATTTGTTGCAGTTCGTGGTTGACGTTTCACACGTGGCTGAACACTTCCTGTTTCTTTACATAACGTAAATATCCGGCGAAGGGTCCGGACACTTGGATGATGTCCAGGATACCGATAAGCATACATAGCACACGCCCGTTGGGCATTTTGATCACAATAGCCATACATCAATACGACATCGACCTTTTCCGCAATTGGTAAACGCCCCAAAAAATGGTTCAAATGGCTCTGAGCACTATGGGACTTAACTTCTAAGGTCATCAGTCCCCCAGAACTTAGAACTACTTAAATCTAACTAACCTAAGGACATCACACACATCCATGCCCGAGGCAGGATTCGAAGCTGCGTCCGTAGCGGTCGCACGGTTCCAGACTGTAGCGCCTAGAACCGCTCGGCCACCCCGGCCGCCCAGTAAACGGTCCATTTTA
Organism: Schistocerca serialis cubense; assembly: GCF_023864345.2. Classification (NCBI taxonomy): domain Eukaryota; kingdom Metazoa; phylum Arthropoda; class Insecta; order Orthoptera; family Acrididae; genus Schistocerca; species Schistocerca serialis. The sequence goes on along the minus strand of NC_064638.1, from coordinate 1,017,725,803 downwards.
ACACGGGCAATGTATCACGAAGCAAATACCGTCCGCACTGGCGGAATGTTACGTGATACCACGTTTGTGACTATTACAGCGCCATCTGTCACAGAGCCGAAAAAGTGGTCCAACTAAAACATTCATATTTCTTTACGTACTACACGAATATGTAATAAAAAATTGGAATTCCTATTTAAAAACCGCAGTTGATATCCGTTTGACCTATGGCAGCGCCATCTAGCGAGTCAACCATAGCACCATCTGGTTCCCCCCTTGAAGCTAGACGATTTTCGTTCTTTGTAGTTTTTTCGTTTGATACTTATTTCGTGAGATATTTGGCCCGGTCACTATCAATGGACCACCCTGTATAAGCAGAGCAGAGACGCACAGCGGATAATTGCAGCCGCGATACGGACCGCAACTGGAAGAGTCCACTGAAATAAGTGAGTCTGACAAATGGCAGATTGTTATGGCCCCTTCGTCTGTGAACCACCACCTGGGAGCGGCGTAGGTAGCCGGCTTTTCGCATAGTGCTGTTGTGAGCGTCTGTGGAAAGTGGTTGGAGGGCACTGAAAGCTCGAGTAGGCGGCAAGGCGTTGGTCGTCCACGCCTCTTCGCAGGACGTGTTGGTCGGACGCTTGGTCGCCTGGAAACCAGGGTAGGTGGCGTTCTGCGGATAATTTGACGATAGCGTACAATTGCAATGCAGGAGTCAGTGTTTCGGAGCACACCCTTCAGCGTGTAACGTAGGAAATTATTACGAGGTGTCATTTTGCATTGAAAGCGCAGGTTGCCGTCGAGCCGGGAGGAGAGCGGATTTTGGTTCTCACGATCGCACAGCTGACGCCGGCTACTGGGTCGAGCGAGCCGTTGTACTTGCTTAATGCTGAGTGCAGTAAGATACACATATTCTCTATGACTCTGAAGAAGTACTATTAAATATTAATGGATCTTTTTCATACTTAGTGCACCAAATTCTGTTGATAATAGTACTATATTGCTAAAATTTCAAATCAGCAGCTTTACTGCTTTCGGAGATATAAATTTTTACCTAAAACACATAATAGTCGTGCTGGCATTGTGAAACGAGTTAGGTACTGTAGTGTATCCATCCACAGTATCAAGTGACACTGCAACCGAGAGGATAGGTTCATATAATCCAATTTTCTGGAATTTTCATTGCCACAGATTTCTGGCATAATTAACAGTACATTGGAAAATTATTACTTCATTGTGTTTTGGTTGTGTGAATGTTTTAGAGAGACTGAGAGAGTGACTGGAGAACATCCGTAATGTGAGAATATGGTATTTTATTAAAACTATAAATATGAGTGAGAAAGTTGTGTAGTAGGGGAATTTGTGACGTATATAAGCTTGATTTTGCAAAGAGCAGCCAGAAGGGGCGTTGAGTATTAAATTTATTAGTAATTTATTTTGTGGAAAGGAATCGTATTTTGTTTTCATTAAATTTTATTTAGGTTCGAAACTACGAAATTTCTGGTCTAAATTACTTTTGGCAATCTGTTCGGCTGACATTAGAAATACCGCGAGCATAGAAGTGCTCGAGATAATATGATCGGCTGCTTTCAATTCTAGCCCATAGGAATGCATCATTTCCCGCGCGTTTGATGAGCGCTTTGTGCGTCAGATGTAGGAATCGAGATAGTCCCTCGGGAGCCGTCTTCTGGTTAACACCTGTGTTAAATCGCGCTGATCAGTTTGCACCTAAATGAAGAAATCCGCACATTTGATCGGTTCTCCTTTAGATGATGAAAAGCGACTACGGTGTTGAACATTTTAAGAAGTTTGAGCTTTGTGAGTTATTTTAGATTTCGAGTGTGAACATTTCAAGTCCGCGTGGCGTGTTTCGTGCAAATTTCGAGACATTATGGCTTACACTTCTATACAAGAAGACTACTGAGCGACTGACTGTGTTAACTCGTTAAGTAGTCGTGGGTCAGTGACTGTTTAGGACGTTTAAAACATCGGATCGGACTAATATCTTCTGACTTCTCAGTCAGTAACATTGCACAATTAGCGTCGAGATATTAAATAAGAACTTCATAGACATTCCCTGTGTTTTAAAGACAATAAAACAGCTTACAGGGAATCAAACGAATCGTGCAAGAATCCCGAACGCCTGATAGTTTAACTAACTTTCGGATGCTGCCCATGGACTGGAGTTATGTGGCCTTTATGTAGTAGGTATTTAGTCGAATTTTGTCAACGCTGCTTTTGTGGCAAAACTTTATTTTATTCTGTAATCCTATTGAATTCTTTTTCGGGAAATACTCTCTCGATCAAAAGTTTCCGATCACCCATCATAACTATGGATCTGTGTTTAAAATAGGGAGTTCTTTTTGAATATTCTATCATATACCCATTATGATAATGAAATAAGTGTTAACATTTGAAGACTAAGTGCCCCTGTTGTGTACCCGACTGGTTGTTCGCCTAGAGAGGTACTGATGAGTGTTTGCAACAACACTAGCGTGCCTTTTCTTAAGACAGCTCCATTCGAATAGGCCTCATTCCTTCAGCTGTCTATGTAGCAGTCAGTTCGCATTAGTTTACAAAACACTGTGTACATCTTTTAATGTGTTTGTAAACCGGAATATTTTAATATCACATTACCTCCTAATGGGACGTCAGCAGGGGATGGGAACTGAAAAACGTGCTGCAATTGAAGGTGCTGTAATTGTTGCTCTGCATCGGGAAGTCTATTCTAGCAAGACAATAGCAGAAAAAGTTGCCGTAGCCTATTCTACAGTGGTGTATATTTTGCAGTGGTTCAAGCAAACTGGTACCAACGCAGGTGTTTCGCGATTTGGAAGACTCGGTATAACATCGTACAGGAAATATCGGTCCATGTGTGTACAGAGTAAATTTCAGAGGAGCCCGCCCGGCTAGCCGTGCGGTCAAACGCACTGCTTTTCGGGCGGATTAATGTCGAGGTTCGGTGTGCCGGCCAGCCTGTGGATGGTTTTTAGGGCGGTTTTCCATCTGCCTCGGCGAATGCGGGCTGGTTCCTCTTATTCCGGCTCAGTTACACTATGTCAGCGATTGCTGCGCAAACACTGTCTCCACGTACGCGTACACCAAAATTACTCTATCACGCAAACATTGTCTGGTTTGAGACGTTCCCCACAGCGTCCACTGGGGACCGAACCGCACAATAACCCTGGATTCGGTGTGGGGCAGCGGTCGGGTGAGCTGACTGCTGTATCCTGTTGTGGGGTTGTGTACCACTGAGGGCTACGGCGGGGACGAAGCCTCTCCGTCGCTTCTAGGTCCCCAGTTCGATACATACAAACTGCAGAGGACTCGTACTGCATCCGAAATTGGCGAGAAAGAAAGAGTAAGCGAGAACCGCCAATCTCTGTCTCAACAATGCAACGACGTTGCAGTGAAAATTTTTTAAAGAGATGCATAGCGGCCAAAACTCTTTAGTACGCAAATAAAATTAGGTGAAACAATTTCAATGGGCACAGCAGCACAAAAACTGGAGTGTACAGCAATTGTCCAAGGTGTTATTCACGGACGAATCTAAGTTTGAAGTATTTGGAAGCCGTCGTAGAAAGTTTGTTCTCCGGATTTGTTTAAAATGTTCAAAGGTGTGTGAATTCCTAAGGGACCAAACTGCTGAGCTCATCGGTCCCTACACTTACACACTACTTAAACTAACGCATACACCCATGCCCGAGGGAGGGGCTACGCAACCTCTGACATGGCGCCTCTAACCGTGCGGCTGCTCCGAGCGGCGTCGGATTTGTGGAGAAAATGTGAAGAGTAATGTGTGACACCCACGGTGAAGGATGATGGAGGGTTGGTCACGATGGGGAGATGTTTTGCAAGTGATACAGTAAATAGTCTAGTGATCATTAATGGAACATTAAAGAAGGAAGGATATCACAGGACACTGATCAACAATGCAGTTCCATCTGCCAACTGACTTGGGATTGTTCTACAGCAGAACTGCGTTCCCAACCATACTTCTAAACTGTGCAGACGTTATGTCAGTGGAAAAGAGAAACATGGGGAACCGAAGAATATGATTTGGCCAAGTCAGTCACCTGACTAAAATCACATTGAACTCTTACGGGATGAACGTGACAGGGAAGTCACAAAACCCAGATCACCCAGTACTGAAGGTCTATGGAATAATTTTCAGCGTTTTGGACTGCAGTATTTGCAAAAACACTACAAAATCTTATCTCCAGAATGACAATAGTTTTCGAGTAGCAGTTCTGAGGGCAAAGTATAGATACTTGAATAGGCTAAAATAGGATATTTTTGTTGGCCTGTTTAGTTTATACGATGTATATATTTATTAAAATAAAGTATATATCTTTTTTTCATGGGTGGTCGAAAACTTTTGACCGGTAATTGTCTGTTCCCACCCTTCAATTACGAGGGGCTTTTGGGACCTGGTATACAATTTCCCTTTGAGAATCCAGTGTCCTCTTAGCTACAGTAGTAGGACAACTTCCCAGGTGGTGTCGGTACTTCAAAGCACCATTTCTGTCACGCAAACCCTTCGTAATTCTGGGGATTCCACACCGATTTTATCCTCTTCCACTGCATCAGCCACACTGTAAATACTCAGCAAGCGTGCCAGTACCACCTTTCGTAACAACGCCACACAGTGAACCCGCTTTAAACCCAGAATCCATGGTGTGGTCGCTGCACAAGAAGCCCACGGTCCGGTTACTGCCGAGCTTAGCGCAGCCTGATCTCCGGATCTGGCAGGAGGATATGCCGCGAAGACTTGGCAGCCAGTGAAAATCTCGCTGCCCTGCTATCCTTGTATATTGCTAATGAGGCACTTGAAGAGGGGCGGTGGGATACGGGTGCTCGTGAATGTGGGTGGGAGGAGAGTTAGAATTGGCTCGCACACAGCGCGGATTTGTAAGTGCGGCGCTAAACGCCGGTTCTACGCTCGAGTGGGGGGCTATAGAGGAGGATACGGGCCTCTCGGACGTGGAACATAGGGTTGCGGTAGACTGTAGGAGGAGAGACCGAAGGGAGAAAGAAAAAAGAGATAGCCACGGAAAAAAACGGGAGAGGGGAGAACGAGACAGAGAAGCAGGGACGACGTCACCCGTGGGTGGAGTTGTGAAGGCATCCGACCGCAGATCTAATAAAACAGCTCTCGCAGGGAAGAGAAGGTAATTACGGGTTAACTGCGCCGAGGGAGAAATGCTCAGTGATATAGTGGGCGATTTTAATTGGCAATGACCACCGTCCATTATAAGAACACGTAATGGGGAGGAAATTGTATTCTTAGCGTGTCGGCGACTCTGTTGGCCGCCAGGTTTGAATCAGCGGCATTTCAAGGGTCGTCGCACCACTACCGCGACTCAAATGTTACTGCGGCTTTAAATAACTTTATTTTAAACTCATTTAAAAGCTCTCTCTCTCTCTCTCTGCTTCCTCCCCCATCTCTCTCTCTCTCTCTCTCTCTCTCTCTCTCTCTCTCTTTCACTCGCTCCCTCATCGCCAGGAGCGTATTTTTGCTTCCTTCATGCCGCTTTTCATTTTTATTTTCTTTCTGCATTTTTTTGTTTTCGCTCTTTTGCCTCTCGTTTTCGAGCTACCAAAGAAGGGGCCGTCGTTTTAGAGGAGTGAATATTTGTAGCTCGCAAAAGCGTTGTAAAGTCCTTGCTTGCGAACATACAGAAGAAATTGAAAGGAAATTTGAAGGCCGCGCAAATTCGTTGACGCTCATAATAACTCCAGTTCAGTTTCCTGATAAATAATTAATGGAGGAGCTAATAACTCGACCCCAACTGCACCATTCGCCGAGTAAAATCGTGCTCATTTCCTCCGAATTTTCCAAAGCAAGATTCCTTTTCATTACCGCACGTTCCCCAAAAATAATTTAACTGAATTCCAACGCATTCTGTTCCGTAAAGGACGGAAGTATTTAAGTAGGCAACGTTAATTCAGTGAAACGAGCCTTTGTGCCTGCTTCGCAAAGAACCCATCTTGTTATGCATTGTTACTAGTTGAGGATATCGTTGAAAACCTTGTCAACGAATTTAAAGGAACCACAATGGATAGACTACATAACGAATTCCATATTTATTCCAGTGTTAATCATATTAATCATAGAATATATTTCTAAAACTATATTTACATGTGAAATTGAGGTACTTTAACAATGGCCTTGAACGATCTTCTATGCAGAATCCAATTTACTCTTCTACCAATACATTTCCTCCAATTTTGTTCTATTTCTGGGTCATAACTTCTTACATAACGTATTCGGTATCCACATTCGTCTATAATTTCCATAAACTTTCTTTTCACCTTCTCTTATTCTTCTTCTTCTCCTTCTTCTTCTTTACTTCTTTCTGAAACGTTTCTACTGATGCGGTCGTCCACAAAGCCTCTTCCAAGCTTCTCTATTCTCCCCCAGGCTGTCATTCAGTATTTCCTGCCAATCTCTTCGGTTCACATCATCCTTCACCTTGCCTCTCCATATAGTTCGCGGCCTTCACACTGATTCTGTCCTCTCTAGGGCTCTTCTTATACGTCTTTCATATCCCATTCTTTTAACGTGACCAAACCATTTAAGCCTCTTTCTATCAATTGTTAATTTTAGGGGACTTGTTTGAAGGGTGTTTTGTATTGTCTCATTCCTCTTCCTGTCCCTTCTCGTCTTCCACAGAATGCTTCGTAGAACGTGGATCTCAGTTGCTTATATTCTGCTCCATCATTCAGAGCCATAAGTCAAAATTAGCAGACAATATGATCTTTGCCTTGGCAGATATTTGCCTATTTCTTATACGTCCGACACATTGTAATAAAATTTTGAACAGTTTTCCATTCTCTGCGAAATTTCATGCTTGATGTTTCCTTTCTTGGCGAATTTGCTTCCTAGATACTTCAAATCGTCTACTTCTTTAATAATTTTTCCATTACAACTTACATCCTGAATATTTTTTCATTTTTCCTGCTGATTTTGGTTACCTCACTTTTTACTGACCTTATTTCCGCGCGTACTTCTTTAATTTCTCTCTGCCAGGTATTTAATTATTCTTCCAATTTCTGCTCATTTTCTTTCTAAATCATCATATCGTCTGCATATGCTATGATTTTCGCATTGCCTGTTGTTGAACCTTGCCGGACTTTCCTTATGATGTCCACGAGTATACAAAAGATCACTGGTGAGTGCACACTCCCTTGACGGACCTCTCTGTCCGTACTAAGCTATTCTGATCTTTTGCCAACTATTATAACACAATCCTGGTATTTGTGTACATGATTCTGATTCTGAGCTGCATTCCTTTTGTTAGTTCCAGTTGATTCATACCCTGGCATACGTCTTCTCTTCTAACGGGGTTTTTATGTTCACTTATTTGCAACATGTTCCATAAAAATACTTCAAATACTACTTGCATGTATGTATTGTGTGTATGTGTGTGAAATATTTGCGTTGTATGATGATGATGATGATGATGATGATGATGATGATGATGATGATGATGAGGAGGAGGAGGAGGAGGAGGAGGAGGAGGGAGAGGGTGAAATCCGGTGCCGGCACATAGCTTACTCCTCGCAAACAGCACCAAGGGGACCGCCAAGCTTAATTTCCCCCGATGGACGGGTCACCATCGACAGTGTCACATGACTTCACTACATGAGAGACTGCAGAGAGGTTTGGTATGTAAACAAGGACACTGGTGGAAGCCTGGTGATCAGGAACTTTACGCCACCACCTCTGCTCCCCTTGCCGGCCAAATACTGGCAGTGAAATTTTTCCACCACCACAATTCGAACTGACTTACCGCCGGATCGGCCGCCACTGCACAAGCGTGCATTAGCGACCTCAGCCACGGAGGCGTGTTTCCTATCACTGTGATAAGCCTTTCTAATACTTAAGAATGCAACTACAATGTCTTCCCCAAAGTCCCATTTCATTTCTTCAACCTGTCTGGTTGTAAGTATGGCATCTATAGTTGGTTTTGCAAGTCGAAACCCTTGTTGTTCTTGTCTTAATTGTGGCTCTGTAGTATTTCTGATTTTCCGCAAAATTATTTTTCCTTAAATCCTCACACAGTGCCACATTAGTGCTATTTCTGTACAGTTCTCGCAGTGCGTCATGTTACCCTTCCCAACGATGGATGCAACATATAATTGCCTTTGTTCATTAATCAGAAATCCTTCCGTATGTCCATACTATCCTCAATCCGATAAGTCCTGCTGGTCTCATCGTTTAGACTGTGATGTTGTGTACTCGAGAAGTTTTGTCATTTTTCATTTGTAAAACGCCCCTCTCTGCATCCAACATCTGCATATCTTCTCTTTCTGTTTCATCAGTAATAGTGATACTTCTTTCTTTTCGCTCTATCTCATTACGTGCACTTCTTTCATCCTGCCCTGTCAAAATGAAAGTGAATTTTAATAAGCACCTTTCAGTCTCTCATGCTTGTTCAGAATTAATTTAAAAGGATCTTTGAGTCTTATTCTGACTTTCATTTAATTTTTGTTATAGATCTGATGTTATTAGTAGCTGAAATGATGTTGTATATAAAGGAATATATTAAACAATCTAGACGACTTTCTTTGCAAAATACCCGCAGTAATGGTAGATTAATTCATTACTTTTGTTTCATGTGTCAGCAAATGGCTAAAAAAGAAGAAGAAGAAGAGGAAGAAGTAAAAAGATTTTTGATCCTTTATCTCTGTAACTAAATGTAATGCAAGTTTAAATAAGTTCTCTCTTCTTGACTTAAAAAAGTTTCATGTGCAAACGAATCTTCGTAACATTCGCAGTTTAAACAAGAAAAGATATAACTAATGTGATAGATGCTGCCTACATCATATTAGTGGTGCGTCGATCTGAATTACAGCAGCGAAGAAACGAATACAACAGCTCTTTTGTTGGTAGTGCAAATGAATACGTACAAAAGAGACAATTAGGACGGCTACAAATTCTATATCATCACGTCACTTACACAGTTCAGAGGCAGTGGGGCCTCCAGAGAAGACTGTACAGTTTATTTTCTGAAATTTCGCAGAGAAATTGGACAGAACTAATTTGTGTATTTGCTCTGCGACTTTAAGCTCTTAAAGTGGTGCATTCTTCTGTTTAATTTTCAGGAAAAGGGAAGTGCTTCGTTTACTGTACTATCTGATAACTTTCTCTGCTTCCTAAAACAAATCTCAACTATGGACGCTAACTTATCCTGGTTAAAAGAAAAAAATATCTTCGCAGTGTCTCATTCTTTTAGGGAAAGTGATACTGTTGATGGTGGTCAGTCAGTCGGGTACGAACGTTACGTTCGGCGGCCCTCTTGGTGCTAGTTGAGAGGCGCAGATTATGTGTCGGCATAGGATTTCACCCTCTATTTCTCCTATGACATCATCAACGACACAAAACTACACAACATGTGCTCTCAACAGTCCCCTGCACTAAACAGTTACACTTCAAACACAACATACACACTTTATAAAGGAAAGACACCCAATGGGCGTTAGCGCTATGTTTACCCAATACGTTCTTCGTTAACTGACTAATTAATTATAGTCAAACAATGGATCCGAAAAATGACTTATATTACTGGTTTTCTTTTAGGTTTCAGTTGCCTAACGAGCCAGTAGAGTATCTCTCAGCCCAGAGACGAGAAGCGTAGCGAACAATTTTCGTAAAATTATTCACAACGTCCAACAGGAAAGCATTGGGAGCGGATTTGCTCCCCTGGGTCTTTCTTGCCCACTGTACTCTGCGATTCCACAGCACGGACGTAAGATGGTACCCAGTAAAAAGTTTTTAAGTAGATTACCTCTGCTCGAGATCCTGGTGAAAATTTATCTTCATTGTACATTCAGGAGTTAACGCCGGCGTATATTTAATCACTTGCAACTGCTAATTCAGTTATTCACTGCTTTTCAACTTTTACGCTAACCAACATTCATGAGAACGGATCGGTTGCCTCAAGCAAAGACAAGGAGATCTTCAATGTTTAGCTGGCCATGGAGGTATTATGGGAGCCGTAAAGCATCATTAATCATTAATGAAACATGTGTACACGCTTTATAGTGGATGAAACACCGAACTGACTTACTATTGTAGTTTTCGATAGAAAATTCGAAATAGATACTTCACGAGTTACGATCTCTTGTTTCTGAAGTGTTTCTTCAAAATTACGAACTTTCTTCAGTAGTGACTTTCATTACATTGCTTACATGCGCTCTTCTCGCACCACATTAGAGGCACCTGCCCCAGTTTGCGTGAGCACCGTCAAAATTTTACTTAAAATGTACCTGAATATGCTGTGGGGAGTAGAGCCAGCCAATAGTAAGCTTAAGTCTCTAGAATTCGACTGCTTCTTGAATTGTCATTACTTAAAGAGATTTGTTGATCTTATTATAGATACGAACTGAAGTTTCATATTGCTTCAATATGTAAGCTTCAAGTGCAACTGTAAACACTTTAAGACCCTCACGATAATGTACGAGTATCAACCCTCTTGCTGTAAGAATGTTTTTGGTTTACCTTAAACTCTTTATGACAACGAAAGAGCTCCTTTATTCCCACGACCGTGGTGCAAATTCACAGATTTTTCGAAAAAATATATCAAGAGTTTAAAGGAACTTTTAGGCCAAAGTGGCGTTTTGTCTTCGTATCTGTAAGCATAGTAGCACATGCGATTAAGGATCGTACTACAAATACACCAGTGCCACTGCGATTATGCCTTCTCGTTCTATGGCTTTCACTTAATCCGCTATTCTGTGTATACGAATACGTGCTAAGCTGCACCATGGCGTGGATCTTTCGTAAAACTGGATTTCCATTTAAGTAGGATGTTGAACAAATTGTCAGGGCGCAGGACGGAAAGGGTATTCCACTTTTAGAAGCATCGTCTATAGTTAAACGCGGTATTTTTCATAATAATCTTCAGTTTTACCATCCACGTCATTAAAAGCTGGCTTCAGTTTTTCTGCGTTAGTGTATGAAGCGTGCGAATTCTGCTTCACAATATGGTTTCATATTCCATTCGCTTGTAAGCAGAAATACCTAATGATGAAAGTAGCTTTTGCATAATGTTTCATTGCGAAGAGAACATACCTCGATGAAACATGTACCATACATAGCAAGAACTGCTACATTATGGTAAAGAAGGTAATAAAGAAACGATACTTTTGTTCCAAGACAGTAATCGGATTGATGTAAGCACTGGCAAAAAGCATATTTTGGAACACCTAAAGCAACTTAGTTCAACCACATTTACTCTTAGAATAATTGTAAATCGTGGGGAGAGACAAATAGGAAAATTGACATCTTTTGCATGTTTTCATACAAAAATGTTCTATGGAGTAATGTTCTGGAGTAAATCATCTTGAAGAAAGAAAGTCTTCATTTGCTAAAAACGTATTGTAAGAATGATATGTGTTGTTGAGTGGTACTTAAGATAGGTAAATAAATTGGTGAAATCAGTGTGAAGTGAAGAAGAAATTAGAAAATAAATGAAAAACTTAGTTTAGTTTAATGGAATTACACACTAGCAAACAGCGGACAAAGCAGCAGTGGCAACGGCCGGCGCTTGAAGTCAGCACGTTCAGGAGAGAAGAGAAGCGGAAACTGTCGATTCAGCCGTCAGGGCATCGCCCGACCGGCTCACGTGTTTCTCAATTGTCACATGTGTTCAAAGGCCCTCTCCTACATTCCAAGAGCCAATGACCGACATTAAGAAGATTCTTCGAGAAGCTTTTCAACGTGCCAGAAGAGGCAATGACCGTGAAGTCGTTCACCTCCAGTGAACTGAAGTGAATAAATACGCGAGACGCAGTGGGCCCGACGAGAAGAGTAGCAGTAGTTTTCAGTCAGTTTCGGTGTTGAAGACCGTCATGCAAGAAGAGACTACATCATAAACAGACGCACCAAGTCCGCCGCTGTAATGGAATAGCAAGCAGCAGCCTCGCCGCCAGAAGACAGAAGTTAGAAGCTATTTGAAGACTGATTTTTACGTACCCGGGTGACTCGTGAGGACGGGAAGGAGACGGCCTCACATCAGCAGTCACCTGTGAGCTGGGATGAAGATCGGACAGCCGAAGACTGGCAAGCTGGAGTCCGTTGTTCGAGTCCGGGACACTGGCCTTCCCCCACCGCGCCGCTCCGCTGGCCGACGCACAACACACGCGGCCGCTTAGAGAAGAGAAACAGTGGGACGTCACATCCAAGGTATCACCATTCGATGCACGACTTTGTGCTCAATAATTAAACGGGCCACCTCGCACTGCGCGTCTCCAGTCAACTGGGCGAGACGGTGACACAAGATACACACCGCCACGCGTAATCAGACGCCGCCGCTGCTGCAGCAGAAGGCTTCGTAAACGACACAGCTGCCGCTCTCCGAGCCAGAACATCCAGTAAGGGAACAGTTGCACAAAACTTTCAATAAAAGTTATCTGATGTAAAAATGCTGTTTCATTCTACCTCATACCCGAGCCAAGGAAGAACCCACCCTGCCCACATGTTGTTAAGAGAGAGAAATTAATTTATTTAGTATTTTCACCCTGACATAATGCCCTAGAGTCAAATGCCCTTTGCAGTAATGCTCATCCTGACAATTGACTAGCATCAAAAGAGAAAACCCAGTTACATTTAGTGACAGAAGTGCTACAGTGTTGCTCACACGTAATCATCTTGTAGACATATGTATAAGGGCTTAGGCATTTTGACTACTGATTCATAGTATATTTATTCCCTCATGAAATTTGTTGTAAATAATCCCCTGCAATTCAACAGGGACAATGATGTACATAATTATATAAGTTTCCGTTTGAGGGCACGTCTACGATGCAGGTGTATAAGCACCACCATATAGGCAAGGGATTAGTGTGGCATTAGTATCTTTCTGGTGTGCGTGCGGTAAATACGGAAACGTGAAATATGGCGACGCTATTACCAAATGCGACCAAACGAGACGAACGTGTTGTTGTTACTATCTTGGCTGCTGAAGGACAACTAATTGAGATACCTATCAGAGAATGAAGAATGCACTTGGGGCAGCATTCCTGTCGAAAACCACCGTTGTGGAATGGTGAGGCTAGTTCCATGCTGACCACGATTCGACACAAGACGCCGGTAGATCTGGCAGGCCAACCTGATTCATTACAGAGCAGTCGAAGAGGGAGAAACTCGAGCACCTGCCCTTTGTTCTCGATCTCTCCCCATGCGTTCATAACACTTTCGGTCCCTTAAAAATGCCTTAAAGTGTCAACGATTCCTGTTGGACGAAGATATGCACCAGGCAGCTACGGTCTTCGTCGAGCAGCAGAACAAAGTGGATTACCACCCCAACAGGTGCGTCAGTGGGACGTTTTTCTCAATTCTAACGGCGATTTTGCCCGACTGACAGGCGTGTTCTGGACTGTACGGCCTTAGATCGGAAACGTTTTAATCGCGCCTGGTACAATAATCCAGAAAAACTGACAGTCATTACTCACTGTATGGTTTTCTTTAACATAAAAAGAGATGGATAGTGCTTCAACCAAAATTTTTGATCACTTGACCAGTGACATGAAATGTCTAACACACAATAAAGTAAATCTGAATATAAACTGAAAATTTTTTCCTTTGCAACTGCTTCACTTCTGCTGACATATTGCCAAGGCTGTTTCGAGTACGCTGCAGAAGTTTCCATGCGTAGCCCTTACGCATCCTCCATACAGTCCTATACTTTTGGAGCCCCGAAGAAAGACATTCGTGGCCGTTGATCTGATTCGGACGAAGAGATGCACGACTTGATGCAATCATAGTTCCGTAGGCAACCGCAAACGTTTTTCCCTGAAGGCTTTTCCGTCTGTATTGCTTTCATTTGACTTTCCCTTACACATGCTCAGTGTGCAGTCCGAAGATAATATTTTTATTATTGTGTTTCTTTTGTTCATTATCATATTTAATTAGACTCATCTTCTACGTGGTGTAGTTACCACGTACTGCTATTTCTTGAAATTGTCAACTTTTTCAGGCACAGTGCTTGTCCAGTATTCGTGACAGGAGCCGGCGCCTGAGTCTAAATTGCCTGCATTAAGGTGGGATGTAATGGAAAATGTAAACATTTATTTAAAAAATAATTACTGCCATATTTACTAATGTACAAATTTAAAATGTTGCATATGTAAAGCGAAAGAGTTGTGTTTTAACGAAAAAAAATGTGATAAAATGTGCAGGTCTAATATTGTGCCAGGAATTTGAATTTTTAATTTTTTATTGTCTTTTTTGTAAAAATCCATAACAAAAATTTTAATAATGGAATTAATATGAAAATTTTATTGTAGTGTCCTGAGAAGGTTATAAGACCGCTGAACTACATTTATTAATTTATGGTACAAACTGTATCATTAACAGAGTTTTTAATTTTGCACACCCAAAATTAACGTTTTTCTACCTACAATCATCTAAAAATCAGAATTTAATTGCAGGTTCTTGTATTTTTTTTTAATTTTAGGGAGACAGCAACATGTTGCGAACAGTCCCTGAAAATTTCGTAGCATTAGCGCACATAATTTTTGAGAAAAGGCTTTTAATAACGTAAAAAAATATGAAACAGAGAAAATCAAGTTCAAAGATTTTCTTCTCATACTTCTACAGGAAATAAGCTTACCCCAGTTTTAAAATCCTCCATACTGATACTCCTCATCCTCCAGGTTTCTCCTCTCTCCTCTTCGAATCTGCCTGGCCTGTATTTGCAGGTAAGACACTGCTATGTTAGTTTTCTTGACCCTACTTTCGTCGATGGTGTAAAATGCTTTTATTGTAAACACACCAGGATCTATACCAACTCTCCTCAGCACTTAAATTCTGCCATTATTTCCGACCCCTATTCTGAGTGCTTAAAGTCCACAGACCGTCCTTTTTGAGCATCTAACTCAAATTAAATTATTGAAGCTTTCATTTGCATTTTGTGTGAAGACACTTCCTCAATAAATCAGGGTTTGCAAGAAACCTGAATGTGGGCTTAATTGCATTCATAACAGGTTCTGGTAATGACTGTTTATGTGAATATGTCTCACTTCTGTTGTTGAACTTACACCAATCGTCTTTCGGACACAAGATGGAGGCATGTTCAGGAAACCACACAATAAATTACCTAATTCCCTGCCCCGTCCAAGGCATCTCAGAGCATGTATGCTAACCTAAAATTGCTTTCATAGGTACCAGTGTCAGTTTATTTGGAGGAGGAAAATGAAAATTCATAGCCACACAAATTACAAATTAATTTAAAATCATAAAGTATTCCCACTCTTCTTTCTTCAACAACAATCATGCATTCCGTATTTTTACAGATAACACATGAACATGAACAATTTATAGCCTGGCAGATAAGCTCTAAATCAAAGTCTGAATCCAGTGGAATCCATATCAATGTAATTCACACAACTGTACAATTCTCCTGTCCCAGCTGAGAGCTTACGTTCCTCATTTCGAAATGCGTATTCTTTTTGTTGGTAAACCGGTTACCATAAAACCTCCGTTTCCTAAAAACAGTTTTTCCACCACCCATTATGCAGAAATCTTGACTTCCACGCAAGGGTTTGCGAATTCAATCTTCCACCTCCTGTGTTAGTATTGTCAAATTGTAAGTAAACCACATGCAAGAAAGTTTTCAGGCAGATATTTAGATATCAGCCAAAGATATTGAAAGAAAATAGCCTTCACACTACAAATATTCCGCTGAAGAAAGCAATTAGCCAAATGTCGGAAAAGATGGGAGTCTGGCCGCCAGTGCAGAGTTTATCAGATTAACAATTTAAAGGCATTTCTAAAGCTGCTATCACTCTACAATTCACACGCAACATAGGTTAAACTGTGTAGGTCAAGAAAATAACATTTTTGAAAAATCATTTTTTTTTTTGGACCAAAATCCATTACATCCCCCCTTAACGCATATTGTTATAAATTCTCTGAGTGTCATTCTGGCATGGGATTAATTGTTATGCCTCATGGTTAGAGGCTTGAGTAGTTTTATTGCTTTGGTGCACTACTTGATATAAGAAAGATGTCTTTCTTTGGCATAAATATTTTCTTGGTCTGGCAACTTCTACTGCCAGCTCCTCTCTATCTTTCAGCACTTTCGTGAGAGACGTGTGTATGATGTGAAATAATGAAGTTTCACGGGTATGAACTGATTACATTTTTAATCTATAACACGTTGTGCAAATAATAAAATGAAGAAATAATACGTAAAATAGAAGGGAAATACTGAATGCAAAATCATCGCCGTTGGCGCGTGTTTGTGATCAAAGATCTGAAATGAAGTTGTTGTCGAAATACTGAAGATAAAAAGCACAGAGATAGTTTTAGATGATCCTTTTTTAGTCTTAAAGGTGTCACTTAACTGAGATTTGTACAAATGACTTTAGCGACTAGGCAGTTTTATTCAGATTACTTGTCTTAGTTCTAACTGTGTTAAACACAGGTAATCTATACGGAAGGGGCATGATAAGCAGGTCACTGTTGTTTACGCGGCAGGTTACCATCGGTGCAATAAAATAGCGAATCTATTGGATTCTAACGTCCCAAAGAGAGTTGAAGTCTTCCAAAACGCCAGTCTCGCTTAGTTGATAGCCTTTGTCGCTTAAATCGCCCCGATCCAACCGTAATTCGTACCGGCTGCTCAAATTGTCGACGCTGAATTCTACTTGGCAATTCTGAAATGGTTGCTGCCATTCACCCACAGTATCTCGACCAGTTGCAGAGCACTGGAAGGTGATATACTTGCAACACTACGATGCCCGCTGCGGGTCGTATACAACTTGTGAGATACGAGCCGCTTTACCGGTGCCACACATCCACAATTCTCCTCGGATCTGCCGCTTTCAGACATTTTTGTTTTACCATTTCAGAAAAAAAATCCCTCAACAACACATTTGACAGAAGTCATAAACATTCAAACACGCGTAACATCGATTCCTAGAAGAAACTTCCGCGGACTGTTTCTGTCACATTATAAACGCCGCTAAAAGTAGTAGCGATTATCTTGAAGCTGAATAATTTTCATTGTATGTTCTTCTATTTGCTTCTTGGTACTACGCACCTGTTAAACTCCCCGTATGTGTTAAATTTTGATACATGTTAGAGCTATTTTCCTGGAAAGAGCTATGTTCGGAGAGACTGTGTAACTCTTTTTACTATGTCAGTAGAATTTTTGTACTGCAACCTCCAAATTAATGAAGTGGCCATACCCTTATTAGTCTTTCTACTACGCTATGTCAATTTTGTAGTTCTTCAGTTTCTGAAAAATTTAAGTCCTGTGTTAATTAGATATTTTTGAAAAACCATGATTTGGCACAACAGCTTTATGTTACTTAATAAAATCCGTTATAAATAAATGAAAGAGCATTCTTCGATATCTATATGCAGTGAAAAAGGCCGTAAATAGGAAAAACGAAGACAAACCATAAGCAGCCACGCAAATAAAAGAATTGTCACATGACCTATACTTACAAGAATCATCAGTTACTGCACATGCTTCCCGTCGCTATCATTTGTATCAAGATCAGCGTTATATATCTTATATATGCATAAACCAATATGTTAACAGCACGAAGCACCTTGCCAGGGTGCAGCGGTATTTGTCTTGTATCACAAAAACAACTCAAATATTGTAAACCCATCCCAAAGACACTTTCTATGGATAAATGAATAGTCATATAAAGTGTACGTTATGTCAACATAAAGTTTGAAAAGTGGAATACAGAAATCTATATAAATTTCGACATGACCATGGAACAGATGAAAATCAGTATTTATTATAATTCTTAATTGCAATGAGAGTGCTAGTGCATAATTACGTTACACAACATAACTTGTTGACAAACATGTTAGGTAAAATCCAAATGTGCAGTAAACAGTGTATCCACGATACTTTTGTATATCATTTAACAGGATATATATTTTGTATCAGAGTAATTGGTTGCCTTAAACTAACATATAGTTTTACAGTGAAATGGAATTAGGTGATGAAGGAATATATAACAGCTTAACAACGAGATAGGGGGTCATATTTATGTAGAGTTATATTACCTTTACAGTTAAAAGAATTGTGTACAAAAGTATGAAAGTAAGACACTAAAATGTGCCAACTACTTAGCGTCTTAACAGTTTAAATATTTATGTATCTAAACAAACTTAAATATCAGGACAGTGCTACATAAGTAGGAAGACTGAATATACAACCTTGTCAAAATTCCACAGAACACTTATAAACAATACGAAGAGATATAATACAACTGTAATGTGTATGCAAAACTTTTGTTGATTTATGATGAAGCTATACATCACGAATACATTAAACTAATTCACTGTATGATACATATTGTATAATGAAGGGAGTGAGTTGACTTAATTCCTTTTACTCCGATGTGGAACATAGGGCACATATTAGAGCTCTCCATCTGACCATGTTAGCTGCCATCTTCTTGATGGTATATGTTGCAGACCTCTTCTCAGGATGTGTCCAGTCCATCTCCATTTCTTTTCTTTTACGGTTATCTCAGCTTTCCATGGTTGGGTGCGTTGCCATAGCTCTTGGTTTGAGATAACATTTGGCCAGCGTACTCCCAGTACAGTCCTCAAACATTTATTGATGAAGGTTTGTACTCTTGTTTTAACTTGTGCTGTCACCTTCCACGTCTCAGACCCGTAAAAGAGAACAATGTCACATTTGAGTCAAATATTTTAATCTTTACCTCCAACAATATTTGACTAGATGTCCAAACTGGTCGCAGCTGGACAAAGGCTCCTTTTGCCTTTCTGATCATACTTTCGACCTCTTCTGTCGCTCCTCCATTTTTGGAAACAATACTTCCCAGTTGACAAAAGCTCTCCACCTGCTCAATCTCCTCCTCTTCTTTCGAGGCTGGTGCATTCTTGTTCTTAATGTTCGTCCTAAGTTCTTTAGTCTTAGCCGTGTTGATTTTTAATCCAGCTCTCTGAGCTTATGTTTTTAATTCCGTAAGCTTCTCATTCATATCCTTGAAAGTGTGGGACAGAAGACAGATGTTGACCCCAAAGTGCAGGTCCCCCAGGCATCATATAGAGTCCAGTGCTGTATACTCCTCCTTTTCTCTCCGGTTACCTTCTTCATGGCACCATCTTATGTCAGCAAAAACAAGAGTGATGAAAGCAAACAACCTTGCCTTACTCCAGGATTTAATATGAATGGTTCTGAGAGATTTCCATCACGTTTCACCTGGCAAGTATATTCTCTGAACATCATCTTCACGATACTGATGATCTTTGGAAGTACTCTGTAACTCTGTATTGTTTTCCAGATAGCTTCACGCTGCACCCAATCAAAGGCTTTTTCAGAGTCAACAAAAGCCAGATGCAAAGGAGACCAGTATTCCATGGATTGCTCAGCAGTGATCCTCAAGGTTTTGATTTGGTCTGTGCATAATCTGCTTTCTATGAAACAAGCCTGTTGTTTCCTGAGCTTACTATCCATGGGCACTCTGAGACGGTTTAAAACAATCCTTGAAAATAATTTACTGGGTATCGACAAAAGTGTGATGACACGCCAGTTGTAGCTCTTTGTCGGTCTCCTTTCTTGGGCAACTTGATAAGGATTCCCTTCCTCCAATCTTCCAGGATGGTTTCTGTGTTCCAGATTTCTTGGAACAGGGGTAGTAACATATCTGCTGTTACTTCATAATCTACCTAGAGCATTTCCGCCACCACACTGTCTACACCAGGTGCCTTGTTATTCTTGCAGCTTTTAAGAGCCTTGATAATTTCGCTCTTGCTGGGAGGGTGAGTATTGATTTGCGGTGCAGGCGTTTCCTGTTGGTCTAGTTCCTCCTGTTCTTGTTCTTCTTGATGGATCAGGGTCATGTTGAATACCTCACTAAAATATTCCTTCCATCGCTTTACCTACTCCTCGTTGTTGGTCAACAATTCACCATCTTTCGACTTCACTGGTTTACTTTCATTAAAGCTTTTCTGGACTGCTGTTTGGTGATATTATATAGCTATTTCGAACCACCCCTTTTTGCTGCCCCTTGAGCCTCACTGGAATTTAGGAAGATTTTCTCGATTTTATTCCACTTCCTCTCCACTTGTGTACTTGCCTCCTCCTCACTTCCATCCTCCACCTCCAACTGACTATATAGTTTTTTCAACTCCAGCACAGACTGTTTTCTAATGTCCTTGATTTGAAGTTTTCTAATATTGAATGTTTTCTGCCTCCAATTTGCATCTTGATGACCAGTAGCAACAATCTTTAACCGTATTTCTGCTATTACAAGATGGTGGTCACTTCTGTAGTCAGCACATCTTCTGTAACGGACATCAAGAAGGGAACGCCTCCACATCCGGCATAATGCAAAATTATAGATCTGATTTTGTGTCTTGCCATCTGGTGAGAGCCATGTTATTTTATGGCAGAGTTTGTGTGGGAAAGCCGATCCTCCAATAACTAGCCTGTTGTTAAGACACATATCAATAAAACGCTCTCCGTTATCATTTTGAACTCCAGCACCGTGTTTTTCCATAACTTTCTCTAACCCTTAATTTTCACAACCAATCTTGGCATTGAGGTCTCCCATCACAATTTTTACGTCTTTCTTTTTGATCTGGCTAGAACGTCTCCGAATTGTCCATTGAAGTTGTCCTTTTCTTGGGTGTCTGCTTGTTCTGTGGGTGCATAACACTGCACAAGACATATATTTCTTACTCTGGTCTTGAATTGTGCTGTAATAATCCGATATGAGATGGACTTCAACTCTAATAAGCTTCTCCTTGCTTGTGTTGTCAGTAGTGTACCCAATCCATTTTCATGGTTCTCTCTTTCTCTGAATACAGAATTGTCTTCCCATCTTTCAACCTGAAGGGAGTACTGAAACACAATGCTTATTGAGAAACCTAATGAACACAGGTCAAAAACTCACTGAAGAATATATTTGTGCTTTTTCTGTGATATCAAAAATTTTCTATCAATGTATTCACAATACACATATTCAGAACATAAGATTATACCTTACTTTCATCATTCATCATATGAAATACGTGCTTTATCTTGAACTAACGACTAGTTTATTGGTAAATTTAAACTAAAGTATGAACAAGTATGTAGCAGCTGAATCCTAATCTCTCACGGATGTAAAAACAAGATACGCAAAACCAGTTACTTTATCAAAGCAACTGCATACGTATGACGGCCGCTATTACGCTAAATTACATTATCAGAATCAGCTATAGTAACACATGGAAGAAAACTAAAGGTACAACATTGTAAAAATTCTATCAAACTCTCGATACAAATTATGATTGTATTATACCTTTCCACATTGTAAAACACCATACCAATTAATGTGTGTCATGCTAGTGCACATGACGTTTCCACATTGTAAAACACCATACCAATTAATGTGTGTCATGCTAGTGCACATGAAGAGAAGGGATGAACAAAACAACTTCTCGGCAGACTAACATATCAGTGAACTGACATTACTGTTTTTTGGCCGGATAATTAACTTACAAACTGTGTTCCTACCTTATTTCTGTCGTAAGTATCCAATTTCACCCAAAACATCTACGTCATAACTGAACTTTTATATAGTTATCCGTTGCCCATTCAGTTATACTCTCAGCTGGCATATAATTGCTTCATAATGATCATCAGTCAGTCCACTCTAACTAAATAAATCTAATGATCTGTTTTAATTGATATTTATTTTAACAGACTTTACGGCATAACATGTTCGGCTTAAGCCGTTATCAAAAGCCACGTGAAAAGGACATCGAAACACAGTATCACATAAGATTCTGACATATGAAATATACTAGTGCTCTAATTGATCAATCAAGCATGTTACACCAAACATATCGTGAGCCTACAAAGGGCGGTATGGACTGGTTAGTACTGTTAATGAAGAATCACCGTTGTCCACATGCAATGATCGGAGGCTGGCAAGTGAATTGGCTTCAGGAGGCTACAAACTGAGCCGATCTCTGACAGGCCGACATGAATCGAGCTCGCACAAGTGGAGGTCCCGTACCAGAGGCCTGAAGGCGAGTTACCAGAGCTTCATCCTAGAGCAGTAGATCACAATCCTGAGACCACTTCTCTTGAACGAAATTAAATGTCACCCAATATTCCTAGTGAAATTCAGCAAGCAGACTGTAAACAAAAATTGCAACAAACGTAAAATAGGCATGAAGTGTGCCACGTGCATGGATAGGCGTACATGCGTATTTCGAGAGTGCAATTTATTGTTCAATGATGTTGCTGCTCATTTTGATCGGAATCACAAGACTAATATGCGAATTTGGAATCGATGGGGTCAGAAGGGGTACACTCAACGCCTTGCATGGTCTGTGTAGCCTCGTGTGACTATCGCCCAAGAGGACGTGCATATTATTTGCTCGACAGTGAAATGTTGTACAGTGACATTGCGTACAAGGAATCAGGAAATTTACTTGTTTGCAACAAGGCAATCATCCACACAGTCAATGGAACGACGTCTGGAACACAAAGGACTATCAGCACAACGGTCATGGGTGCGGCTTCCTTTGATGTGACAACAGAGAAACAGATATCTTAATTTTTTTTAAATGAACACACTACCACTTGACTGTATTGTTGTTTATTTAATTACGACCCAAATTTCGGCCTTTTATGCCTTTTCGAGTGATTGGGCTTATGTCATTAACATATATTGCAGGACATCAAAATTGTCCATAAATTAAAAAGTGGAGCTCCCAGTATTATTTAGTGATCTTTTTTCCAACATGACGATTTTACATCTGGCGTTTCGTGGGAGCGATTATTTTTCTTAATTTATGGCCAATTTTGAGCATGCTGTCCTGAAATATATATTAATGACATAAGCTCAATCACTTGAAAACAGCGTAAAGGGCGATACCTGGGTCGTAATTAAATAAACAACAATACAGTCAAATGGCGGTGTTCATTTAAAAATTATTGTGTGACTGTTGATCAGAAAAATCGAAAACTGTTTAGAGGAACACTTGTCGACTTTGGCATGCCATACGACAACACATGCCAGAAGAGCCTTTTGAGACGACTCTTGGTCCTGCGTACAGTATTACTCTGGGCGTATTTGTGTGTGAAGTCTCATAGCCATACGAGCCCAGCAAGGGATAGGGTGCCATTTGGTACGGAGCAAGACCATCTCTGGTTTGCGTAGTCGGTAATTTGGACAGCGGGAGCTACGTTTTTGATGCATTTAAGCCACTGAATGTGCTCTGTCTTCGAGAAGCCTCCAGATGACAAGGTAACGCAACAGTGTGTGTTGTCCATGCTGTCCTGGTACGGTGTTCGACTGTAGCACTGGCCAACACATTCTTCATATTTCACACCCTTTGAAACCTCTGATCGTGTGATAATGAGAGTCGCCAATCACTCCGACTGATGAAACCTAGTAAGGAGTTGAAGCAATATGTAATGAAGTACGAATATCCCATGCAAGCTCAGTTACACTCGATTCCCAGCCGTGTTCGAGCCAATGTTGCTGCCAGAGGTGGCTGAAATGTGTAGCAAATGTAGCACCCTGTATAACCCAGAATTATAGATTTAATCACATATTCTTCTCTCTATTGTGTACGCGCCATACGTATAAATTTCGTTATTGGATCTCCTTCGTGATGCTGCAATTTTAGTTGTCAGCAGAGTAGTAATTGGTTAACCACCAAACATAAAAGCTAATCAGTTTTATGAAACCAAGATAGTGAGTCAGTTGTTACTATTTGTTTCTATCACTCCTTTTCATCTCCTGTCTGTTCTCAACCAGTAGACACCAGTCGCAAATTCGCATTCACACCTTCATGTTGCAGTGGAACTCTTAAAGCTTTTTCATATAATAGTAGTAGACACCAGATTTTCGCCAAAATGTTACGAGGTCTGTTTTATCTAAACCTATTTTCACACTTCTGTTCTTGCGGACTCCCAAAAACTGCTCTTTGTCTCGTATTTCCTCACTAAAAATGCTCTTAGTTCTTCAGCGTTTAATTGTCGACTTTCCAATTGCCAACAGAATTCGTTAGCGACAGCAACTGCTGATGATATCATAAGTCGGTGAGCATTCTTCATTGCTTTCGCCGAGATACATTGTCAGATCAACATGAAACCTACTTAACTTTAATCCTACGATGGTAAAGCGACAGTTTTGGAAGAAACCTAACAATCTTAACGGGTACCTTTAGAATATTCAGCATGTATATGTGCCGGACGATGTTTCACGTATTTATTTCTTCAAATAAATCTACAAGGTGTGCCAGTTTTGAAATAAATTTCTAATCTGTTACTTTGACTCGATTGACAAGAGAATAACTGACCGGCGAAATACTGAACGACAACCGAAGTGATAACCCGCTGGAAACAATTGACACGTCATTAAAAGCAGGTGTCTCATTCCGAGAAACTCACTGACTGCGTGAGAACTTAAAGCAACGTTGTTCATACTTTCGTTGTCCAAGCCCTAGCTTATCCCTCATCACATCGTAGCCTGATAACTGTAATTGAAAATTTTAGGTAAAATGTATTATAGTGTAACGAAATGACTGATACGATTACTTTAAAATAGCTTTGCTTATTACTGTAACTATAATCGATCCCTTTTTTTCACTTTTTCTTTTTGCTTTTCCCCTCCTCCCTTCCGCCCCCCCCCCCCCCCCCCCCCCGAGTAACCACTCGCCAGGTTGGGAACCATTGCCCAGACCTGATGACAGTCGGCTCCAGTGGAACTAGTATGCATAACAGAATTTTTGGCTGTAAGTATTGATGAGAATTAAAAAAAAATGCCATTTAGAGCTTCTTAGTCGGCCTGTGTTGCCAAGCGGTTCTAGGCGCTTCAGACCGGGACCGCGCCGCTGCTACGGTCGCAGGTTCGAATCCTGCCTCGGGCATGGATGTGTGTGATGTCCTAAGGTTAGTTAGGTTTAAGCAGTTCTAAGTCTAGAGGACTGATGACCTCAGATGTTAAGTCCCATAGTGTTTAGAGCTATTTGAACCATTTCCAGAGCTTTTTAAACTTAGTTCGCCCACTTCTGAATTTAGGTTATTGAAAGTTTAGAGAGGAAAGATACATTTTTACTTTGCACACCGTTATTCAGTAATGTCATATGCAATTGTATTCTTTACCTCAATAGCAAGATGGAAAGTTCCCATTGCATAAAGACGTGCCATGTGGAGCTCGCCTTCGATCATCTTGTAGACAACAATTTAAGGAGCTAGGTATTTTAACCAGACAATCGCAATGCATATTTTCTCTCGTGACATTCATCGTAAATAATCCATTAAAATTCAGAAGGGATAATATTAGCTATGTTTAAAATATCACTCTTCATTAAAGTCGTCTTTAGCTCAGAAAGGGGATGAATAATGCTACTACCCCAGCCTTCCATCACTTAATGGTTAGTTTACCTGGCAGAAAGCAAACATAAATTTGAAAGTCAATTAAATATTTAAGTACCAGTTAAGTTAATATTCCGTTAACTGACTCATTCAGCGGGCAAAGTGCCCTATGGAATATTTAACTAGCTCAAGAGATCGTAAAGAATCAGTACTGTTATATGCGTGACGCTCATAATACATGTATTAAGAAAACGAGATAGTTCAGACGGCGAGGAATTCACCGGAACGAAACATCAACTTACTCTTCCTGAGCTGCTCTCACAACGTCAGTGGTTAATTATAATGAAGGAAGTGACTTGAAGGTTTACCCTCACTTTGGTATTCTAGCTGTGATACACTCCTGGAAATGGAAAAAAGAACACATTGACACCGGTGTGTCAGACCCACCACACTTTCTCCGGACACTGCGAGAGGGCTGTACAAGCAATGATCACACGCACGGCACAGCGGACACACCAGGAACCGCGGTGTTGGCCGTCGAATGGCGCTAGCTGCGCAGCATTTGTGCACCGCCGCCGTCAGTGTCAGCCAGTTTGCCGTGGCATACGGAGCTCCATCGCAGTCTTTAACACTGGTAGCATGCCGCGACAGCGTGGACGTGAACCGTATGTGCAGTTGACGGACTTTGAGCGAGGGCGTATAGTGGGCATGCGGGAGGCCGGGTGGACGTACCGCCGAATTGCTCAACACGTGGGGCGTGAGGTCTCCACAGTACATCGATGTTGTCGCCAGTGGTCGGCGGAAGGTGCACGTGCCCGTCGACCTGGGACCGGACCGCAGCGACGCACGGATGCACGCCAAGACTGTAGGATCCTACGCAGTGCCGTAGGGGACCGCACCGCCACTTCCCAGCAAATTAGGGACACTGTTGCTCCTGGGGTATCGGCGAGGACCATTCGCAACCGTCTCCATGAAGCTGGGCTGCGGTCCCGCACACCGTTAGGCCGTCTTCCGCTCACGCCCCAACATCGTGCAGCCCGCCTCCAGTGGTGTCGCGACAGGCGTGAATGGAGGGACGAATGGAGACGTGTCGTCTTCAGCGATGAGAGTCGCTTCTGCCTTGGTGCCAATGATGGTCGTATGCGTGTTTGGCGCCGTGCAGGTGAGCGCCACAATCAGGACTGCATACGACCGAGGCACACAGGGCCAACACCCGGCATTGTGGTGTGGGGAGCGATCTCCTACACTGGCCGTACACCACTGGTGATCGTCGAGGGGACACTGAATAGTGCACGGTACATCCAAACCGTCATCGAACCCATCGTTCTACCATTCCTAGACCGGCAAGGGAACTTGCTGTTCCAACAGGACAATGCAGGTCCGCATGTATCCCGTGCCAGCCAACGTGCTCTAGAAGGTGTAAGTCAACTACCCTGGCCAGCAAGATCTCCGGATCTGTCCCCCATTGAGCATGTTTGGGACTGGATGAAGCGTCGTCTCACGCGGTCTGCACGTCCAGCACGAACGCTGGTCCAACTGAGGCGCCAGGTGGAAATGGCATGGCAAGCCGTTCCACAGGACTACATCCAGCATCTCTACGATCGTCTCCATGGGAGAATAGCAGCCTGCATTGCTGCGAAAGGTGGATATACACTGTACTAGTGCCGACATTGTGCATGCTCTGTTGCCTGTGTCTATGTGCCTGTGGTTCTGTCAGTCTGATCATGTGATGTATCTGACCCCAGGAATGTATCAATAAAGTTTCCCCTTCCTGGGACAGTGAATTCACGGTGTTCTTATTTCAATTTCCAGGAGTGTATGTGAGCTCGTCGAATAGACACGATATTTCGATGTGTTCACTCTGCCGGGAAAATGAGAACATGACACTGGTTCTTCTAGGGACGCTACCGGCACATTCTTCCAGTAAAATTACTTGTCTCTCTCTCTTCCCTGTGGCAACGGCCTTGCCGCGGTGGATACACCGGTTCCCGTGAGATCACCGAATTTAAGCGCTGTCGGGCGTCGCCGGCGTTTGGATGGGTGACCATCCAGCCGCCATGCGCTGTTGCCATTTTTCTGGGTGCACTCAGCCTCGTGATGCCAATTGAGGAGCTACTCGACCGAATAGTAGCTGCTCCTGTCATAGAAAACCATCGTAACGACCATGAGAACGGTATGCTGACCACACGTCCCTCCTATCCGCATCCTCAACTCAGGATGACACGGCGGTCGGATGGTCCCGGTGGGCCACTTGTGGCCTGAAGACGCAGTGCATTTTGTTTCTCTTCCCTGTCCTCTATTTTCTCCTCTTGCCTCCAGAATTATTAAGAAACACTTTCGTCGTCGTTATTACGTATGCAATAAATAAATGGACTAGCGTCCATTTATTGTCTTGCAATTACGTTCTGCCGTGGTCGACATTTATGCGCTGTGTCATCCGTCTTGGTTCCATGATTTCCATCCTCAAAAACAAAGGGTATACCTCATATCCAAGTTCGTGAAAGGACTAAGTGGACGTCATCAGGATTGACAACTGTCTCTGACCAATACTAGTTTCGTTAATGGAGTCTCTCAGTCTAACAGTCTGTCTTGGAATAATCGTACATCTACTGCTACATGATACTCCGTAAGCCAGATAACGGTGTGATGGAGGGTACTTATGGTACCACGGTACCAGTAACTTAACCTCCCCCCCACCCCCTTCCTTGTCACACTTGCAAATGGCGCGTGGCAAGAATGATTGTCGTCAAGTCTTTGCATTAGCTCTAATTCCTCGAATTTTCTAGTCGTGATCATTTTGTGAGTATGTAGAAGGAAGTAATATGTTGCCAGACTCTTCCCTGAAAGTGTTCACTCGAAATTTCAATAGCGACCCTCTCCGCTATGTACAACGGAGTTTGTTGAGCATCTCTGCAACGCACTCGCTCCGACTAAAAGAAACGCGCCGCTCTTCGCTGGATCTTCTCTGACTCTTCCATCAGTCCTAACTGGAAACCTTTCAAATTGGTGAACAGTACTCAAGAATCGGTCGAACAAGCTCCTTGTATGCCACTTCCTTCGCGGGTAAGTTACATTTCCTTACGATTATTCCTATGAATCTCAGTCTGGCATCCGCTTTTCCTACTGCTTGATTTATGTGTTCATTCTACTTAAGGTAGATAGTTACCTCTAGATATTTTACGGTAGATACCTTTCCAGTAATATGTCATCAATAGTGTAGTTGCACGTAGTGGATTTCTTTTCCTACGTAAGTACGATATTTTACATTTATTTACGTTAAGTGTCGACAGCCAGAGCATGCACCATTCTTCACTTCTCTGCTGGTCATTCTGCAAATCGATACTGTGTTCCGGCGTTGCTATTTTCTTGTAGCCAACCACATTATCTTCGAACAGACTTCAAGAGCTTCCGGTGCTTTCTAGTTGATAATTTATGTAGACTGTAAACAGTATCGCTCCTATGAAACTTCCTGGCGGATTAAAACTGTGTGTCGGATCGAGCTTCGAACTCTGGACCTTTGCTTTTTGTGGGCAAGTGCTCCACCATCTGAGCTATCGAAGCATGACTCACGACCACTCCTCACAGCTTCAATTCTGCCAGTACCTCGTCTCCTACTTTCCAAACTTCACAGAAGCTCTTCTGCAAACCTGCAGAACTAGCACTCCTGGAAGAAAGGATATTGCGCAGACATGGCTTAGTCACAACCTGGGGGATGTTTCCAGAATGAGATTTTCACTCTGCAGAGGAGAGTGGCTCCGCATTACCTTTTCTTCCAGGAGTGCTAGTTCTGCAGGTTTGCAGAAGTGTTTCTGTGGAGTTTGGAAAGTAGGAGATGAGGTAGTGGCAGATAGTGGCAGAACTGAAGCTGTGAGGAGGGGTCGTGAGATGTGCTTGGATAGCTCAGATGGTACCGGCACAGTAGCTCAGCGTGTTCAGTCAGAGAGGCGCTAGCCCTCCGTAACAATAATAAAAAAATAAACTAAAAAAAACAGAGTAAAGGAGACAACGATCAACTTGAACGGATGTCCTGTGACGTCCACCCTGACCGCACGCAACAAACGATACCGAACAAAATGAAAAAAAAAGAAAAAAAAAGATGGTAGAACACTTGCCATCGAAAGGCAAAGGTCCAGGGTTCGAGTCTCCGGCCGACACACAGTTTTAATCTGCCAGGAAGTTTCATATCAGCGTGCCGTTGCAGAGTGAAAAATCTCATACTAGTAATGATCCTATCACGCTTCTTTTGGGCACTCCGGAAATTACATCTGTCGATTTTGCTCCGTTTACAGCCACGTTTTGAGTTCTGTCTGCAAGGAAGTCCTGAATCCAGTAGCAAATCTGGTCGGGTACTCGATAAGGTCGTATTTTCTTCAGTGAATGACAGTGCGGAACGGTGTCAAATGCCTTCCTGAAGTCAAGGAAACTGGCATCAACGTGATTGCCATTGCCTACAGCGTTATGGTTCTCATGGAGGGACCGGGAGAGCTGGGTTTCGCAATATCTCTGTTTGTGGAATCATTATTGATTTGTATAAAGAGATTTTATTCTTCAAAATGTCATAGCTCTTGAGCATACGACGTCCTGTAAGCATATGAATCTGTCTTACGACCTTTCTTAAAAACGGAAATTGTCTGTGCTGTTTTCCAGTCGCCAGGTACCTTTTGTTGCTGCAGTAATGTGCGAGAAACTGCTGCTCCCACATAACTGCGCTGAATTCACGTCTTCCTACCTGTTCAGCTCCTCGAAGTTATGTTATACAACGGCCTGAGTAACGTTTGAGAAGTCTGATAATTGCTGAAAGTTTCCATTTCTGGAGATCGGCCTCAAAAGAGTCGAGAGGCCTATTTAAACAAGACTTACGAGACCTCTCCGTATGAAATTACTCTCTCGCGCTGCCGGTCGCAGTAATTTAACTTAATGCGGAAAAGACAGAATTATTTCGGGAATATTTGTCATCCTTTAGATTTACTAAATGTAAAGCCTCAGAAATTCGAGTCAGCTCTTTCTCTGTGGTTTTCTATGCAAAGTTCCTCTGGATATTACGAGGCGCTTCCCTTTTAAGGATTCCTGTGCAAGCTGCAGACATCAGATACTGCTTAGTATGCATGAGCTGTGAATCATTTTCGATTGTTATCAGACAGAGTGAAATTACTGAATTCAGTAGCGCTGACGTTGTGATAATGCAAATCAGACGCGCGACTTCCACTGACGTATTATACTGCTTTCTTCCTTTGCTCTGACAGCGCAGGTAACGAGTATGCGACATACGAGGCCGCAGTATTTTCGTTTCTCATTGTTCATGCATCAGCTAAAGCCCACGAAGAAAATCTCCGAATATGACCGTGAATACGTTCTGAAGTTTTAATGTGGTCTTTCCTTCTCTGCATTGCAAATTCATAAATTAGCGGGGATCAGCTTATGCAAATGCTCCTTAAAATACGGCTCCTGCCGTGTTCCAGATTAATGTGTTCCTCCTTGATATATGAAGCTCAGGGTGTTGCAGCAGTCGAATTAGCAGCCCCAGAGCGGTGGGACAATTTCGCTGCAAAATAAAAGCTCTCTTTTTTTTTTGCTGCTTCTGCGATGAGTATCTGTTGCTTTGAATGAAATTTAGTGATGAGAATGTAGTCGTCCGTCACAAACATGTATTAATACTGTCAAAATCGTACATGATTCAGGGTTTATCACAGCAAGTTTGGAAAGCGGGAACATGATGCGAAGTTTGTACAAACTGGAAGATTGTAATCTCTAATGTTTGTGTCTGCAAGCCTTATCACTGACGGAGTCACTAGCACTCTTGTAAAACATAAAATTCACAAAAATAACACTACTAAGAAGGTTTAGTAACGTGAATCCTGTGGGAGATCATGGCCAGCTGATCTACACTCCTGGAAATGGAAAAAAGAACACATTGACACCGGTGTGTCAGACCCACCATACTTGCTCCGGACACTGCGAGAGGGCTGTACAAGCAATGATCACACGCACGGCACAGCGGACACACCAGGAACCGCGGTGTTGGCCGTCGAATGGCGCTAGCTGCGCAGCATTTGTGCACCGCCGCCGTCAGTGTCAGCCAGTTTGCCGTGGCATACGGAGCTCCATCGCAGTCTTTAACACTGGTAGCATGCCGCGACAGCGTGGACGTGAACCGTATGTGCAGTTGACGGACTTTGAGCGAGGGCGTATAGTGGGCATGCGGGAGGCCGCGTGGACGTACCGCCGATTTGCTCAACACGTGGGGCGTGAGGTCTCCACAGTACATCGATGTTGTCGCCAGTGGTCGGCGGAAGGTGCACGTGCCCGTCGACCTGGGACCGGACGGCAGCGACGCACGGATGCACGCCAAGACTGTAGGATCCTGCGCAGTGCCGTAGGGGACCGCACCGCCACTTCCCAGCAAATTAG
Source organism: Schistocerca serialis cubense (assembly GCF_023864345.2). Lineage (NCBI taxonomy): Eukaryota > Metazoa > Arthropoda > Insecta > Orthoptera > Acrididae > Schistocerca > Schistocerca serialis. Next base: position 1,017,694,082 of record NC_064638.1, on the reverse strand, counting down.
GGACACTGTTGCTCCTGGGGTATCGGCGAGGACCATTCGCAACCGTCTCCATGAAGCTGGGCTACGGTCCCGCACACCTTTAGGCCGTCTTCCGCTCACGCCCCAACATCGTGCAGCCCGCCTCCAGTGGTGTCGCGACAGGCGTGAATGGAGGGACGAATGGAGACGTGTCGTCTTCAGCGATGAGAGCCGCTTCTGCCTTGGTGCCAATGATGGTCGTATGCGTGTTTGGCGCCGTGCAGGTGAGCGCCACAATCAGGACTGCATACGACCGAGGCAACACCCGGCATCATGGTGTGGGGAGCGATCTCCTACACTGGCCGTACACCACTGGTGATCGTCGAGGGGACACTGAATAGTGCACGGTACATCCAAACCGTCATCGAACCCATCGTTCTACCATTCCTAGACCGGCAAGGGAACTTGCTGTTCCAACAGGACAATGCACGTCCGCATGTATCCCGTGCCACCCAACGTGCTCTAGAAGGTGTAAGTCAAGTACCCTGGCCAGCAAGATCTCCGGATCTGTCCCCCATTGAGCATGTTTGGAACTGGATGAAGCGTCGTCTCACGCGGTCTGCACGTCCAGCACGAACGCTGGTCCAACTGAGGCGCCAGGTGGAAATGGCATGGCAAGCCGTCCCACAGGACCACATCCAGCATCTCTACGATCGTCTCCATGGGAGAATAGCAGCCTGTATTGCTGCGAAAGGTGGATATACACTGTACCAGTGCCGACATTGTGCATGCTCTGTTGCCTGTGTCTATGTGCCTGTGGTTCTGTCAGTGTGATCATGTGATGTATCTGACCCCAGCAATGTGTCAATAAAGTTTCCCCTTCCTGGGACAATGAATTCACTGTGTTCTTATTTCAATTTCCAGGAGTGTATTTACACAAGTATACGCATGAACTACGTCAAGAATCTATGTGCATCCTATCTTCTGTCAAGCTCTGTCGAGAAACGTCTTACTGGAAAAAGAAAGAAAAAGCGACAATTTTTCAGGTGCAAACTTGTAGATCAACTTCCTCCAGTGTCTGAACCGCTATAGTATATTCGAGAGGTTTAGTGAGTGTCAGAAGTGTAATTTAAGCCAAGTTGATGGTCCCAACTTACTTCGATCTTCCTCATCTATTTTAGGAGACTATGTGAAGGCGACACAGAAAAAAAAGTTAATTTAGGAAACAAAGAAATTGCCTCAGACTGCAATTAAATGCTATTTATTTTATTACACCAGGATCGATTTCGAAGATTCTAGCCTTATCCTTAGATGTACGTGATACATATACATTGAATCGATTTGCAGTATGTCAATCTGAACACCATATCTTGCTGACATCACTTATCCTGCAATAGCGAACACTCTCGAACCAGAGGTCTACAGTAACAAACACAAAGAGTGAGTCCTAACGGCTGGTTGCAAAATAGTACACTGAAAGGCTAGAAATCGTTTGTGGACCAGCATTTGCAGAACACTGTCTTAACACCGGTCATCCCATGCAATATAAGAACACGGAGATTCTGGCATGCGCATCCTGCTACTGGGATAATGTTATTAAGGAAGCAGTTAAAACTCAGAGACGGAGTTAGCGCTGCCTCGCCCCTTGTTCAGTAATTTTCACTGGCGGTAACTTGTGACGTCTGTCACCTCTGGTTGTGTGGTGGCTTTAGTGTTTACATTTTGCTTATGTGAGTGTGTGTTATCTTCCTTGAACTTCTCTGCAAAGCGATGTTTCAAATACTCTAGCACAACGCTTACTTGCTGCAGTTTTGTCTTGAAAATGACGGGGTGGTCACTTGTCGAACAAGACGATCGTGTGAAACCCAGATCGCGCTATTCGTCCACGAGACTCAAGAGAGCCATAGACACGGGTTCCCAGGTAGATGCTGTGTTTCTTGACTTCCGCAAGGCGCTCGATACAGTTCCCCACAGTCGTTTAATGAACTAAGTTAGAGCATATGGACTATCAGACCAATTGTGTGATTGGATTGAAGAGTTCCTAGATAACAGAACGCAGCATGTCATTATCAATGGAAGAGTGTTTTCAGGTGTGCCGCAGGGGAGTGTCGTAGGTCCGTTGCTGTTCACAGTATACATAAATGATCTTGAGGAAACATCGGAAGTTCACTGAGGTTTTTTGCGGATGATGATTTAGTGCATGGAGAGGTTGTAACAATGGAAAATTGTACTGAAATGCAGGAGGATATGCAGCGAATTGACGCATGGTGCAGGGAATGGCAATTGAATCTCAATGTAGACAAGTGTAATGTGCTGCGAATACATAGAAAGAAAGATCCATTATCATTTAGCTACAATATAGCAGGTCAGCAACTGGAAGCAGTTAACTCCATACATTATCTGGAAGTAGGCATTTGCAGTGATTTGAAATGGAATGATCATATAAAGTTGATCGGCGGTAAAGCAGATGCCAGACTGAGATTCATTGAAAGACTCCTAAGGAAATGCGATCCGAAAACAAAGGAAGTAGGCTACAGTACACGTGTTCGCCAACTGCTTGAATATTGCTCACCAGTGTGGGATCCGTATCAGATAGGGTTGATAGAAGAGATAGAGAAGATCCAACGGAGATAAGCGCGCTTCGTAACAATATCATTTAGTAATCGCGAAAGCGTTACGGAGATGATAGATAAAGTCCAGTGGAAGACTCTGCAGGAGAGACGCTCAGTAGCTCAGTATGGGCTTTTGTTGAAGTTTCGAGAACATACCTTCACCGAGGAGTCAAGCAGTATATTGCTCCCTCCTACGTATGTCTCGCGAAGAGACCATGAGGATAAAATCAGAGAGATTAGAGCCCACACAGGGGCATACCGACAATCCTTCTTTCCACGAACAATACGAGACTGGAATAGAAGGGAGAACCGATAGAGGTACTCAAGGTACCCTCCGCCACACACCGTCGGGTGGCTTGCGGAGTGTGGATGTAGATGTAGATGTAGAAATATCGGGGGTTTCTGACGACCTCACCCGGCTGCATGCCCGTAAGTTGTTTGAACATTGTGTAGGAGGGGAGAAGCTCAGGTTTCAAGTGGTGAGTAGTTTGCAGCCTGATGGTAGCTTTTAGGTCTGACGGCATTTAGACAACTGCATGGCATTCTTGCTGCATATTCAGTAATTCAGCTGCTCATTTACTACGTAGGTATGATTGAATCTTAATTCAGCCCCCTCTCCCCTCCCCACTGTAGAACTCCACTGCGGAACACGTAGTAGTCAGCAACACGACCGCTAGACTACGGAGAGAAGTTCAATTTCAATTGATTAGCGAGTAATGCAAAGAATGATGTGCTCTTCCTCACTGAATTGAAAGACTCCTATTTTTACTAACCTGTGAGTAGCTCACGGGTGTCCATAAACACAAACAAATCACATTTACGTTGCATGTAAACCTATTCTTTCAACAGCCGGCCGCGGTGGTCTCGCGGTTCTAGGCGCGCAGTCCGGAACCGCGCGACTGCTACGGTCGCAGGTTCGAATCCTGCCTCGGGCATGGATGTGTGTGATGTCCTTACTTTAGTCAGGTTTAAGTCGTTCTAAGTTCTAGGGGACTGATGACCTAAGATGTTAAGTCCCATAGTGCTCAGAGCCATTTGAACCATAAAAATGCAGTAAATAAAGCAGGCAAAAACGAATACAAACGTCTCAAAATGGCTAAGTAGGGATGGCTAGAGGACAAATGTAAGGATATAGAGGCTTATCTCACTAGCGGTAAGATAGATACAGCCTACAGGAAAATTAAAGAGACCTTTGGAGAAAAGAGAACAACTTGTATGAATATGAGCTCAGATGGAAACCTAGTTCTAAGCAAAGAAGGGAAAGCAGAAAGGTGGAAGGAGTGTGTAGAGGGTCTATACAAGGGAGAGGTACTTGAAGGCAATATTATGGAAATGGAAGAGGATGTAGATGAAGATGAAATGGGAGATATGACACTGCGTGGAGAGTTTGACAGAGCACTGAAAGACCTATGTCGAAACAAGGCCCCGGGACTAGACAACATTCCATTAGAACTACTGACAGCCTTCGGTGAGCCAGTCCTGACAAAACTCTACCATCTGGTGAGCAAAATGTATGAGAGAGTTGAAATACCCTAAGACTTCAAGAGGAATATAATAATTCCAATCCCAAAGAAAGCAGGTGTTGACAGATGTGAAAATTACCGAACTATCAGTTTAATAAGTCACGACTGCAAAATAATAATGCGAATTCTTTAGAGACGAATGGAAAAACTGGTAGAAGCCGACCCCGGTGAAGATCAGTTTGGATTCCGTAGAAATACTGGAACACGTGAGGCAATACTGACACTAAGACTTATCTTGGAAGCTAGATTAAGAAAAGGCAAACCTACGTTTCTAGCATTTGTAGACGGGAGAAAGCTTTTGACAATGTTGACTGGAATATGCTCTTTCAGATTCTTAAGGTGTCAGGGGTAAAATACAGGCACTGAAAGGCTATTTACAATTTGTACAGAAACAAGATGGCAGTTATCAGAGTCGAGGGACATGAAAGGGGAGCAGTGGTTGGAAAGGGAGTGAGACAGGGTTGTAGCCTCTCCCCGGTGTTATTCAGTCTGTATATTGAGCAAGCAATAAAGGAAACAAAAGAAAAATTCGGAGTAGGTATTAAAATCCATGGAGAAGAAATAAAAACTTTAAGGTTCGCCGATGATATTGTAATTCTGTCAGAGACACAAAAGGCCTTGGAAGAGCAGTTGAACGGAATAGACAGTGTCTTGAATGGAGAATATAAGATGAACATCAACAAAAGCAAAACGAGGATAATGGAATGTAGTCGACTTAACTCGGTTGATGCTGAGGGAATTAGATTAGGGAATGAGACACTTTAAGTAGTAAAGGAGTTTTGCTATTTGGGGAGCAAAATAACTGACGATGGTCGAAGTAGAGAGGATATAAAATATAGACTGGCAATGGTAAGGAAAGCGTTTCTGAAAAAGAGAAATTTGTTAACATCGAGTATAGATTTATGTGTCAGGAAGTCTTTTCTGAAAGTATTTGTATGGAGTGTAGCCATGTACGGAAGTGAAACATGGACGATAAATAGTTTGGACAAGAAGAGAATAGAAGCTTTCTAAATGTGGTGCTACAGAAGAATGCTGAAGATCAGATGGGTAGATCACATAAGTAATGAGGAGGTATTGAATAGAATTGGGGAGGAGTTTGTGGCAGAACCTGACTAGAAGAAGGGATCGTTTGATGGGAAATATTCTGAGGCATCAAGGGATCGCCAATTTATTATTGGAGGGCAGCGTGGAGGGTAGAAATCGTAGAGGGAGACCAAGAGATGAATACACTAAGCAGATTAAGAAGGATGTAGGCTGCAGTACGTACTGGGAGATGAAGCAGCTTGCACAGGATAGATTAGCATGGAGAGCTGCATCAAACTAGTCTCAGGACTGAAGACTACAACAACAACATGTATAAAACGGTTTCGAAGATGCTGTAAATATTAAGAAAGTCTTCTCTGACTTCTGTCCGCGTCAGGGGGTCAGAAAACCATAGGCTTTCGACCGAACTCTCCTCGGCCGTCGTCAAGGATGTGAGGTAACGGGCGAGTCATCGCGCCCTGAAATTATTCGAACTTTGGAGGAAGCAGTGACCGCAAGGGCCGCTAGGCGGGCGCACGGCGCTCGGCGGGCGGACCAAGTGGTGCCAGACGCTGGCCGAAGCAAGAAGGGTCCAGGGGCAGCGTGGCTGGGACTTCCATGTTGACACTTTGACGAGGACAGTGCTTTGTGTCGATGAAGGAGATTTCTACGCCGGGAGTGCCAAAGACGGCGGACTTTGTGAAACCTTAATGGCAAACATTTCACAGTTCGTGAACTGGTCCTGCACGACCTTTCCAGTAACCGGGATAAGCAACTCTGAGATACTCTCTCTTGTCTTCCTACTGAAATGTGCAGGGCCACCGTCAAAAAAGCAACATTAGTCGATATGCACGGGAACACGACACTCCAAAAGCTTTTACTGGCCCATGACGTAATGTCTACCAACAATGAGTTGCATCACGACAAGAAAATAAATCAGTTTTAGACATAACTTTGTGTAACCTTTAATTCTTATTTTGATCCTTTCATTACATGCACAAAGTATGTACAGTTACTTTTGAATCACCCGGTATAGCTGCGTCCGCTTCAACCTCGCGATGGGCGGGTCCCAGGCTGTACTGAGCAGCAAACCGCCGTACTTGTTGATGGTATTTTCAGATGTGCTATTCCGAAATCCCTTCGTCCTCATAATGACAGGTGTATCGTCGCATAGAATTCAATGTCGATTTTCCTTCACAAGCCTCATGAACTATCGTGTTTCCCATAAGGGGCCAATATTTCGATCAGTCCAAGGGCGTGGCGATGGGAAGTCCGTTAGCTCCATCCATACCTAACCTTTTAAGGAGAAATTTGAAGACATCGTTTTGGACATTTCTCCAGATAAGCCCAGTTGCTTTTATCGTTATGTCAACGACACATTTGTCGCCTCGCACCGCGGACGTGAAAAATTTGGAGAATTTTTAGAACACCTGGACGGCATTCACGACCAGATTAGATTTACGATAGAAGTAGAGACAGACGGTGAACTGTCCTTCCTTGACGTCCTCGGTCGCCGGAAAACCAATGTACACCTCAGTGACAGTGGTGTACAGGAAACCTACATACACACACACACACACACACACACACACACACACACACACACACACACAGTCGTCTCAGTCCCTGAAAATTTGGTACAAAAAGTAAGCCATCTCTGAAAAGCCTTTCGGAAAAGCAGCTGCAATTACCGCCAGTATGACAGTCTATTTCTGACGAGACACGCAAGAAAAACTCTACCGAAGCAGAGAACAAGAAACTTGCGCTTTTGCCTTTCTGTGGCACAGTGTCGGAAAAGATTAGCCGACTCCTGAAGAGAGACAACATTTCATCAGTGCTAAGGCTGCCAGCAAAAATGCGGCAGCTTATGAGGCCTACGACGGACTATATATGGCTCAGAACGCCTGGAGTATACAAAATACTATTTTGGCCAAAGATACGCACTGTGGACCAACGCCGAATGGAACACGAGTGGGGATTAGGCCTTCGCTATCCTGAAAAATAAGCCATGGCAGAACACGCTTTAGAAAATTGACACAGAATTCTATTCGGTGAAACATCTGTCATTATGAGGGCAAAAGGATTTTGGAATAGCGTCATAAAAGAAGCAACAGAAATTAAAAAAATGTCTGAAAACATCAACAACAAGTGCGGTGCTTTGCAGCTCAGACTGAAGCGGGCGCGACGTCCGCGGGACGAAAACATTACAAGTGACGTCACAGCCATCAGCGTGGCTATATAACTGCGAAGCCATGACGACACGGCTGCCATTTACCACTTGACAACGGTCGAGGAGGGCTCGGTCGAAAGCTCGTTGGTTTTTAACCACCTGACGCGACTGGAAGAATTATTAGTTCATATCGCCGATTTTATTAGTTCATGTCGCCGTGTGAGAATGTATTCATACATGATGTAAATATATTTTAATATTTAGCCTCTATTCAGTGAATGTTTAATAATTATGATGATATACACACTCTTTAGACACGTTACTGAGTCTGTGAAGAGTGCAAGAAAATAAGACATGGGGACAAAGTATGTTCTACTCTGTAATGTGTTTTTCTTTCCATGTATAAATTTTGTGAAATTTTGTTGTTTGATAAGAGGAATCGCTATAAAATTTTTATAAGACATAAAAACGCGTCGGAATTATTTACTAATTTTTTTCAGTCTTTGTGACAGAAGAGTAAACTGAAAATCTGAAAGTAGGCATCCAGGACTACGCATTAGGGTAGCCTTTATTCACTATAAATGGCGAGGAATGTACACATGAGGGAAATGGCTCTGACAGTCAGCGCAGGTAGAAATTGGTCATCGAAGCTGGCCTGGTTAGAAACTGAAATTAGAAGGGCAAGCACTAACAAATCTTTTACACTACAACATTAACGCTTAACCTTTCGTTCCACCTTTCTCAAGTAGGGTAATAATAACAAAAACGTGTAGCTCAGTGGCTTGGTGAAAGTGTTTCAACAGGAGTGCATGTGATTCAAGAGCACGTCCTGCGTGTCCTCGAATCTCCCCGAGTAACACTACGAGGGAAAGAGGACCTACAGTTTAAAGTGGGAACAGGACCACCTGTAGTTTCTGATGACTCTTCATAGCACTGAGAGTTCAAGGCTAGGTTAAATGAAGACTGAAGTATACGTCTACATCTACATGGTTACTCTGCAATTGACACTGAAGTGTCTGGCAGAGTGTTCACCGAACCATTTTCATACTACTTCTCTACCATTCCACTCTCAAATGACGCGTGAGAAAAAGGAACACCTAAATCTTTCCGGTCGACCTCTGATTTCTCTTATGTTATTATGATGATCATTTCTCCCTACGTAGAGGGGTGTCACCAAAATATTTTCGCATTCGGAAGAGAAAGTTGGTGATTGAAATTTCGTAAATAGATCTCGCCGCATAGAAAACCGCCTATGTTTCAGTGACGGCCATCCCAACTCGCGTATCATATCAGTGACACTCTCACCCCTATTGCACGATAACACGAAACGAGCTGCCCTTCTTTGCCCTTTTTCGATGTCCTCCGTCAACCCTACCTGGTAAGGATCCCACACCACGCAGAAATATTCCAGCAGAGGACGGACAAGTATAATATAGGCTGTCTCTTCAGTGGGTTTGTCGCATCTTCTAAGTGTTCTGCGAACAAAGTTTTGTCTTTGTTTCGCCTTCCCCACAATATTATGTATGTGGTCTTTCGAATTTAAGTTGCTCGTAATTGTAATTCCTAGGTGTTTACTCGAATTGATAGTCCTTAGATTTGTGCGATTTATTGTATACCCAAAATTTATCGGATTTCTTTTAGTACTCATGTGGATGACCTCGCACTTTTCTTTGTTTAGTGCCAATTGCCACTTTTCGCACCATACAGAAATTCTCTCTAGATCATTTTGTAATTGGAATTCATCGTCTGATGATTTTACTAGACGGTATATTACAGCGTCATATGCAAACAATCTAAGGGGGCTCCTCAATTTATCACCTAGATCATTTATGTAAATCAGTAACAGCAGAGGGCCTATGACACTACCTTGCGGAATGCCAGATATCACTTCTGTTCTGCTCGATGATTTACCGTCCATCACTACGAACTGTGACCTCTCTGAGAGGAAATCACGAATCCAGACACACAACTGAGACGATACTCCATATGCACGAAATTTGATTAATAATCGCTTGTGAGGTACGGTATCAAAAACCTTCTGGAAATCTAGGAATATGGAATCGATCTGAGATCCCTTGTCGACAGCACTCATTACTTCATGGTAAGGCCTCGCGGGAGTAGCCGATCGGTCTTAGGCGCTGCAGTCATGGACTGTGCGGATGGTCCCGGCGGAGGTTCGAGTCCTCCCTCGGGCATGGGTGTTTGTGTTTATCCTTAGGATAATTTAGGTTAAGTAGCGTGCAAGCTTAGGGACTGCTGGCCTTAGCAGTTAAGTCCCATAAGATTTCACACGCGTTTGAACATTTTTTTCATGTGAAGAAAGAACTATTTGTGTTGCACAAGAAAGATATTTTCTGAATCCGTGTTGGTTATGTATCAATAAGTCATTTTCTTCAAGGTGATTCATAATGTTCGAGTACAGTATTTGTTCCAAAATCCTACTGTAAGTTGAGGTCAGTGATATGGATCTGTAATTGAATGGTTTACTCCTATTTCCTTCCTTGAATATTGGTATGACCTGTGCTACTTTCCAGTCTTTAGGAACAGACCTTTCGTCAAGTGAGCGGTTTTATATGATTGCTAAGAAAGGCGCTATTGTGTCTGCATGCTCTGAAAGGAACCTGATTGGTATACCATCTGGACCGGAAGACTTGCCTTTCTTAAGTGTTTTGAGTTGTTTCGCAACACCTAAGATATCTACTTTTTTGTCACTCATGCTAACAGCTGTTCTGGTTTCGAATTCTGGAATATTTACTTCGTCTTCTTTCGTGGTAGTCTGACCTCGATTCGAACCTGCAGCCTTTCAGTTTGCAGACAAGCACGTTACCAGTAGTCCGGCGTAGTGTAGTAGTCGAGGAAATATTAATTATTTCTTTCCCAGTCGAGGAAGTCAAGTTTGGTATTTGTGGCTCATAGTTCTTTTATCCCAGGTAATATTTCGTGCCCGCTTTAGACAGGAATTATTATGTGTTGAGAAAGGAAGGGCACGAGCGGAGTCGGTGACGGAAGCGGTGGGTCTGAGTGCCTCCCAGTCTGTTCCATGACCTAGCGTCGTCGGAGCAGTGAGCCTCGAGGCAGCCACCTCCTAATCATCCCGGAGTACTGCTGAGCAGTCGTCTGCCAGACGTCTAACACGTGCAGGTAATGGGCTGTTAGCGCCTGCCGCTTTCTCAGCCGCACTCACTGCGGACTTCCACAGTAGCGCCTGCCCTGCTGACGCGTTATCTCCGACAGCAGTCGCGGCCCTGCCGTCCCGTCTCGTCTTTGCTGCAAATGGAGCCGCTGCCGGCGGAGGTGTGGACTGGGTCCTGCGGCAGCCGTTATTGGGACGACGCAACGGCTCTCCGAATTAACACCGGCGTCTCCCGTTCCCAGAAGGAGCGAGAAAAGTCTTTTTGCTGCACCTAAAATGCTCAAAAGCACTGACAACACCACAACGTATACCCGAACCGCTCAACCTACATCTGATGACGGTAACATTAGTGCTTTTTTTGAAAGCAGTCATGTCGTGCCTGAATAATATCTTCTCCACAAATACTTACCAAGCAGAGTGCTTCTGAAGGAATGATCAGTAGTTCAGGAGACAGAAACGTTCATCTGAACCAAAAAAGACATTCAGATGTACACTCTCTATTTCAAACTCCTCACATGATAAACGCTTGTAAACGCCAACTCGATTCAAAACCTGGACAGAATAGGAAATAAAAGACGCGCTCTCCGACGCTAAATCTGGTGTAGATTAGCCTTGTGTCAACTTGCCCAGTGCTACGGTGTTATACCAGTCTCAAGTCTATATGACACGTGCCTTGATAGTTGTCGGTAAACAATGAATCGGACAACGACAAATTTTACAGAGATTGTTTGTGTGGCCTATTTAATATATGAAATAAAGCAACCCTGCCTAGTTGTCAGGATAAAATAAGATGGGGAACACTCCAGAAGGTAAATTGGTCACATATTTAATTGGTGTAATGACTTATATCGACTTATAGCTAAGTTACTACTGATATTATCCGGTATTATTGGCTACAAAATTTTCGCTGTTGGGCTCCAATTTTGTAAATGGCTCTCCTACTACCTTAATAGTACAGTTAACGAGTTCAAATTTATTTGCATGCACATATTTGCATGTTTTTAGTGAAGGGTCATTTGTCTATTGTGCAGCAGTGCCACACAGCAAAAGTGAGGCCCTTAGTATTGCAATTATCTCAAAAACTATTATCAGCACAGAAAAGGTAATAAGGGTTGTCGATAGAATTCTTAGGGAGCTATTCGGAATTGCAATCACATTTTTCTTCGCAAGCAGGCAAATAGTTTTTTTTACAAGATAAAAATTTCCGTGAGTTATATTTGTTTCGTGAAATGTTGCAGAACTATTAAAGTTTAGTACAGAGAACTTCAGAACTAAATCGTATTCGTTAAGAACTCTGAAAAAACTGTGTATTTCTCGAAAGTCGGGTGCCAACTTCAGCGGACTTACAATAGTCAGCGGTAATGTCCTATATCAACATCGGGTCACATAGTTTTGATGCAGTGATATGCCATGATTGAAGCTTGTCCGTTGCTGATTGGTCGATTATCTGAAGATGTGGAATTTCGGAATAAGGATACTCGGCCCACCGGGAAGATTTTAGTCGCAGGTATTCCTTAGAGATAACGGTGAATGTATTCCATCGGCTTCTGGCATCTTTAGAGTCATTCATCTCTGAAGTCCAGAAAATGACAACTGGAGAAGATAGACTCATTTGGAGGTAAAAGATCTGCTTCTCGAACCATTTCAAAGTGGACAACCCGACAGCGACCCTTCTGAAAGCAGCGATGAAGCGATGAATATGTGATTCCCATTGAAAAATATAAAATATCGAATAAAACATTTCAGTACTGCAATTTACACTTCTGATTCGTTATCAGTGACCTCACGATACTTTATATCCGATGGTTTAGTCGAATCCCTTAAATATGTAATTTCTGATTCGCGAAATTGAATCTGCCATTTTGAATTTTGCAATTTAGACCGGTTTCTGAAGCAGTGACCTATAGAAACTCAAAAGAAAACACTTTTGTAGACTTTTGTATCCATTTTTCTATTATGTCTAGGTTTTGAAGCGAGTTGGCCCACTGTGCGTCGGTAATGAATTCAAGAGAAGACGACTGAGTAGCTTTGAGAGATGAAAACAAGGCAACAGAGGCTCAAATAGGAAAAAGATAAGGCCAGAAGAAATTCTTGAATAGCAAACAATACACTGAGAATATGAAATGGCAAAGCAGATATGGGTAGAGGGCAAATGCAACACTCCAGATGCATCCATGACTAAGGAACAGATAGATACCGCCTGCAGGAGAACTGGAGACCTTTGGATAAAAAAGTGTCTGTATGAATATGAAGAGCTAAGCAACAGGCAAGCAGCAAGTCAGTACTAGAAAAAGAAGGAAAATCTGAAAGGTGGAACGAGTATAGGGAAAACCGAGACAAAAGAAATAAATTTCAAGGTCCTATTATAGAAATGGATGAGGAAGTGAATGAAGATGAGCTAGGAGATAGGATACTTCGACAGGACTCAACGTTCATGGATAGATGATATTCTCTGAGAATTACAATCTCTGATCCCTGCAGAGAGGGGGGAGACGACGGAGGCAGCCATGATAAAACCATTCCGCTTGGTAAAAGAAAACATGGTCCGTAATCGTGCTGTTAGCTAATTTCGACAGTAAGTTATTATCAAGTACATGTGTGATATTATGTGTTACATATTTTAATTATGAAATTATTTTACTTTACACCACAGACCATGTTTTCTTTTATCAAGTATTTAAAGGCTGAGGATCCACACAGAAACAAAATTTTATCCCACTTGGTGCCCAAGATATATGAGAATGGATAAATACTCTTACACTTCAAAAATGATGTAATAATTTCTATTCAGGAAAACGAAACAGGTACTGACAGACGTTGATATTACCTAACAATCAGTCCAATAAATCATAACTGCAAAATCCTGACTCCTATTATTTACAGCAGAATTGAAAAAGTGACAGAAATCATCAATGGAGAAGATCAATTTGAGTTCCGGAGAAATTACGAGGCAGTACTGATCCAATGACTTATCTTAGAACAAGGGTTGAAGAAACGCAAATATGTATTTCCAGGTTATAGATTTAGAGAAAGCTTTTGACATTACTGACTGGAGCACACTCCTGGTAATTCTGACAGGAACACACATACAATTAAGAGAGTGATATAATTATCTACAACTCATAGAAATCTGTAGTTGGGGAAGGAGTTACACAGAGAAGGAATGTAGTGTGTGTTCTGTAAAAGACTCAACATCTGGCTGTCGACCTTGACTCTGAACCACCCACTCACCCACACATCCCTCCATCCTTCCCCTCCTCCGCTATTCCCCTTTCCCCTCTCCCATCACCCCTTCCCTACTTTCTGCATCCAATCCCGCATTCCTAAGCCACTCCCCTTCTCTCCCCTTGCCTCCCCTTTCCTGAGATACACTCCAGTTTAGTAAAAAGCCAGTCACAGAGCTTCTAAACCAACATACATATTTATATACTAAGATGGTATCTGTTCTTTCGGACATGTCCGAAAGAACAGATACCATCGGTTACCATGCAGCTCGTTAGAAGGAAATTACAATGAAATGAACACCCTTAGCTGCTTACAGGTGTTGACATACGTCAACGGGGACAGATGAAAATGTGTGCCCCGACCGGGACACGAACCCAGGATCTCCTGCTTACATAGCAGACGCTCTATCCATCTGAGCACGGGTTCGTGTCCCGGTCAGGGCACACATTTTCATCTGTCCCCGTTGACGTATGTCAACGCCTGTAAGCAGCTAAGGGTGTTCATTTCATTGTAAATACATATTTAGCTTTCTCAACCACTGCTTTGTACTTTACTGCTTCCTAAAGCAAACCCCTTTTTGGGAAGTAGACCAACGAGACTGGTTCTGAGTCATTTGTGTTACACACATTTCTAGCTCCCAATCAGGACACAGTAATTTAGTGCCATAAAAATGAAACTACCTTTGAGAGAGCTTGCTGTGATAAGGATGAGCTGAACATTCCTGTTCAGTGGTGTTGGCAATTGCGTCCTCCCACACAACGGCCATGGTGTAGCAACGGTGATATATTTCCAGTAGGAAAAAATATTCTGCTTTTTCCTATTAAAAGTACTGAACAGTCGTTTATCAACATTATTTAACAGACATTCCGGGTAATCATCAGTCCTTTGATGACAAGCGATTTACATCTTTCTCTCCACACATTGTACTTCGTTTCACTTCCGAGGGCGTGGAAACGGGACGGAAACAGTCACCACAGGAGAGCCTCCAAGTGCCATTTTCTGATGGACGGGCCAGATGTGCACCCAGCATGTGTTATACAGGGACGTGGATGTTTGCACAATTAAGGTGCTGATCGAAGACATCTCACAAAACGAAAGCCCCAAAGGACACGGAACTTACAGATACCGGAGAAACTAACGTAACTCGTCAAGTGTATGTTGGTTTTAGTGTGCAAAAAAGTGTACGACACGGAACAGCAACAAAAAATTTTTATTCCACTAACATGGAGAAGAAACTGAGCTACAAAGTCTGATTTATGCACCACACTAAGAAAATACAGCATTTCGCTAGAGGAAAGATTCGCATACTGTAACAGACTGGTGTGAGGGTTCATGGGAGACACTTCACTATTAGGTCTGATGTAAGGCACTTTATAGTTTACTGGGAGGTTACGTAAGACCATCCCTGACTCTAGGATATTTACGAACCGGGCCAAAACTTGATAGTGCCCACCCCCAACTCCAGCGTTTCACACCATTCTTCTATCACACGTCACTGTATTTCGCTCTGTGGAATTCAAAGATGTATATTTTGTAATGGACCCTGTCGAACCTATATTCAGCACATGGAAATTAAAATATCCTTTGACACCTCTCATGCTCCCAGTCGGCCGGTTTGAGATCCTACCCCCTTTAAAAATATTCGCAATTAATACTGGATGAGATTATTTGTGAACGGGAGAATAACTCTTCAGAAAATTTGCACTCTTTATTGCGTATCAGCTAACAACTTTATCTTTTCTGTGACATAAAATTGAACACGGGAAACATAAAACCAGCAAAGACAAGAGACAAGCAAGACAGTACACATTTATTCAATCCTTAGATTCCAGCTTTTTTTATTTCTAATCTTCTACAGCCTTACACGACGTGCTTTTCCTTCTGCGAAAGACTCTATTACCTCATCAAACATTTTGCTACGTTAAAAATCAAAATGTTGTTGTCTAATATTAAGAAAAGCTGTTAATAGGAATAGTACCATAGACCGGTGTGGTTTCTCGATTTAGTTACGCCTATTTAGTCACTGTCTGCAAGATAAAACGAAATAGGCCTTTGTAATATTGCAGCAATTGTAATTCACGCCAAATAAGCGAGACTGTTTTGACACAAATGCTCATTTTTATGTACTTCATTTACATAAATAACACATAATTCACGAAGTACCAATATCAAATGTCTATTAAGCCACTACAAGCAAAATGTTTAATGTTAGAAACTAGTTTCACATTTTATTCATACGCTCCAGTTTCTCAAGCATCGGAAAGAAGTAGTATGAAATTTTTGTATAAATTTGAAATCGTTATATTCTTCCATATAATTTGTGTGATGTCCCCGTTTCTTATCCTTCCTCGTTCCAACAAAAACCTTGTCATCACTAATTCTGTAACTATTCCTGCCATTGTCAAAACTTATTCTCCTGTTAACTTCACTAACCCTGCCAGAATCACAGCTCACATTACCCCGCTTTTATTCTCTGGTTAGGCGTTATTACATATTCGTACAACGCGTTTTCCGCGCTATTCAGAGAATAGAACTTCAGGCGGCTGCTAATCGGGAACTGTACAACTGGTAGCGTAGCGATCTGGCAAAAATTTTCTGTCAAAATTTCACTTTCTTGGATAGACCGAGATCATATGTAATGATTCTTACCTGTCATTCCCGTTAGTCATTTATTTCCACCCAGGTAGTCTGAATGTATGGATTTCGCTAATAATTATAACAACGCTGATCATTCGCACACCTGATCACCCACATAAACAAACAGCGATTGGCATTCACCCGTTCAGGTTTATTCGGCTCAGCTCTGCCCCGACCCCTTTTGTCTGAGGGAAAGTCTTTTATTTCTAGATTCCGCTGGCAGAGGCATCGCGTACACTACGCACGTATGCAAAAATCAAATTACGATTCGTTCAGAAACCTATTTAAAATGTGTTCAAAAATGTTCAAAAACCAACTGGGATGCGTTTCAAAATCATATGAGTAATCTGTGGACCAACGTGAACTGGATGCTAGGTGCTTTGTGAAACAATATTTTTTTCTTTAAGAAAAT
This sequence comes from Schistocerca serialis cubense, assembly GCF_023864345.2. Taxonomy (NCBI): domain Eukaryota; kingdom Metazoa; phylum Arthropoda; class Insecta; order Orthoptera; family Acrididae; genus Schistocerca; species Schistocerca serialis. The sequence goes on along the minus strand of NC_064638.1, from coordinate 1,017,677,389 downwards.
GATCTTGAGCCCCTTGAATTGCAGCCCGGGTCAGATAACCCAGTTTGACCCCCTCGCTCGCCCGCGCCCCACCTCCCCACCCCTAGACTGGGCCTGCGCAAGACTTTGCTTTCGTGCATAAGCGAAAAGTAATAGCCACATAACGACTTGCACAGTCCAACCCAGCCACCGCTGCAACATTCGGCCACGAACCAATCTACTCTCTGGGGAACAGCATGAATAATGCACAACGGTCACTCCATTGATAGACCAATCATCGCTTGGAAATGAAGTACGAATCAGAGGTAGCTTCATAGCGTCTTGTTTGTCTCAGCGAAGCCATAGTCATGGAAAGAAAACAATCATTTGTAGTTATGTTCTGTCAATGGTAACAAAAAATAACTAGCTGTGATTTAAAACAGATGATTTTGTACTCTGTTCACATTATTGCTGTTGGGTCTCCTAATCTGCTTATTTAATATTAGTTGTAAAGACAGAACTCAAGTGCATTAGCGTTCACAGTTTCACTTCCACGTGTGTATCACTGGAGAATCAAAACCCTACTCTCGAGAAAAATGGATGAGATTGCAATACTGTTCGAGTTTATGGAGAATACCAGCTCAGCTGAGGCGGGAATGGGAATTTGCACTGAAGATGGTGGCGTACTTGGATAGTCCGTGCAGTTGTGGAAAGCTACCGCTTGCGGGTGACTTACAGGAAACCCGGGATCGAATCTTGCCTTGATAGAAATTTCGTTCGCTACTTCAGGCGCATATACACATCATAGATGTCTGAGGGTTGAAAAGGTCTCTGGAACCATATACATTTATTTGACAAATATTAGAATTTAAATATCAGCACATTACGCAGTTTTAGTTTATAGAAATAATATGCAATGCATATAGGTAGAAGTATGTTTTAAAATATCACTCATCTTCATAAATTTTTTTTATGCATTAGTAAACAACTATCAAGAACGACAATTTTCCTGGCTCTGAATTTTCAGTTATGGATTACTTTATTTTATATAATGAACTGCTATGTTCTCTGCGTTATATATTCGATGATTTTCAGAATATTATGAGTATAAGAGAGAACAAGAATTCTAGAGAGGGACGCACGCATAAAGAAGACATTAGCAAAACTTTATCGTTTTTAAGGGAAAGTAAAGAGGAGTAACGGATATTGGAATTCAGAAAGTAGCACAATAGGATCATCATATGTGTGTAACCGAATCATGGCTAACATTGGCATATCGCATCGATATAATGCTTACACGTATACACGATTACACATTAATATATGACTAAAATACCTTAATACAGGGATTTTTAATTGTAGTGACACTTCATTGAATGCAAAGATATTTTAATGAGTTGCCACAACGCAAAGTATATTTGATGTTCGCTTCGAGAGTCACATTTTATAGTTTCGGTCTTGTGAGCATCTTTATTTTGTTGCAAATTTAGAATTATACAATAAACTTATCAATAGAACTATAGATCAAAGCGCTGTTAGTTTAGTTGTGTTAAGATAATTTCATATATACAGGAAGTTAACAAAAGTATCATATATTTTGATAGGTAATAGGATGGACAAAAAACAGAAGAAATCAGCTCTAAAATGCATAGTTTCAGAGCTATCAGCACGTGTTCATCTTCGCCACTGCGCAACGCATTTCTTCTCCTTTTTACAAACGACCTACAGACTGCAGGAAACAAATGAAAACATCTTATTCTGTCATAGTTGTGATTGTTTCTCAGCTTACAGAACGCAGGCAAGATTGCTTTCATTTGTCAGACAATAACAGAAGACCATGTCTGCCATTGTAGTCTTCTATTAAACTGGTAAGTGCAAATATGGTTCCATTACAACTAATGTATGCGCTGAACTTACTCATAACTTTCTATAAGATATTTCTGGGTTGTGACCCCACAGTCAATATGTAAAACTACCGACGTTTCGGCCCTTGCTGCAAGTGACACCTTGTAGGAGCTCATATTGAGAGTGCGGTCACAAACACAGAAAAATCTTATATGACAATGGCCGCAGAAGCCTACGTTTATATTTACCCAGAACTGTGAATTAGGTTTACAGTAACAACACAAATAATGTTCGCCGCATGTTCTATCCATAATGGAGATTAACAGAGGAATGTGTCCTCTTGTATTAACTACATTCCGCAGATCGTTCGTAATGGTAAAGAGCTTACAACAGAAGATATGTGTTTCACAACAGCAAGATTAACAAGTTCTCATAGCTCTTAAGGTATGCATTTTAGAGCCATAGTTCATCGGATATTTTCACCTTGTTTTGGTTCATATTATCACCTCTCAGAATGTGGAATACATTTTTAACACCCTGTATACAACAAAGATAACGCTGTGAAATAATATACCATTTCTGATTTATAATCGAAGAAAGACGAAATTAACGAGATGTAGGCAGAAATGAGAACAACGAGAAACTTACCATCAGAATTGTGAATTACGAAGGAGAGGAAATTGGGGAATGCTGCTACCGAGGAAGCAAAATAACCCATGGCATATGGAGCAAGGAGTTCATAAAAAGCAGGTTAGCACTGGCAAAAAGGGCATTCACGGTGAAGGGAAGTCTACTAGTATCAAACATAGGGCTTAATTTGGGAAGAAGTTTCTGAGCATGTACGTTTGGAGTACCGTACAGCATTGTAATGTAGTAAAACATGGACTGTAGGAAAACTGGAAACGAAGAGAATCGGAGCATTTGAGATGTAGTGCTACAAAAGAATGTTGAAAATAAGGTGGACTGATAAGATAAGGAATGAAGAGGTAAGAAACATGTGTAAAACACTGGCAAGAAGAAAGAACAGGATGGTAGGATGTCTGTTAAGACATCAGGGAGTAACTTTCGTGGTATGAGAGGGAGCAGCAGATGGTAAAAACTGTAGAGGAAGACAGAAACTGGAATACATCCAGCAAATAATTGAGGACGTAGGCTGCATTTCCTACTCTGAGATGGAAAAAAAATGAAATTAAGATACAGGAAAATATAAAATAAAAAGAAACTAATAGGTGCCCCACTTACTAAAGGTTTACAAAAGGCCTACGGAAAGGGCTTTGCTCTAAATACGAATTGGTCGGAGAGATATATGACAGAAGAGGTTGAAGAATGACTTTGGAATTCCTATTTCAACCAAACGGACTGCGTGGTCCACTAAGACTATAATGATGGTTATATTAATAATACAACAAATTTTATGCACTGGCCACTTCCTTTTATTCTCTTGGAAAGTGCTGCAGCCAAGTGTCGAACGCTAAAATCTATTCTAAGAGACTTCTTCGGTTCTGTCAGCGAGTTTCGTGACAATGGATTCACACACTCGTTTGCAGTGAAATATTTGTGTTTCCTACACATAGGATGTAATAGGGGAAGTGGTGGTAGTATGGAACACTTTTTTGTTTAATGCGAAATACTGAATTTAAAATGTGGCTATTTCGTCAAAAATGTCACCTGTGTTAGTTTATATATCTGTTACAAAGGATGAATAATAATTTTGATGAAAAATGAACATAATAAATAATTACAATAGATTTTTTTAACTTGCTCTAAAGTATGAGCATTTCGAAGTGGGGTGGTAATATGAAACAGATTTAAAATAAATAATAGTATGAGCATTTCGAAGTGGGGCGGTAATACGAAACAGATTTAAAATAAATAATAAAATATACACTCCTGGAAATGGAAAAAAGAACACATTGACACCGGTGTGTCAGACCCACCATACTTGCTCCGGACACTGCGAGAGGGCTGTACAAGCAATGATCACATGCACGGCACAGCGGACACACCAGGAACCGCGGTGTTGGCCGTCGAATGGCGCTAGCTGCGCAGCATTTGTGCACCGCCGCCGTCAGTGTCAGCCAGTTTGCCGTGGCATACGGAGCTCCATCGCAGTCTTTAACACTGGTAGCATGCCGCGACAGCGTGGACGTGAACCGTATGTGCAGTTGACGGACTTTGAGCGAGGGCGTATAGTGGGCATGCGGGAGGCCGGGTGGACGTACCGCCGAATTGCTCAACACGTGGGGCGTGAGGTCTCCACAGTACATCGATGTTGTCGCCAGTGGTCGGCGGAAGGTGCACGTGCCCGTCGACCTGGGACCGGACCGCAGCGACGCACGGATGCACGCCAAGACCGTAGGATCCTACGCAGTGCCGTAGGGGACCGCACCGCCACTTCCCAGCAAATTAGGGACACTGTTGCTCCTGGGGTATCGGCGAGGACCATTCGCAACCGTCTCCATGAAGCTGGGCTACGGTCCCGCACACCGTTAGGCCGTCTTCCGCTCACGCCCCAATATCGTGCAGCCCGCCTCCAGTGGTGTCGCGACAGGCGTGAATGGAGGGACGAATGGAGACGTGTCGTCTTCAGCGATGAGAGTCGCTTCTGCCTTGGTGCCAATGATGGTCGTATGCGTGTTTGGCGCCGTGCAGGTGAGCGCCACAATCAGGACTGCATACGACCGAGACACACAGGGCCAACACCCGGCATCATGGTGTGGGGAGCGATCTCCTACACTGGCCGTACACCACTGGTGATCGTCGAGGGGACACTGAATAGTGCACGGTACATCCAAACCGTCATCGAACCCATCGTTCTACCATTCCTAGACCGGCAAGGGAACTTGCTGTTCCAACAGGACAATGCACGTCCGCATGTATCCCGTGCCACCCAGCGTGCTCTAGAAGGTGTAAGTCAACTACCCTGGCCAGCAAGATCTCCGGATCTGTCCCCCATTGAGCATGTTTGGGACTGGATGAAGCGTCGTCTCACGCGGTCTGCACGTCCAGCACGAACGCTGGTCCAACTGAGGCGCCAGGTGGAAATGGCATGGCAAGCCGTTCCACAGGACTACATCCAGCATCTCTACGATCGTCTCCATGGGAGAATAACAGCCTGCATTGCTGCGAAAGGTGGATATACACTGTACTAGTGCCGACATTGTGCATGCTCTGTTGCCTGTGTCTATGTGCCTGTGGTTCTGTCAGTGTGATCATGTGATGTATCTGACCACAGGAATGTGTCAATAAAGTTTCCCCTTCCTGGGACAATGAATTCATGGTGTTCTTATTTCAATTTCCAGGAGTGTACATTCCCAATTTAGATTTTTATTAATGAGATTAAAAATGGTATTTTGACCTCACATGGAAAAAATCACAAATTACAATGTAAATATGTAATAAAATAGTTTTTATGAGCCATAGATAATAATTCCGGTTCACAATTTAAAGTTCCTCATGAACAAAAGTCGCAAATGAACACTTGAGTCTCACACCCACTGCACAAACTATGAGACCAGTCCTAACACATGACATATTGAACCCAAAGTTCACCAGGTTTTGACTTTTTAAATGCCTCACCACAAAGCAAACAGTCTGGATCATCGTTTTCAGAAACGTCTTTCCCAAGAATTCTATCCGGTTTGAACTACCAGAAGATAGTTGTATTTACATCTTCAACTTTTGTGGTCCTGTCCTCCTCAGTTGCGCGTAATACTATGGTATATTGATAAGTTTCACTTATGGACCGTCTGACAGCAACTGAATAAAACACAATTTTAGTGCCATACGCGTTTCGCCTTTATTTTCTGCAAGGCATCATCAGTGGCCTGGAATATATACATATGTTAGCTATTTTATTTACATTTTTGTCACTGTGCCTATAGGTTATAAACAGTTCTGGTGGTTGGTATTTCCTATTAAGTAGTAATGTTTTGAACTGTACTTACAGGCTGCGTAAACAGTTTCTTACATATTACGCTCCTGTTGCATTTTTGGTGTTGTTCTTCCTATGAGCGCCAATTTGCCAATTTGTGCATAGTGCTGTGGAATGTGGAAAAAACAGCAAATTGGCGCTCATAGGAAGAACAACACCAAAAATGCAACAGGAGCGTAATATGTAAGAAACTGTCTACGCAACCTGTAAGTACAGTTCAAAACATTACTACCTAATAGGAAATACCAACCACCAGAACTGTTTATAACCTATAGGCACAGTGACAAAAATGTAAATAAAATAGCTAACATATGTACATATTCCAGGCCACTGATGATGCCTTGCAGAAAATAAAGGCGAAACGCGTATGGCACTAAAATTGTGTTTTATTCAGTTGCTGTCAGACGGTCCATAAGTGAAACTTATCAATATACCATAGTTGTATTTCCTCTTACTCGCTACAACTTTCGTCCTTACTTCTCTTTGTAGTTGAGAACAGTGTTCGTTTACCGGTGACAACAATATTCGCTCTTGTAGGTCTGTCTGACGTTTTGGCGGTTCCTGGTTGATCTACAGGGCTATAAAAGGACGATATCTGAATCGATGCCTTTTTCTTCTGTAGATTCAGTTCAGTATTTTGTTTCTTGTCTATGAAATACTTCAATGCGTTGTTATAGGGTGAACCGGTTAGGACAGTAGCCAAAAGTGCTTTCCAACCTCTGTTTGATGCCTTCTTTTTTGAACTTAGGAGTGGAGAGATGTGTTGTGGCTTTACATAGCCTACAGATGTTGATGGACCCGCTGTCTGCTCTTCTCTTCGCCCCCCATCGCCTTGCTTCGAATCACCTCCGGCATCTCCATCGTCACAAAGCGCTTCACCATTGTCCGCAACCTTTTCTGCTTCATGTTCAGCTGCAATGAAATCAGCTTCTGTAAAAATACCTCTGTTTAGTGGATAAATGCCGGTACATTTGAATCCATTGACTACTACTGCACCCCTTTGGACTCTGAGGTACGCCTTTCCAAACTTCTCCGCAATATCGTAGGTGTCCATACCGCCTGGTCTTAGTGCCTTGTTAATCTCTTCACTGTAGTATGTTTTTAGGGGGCCCATGAAATTCCTATCAAGGGACTGTAGTCTATGTGTAGTATGAGGTGGCAAGCAGAGAATGGTCACATGATTACCTTTTGCTTTTATTATGACATACTCCTGGTGTGAGAATAAGTCCATCCAGTATGAGCAAGACTTGGGATTCAGCTGTAGGTTTCGTATGTTCAACGATGTGGGTAAACCATTCAGTGAATAGATAGGACTGTACGCAGCCTGGCGGATGACATTTTCCAATAGCTCCAGGAGGTGCACCCTTCATTAATCTGTCTGTCCAATTGGTGCGTGGAAAAATCATCATTGGAGGCACAAAGTTGCCACCTGCACTCATGCATGCAATGATCGTCACCAGACTTCCCTTCTTTGCAACAGTGAGGGCTCCTATCTGTTTTCTTCTCTTCATGCCAATTGCATGTGGAATTTTTGTTTTTCACTACACTAAGACCGGACTCGTCAACATTGAAGATCCGGTCAGGAGGATAGAGATGTTTAATGTATTCGGCTTCCAGAAGATCAAAAAATTTCATGACACTCTCTCAGTTAAAGCCAGTGGCTCGAGCAAGTGATGTTGTTTCAGGCTTTCGTACTGAAAGCTGATTCCTGTGTCTATTCGTGAAGTGATCGAACCACACCCCTCCAGCCATACCGTCAGTGAACATATTGCTGATTCCATTTCTTACTGCCAGCTGATAAGCAATTCGCCTCACATCATTACGAGTGAGTCCATGAAATTTCTTTTCCATCAGTAGGCAATACTCAACAACGTCCTTTTCAATTTCTTGGGAAGAATACGTTTTCTGCCTAATTTTTCATATGTTAGAGTATTTAAATCTATATCCTTTTTAGGTACCTTTCTAAAGAGAGTAGCTTTTGGTATATTGAAACCTCTTGCTGCTTCATTTTGAGTTTAGTTTTATCCATAACAACCATTATTGCTTGAACCATGTCTTCAGGGCGCCATTTCTGTCGCATTCCCCTTTTTTCAGGCCATAACCTGCTTCTTGGCATGGCGACACCTACAAAACAAAAAAAGGGATTGTAGTATGGAACAGCCTGTTTCATATTTCCACCAAAAGTGATTTTCGAAACTAACCAAACAGACTGCACTTTCGATAAACAATTTCAAGTAACTAAATTATCATTTGTAGGTTTAACTCCATTACTAAATCGAAATGTAGAAACAGTATGCTAACTTCTGAATAAAGGTAGCAGGAAAAATATTTGAAACTTACATTGCAAAAACTTTTGGAGGTTGGAAAACAATGTGCATCTAGTCACGGCTACAAACAATGAGATACTGACCTCTGCTGCCTCTAGTGGCGGAAACAGAACATTGCGCTTGTGATAACTCAGACTGACAACAGATGACATTACTAGTTTTCAAATACTACGGTGTTTCATATTACAACCCTGTTTCATATTACTACCACTTCACCTACACATAAGAAATTCATTTACGTGTGCGAGGGTGAGTCAATTATTATCCGCAATTTAGTTATAGTTTTGTTTATTTTGGTAGTACTGTCATTTTACGTTGATGACGCATGCTTTGTTCATTTTTTGTTATATCTTTGCAATTTTCAATCTGCTAGGTTACTTTCGTTATCGCTGCTGTGCTGATAATCATGGCTGCTCCGCTATCTGTCTGTACCCAAGAAGAGCAACGTTCAGTGATTCGTTTTTTGCGGTCGGAAGGCGTATCAGGGGCTGAAATTCATCGAAGACTTTCGGTACAGTACGGGAACAGTGTTTTTCCACAACGGAGTGTCTACGAATGGATTGAAAAATTCCGAAATGGTTGCACAAGTGTTACGCACGATGAAGGCGCCAGACGACCGTTTACCGCCACAAATGAAGAAACCATTGAGCGTTCACGTGAAATGATTCTATTAGACAGACGATTAACTATTGACGAAGTGGCACATCTTTTGTAAATTAGTCACGGTCCTGCCAACGTTATCATCTGCAACAGACTGGGGTTTCATGAAGTTTGTGCAAGATGGGTCCCAAAACAAATCACACTGTTGCTTAAAAAACGCTCTTGGACATCTGCAGAAAACATTTGGATCGCTATGGTAAAGAAGAGGACAACTTCTTAGACAGGATCATTACTGGTGACGAAGCATGGATCCATCATTACGAGCCGGAGAGTAAACGGCGGAGTATGGTTTGGAAACATCCAAATTCGCCCTGCAAGAAAAAGTTCAAGATGCAACCGTCCGCAGGAAAACTTATGCTTACGGTTTTTTGGGACGCACAAGGTCCAGTACTGGAAAATTGTGGGGAGAGGGGCATAACAATAAACAGTGTACGTTACAGTGAGATGCTTACTGCCAGGCTAAAGCCTGCAATTCGAAGCAAACGCCAAGGATTGCTGTCAAAATGTGTTGTGTTATTGCACGACAATGCCCGTCCGCATACTGTTGCCCACACTGCTGAAACGCTCCAGAAACTCAAATTTGAAGTACTGGTTCATGCTCCATATAGTCCCCATCTTGCCCCTTCTGCCTATCACTTGTTTGGTCCACTCAAACAGGTATTAAGGGGCTGTCGATTTGCCTCGGACGAAGCAGTGAAAGAAGCGGTGCATTTCTGGCTCGCAGCTCAGCCGCGAACCTTCTTTTATGAGGGCATCAGGAAGCTTGTACAATGATGGACCAAGTGCGTTGAAACGTAAGGAGACTATGTCGAAAAATGATGTTCTTGTTAGGTTCCTATTTGATTAAAATAAAGTTTTATAACTACTTTGCGGATAATAATTGTCTTACCGTCGTATTAAGACGATATACGAGGTGGTGCTGAAAAGTAATGCATACTAATTTTTATGTGAAAGCTCAAAGCATTTCAAATAAAACATAAGTTATTAACATTTTACATCTTTATTTTTCATGTTTACATATTTATTTCTCAACTTAGCCACCCAGGCAACGAACACATTTCTCCCAACGAGAGACCAGTTTCTCCTCGAAGGTATTCCTTAAGTTTTGGAAATGGATGAAAATTGGATGGGACCAAGTCGGGACTGTATGGATGGTACAATGACAATGAACGCAAGGCGTGGGATTTTTGCAAATAACGCAGCGTTCGTGTGCGGTCTTGCATTATCATGCTGAAGAAAAGGGTGCTCCTTGAGTGGACGAACTCTTTGAACTCGAAACTCGATTACACCGCGCTGTTTCTCACACAATTAGTTACGTTAAACACCGCCATGTTACATTCTACAATTCGGAGCCCTCTAGCGGCAGAGGCCAGCAGATACGTAGACATGAAGAATAAATATGTAGAATGTTTTTGTTATTTAAAAAACTTTAAGAGTTTTTATAAAAAAAATTCGTAACGATACTTTTTAGCGCGCTCTCGTATACCGTGAAGTCAGTTGCTGCAGTGATGATAAAACGTTATATTTTATCCTTCAAAATCACGTATTTGTGAGTAGTCTAGGTCATATAATTTCTTAAATGGTTCAAATGGCTCTGAGCACTATGGGACTTAACATCTCAGGTCATCAGTCCCCTAGAACTTAGAACTATTTAAACCTCACTAACTTAAGGACAACAGACACATCCATGCCCGAGGCAGGATTCGAGCCTGCAACCGTACCGGTCGCGCGGTTCCAGACTGTAGCGCCTAGAACCGCTCAGCCACCAGCGGCCGGCCTATAATTTCTTACTCAACAACATTTAATGTAATGGCGATCAGTCGGGGTATAGTGTGCAGTTACCTGATGGTGCAAATTGTCTAAGCGGGCACTTTGCCGAAGGATATTTTCTGTAATATAAAACATGGTTTCAAGACAACAGAACTGTTAATAAAACTACAGCGTTTCATAGAATAAGCATGCTAACGCATTAGTGTAGTAACAACTTGGTGAAAAGCTATTTTCTCTTATAAAGATGTATGTTAAGATGTTGTCAAATTATTTAAGAAAATCACTTAAAATAGTGAATGGATTCCCAAGCTATGCAGTAGGAACTGGATGCTGTAAGAAAAGAAAAGATGGCAATAAAAACAGAGTTGTACATGAAGGTGAAGTGGCAGTGACATTAACGTAGGCCTATATCTCACTAATGTCAATGAGATGGGAATGCAGTCGACATGTTTTGCAACAAGTCCAGGACACATCATACCTTTGCAAAATTAAAAAATGGCTCTGAGCACTATGGGACTTAACATTTATGGTCATCAGTCCCCTAGAACTTAGAACTACTTAAACCTAACTAACCTAAGGACATCACACAACACCCAGCCATCACGAGGCAGAGAAAATCCCTGACCCCGCCGGGAATCGAACCCGGGAACCCGGGCGTGGGAAGCGAGAACGCTACCGCACGACCACGAGATGCGGGCCCAAAATTAAAATTAGGCAACAACAAGAAAGAAAGAAAACTAAAGAACGGGAATTGCAACGATAATAACATCGAGCCTATAGAAAAGTGAATTACTGGAAGATAATTTGAAGAAAGATAAGCAGGTCAAGAAGAGAAGAAGGAAGCCAATAGAAACGGAAGAAAAGACTAAAAGATCAAAACCTATTTAAGTCAATAATTGCATTGCTACAATATCGCGTGCGGCTGGAGGTGGTTATTTCCTTCCCATCTCTTTCCCATACAGTATCCTTTCCATTCCTTTCACCCCAGTTATTCATGTATGTGTCCCACCTGCTTCATCGCGAGTGATGTCCGTTATATCGGACATGTTACTACCGGACAGACTCCACTCACATACTAATAATAAGAAAGCACAAAGCACAGACGCAGCAAGGAAAGGAGATACCGCTCAGCCACTCCGGCCGGCCACGTTTCATTTTAAATATCGTACTAATACTTGACTTTTGAACGTAGTTTGACTTTGAACACAAGGGACATGTTGCAATTCGGAAACTGGAAATCTGCAAACATTTTTGCATAGTTTGGCAAATTACTGCTATTACCTTGGTGCATAAATTCGTACCGTTTTTGTTTTGCGTGTTGGTATTGGTGTTACTATGGGCTTTTTATCGATTTTAATTTTTTATTTGTAGTTCACTGTTGCTATTTGAGATTATATTATTGTCATTTTGGCATCTGGAGGTTGGGAGTGAAGCTGTGGATGCAAGGAAACGGAGTGCCTGGTGGAGAAATCGGAACATTTCTGACATATACTTCTGTTTAAGCGTAATAGAGAGGTGACAGCAGCAGACAACAAGAAGCAATATCACCATGTTTGGGGATAATGGCATTGGGCAGAGCACGGCAAGAAAATAGTTTTTCTCTTATTGAGGAATGTCGTTTCGACATTATTGATATTCAGGAAGGTCTTTGAGGTATGATGAAGATCGTTTAAACGCATTAATCCACAATGATTCACGTCAGACGTAATGAACTGTGATCATTCCACCAACGGACGACATTTGAAGGTTCAAAAACATGTGAAGGTTCAAAAATCGTGGGTATGGGTACCGCAAGCTCTAAGCAAAAATCACACAAATCAGCGGGTGGCCGTATGTGCATCTCTGCTTGTTTGTCATCAACAGGCTCGTGAACAACACCGACCATTCCTACCCTGTATCATTACTGATGACAAGAAATAGTGGCTTTATGCTAACACAAGGAAAAGAGAGGGATGGTTGAGCCCAAACAAAGGAGCAACTCCCTGTACAAAGACCTCCGCGCATCCACAAAAGATAATGTTATGCATCTGGTGGAACAACGACGGTATGATGTACTATGTACTGCTTCCCCGTGGTGTAACCGCTACTGCTGTCACTTATTCTCAACAACTGACACGTCTTGCAGACGCAGTCCAAGAACAACGATCAGGAAAACTGCGTGAAGCGACGCTACTCAACGATAAGGCACGCTCGCTTTCTGTTAGACTGACAAAAAACACTATACAGGAGTTCCCATCTTCAAGGAACTTCTGGATGAAAATGTGCCGAACATTGCTCGACGATTTCCTCCTCTGAAAACAATCCGATTTCTTCATTTGAAGAAATGAAAAGTAGCCCCAGTTGGGACAGACGGTGGTAAAGAGTGGAGGAGAATATATTACTTATGACTAAAGTATCTGTTTTACGTAACTGTTGTGTTTATTGCCGGCCGCTGTGACCGAGCGGTTCTAGGCGCTTCAGTCCGGAACCGCGCTGCTGCTACGGTCGCAGGTTCGAATCCTGCCTCGGTCATGGATGTGTGTGATGTCCTTAGGTTAGTTAGGTTTAAGTAGTTCTAAGTTCTAGGGGACTGATGACCTCAAATGTTAAGTCCCATAGTGCTTAAGAGTCATTTGAACCATTTAAATTTGTGTTTATTAAATTCGTGGAAAAACGCTATGAACTTATACACCAATCCAATATACTCCAGTATTATGTCTCGTACATTGCTCTCTGTAAATGTTTATCTTTTCCAATTCACAATTTCTTCCTATTAATAGTAGTGTCACACAGTAATCATCTGGGTCTTAGTTTTCCTTTTCTCTGCCCGTGGCCCAGTTTGCCCTGCCTACCGGGAAATGTGGTCATTTTGCAGACTTACACTTAAGCTCCCTTTTATAGTACACTATGTGGATTTTCCAGGTCCTTTGCCGTCTCTGGCAGATTTACAATATTACTGACAAACCACAAAATTTTGCTAGAAATAGACTTGATCGCATAAAACTTTATTTAAACTGGTGATCGGTTTCGATCTATTGTAATTACATCATCATTTGACTTACATCATCATCAAGACTATTTTTGGCAAACTTTTATTGATATACCCGAGATCGCTGTTTCCCTAGGACATTGTTCCAGAAAATATTAAATACACGAGATTTGTATTTTCTCTCCTTTGCTTTGACTCCTTTCCAAATTTCCTTTTGATTTATTAAATTGCTTGCTGAGTGTACTGACTGTATAAATCTGGGTAAGACTCAACGCTGCTTCGTTATATCCTCAACTACTGCTTCCGTTTCACGTTCTTCGACTCTAACTGCAGTCTGGTTTCTACATAAGTTGTACGTAACTTTTCCCTCTCTGTATTATATCTCTGCATCTTCAGAAGTGGGAAAGGTGTATTTCAGTCAGCAACGGCAAAAGTTTTCTCTAAATCTACAAATGTAGTTTTACCTTCCCTTAACCTATCGTCTAAGATACTTCTTAGAGTAAGTTTTGCCTCTAGTGTTTGTGAATATTTTCGAGACCCAAAATGATTTTGCTGTTGATTTTTCCCCCTCTTCTCTAATTAGTTCTAGTGAGTATTTTGCAAACATGACGTCGTAAACAGGTGGTTTAAAAATTGTAGAATTTACTAAACAATTAACATGTAGGCAGGGCTTTGTGATGCCATAGTTACGGTATATGCAAAATACAGTCAGGTATATTACCACTGGCCATTAAAATTGCTACACCAAGAAGAAATGCAGAACATAAACGGGTATTCATTGGACAAATATATTATACTAGAACTGACATGTGATTATATTTTCACGCAATTTGGGTTCATAAATCCTGAGAAATCAGTACCAAGAACAACCACCTCTGGCCGTAATAACGGCCTTGATACGCCTGGGCATTGAGTCAAAAAGAGCTTGGATGGCGTGTACATGTACAGCTGCCCATGCAGCTTCAACACAATACCACAGTTCATCAAGAGTAGTGACTGGCGTATTTTGACGAGCCAGTTGCTCGGGCATCGTTGACCAGACGTTTTCAGTTGGTGAGAGATCTGGAGAATGTGCTGGCCAGGGCAGCAGTCGAACATTTTCTGTATCCAGAAAGGCCCGTACCGGACTTGCAAAATGCGGCCGTGCATTATCCTGCTGAAATGTAGGGTTTCGCATGGATCGAATGAAGGGTAGAGCCACGGGTCGTAACACATTTGAAATGTAACGTCCACTGTTCAAAGTGCCGTCAATGCGAACAGGATGGTATGGACCCCATATCATCACGCTGGGTTATACGCCAGTATGGCGATGACGAATACACGCTTCCAATGTGCGTTCACCGCAATTTCGCCTAACACGGAAGGGACCATCATGATGCTGTAAACAGAACCTGGATTCATCCGAAAAAATGACGTTTTGCGATTCGTGCAGCCAGGTTCGTCGTTGAGTGCACCATCGCAGGCGCTCCTCTGTTCAAATGGTTCAAATGGCTCTGAGCACTATGGGACTCAACTGCTGAGGTCATTAGTCCCCTAGAACTTAGAACTAGTTAAACCTAACTAACCTAAGGACATCACAAACATCCATGCCCGAGGCAGGATTCGAACCTACGACCGTAGCGGTCTTGCGGTTCCAGACTGCAGCGCCTTTAACCGCACGGGCGCTCCTCTGTGATGCAGCGTCAAGGGTAACCGCAGCCATGGTATCCGAGCTGATAGTCCATGCTGCTGCAAACGTCGTCGAACTGTTCGTGCAGATGGTTGTTGTCTTGCAAACGTCCCCATTTGTTGACTCACGTATCGAGACGTGGCTGCACGATCCGTTACAGCCATGCGGTTAAGATGCCTGTTATCACGACTGCTAGTGATACGAGGCCGTTGAGATTCAGCACGGCGTTCCGTATTACCCACCGTTTCCATATTCTGCTAACAGTCATTGGATCTCGACCAACTCGAGCAGAAATGTCGCGATACGATAAACCGCAATCGCGATAGGCTACAATCCGACCTTTATCAAAGTCGGAAACGTCATGGTACGCATTTCTCCTCCTTATACGAGGCATCACAACAACGTTTCACCAGGCAACGCCGGTTGACTGCTGTTTGTGTATGAGAAATCGGCTGGAAACTTTCCTCATGTCAGCACGTTGTAGATATCACCACCGGCGCCGACCTTGTGTGAATGCTCTGAAAAGCTAATCATTTGCATATCACAGCATCTTCTTCCTGTCGGTTAAATTTCGCGTGTGTAGCACGTCATCTTCCTGGTGTAGCAATTTTAATGGCCAGTAGTATATTATTAGTTCGGCTTCTTGTGCAGCATATATAGTTTTGATTTCTGTTAGAGTACCGTTTGCAGACAAGCATCACAATAATCGTGAGATATCGTACCAGCACAAATGCACGAACTAAAGAAATGATCTCTCCGGAAACTGTGAGCACCGGTAACTTTAATGAAGGAACATATAGTCTGTATTATTTGGAACGTTATTTAGAATTACCAGTTTCGATTTTGGATACAGGTCGTTCTCGGATTAACACACCTAATTAATAGGACATATTGACCGAAATCTACCTTTCGCAATGAGCTGTACTTCGCAGTAAGTAAAGATCTCAGGATGGCCTTTATAGAAGGTCGAAGCTGGTCATCATAATAAAACATAACAAGTGACTCGGTGTCCTTTAAATTCCTACAAAATTTTTTGTGCTCTCTTCCTGTTTTAAATATGAGTATAATTTTTATAACTGCAATGCCTTGCTTTAGTATCTGTTGCATTGCACCGTTTATAACTTAGCTCTCTGCCCATTGTTTTGGTGTTTGAGACCATGGCGTTCCCTGTTATTTAAATCAGGTTTGATTCCATAGGAATTACTCTGCGCCACGGCCTTGATGTAATGTAGGGCAGAAGGAAGGTCAGCATCCGTCATAATATTTGCAATAAAACACACATGTTATTTCGACCTATGCTGACCTTCTTTCTATCGTGTTATTGAAGTGACACACTGGGAAACGCTGATTGACGTGACGGTGTGGCTCTCTGTGTTGCAGACCTGCCGCAGTTCGGGGAGACCATCAGCAACGTAACGGTGCCTGTGGGCCGCGAAGCCACGCTGTCCTGCGTGGTGCACCACCTGCTCAGCTACAAGGTCAGTGTCGCCAACTTTTCTAACGTCTGATGCGTGAGGCAACGATTTATGGCAGTTGATTTCGGTGATCACCTCTAAACCGACAGAGTAAAACGCTTTATATGCGGAAAGAAAGTGTATCGCAAAATAAAAACCTGATCAATAAAATCGATCTATTTATCCCTCTAGTATCGTGGAAGTTATTTCTTTGTGTTAAAACATGTCCTGTCACCCTGTCCCTTCTTAATGTTTCCATATGGTTCTTTCTTCGCTGATTCTACAGAGAATCTCTTCATTCTTTCTATCAGTCCACCTAATTTTTAAGATCTCTCTACAGCTCTAAATCTCAAATGCTTCGATTCTCTTATTTTTCGGTTTAGCAAAGTCCATGTTTCACTATCGTACAGTGATGTGCTCCAGAAGTGTATTCTCAGACATTTCTTCCTCAACTTAAGTCCAATGTTTTATATTAGTCGATTTCTTTTGGTCAGGAATGTCCTCTTTGCCTGTCCTAGTCTACTTTTTATGTTCTCGTTGCTTAGTTCGACATGTATTGTGTTTCCACGGTAGCAAAATTCCTTCACTTCATCTACTTCTTGGTCACCAGTTCTGATGTTCATCTTTCTTTGGTTTACTCTATATTCACGAGACCCTTCACTCCGTTGAGCACGTCGCGTAATTCTTATTCACTTTCACTGGGGATAAAATGTCATCAACGAATCTTATCATCGGTATGCTTTCACCCTTGAATCTTTATGTCCGTCATTGCTTCTTCGATGTGCAGACTGACCAATAGGAGCGAAAGGCTGCATCTCTATCTTCCACCCTTTTTAATCCGGGATCTGCGTTCATGGTCTTCCAGTCTTATTGTTCGCTTTTGCTTGTTGAACGTATTGCACACTGAGGAGCCAAAGAAACTAGTATCGTTTAGGGCCTCCGCGAGTAAGCAGAAGTGCCGCAACAAGACGTGCCATGGACTCGACTAATGTTTGAAGTAGTGCCGGAGGGAATTGACACTATGCATCCTGCAGGGCTGTTTATGTATCAGTAAGACCACGAGGGAGTGGAGATCTCTTCTAAGAGCTTGTTGCAAGGCATCCCAGAGATGCTCAAATGCTCATGTCTGAGGAGTTTGGTGGCCAGTAGAAGTGTTTAAAGTCAGAAG
Organism: Schistocerca serialis cubense; assembly: GCF_023864345.2. Classification (NCBI taxonomy): domain Eukaryota; kingdom Metazoa; phylum Arthropoda; class Insecta; order Orthoptera; family Acrididae; genus Schistocerca; species Schistocerca serialis. Next base: position 1,017,659,636 of record NC_064638.1, on the reverse strand, counting down.
AGTGTTCGTGGAGCCACTTTGTAGCAATTCTGGACGAGTGGGGTGTCGCATTGTCCTGTTGGAATTGCCCAAGTCCGTTGGAATGCGCAATGGATATGAGTGGACGCAGTTGATCAGACAGGATGCTTACGTACATGTCAACTGTCACAGTCGTATCTATGGGTATCAGAAGTCCCAGGCCCCACACCATTACAGAGCCATATCCAGCTTGAACAGTACCCTGCTGACATGCAGGGTCCATGGATTGATGAGGTTGTCTCCATACTCGTACACGTCCAACCGCTCGATAAAATTTGAAACGAGACTCGTCGATCAGGCAACATGTTTCCAGTCATCAACAGTCCATTGTCGGCGTTAACGGGCCAGGCGATACGTAAAGCTTTCTGTCGTGCATTCATCAAGGGTACACAAGTGGTCTTTCGGCTCCGAAAGACCATATCGATAAAGTTTCGTTGAATGGTTCCCACGCTGACACTTGTTGATGGCCCTGCATTGAAATCTGCAACAATTTGCGGAAGGTTTGCACTTCTGTCAGGTTGAACGATTATCTTCAGTCGTCGTTTGTCCTGTTCTTGCAGGAAATTACTCCGGCCACAGCGATGTCGGGGATTAGATGTTTTACCGGATTCCTGATATTCACGCTACACTCGTGAAATAGTCGTACGGGAAAACCCCCACCTCATCGCTATCTCGGAGCTGCTGTGTCCCATCGCTCGTGCTCCGACTATAACACCATGTTGAATCTCACTTAAATCTTGATAACGTGGCATTGTAACAACAGTAACCGATATAAGAACGGCGCCAGACACTTGTTGTCTCATATAGGTGTTGCCGACCGCACGTCGTATTTTGCTTGTTTACATATCTCTGTATTTGAATACTCGTGCCTATACCAGTTTCTTTGGGGCGTCAGTGTATATCACCCGTACTTTCCCACAACTTACTCCTATTTTTCTCAGAGTTTCTAACACCTTCCACCATTTGACACTTTCGAACGCTCTTTCTAGATCGACAAATCCTATGAGCTTGTGTTGATTATTCTTGGCTTGGTAGAACTACCGACTTAGTATCTTGTCCTTTCCTATAGCCAAATTGCTAGAAATCTAACAGATGCTGAATTTTCTTTTCCATTCTTCTTTATATTACTCTTTTCAGTAGCTTCAATGCATGAGATGTTAAGCTGATTGTACGAACCTAACTGCCTTTGTTATTTTCGACTTTATATGGATGATATTTGCCGAAAATCTGCTACATCTCTCGTCTCAGGTTGTAACGTCAACTTGAATAGTCGTTTAGGTGCTACTTCCCCCAGTGACTCCAAATATTCTGCCTCATTTGATTGCTAGTCTTCCAAAGCTTTTATTTATTCTAATAATGGATCATCTATGTCTTACATGTAGTTTCTCATTTCTTCTTCTATTACGCCATCAGACATTCCTCTTCTTCATCATCAATAAATTTGATCCAAGTTTGCATCTGCTCCCGGATAAGCCTAAGAGTGGAATATCTGATTTCGGAATGTAGGACTACAGTCTAATTCGGAATTTTTTGTTTCTGGTCCTCTCCCAAGTGTAACTCCTCATGCTGTGGTTTTTGGAGAGTGTATTGGTTATTACAGGCTGAAATTTGCTACAGGTTTCCCGCTTCCGAGCACTTGTTCTCGGAAAACACTGCGTTCTATTTCTATTCTTATTGTCGTTAGTTTGCTGTCGATTCTTCCTATTCGTAACGAATCCTACACCCGTTATTCCACTTTCTGTTGCTGTTGTTGCTGTATGCGGTTCCATTAATTCTTATCTTCTTTCCATTTAACTTAAGTGACATTCATTGAACCTAAATTTAACCTTTGCATTTTCCTTTTCAGTTTTTATAGCTTCTCTACCACGTTCCAGGCTCCGAATTTTTTTCCATTGGTTATTCCGTCTCCTTACCACGGTTGCTCTTCCTTCTAAATCCCCTCCCGGTGATCCGAATTGGGGGGGGGGGGGGCTAATATGGAATCTTTTGCCAGTGGAGAGATCATTCTGGCCCTTTCTCAATTACAGGCCCATCGCCTATGGATACACATTATGTGTCTTTAATTAAGTGGTTTCCATAGCCTTCTGGATCTTAATGCCATTGATCATTGTTGAATTTTCCACTGTTTAACGACAGACGGTTGATCACAGCCAATGCTTACTTCTTTGGTGAAAGTTGTTTTTCTTTCTGCGTAATATGTGTGCCTCAGTTTGTCAGTGTCTTTTGAGGTAAACAGGTGATTCGATATCAAATCTTCAAAAACCCTTTTTTCACAAAATACTGAAATGTCTTTTCTTAACTGACTAGCAGCTGTATTATACTGTCGACAGGTGAAATGCATTCTGGGTCTTGTTCCACGAATGAATTTGAGCAGTTTGCTTTATTTAACACCGAGAACCACGACTTGTCTCACTTAACTGCTTTTTTCCTTCTCTTCCCCATCTTGAAATCAAAACTTATTTTTTAAAGGATTTCCCTAAGTCAATTAAGGCAAATATCACTATAGTTCCTAAGGAAGGTACACAATCGATTTCTTTCTCCATTTCTCGTTTTCGGCCAGATAACGTGAATGTTTCGCATGGAAAGTAAACGAATGATATGATAAATCTGTAAATTTGCTTCAACCTTAATGTTATCTGGAAAGGATATTGATCTTATGAGACTTGTGCTATCTGGTTGGAAGTAATGTTCCATAGAAATAAATTAGTCATTATTATTCGTTGCGAAACATTCACTGACTAAATTATAACAATACCAACAATTGTAGGCTTCAGTTGATGAGACTTCAACGTGTAAATGAGAGAGAAAAGTGGATCTAGTTAAAATGTGCGCTTCAGATACAGGTATGATATTAACAGTTTACTCCCTCTCCTTTCATGTGTCACAGTTCTTCCACCTCCGTCTCTCTCTCCCTCACTCTCTCATCTTTCCTATTTCTGTTTGAAACTTATACGAGAACAGGTTTAATTTAGACGCAGTAAAAGGCTTGTAGTAGTAGTATTTGTTACTGATCGATGGCTCGATAGTTTGTAATATAAACCCGTTAATTAAAGAACGATATTTCTTCAATTCCTATGTCTCGTTCTATTTCCTTTCCTCCGCCTCAACTTTTGAAATATATGTTTATTTGAAGCATAGAAAAATAATTTAGTTTCAGCAGCTGTAGAAGGTGTTGTAAATGTAATTCACATGACTATCGAAAGTGGTATGTTCATATTGATTGAAGAAATACGACGATCACCATTAAACTCTAGAGCAATAACTACATAAGTACAGAAATAATTACTCTGTAAACTGCGTTCCCGTTTAACGGGGATAATGTTACAGTTAAACTTTGTGTTATCATCATCATAATGTTCATTTTCGCGTTAGATATGTTTGCTTGTTCCGAAATCAGGAATTGAAAGCGTATCGCATCATTTTCTTCTTAGTCTTTATATTCTTTTCTACCACTGGGGCTTTAGTTATATATTTACCTTATCAACCGGCTTTCATTTATGGGTAGTAGATGGACTTACCCTTCGTTTATATATTATCGAATCTTTCCTGCTATTCCTAGAACGTGCAGATCCTTCCTCATCTCACCGTTCTTCTTGTGTTCTTCTAATACGTATCCTGCCAAAGCTCCTAGATATCTGATTTCTGCCGTTTCACTTCTCTGTAATTATTTCTTCAATTAAAATCCATACGTCGGTTCCACACAGCAGTAAATGTATGGTTATAATAATACAAAATTTAAGTACTGTCTCTTTTCCTAGTTTATTCTGGAGCGTTTATAACAACTAAAGGTAATGAAATAAATTCAGTTTCTCAGTGGAGGAATTGTAGAAGCTGATACATCTGCATTCATAAGTTGGGTTGGCGTGTCAGCGGCTTTGATGTCAATAAAATCTCGTATTTTGATAGTGCTGACACAATAACATCAATGTATTGTGCGTAACCACCGCCGTAACGATGAATGCACATCGGCGCATTACAGTGCCTGTCATGCAGATAGAGGACATCAAGAATTTTATATGATTGCAGTTTGACATTTCCTAGCTGTAGATGTAGTGTGTAAAATACTGCAAACACAAATTTGCAGAGTTATTGTTGTGTGGAATGAATGTCATAGGCGAACCGTTAACCCGCTTGCTTGATTGGTTTGACGCTGGACTTCCCTTAGGCCAACATTCACAATTCAACAACCACAATAGCTATGGCTGGGTGCAAAACCCCAAGGCGTAAAACTTCTCTTGACCCTCCAAAACTAACTGTGGGCAGGCCATTTCCTTAAGAACTGACCGGGAAATGTTTGTAAGCAAAGTTAAATATAAAGCTTAAAAATTCCTGCCCTAGACATAATTCTTAATCTAGGGAATCTGCACAAAATTTCACTCTAACACAATGACGCGAGTAATATGTTCGTTATGCTGTAAAACTGATTGCTAATATCTTATTGGATACGTTTTTGTACAATGAAGGCTTTTGTTTCTTAAAGATGAGTAATACCAGAACATTATTCGATATGACATTATTGAATGAAAATATGCAAAATACCTCAACTTACGGAATTGTCTCTGCCCAAGATTCTCAACGATTCTAAGTGCAAATGTGGCTGAAATAAGCTTTTTTAGGAGTTCCATAATGTGTGTTTCCAATTCAAATTCTCGTCAATATGGACCCTTATGGATTTTGAAGTTTCCATCCTATTTATTACTTCCTCACCATGTGTGACACTTATAATTGGTGTAGTACCTCTAGATGTGCTAAGACAGCTCATGAGTTACAACATCAACAATGAGTTTCCGTAAGTGTTCAAATGGTTCAGATGGCTCTGATCACTATGGGACTTAACATCTGAGGTCATCAGTTCCCTAGAACTTATAACTACTTAAACCTAACTAACCTAAGGACATCACACACATTCATGCGCGAGGCAGGATTCGAACCTGCGACCGTAGCAGTCACGCGATTCCGGACTGAAGCGCCTAGAACCGCTCGGCCTCCATAAGTGTATTAGCTGGTGATGTTCACGAATATATGATTGATCCATATCTTCCGCTTAACACGCCCCAGTGGAGGAAATTACGCCATCTTTCTCCAAGTACGGGCCACCGTGAATGATGGACAACGTCCCCAAGCAGTTAGCAACTGTTATGGCCCGAGCATAACCAGCCCCACCACACTTTACCCATGATGTCACATAACATTTAGACAACGTTCCCCAGTTGTTAGATTGGGGGGGGTGGACCAGTACCACGACCACCACATTCTCCTGATGTTATTTCTATGGAGTTATTTTTCAGGGAGTGAATGAAACGTTAGGTGTACGAGACACTGAAAGACTCTCCAGAAAAGCTGGTCACCCGTTTGGCTGAAGCTGCAGGCAGCATTTCTGATACACCTGACTGTTTCACATGGCAGTTTTGACACCATATCTAAACGTCGCTAACGTTAAAACCTTCATGGACTCACAACAAGGAAACAATGGCCTCTGTCTTTCTCCAAGTAAAAAGTGTTTCTTTGTGTTTTTATCTATGTAATTCTTTATACCCTACAAGCACTACAAACAAAATGTCAGCTTATTTCAGTATTGCAGTGGATGAGTGTGTTTTCGAACACAATAGTCAGACCATCGCAGCACGAAGTTGTAAAAGATCCTAATCACACCAAGCAATATCCCATCTAATTGGAATTCTGTTACGCATCTACTCTAAGATCATATGCAGCTCTTTTTCTACATTCGCAAATGAATGCGGGTGTGAAGATGTGCTTCGCCATGTCGGAGTACAATTTGCTGGGGGATCACATATAGATGGATATTTTTGATTTGTCAAAGTCGACCGAAAACATATTGAATCAAGCTTGAATTTTGTTTAACGCATTCGATTGACGTGGCGTGGAAGAACAGCGTGTTCGTCTTGCCCAAGCACGAGTATTCTGGTAGCCCACTCATCACTACATATGACATGCTGGCGTTCTGCTTGCGTCCATCATCGTTGCTCACGACATCGGAGGAATATATGGCGACACTGCTGCAGTGTTGAAGGCAGTACAGCCGTCAGTGGACAGCACTTATACGCCCGAAGTGCAGAACTGACAAGGGAAGTGTCCAGTACGATATGTCGAAACCTACCGTGAAATTTCTTACGTAGGCAAAATACACAGAAAGAAACACAATACCCAAATTTGAGTAGCTAAGACACACTGCAACTATTTAAAAGATTATTGAAATTTGCCAAATTCATACCCCTGCCATAGCTGTAGCAAAGAACGCATGCACAAGAAAGCGAGCACTTACCCTTGACTAATGGCACTGAACAGATAGCATGGCATAACGCTATCATAATCTGTAAAGGGAATTTCAGTTTCCATTGATAGTTTTCTGACACAGTTGTTCACATTCACCATTCACTCGAATTTGCAGCTCATTTAATATCCATAATAATTAGAACTTGACTTACCACTGTCGCCAAGTGTTAATAATGGAGATAAAACTGAATTAATATTGTGATTGCCATTAGCGTCTGTCTTTGTGTAGGTTCCAGAGTTTCACTGTAACGTGAATCCAATTAATGTTTTCAGTCTTGTAAAGATGAACTATGAAGAACGTAGTATGCATTCAAAATAACCTACTTCTACTGAGGACATACATATGTGGTATTGTTAGTTAATTTCTAGGACAGTAATTTCAATGTTGTAAACATTTCGTAAGAAATTGTGAAAAAAATAGAAGAAACAGCAAATAACTGCGTGAACTGTGATTCTAAAGATGACTGTTGTGCTAATTAAAGAATAGAAACAGAGTTCCTTTCAAGTCCAAAGAACACGTGTAAATGTTTCGGTTACACGAAGGATCGAGAAAATGCCTATACGTAAGCACTGTGCAAAGCCGGTTTCGTTTCGTAAATTCTGAACATGAGTTGTGTGAATGGAAAAACGACATGCTCGAAGTACGAAATATGCGCCTAAATGAAACATAAGTGTGAAAGAAAAACTATTCGAAAGACTTACAACTGCTCTTGAGAGTCAGTGCACCATTTCCGTTGGAGCCCAATGAGACTCGGTGCTCTGATTTGCAGGTGAGGTGGACGTTACTTATTTCCCGGCTTCTTCGATCTCTTTAAACAGCTTCAGGAAATCACACGGAAGAGGAAGTCGCAAAATTACCTCATGTAAACGACTAGAGGAGATGTCATAATAGGTAATACTATAGAGAAATTCGTAGCTGTCGTGTAGACGAAGCTTCTTGTTATCCCCTAAAAACTTTGTATAAAGCCACTCACTCAGGTTTCGTGCAAAATGCACTTTTCATTTCGAGCGAAAAAAAAAGTCGCTTGAGCAGTCGATGGATGCTACCTGCATGACACATTCGTGTACAGCAATGACCATGATAAGCATCAGCGGATTATTGTTTCGACAGCTTTATTTCTTTATTCAGGAACATCAAGGCAAATTAGGACCAAAAATTGTAAAGAAACTGTCACTTACAAAAGTAGTAAAATCTGGAAAAATGGGACAGTATTATTTTCCATGTTCAATCGGAAACGCCTTCTTACCATTTGCAGAAAATAATTCATTGTATTTATTGTGGTCTTGGCATGGACGTAACGACACCCTTCTCTTTAGGAGGACGGCGAAAATACTGATAATGTAATTTAGATTCTACGTTGATCTAATCGTACGATGCAACCTCTCGATAAAAGAAATATTCAACAGTGTAAAACATTTTTCAGAAAATTGCCAGGAAATATTTCGAATAGCTTTCTGTCACTTGAGGTTTATCAGCGGAACAGTATTGTTAAATTTCAGTAATTTCTGCAATGTCAATTTGCATCATCACGTTTTACGAATTTGATAAAGTATGCCTTCTAGACTGCAAAATAAGCTGAACAATGGCCACGACCACTTTTTACTCCATTCCAGATCTGTTTAAATAAACTAGTAATTGCTGTGAAGTGCCGGAAAGCTTTAATTTTTCATTTAACGAGTGTGCCTGGTATAAGGAAACTGTTAGTTTTGATCATCCAGTACACTCTTCGAATTTTTGTGACGACTGAAGGGAATACAAAATAAACTGTTTCATTGTTGGCAAAACATACGTTAATCAAAAGTTATCATAAGAACTGCGCTACAGGATATATTAAAAATGTTTAATGTTAATAAATAAAAGTCCAGATAGATAGCAGTCGTCTGCAATGTTACATCACACACTGTCATAATTTTCTTTCCTCTGCTAGTCACTTGTGTAAAAAGTATATAAGCAACACTTTAACCGTGGACATGAGCAGCAAGTTATTCAAAAAATTAACAATTTAAGGCATTTCTGGTATGGTTTCAATGGTTGAAATTCACGTGCACTTCGGATTTCGCACTTCGTGGCGTTACGTCCTGCTGTCAACAGCTGCGCCTACTTACTCGCCGATTCGCGCGCTAGGCAGAAAGTGTGTACAAACTGCTGTTATAAGCGATACTTCGTGCGGCAAAAATGAGCAACTTCAACGTTTTTAAATATAATGCTTGCATTGCGCCTCAGAAGTTAACATTTTTTCATTGTGTTTCTTTCGATGTCTTCATCTTGTGTGAAAAGTTGAGGGATAGGTTTCGACAGGTCGGACTGGACCATTCCTATGTGAGGGCACTGCAGTTCATCGAATGGAAGCAGTCATGGCAGTTGGAGATACACACGCTCAACGGATAATCCCGTCGTCCTTTCTCCTATTGGTTCATCAGATACGTGCGTGCCGTACGTGTGTGGTTTCATCTGTTGCAACTGCGAACGATGACAAGTTCACATGAATGATGTGGTGCTCAGTACAGCGGAAAGACGACCGTGCAACTCACAGCGGCATTGGAGTCTCGAACGCTTGTAACTGCTGTCTGATAAGTTTGTGAGGCTTATTTCAGCTCCGAGTGACGCTGCCGAAACAATAGCAGCCGGAATAAAACGCAAACTCAGTGTAGTGCTTAGACAAACATTATGCGGTTGAACGTCTCCGAAAATCACACTGGCCGGTGTCACCATAACGTCGAGGTATACGAGTGCAAGCAAAGTGCGGTATTACCATATCTATGTAAGCGGAATAAGTCAGTAGAGAGAGAAAGAGAGAGAGAGAGAGAGAGAGAGAGAGAGAGTGAGTTCACTCAAACAGACAATATTATAGGCCAGAGTATTTGCTATTACTATCTGAAGTTTATTACGGAACTCAATCTTTCTCCTCTCTCATTCCTTGCCCCAAGCCCATATTCTCCTGTTACCTTTTCTTCTACTCCTTCCGTTAGAACTGCATTCCAGTGTCCCATGACTATTAGATTTTCATCTCCCTTTACAAACTGTATTACCCTTTCAGTATCATCATATACTTTCTCTATCTCTCCCTCTTCAGCTTGCGACCCGGCATGTATACCTGAACTATCATTGTCCGTGTTGGTTTGCTGTTGATTCTGATAAGAAGAACCCTACCATTGAACTGTTGACAATAACACACTTTCTGCCCTACCTTTCTATTTATAACTAATCCTACTCCCGCTATACATGTTCTGCTGCTATTGATATTACCCGGTACTCATCTGACCAGAAATCCTTGTCTTCTTTCCAATTCACTTCACTGACCCCTAATATATCTAGATCGAGTCATTGCATTTCCCTTTTCAGATTTTCTAGTTTCTCTACCACGTTCAAGCTTCTGACATTCCAATCCCCAACTCATAGAATGTTAGTATTTCGTTGGTTATTCAATCTTTTTCTCATGGTAACTTTCCCTTTGACAGTCCCCTCCCGGAGATCCGACTGGGGGACTATTCCGGAATATTTTGCTAAAGGAGAGATCATACTGACACTTCTTCAATCACAGGCAACATGTCCTGTGGATACACGTTACGTGTCTTTAATGCAGTGGTTTCCATTGCCTTCTGCATCCTCATACTGTTGATATTTGTTGATTATTCTGCCTTCAGAAGCAGTTTACCACCCCTATGACAAGAGAGTGCCCTGAACCTCTGTCCGCTTCTCCACCCTCTTTGACAAGGCTGTTGGTAGAATAAAGGTGACGTCTTACGCTGGAATGAAATAATAATTAAATCAAGACCCTAAGCTGTCGACAGGCGTTGATATACATCAATGGGGACAGTTGAAAATGTGTGCCAAAAAATGGTTCAAATGGCTCTGAGCACTATGAGAATTAACATCTGAGGTCATCAGTCCCCCAGAACTTAGAACTACTTAAACCTAAATAACCTAAGGACAACAGACACATCCATGCCCGAGGCAGGATTCCAACCTGCGATCGTAGCGGTCGCGCGGTTCCAGACTGAAGCGCCTAGAACCGTTCGGCCACAGCGGCCGGCGAAGAAGTTTTGATTATGATTTAAAGACGATACTTCAACACCAGGGGTTTACCTTTATGGCAACCAATATTCGTGCGGCTGAGAAACGTTGGAAAATGTATCTAGCTCGTGGTACGATCAATATCGATTTGTAATACTTTACAGTCTTCTCCTGTCATTTAATATATAAAACTTGTAGTTTGCTTCAATTACATTTTGTGACTTAAGGATTTGATTGATAATAATGCAGATTGGCAAGATGTATATTCATAGCCACTCTTATATGCTCAGGTCCTCATACCGTGATTGCAACTACAAAATATATGGCAGTTCTCGTCCTAATTTGAGTGAAGCATTACTGAACACGATCAGTAGTGGCTATTAAATTGTATCTTGAATAGGACTTCGTGGTATTTGAATTTTAATGTGCAATTTCTGCTTGGTTTGGAATCTCTGTTAGGAGTAATTTTACTTGGGCAGGATTGAACTATACTGGCGTATTATATTGTCTCTCTCACACGTAGCAAGGATGACGAAAATGCGTATCGTAGCAGGCCCTTGCTAAAATATGAATCTCCGTTAATCACTACTGCTACAATGACAGACAGGATGGCCAAATCAGCCGTGAGGTGTTAACCAAAATTCCTAATAGGAATGGTATACTTGTGTTTAGTCAAAACTACATCCATTGTGGTTCTGCTTCTTCAATTACAGAAGGCAGTCAGGTTGCATGTTGCATGAGTAGCTAGAAATATTTTCCTTTATCTCCTGAAAGCTATTAGCACTAGTTTGGATGTTACGATTGATATGGTTGCAACGTACGGGGGGGTTTTATTGTACAATTATCGATATATTGAGAAATATCCATTGGTAGTCTTAGTCGACCTTCAGTTGCTAACTGACTTAAGTTGGCTCTTTTTAAAGTCGCGGTTATGCCTCCAGTATCATTTGCATCGAAATTATCATTGCACTCTCATTATTAAACAAAAATATGGTGATTGCTAGCTACGAAATCAGTAATGCGGTGATTGGCATGTGATACCAAATTAAGATTTATTCAGAAAATAGGATGAGCAATATTTATAGCCTAACATGACGACACACTTGCTAATCTAACTAGCCTATCAATGGCACAATGTATCGTCTTTTCCTATCTCCTTAAGTCAACACTGAACCCCCAAGTGACTCTATTGAAGTTCTGCCTGAACAGACACAGACTCAGAGAGCGCCAGTCAGAGAACTAGTGGAATACGAACTAATTTAGAATTACAGTGTCCTACTTTGGCAGATGATTGCTAATATTACCCTAATTCTCCGTGATGTTTACGACGGTCGGCCTAGCCAACGTCGTAGTGCCGTCTTTCCCGTGAGCGAGCTTGGCTTTAAACTCCAACGTGGACGTGGTTTGCGTCCGTGACTAATCAATACTGAAGCTACTTGCACATATGTTAAGAGTACTTGGTCGACTCAAGTGCGGGGCAGCAAAGGTATACTTCAGATTGCATATGAACACCACAAGTTAGTACAAATCATTTTCTCTTCCCAGAGGAACAGATAATGCTATGTGTGTTGGAGTCGTATGCTCTATACTATTCAGACTTGGAAGTAACCACTGGACTCAATGCCGGTAATTTGTCCCACCTACTTCTCTCCACGCTTTCCAAGCAAGGCAACCAGACACCGCGACTGCTCTCGTCCAGTGCCGACCCAGAGTCCTCATTCAGATTTTTGCAAACTTGGGCGTTCTTCGCAGCATGGATCCGTGCGCGTTGATAGCCCATCACGACACAGACTTCCATGTATCCGTGCTCGTTTGTACCCAACCACGACACAGAATTCTCCCGCGGTTACTGTTGCCGCCAAACTTTCAATATGTATCTCTACGCGCTCTGCGCGAATCCCGTCACAATCTTCCGCAAATTTTCCACTGTGGCGCGAAATCGTCTTTCTGTCTTTCGCATATAGCTCCTTCTCACTTCTTGTTGGATGGCCCAGCCTCTCCCAACGTCTTTGGTGGCCTGAAGTGCCAGCCAACAAAGGGGTCCGGCCGTGTTCCAGCCTCTGCGGCAATCTAGTTATTTTGACATGACACACACAACTTCTTTTTCTGTGTCCATTCTCTCCTACCGGTGGGCCAATTATCTCGTTTTGTTAAATGGCTATATCTGTGTATTTGGTGCATTAGTACTGATTTAGCATCTTGTAAGGTGCAAAATCTGCTACCTTACGTGGTAGATTGTGGATAATGGTTTCAGGTGAGCTCTGAGCCATCTAACATTGCACTTAATTAAGTCATTACGTAAATGTGTAGTCATTTATTTGGATGGTTCAAATGGCTCTGAGCACTATGGGACTTAACTTCTGCGGTCATCAGTCCCCTAGTACTTAGAACTACTTAAACCTAACTAACCTAAGGACATCACACACATCGATGCCCGAGGCAGGATTCGAACCTGCGACAGTAGCGGTAGCGCGGTTCCAGAGTGTAGTGCCTAGAACCGCTCGGCCACCCCGGCCGGCAGTCATTTATTTGATAAGGCGTTTTAAAGTTTTAGCTTCATGTTTTAATAATTCTTTGCTAGGTTGGAGTACAGTGGGTATTATCTTCTGGTATACTCCTGTTAGTACAGAAACCCATGTGTGCAGGTCGTGGTAAACAGCAAGTGATCACGCGGACGAACAGCTGGGTGCCGTTCGACGTCAGAGCGATGGCCGCCGAGTGCCGCTGAAGTAGTGGTGGGGAACCGGAGTGCATTCGAACGTACCCACACAGGCGACAATATGGCGTCGCTCGCTGTGTCGGTTAAACTTTTCAACTTGTAACTTCATTAATATTTTCTATAAGAAGGATGGAATGACGTTTACCAGGCAGTCGGTTATGATCTTACGGTGTAGAAACCCTTAGTGACATGCTTGTGGCCCTGTTGCCTAAGTTGACGAAAAATAAGCTGATCTTCATTAATTTCCTGTTTTATATTTTCCTTACTACCAGATAATAATCCACAATCTTAAACCTACGTGGAATTGAATTGCTGCCTCAGTGTGAGAAATATGAGTGTAAAATAATTAATAATCATGTCTTTCTTTAAAAGTTTGGTTCTGACTCAACTCGTATAAGATTTAAGTGTTGTACAAATCGTAGGCTGTTTTGATGAACTGTTTCATCTTCGTGTAAATAGCATTAGGTAACTTCAGAAGTAATGGCAATGGGGAACCTGTTACATTTGTATTACCCTCTGTGTAGGTATACATACCAATCCGCTCGTGGCAATGTATATCATTGACTGAAAAAAACATTTCGTAATACTTGTTAAGAGGTAAAACTGTACTATGTATGAAACGCTGTAGTAAGAGAAAACAGTTGTGTACTGTTAACCATCGTTACTTGTAAATGCGAGATCGGTGTGTCTTAAGCTACGCAGTGGCAGTAATAACATTGAGTGAGATTGCAGTTAGCTTGCTCTACATTTCGTAGGTGTTCAGATTATGGCACAAGAAATATTTTCTGACTGACTCTCGAGTGGAGCATAACTTGTGTTCTTAATGTCTTTCGACCATATATGTTTCTGAGAAATTTATTACTATTAAGCAACTGAGAGGCCTTTTTCTACATTTTGCGTCTATTTAACTTACAGTGGCATTATGACAACTGATTCTATTTCCTATATGTTTGGTGGAGGTCTTTTGTCTGCCTGAACCTACATTAATTGAAGTTAAGCAACGCGTTACAGTGAATACGTAACAACTTATTCTCTTCAGCTACTCTGTTCATGACCAATTGTAATTGGTAGCCAATGTCTACCTTACGTAACTTGTGACTGCTGTATCACAAATTTACTATACTTTCACGTTTTCTTGTAACTTGCAGAAATTTGCCACATCTGAAAGAGAGTTTACTAATTAGCTTGCTTTGAATCTCATGACCTGAATCTTATCATTTTTCTCTGCTCTAGCTGATGATGCTTAACACTACGGCTTATACTACAGCATCACACAACTAGAAGCATAAAAGAGCACAAGCAAACCTTGCAATTTTTTTTACTTTTTTATTTATGTATTTATTTATTTATTTAGCGGTACAGCGTGCATCTCTGCTGCACTCAAATCTGTGTGCCTAATACATTTTACAGATACAAACAAATGACTAAATGATACGTATATTTCTTGTTCTATTTTGATACATTCTTGTCACTACATCTTTCTCATTTAGTACCTGTACCCCAGGGCGTAGTGGTGCTTATTGCTTAAAGCATAGCAAGGATGTGGTGGTAACACCCTACCTTTTCTCTTTTTCTGCTTTGTCGTGGTGATACCTTTACCAGTCGGCGCGACTTTAAGGGTAGAAGCAGGCGGTACTGCTTAAGGTGGTACAGCTGGGCTGTGATACGACTTTAGCCAATCAAAGTGTACTATTGTAGTGCGATCAGGTAACTGAATTTCGGCATTCACCGGCGAGGTGAATACAGGGTAGAGGCCCTCGTACAGTGGAGTGAACTTCTAAGTTCGTCCCTTTTGTAACAGGGGTTTGGGAGCAATACCAAATCGCCGGGTTTATACTGAGGGAATGTAGCGCCTTTGTGTTACGTTTTAGCTGTTTTTGTGTGGCTTTGAAGTTACTGTGTTTAACTTGGTCCATACGGCTCTGAGACGGTGGGCTAGCCATTCACTTCGCCTATATTGCGGTCCGGAGGCAATTTGTCAATCTCAGAAGGTGAATTCTTTGGTCTCCCATAGAATGCTTCGTATGGGGAGTATCACATTACATTATGAACACCACTGTTGTAAACTGAGGCGACAAGTCCTGCATATTTGTCCCAGTCTAACTGAGTCTCCAAAACATAATACGATAGCATTCGCTCAATAGTTTTGTGCACTTGCTCCAGACGCCAGTTGGCTTCAGGCTTTTTTGATTAAAGCATTTTTCAAACTTGTACAAATAAAAGTGACATAAAATTTGAGCCTTGATCAGTAAGTACTGCGTTGGGGCTGCCGAACGGCAAGACCAAGTGAATAGAATTGGAAGGAAAATCAGCATTGGCCGTATTTTGTTGTTTTATTGTCAGCAAAATCGATTTTCGGTCATTTAGTGACCATCCTGAGTGCTGTAATATACAATTAAAATTGGTAGGCACTGGTATCAAGCTATAACCACAAGCTTAGAGCGATTATGTGATCTCTCTAAGCTTGTGGTTGTAACTTGATACCAGTGCCTACCAATTTTAATTGTACACTACTGTCCATTAAAAATGCTACACCAAGAAGAAATGCAGATGATAAACGGGTATTCATTGGACAAATATATTATACTAGAACTGACATGTGATCACATTTTCACACAATTTGGGTGCATAGATCTAGAGAAATCAGTACCCAGAACAACCACCTCTGGCCCTAATAACGGCCTTGATACGACTGGGCATTGTGTCAAACAGAGCTTGGATGGCGTGTATAGGTACAGCTGCCCATGCAGCTTCAACACGATACCACAGTTCATCAAGAGTAGTGACTGGCGTATTGTGACAAGCCAGTTGCTCGGCCACCATTGCCAGACGTTTTCAATTGGTGAGAGATCTGGAGAATGTGCTGGCCATGGCAGCAGTCCAACATTTTCTGAATCCGCAAAGGCCCGTACAGGACCTGCAACATGCGGTCGTGTATTATCCTGCTGAAATATAGGGTTTCGCAGGGATCGAATGAAGGGTAGAGCCACGGGTCGTAACACATCTGAAATGTAACGTCCACTGTTCAAAGTGCCGTGAATGCGAACAAGAGGTGACCGAGACGTGTAACCAATGGCATCCCATACCATCACGCCGGGTGATACGCCAGTATGGCGATGACGAATACACGCTTCCAATGTGCGTTCACCGCGATGTCGCCAAACACGGATGCGACCATCATGATGCTGTAAACAGAACCTGGAGTCATCCGAAAAAATGACGTTTTTTTCCATTCGTGCACCCAGGTTCGTCGTTGAGTACAGCATCGCAGGTGCTCCTGTCTGTGATGCATCAAGAGTAACCGCAGCCATGGTCTTCTAACTGATATTCCATGCTGCTGCAAACGTCGTCGAACTGTTCGTGCAGATGGTTGTTGTCCTGCAAACGTCCCCATCTGTTGACTCAGGGATCGAGACGTGGCTGGACGATCCGTTACAGCCATGCGGATAAGATGCCTGTCATCTCGACTGCTAGTGATACGAGGCCGTTGGGATGCAACATTGCGTTCCGTATTACCCTCCTGATCCCACAGATTCCATATTCTGCTAACAGTCATTGGATCTCGACGAACGCGAGCAGCAATGTCGCTGATACGATAAACCGCAATCGCGATAGGCTTCAATCCGACCTTTATCAAAGTCGGAAACGTCATGGTACCCTTTCCTGCTCCTTACACGAGGCATTACAACAACGTTTCACCAGGCAATGCCGGTTAACTGCTGTTTGTGTATGAGAAATCGGATGGAAACTTTCCTCATGTCAGCACGTTGTAGGTGTCGCCACCGGCGCCAACCTTGAATGAATGCTCTGAAAAGCTAATCATTTGCATATTAGATTAGATTAGATTAGATTTACTTTCATTCCAATTGATCCGTAGTGAGGAGGTCCTCCAGGATGTGGAACATGTCAGAAAAACAACAATACATGACAAATATTTAAACTAAAACAAATAAGCTAATGTACCATTCCACAGGTCCCAAGTGGAATGATCGTCATTTTTTAATGAACACTAAGAGTCATTTTACAAATACTATTGCACTGAATTTAAAATAAAAAAGTTTTATATTTATTTATAAGGTAAGAAACATGTAATACAACTACTGTAATACTTATTTACAATGAACACATTACTGCACTGAAATGGTGCAGAAGTTAGATTATACTTACACACACACACACACACACACACACACAAATTTTCAGTGAACACATTACTGCACTGAAATTGTGCAGAAGTTATGTTGTACTTATATACAAATCAGTTGGTTTTCCTCAGAAATTCATCAATGGAGTAGAAGGAGTTGGCCACCAATAAATCCTTTAGGCTTCTCTTAAACTGAATTTCATTGGTTGTTAAGCTTTTTATGGCTGCTGGCAAGTTATTGAAAATGTGTGTTCCTGAATAATGCACACCTTTTTGTACAAGACTAAGTGACTTTAAATCCTTGTGAAGATTATTCTTATTTCTAGTATTGATTCCATGAATTGAGCTGTTGGTTTGAAAAAGTGATATATTTTTAATGACAAATTTCATTAAGGAATAAATATATTGGGAAGCTGTAGTTAGTATCCCTAGTTCCCTAAACAGGCTTCTGCAGGATGTTCTTGAGTTCACACCACATATAATTCTTACTGCACGTTTTTGTGCCCGGAAAACTTTAGCTTGGCTTGATGAATTACCCCAGAAAATAATCCCATATGACATTATGGAATGAAAGTAAGCATAGTATGCCAGCTTTTTCATTTTTATATCCCCTATGTCTGACAAAATTCGCATTGCAAACAGAGATTTGTTAAGACGCTTCAGCAGTTCTGTGGTGTGCTCCTCCCAGTTGAATTTATTATCAAGCTGTAATCCCAAGAATTTAACACTGTCCACTTCTTCTATCTTCTTGTCATCATATGTTAGACATATACTCTTGGGACACCCCTTACAAGTTCTGAACTGTATGTAGTGTGTTTTTTCAAAGTTTAGTGACAAAGAATTGGCTAGGAACCAGTGATTAATGTCTACAAATATTTTATTGGCTGATCTTTCTAAGACTACACTTGATTTGCTATTTATTGCAATGTTTGTATCATCAGCAAACAAAACAAACTTGGCATCTGGTAATGTTACTGATGAAAGGTCATTGATATACACAAGAAAAAGTAAGGGCCCCAAAATGGAACCTTGTGGGACCCCACATGTAATTAGTTCCCAGTTGGATGATGCCTGATAGCTTGATACATGTTTCTTTCCTAATAACACCCTTTGTTTCCTGCCAGAGATATAAGATTTGAACCATTTTGCAGCATTTCCTGTTACACTATAATATTCTAGTTTACTTAAAAGGATATTGTGATTTACACAGTCAAATGCCTTTGACAGATCACAAAATATACCAGTTGCCTGCAATTTTTTGTCTAATGAATTAAGTACATTTTCACTGTAAGTGTAGATAGCCTTCTCAATATCAGAACCTTTTAGAAATCCAAACTGTGACTTTGACAGTATGTTATTTGAGATAAGATGGTTATAAAGACGACTGTACATTACTTTTTCGAAAATTTTTGAGAATGCTGGCAACAGTGAAATTGGACGGAAATTTGATGCTATTTCTTTATCTCCCTTCTTAAACAGTGGCTTAACTTCAGCATATTTCAGCCATTCGGGAAATATTCCACTGATAAACGACTGGTTACACAGATAGCTTAATATGTTACTTAGCTCAGAATCACATTCTTTAATTAACTTTGTTGATATTTCATCATACCCACTAGATGTTTTTGATTTTAAAGATTTTATGATGGACATTATTTCTATCACAGTATCTTCTTCCTTTCGGTTAAATTTCGCGTCTGTAGCACGTCAACCTCGTGGTGTAGCAATTTTAATGGCCAGTAGTGTATATTACAGCACTGAGGATGGTCACCAAGCGACCGAAAATCGATTTTGCTGACGATAAAACAACAAAATACGGCCAATGCTGATTTTCCTTCCAATTCTATCCCCTATTTGGTCGTGGTGCACACAAGCCATGGAGTCGCCAATCAGTAAGACTAAGTGATTGACAAACGCGCATGGGACAGTTTCCGCGGTCATGTCGGCAAGTGGTACTAAAATTAGGTACCTGGAAAAGTGATCAAGAATTGACTGTACAGATTTATTACCCTGATTCTTTTGGGGAAAGCGCCCTACGAGTTCTAAGACCACGTTCTGAAATGGTTTTGTAGCTTCTGGCAATGTTTGTAAAGGAATTTTGGTTTTTGTGGAGGCGCCGTTTGCGCACAAAGGAAAAAACTTTGCATACGCTTCCGAACATTCGTTTACTGTCCTCTCCACCGCTATCGTGAGGTAATTCTAGCATTTGTGGCTTGTCGCCCATTATGGCAGGTCTGTATGCTGTCATGACATTATGCCATAACACGTTGCTGCAGTTCTGTAGGTATTACAAAATGGGGTTTTCCGATATAGTATATCGCCTTGTGTAACATAATATGAGATTATAGCTTACCGATGACATTCTACATCTCTCTTTCAATTCATCTACTGAAACATCAACTGTGTGAACAACTCTAATCTTTCTGCTTAGGCCATTGGCAATACTGTGCAGGCGGCTGGGCTTAAAGTAATTTACTATAAACGTGAGAGCTAGCAACTCATTCTCGGTAGTACTATAATTAATTTCTGCTGAATTCATTTGTCTGGAGGCATAACAAACTGGTATTTCCTCACCGTAATATTCCTGGCTTAAAACAGCTCCGACTGCGTAGCCTGACCGTCCGTCGAAAGAATAAAGGTTTTTAAAATTTTGGATGTATTGATGAAGGTGAACTAATGAAAATTTCTTTAATTTTTCTCATTGCTGCCTCGCACTAATTTGCTCATTCAAATACTGCATCTTTCGTTACTAATTTTGTTAATGGCTTTGCTATTGTAGCGTAATCCTGCAGAAAACGCTGAACATAGGAAAGATTGCCTCTTTAACACTTCCTGCAGTTGGAAAATTATCCACTACTTCAGGTAGCCTAGGACCTAGCTTAACACCATCTGAACTAATGATTTGCTCCAGGTACTGAACCTTTGAAAGTGCAAAGGAACACTTCTCTAGTTTAAGCTGAAGTGTGCACTTTTCAATTTAGGGAATACATTTCATTTTGCAAAACTTACACACATAGTAGGCTTTAACCCTCTCAATAACAAGTCGATAAATCTTTGAAAAGTGGCAGGCGCATTTCTTAGACCAAAAGGCACGCGCCAAAAATGAACACAGTACAGACGGAACCGCAAAAGCAGTTTTAGTTCTATCTTGTGATGCAATAGGAATCCGATGACATCCAGAACACATGTCCAAGTTGGTAAAATATTTGCAGTTTCCCAACCAGTCTAAGGTCTCGTCGGCACGTAGTAGAGGGTAAGTATCACGTGTGATAACCTTCTTTACCGCTCTCGTTTCGGCACACAGACCGTAGGTTTTCTCCCCATTGATTGATTTCTTGGGCACAACAGCAACTGGACTCGCCCACAGACTTGCAGAGGATTGAATTACTCCTACAGCCAATTTATGTTGAATCGTATCTTTAAGAACAGATTGTAAATGATGGGGTAAACGATACGGCTTATGCGCATTTGGTCTAGAGTGTCCCATGTGTACGAGGACAATTTCTGGAAAATATTGCCTTTCATCGAATAACCACGCATATTTCTCTAAAAGTAGATTCAAAAGATTTTTGTCTGAGTCCAGAAAACGTGCCAACTTCTCTTTCAATTGATTTACTATCAAAGATGCTAGCGCACAAACTTTCCTCAAACGCAACTGTTTATGTTTTATCTTGACACTGTTTCTCGTGCGAAACTTCTATTTGCATGACTGCTTCGCCACTGGCTGTTATTGTGCCACGTGGGATTTCTACATCGCTTTGAGCATAATTGTCAAGAAACCAGGTATCTGAAACCTGTTCCCTTTTATTTCTAGTCTACTTAGACCTCTTTTAATATGGATTTGCAACCCGTCGAGAAAGTCATTCTGGGCGAGCAGGCCGGCCAGAAAGTCCGATCTCGGCGGTACCCGGTCTTTGACTTCAATCCATAGAACTTTTCGTCTTCCATCGCTGTTACAGATATGATAATGTACATGGTTCAGTTGGAGTTTGTGAAGTTGATCTCCCGTATCGGTCAAAATGTTTACAGTTTCCCCCTGAGCTTACCTGTTATAACTGAGTCATCTCAGTGGTTTTATATCCTTCTGTGGGGGGTTGTAGTTTCCCCATGAATTGTTCTTACATTGCGATCTACCCTTCTTTTTACCATTGGGCGGTGCGCCTGATTGTGGCGGATAGTACCACTGATTTTGGGGAAATCGATCTCTCTCGTGTCCGATAGTATGACATTTCTTGCAGCACAGAGCCGTACAGCTCTTGGGTCTATGATTGGATTTCTCGCATCTTTGACAGTTAGTGTAATTTACAAACAGATCTCGCGCATCAATCGTGCGCGTCGAAGCGTACACTCATGTCCTGCTTTCTCATGCAACGAAGCTAAGTGGACCGCTTTGTGCAGTGAGGTGGGGAAGGCAATTTTCATCTCGCTCTCTATGTGTGGGTTAATTCCCCTAATGAAGACGTCAGTTGCTCGCAATTCGGCTTCTTCGATTAGAACTTCATTACATATTTGACCCGTGTCTAATGTACGAGGGTAATCGCAAAAGTAAGGTTTCCTATTTTTTATAAGTACATAGACCTGTTTATTTCTACAATAGTTGACATCAGTTTACAGCTTGAACATTTAGCTATTTTCGAAATAATCACCATTTCTGTCGATGCATTTTTGTAGACGCTGTGGCAGTTTTTGTATGCCCATGTCATACCAACTCGCCACCATGCTGTTCAGAAAGTTATGAACCTCTTCTTTCACCTCGTCGTCGGAGCTGAATCGCTTTCCGGCCAAATGTCCTTTTAACCTAGGGAACAGAAGTTCAGGGCACTCTCTTGCCCTTATGGAGGGAAACTGCCCCTCAAGGGCGGATGAAGGTATAGAAGACAATGAAAACCTCTGCGTTAAAGTCTAAAGTCGCATGTGTCATGGGTTATACATTGAACGAGGAAGTCTGGATGTATGCAATCCGTTTGATTTCCGTCCATGGGGCCATTTAAAGTTACGCTAATGGGAAAAAACATTATGACCACTAGTCACCACGAGATTGAATGCTTCCTATGCAAGTAAATTAAAACGTACAGCCTCCATTTATTGTATGGCTACCAGTTTCGGTGATTCAGTGCACCAGCTTCAGACCTTAGATAATGCAGAGGCGGTTAAAGCATCCGTATACACGTTGCATCAGTGGCCACCATCTGTAACTGGTTTTCACAGACTACATAAATGTAACCACGATATTGCCTCTGCAACCATCCACTATCAACTCAGTTTAGCCTGAAAATGGGGCACTGAAGCACCGAAACTGGTAGCCATAGAAGAAATGACATCATAAGGGCGGCTGTACATGTTTCATTTCCTTACATAAGTGAACGGCCGTACCCCACTGAACTCCAGTCACAAGGATGGACATACAAAAACAGAATGTGTCCTGGTGGTGCTGCGGGCACATTAAGCAGTAAGGAAGGAATGTAACTGTAACAGAGACGGATGGGTAGGCATTATAGTGCATACACCGGCCGCAAATGCGTAAAACCACTGGTACAAGCGATTTTGACAAAGGGCAGTGGCTGGAGACGGATGGGTAGGCATTATAGTGCATACACCGGCCGCAAATGCGTAAAACCACTGGTACAAGCGATTTTGACAAAGGGCAGTGGCTGGCTCTGTGGTTGGAAACGAGAATCTCTAGAACGGTGAAGCTGGTCGGCTGTTCACGTGCTACTGTCGTGAGCCTCATAACAGGTATGGCTCATCACAAAACTCAGAGGCCAGAGGATCGCCCGCTGTGTAATCCAGGCTGGGCAGCGATCTGTGGCAGATCTGACGTACAGTACAGTACTGGTGCAGGCACAAGCTTTTCGGAACGTACCGTTTGGAGGCCATTGTTGAAAATGGAGCTCCAAAGCAACTGATCCCTGTTTGTTCCCGTGTTGACCCAACGACATCGTTCATTGCAGTGGGCACAGTATCACTGAACTTTCACCGTGGATTAACAGAAACGTATCGCCTGATTGCATGAATCGCATTTCTTGTTACACCAGGTCGATGGTTGTGTCCTCAATGCAAATGGCTGCTCGAAACAAGCACCGCGATAATTCTGTGGGCAGAATTATGCGGTGTTATACACTGAGTTGGGCTTCCATGGGATCTGTGGTACTAATCAAAGGCACCGTGACAGCTGTGGAAAGCGTGCATATTATTACGGGTTACTTGCATCCCTTCATACTTGATGTCTGCCCCGACGGCGAGGACATCTTCCAGCAGGATAATTGTCCATGTCACAAGGTCAGAATCGCGCTGAAGTGTTTTGAGGGATATAACGGTGAACTCACATTGATATCTTGGCCAACTAATACCCTGATCTGTACACACTGGAACACATATCGGGCGAGAGCAACGTGCCCAAAAACCACCGTCCAGTAACTTGCGGGAATTCTGTGATCTTTGCACAGACATCTGGTGCCACATAATCCTGGACGCCTATAAAGAACTTGTAGAATCCATTCCAAAGAGAAACAGAGTTGTATTGTGTTTTAAAAGTGGACCATCACGCAATTAAACTGGTGGTCATAGTGTTCTGGTTCATAGTTGTATTTGTGTATGCCCGAATCGTCAACAATATGCAGACGTTATAGGAGCATCGGACCACTGCATAAATGCAGTTCGAAAGGTCATTGGCATCCGAAAGTGTGAGTGATTGACTGTGAAGGACGGCTGAAAGATATGTTAGGATGCATGGTAAAGACACACAGCACTGCCTACAGTGTCAGCTTCTACGTAACAGAGAGAGCTATTGGTTTCCAGTCACATTATTATAGTAACTGGTTCAAATGGCTCTGAGCACTATGGGACTTAACATCTGAGGTCATTAGTCCCCTAGACTTAAAACTAGTTAAACCTAACTACGTCACACACATCAATGCCCGAGGCAGGATTCAAACCTGCGACCGTAGCAGCAGCGCGGTTCCGGACTGAAGGACCTAGAACCGCTCGGTCACAGCGGCCGGCTATAGTAACTATTCTTCTAGTTTTGATCAATGCTACCTCCTGTAGTGATATGCGGAACTTGTCTCTTTAAACAACCCGTATATTATATTGAGAAAAAATTGTACTAATTCTCGAAAACGATCACAGATGATGCCACGATTCATCATCCTGAGTCGTTGAGCTCATTTCTGAGAGTCGAGACCCCATGAACTAAGCGCCTCCATTCCGGACGGCTCTCTTAGAGCCTCCTCAAGAAGAAGACCGGAGATCTTATTGATTTGACCAATCCGGTTGCTCGTTACTCTTCCCTCGGTCTCTTGCGCTCTATCTTCCATTCCATCATTATTTTTCCTACTTTTCTCATTCTCTTCTCCCAATGTGGACAAAGAACTGGAGAATATTTTGGGTGACACGAAAAGAAAGTCTCCTGCAGATATTCAGCTGCTCAATAATGGACACATTTAAAGAGCTTATTTCAATACTGCTGTAAATCCATTTTTGTTCATTCTGAGATACAGGGTCCTAAAGTTAAATGAGCACTGAAAAATCTGCAGTTGAGATACCTGAAATATTCAAGTATATAAAATCTACAGTTGAGATAGCTGAAATATTCAAGTATATAAAATCTACAGTTGAGATAGCTGAAATATTCAAGTATATACACTTGAATATTTCAGGTATCTCAACTGCAGATTTTTCAGCGCTCATTTAACTTTAGGACTTATATACTTGAATATTTCAGGTATCTCAACTGCAGATGTTTCAGCGCTCATTTAAGTTTAGGCCTCTGTATCTCAGAATGTACAGAAGTGGACTTGTAAATAAAGGGCTTATTCCAATAGTGGTACAAGTCCATTTTTGTTCATTCTGAGATACAGAGTCCTAAAGTTAAATGAGCGCTGAAAAATCTGCAGTTGAGATACCTGAAATATTCAAGTATATAAAACCTACAGTTGAGATAGCTAAAATATTCGTGTATATGTACTTGAATATTTCAGGTATCTCAACTGCAGATTTTTCAGCGCTCATTTAACTTTAGGACTCTATATCTCAGAATGAACAAAAATTGACTTGTACCACTATTGGAATAAGCCCTTTATTTCTTGTTTTTATGTGTAGCATCCTGTGTCAGCATCGAAGCGTAGATGCATCAATTTGCCACTACTTGCCTTAAGTGTTCATGTTTCACAGCCATAAAAAAAGATGAAAAACATGAGATTTTCTAGTAGTCGGACGTTTTGGTGTTCGTTATCGCTCTGTTCTCTCGTTTTTTGTGAGCTTCTTCGCAGCCATTTGCCCTATCACGGTCCATCTTGTTATTTCATTTCCATAGCTTCCCGTGTCGCAGATAGTTGTCTCAAGATAGGTGAAAGAAAGTACGACTTCCACTTCATTAAGCGAGCTGTGACTTGAACCTGTGCTCCTCGAACAATTGTCATGAGGTTGAACTTGCTGAGATGGAGCTGTAACTCGTATGAGGCAGTAATGACATTCAAATAGGAAGCTGTTGATAGTTCTACCACCAACTTAGTCCAACCAGCATGAGCGATTCTAATGTCATGTTCTGTATAGATGTTATACATTTGGGGGGATAGAACACAATCCTGTCTGGCATCTTTTGATACACTGAAGAAGCTACATGTGCCAGCATTCGTCTTCGCAAAAAATGGTTCAACTGGCTTTGAGCACTATGGGACTTAACATCTGAGGTCATCAGTCCCCTAGACTTAGAACTACTTAAACCTAAATAACCTAAGGACATCACACACATCCATGCCCGAGGCAGGATTCGAACCTGCGAGCGTAGCGGTCGCGCAGTTCCAGACTGAAGCGGCTAGAACCGCTCGGCCATACCCGCCGGCTTGTCTTCGCAGATTAAGTTTAATGTTATTGGTATATTGACTACACTGGTACTTTAACAATATATGGTTTTATTCCGTTACAAACGTATAGTCGCTTCGTACAGCCTCCTGCAGCGTAGGCCTGCGTTCATTTTTCCATCCGTCTTGCGCACTTCGATCCCACCCTAGGCGCACATCTCTTTCTCTGAGAATTCGGTATTCCTGCAAGAGGGAAGACTCCCGGCCGCGGGAACATGGGCAGAGCAGGCGAGCAGACGGCTTGGCAGGCGAGGCGGGAATTCCCGGGATTAGACTGTCTGCGGCAGCCGGGATCACATTTTACTGCGGGCAGAGCAGAGGCCGCCGGTATCGAGATGGCAAGGCTGGGCGGGGTAGGGTGGCCGGCCGTTCGGAAGGAGATTGTCGTGACAGCGTCCTGGCGCCGTGGCGCAGATCTGAAATATTGCCTGCCTGCGTCCTGGGCCGCTTTATGTTTCACTCGCAGTAAGGCCGCGTGCTACGCCAGGGGGAGCGACACGTCAAACGGCGTCGCCAGGGTAACGCGAAGATCTCCCGCAGACCCCAGTCAACCCCACCCCCACCCCCACCCCCACCGCGCAGCTCCGACCGGCCGCCTGTCGCAGCCTCAGAAATTGCTTGCCGGAGAGGGACCCTGCACCTCGGCCCGACACACCTACGTATCGCATTCGGCACGTCGGCGGCGTGCGAGCAGGACGAAGAATTAAATCGGAATGCGCCATCTTCCCCGTCCTCAGGCGTCGGAGACGTCAAAGAATTTGAAATGCCGCGGAAACGGCTCGGCCCGCTGTCTTTCTGAATTCCTTTCCCTTCCGCTTTTGCCTCCCCCAGCAGACGTCCGCTCCGCAGCGCAGCGACCGGAGGGTGGAGGGAGGGTTAGAGTGGCGGGAGGGGGTGGAGGGAAGAGCGGCTCCGCCGGCGATAATGCGCCCGCGGTGCTCGGAAGCTACAATGCAGGCGGACGCATCAGTGAGCTCGCTGAATGGGCAGCCATCGCGCTCCACAGAAACAGTGGTCGCAGAGCAGCGAGACAGGGGCGTACAGACAGCGAAACTTCATACGAGTAACACCAAACGCTGAAAGCCTGTGTCGGGATGTAGCTCGCGTCATCAGTTTCCACTTCATCTACATGTACACTATACGACCAAAAGTATCCGGACACCACTATGTAATGCACAATTGAGGACCAGCTGTAACGAGTGCCAGACAAAACAGTATAAAAGGAGACGAGGAGTCAGGCGTTGTCAACAGAGAAAGAGTAAACAGCAGAATGCTCAGTGACTTCGAAAGTGCCGGCCGCTGTGGCCGAGCGGTTCTAGGCGCTACAGTCTGAAACCGTGCGACCGCTACGGTCGCAGGTTCGAATCCTGCCTCGGGCATGGATGTGTGCGTGATGTCCTTAGGTTAGTTAGGTAAGTAGTTCTACGGTCTAGGGGACTTATGACCTCAGCAGTTGAGTCCCATAGTGCTAAGAGCCATTTGAACCAAATCCCAACGTTTCGTTCCCGTCTGCGGGAGACATCTTCAAGGCGGTCTGTAGCTCGATGGAAGGTCCAATACACCCACTGGCTCGCTACTGACTGCCGCTAAATTCCGTGTCCGCGCGCTCCCGCGCCACGGCGTAACGTCACCTGTTTTGAAAATGTCAGTGCAATTGGCCGGTGTCCGTTGCCGTCGATCGCCGTTGCCATCACCCAGTAGTGTACGGGTGGTACACATCTTCTTTAACATCGCATCCGTATACCGTTTAATTTCACGCCCTCCTCCTCACGATTGAAATTATTACAGTGTTTAGCGATTTAGATTCCCTCCCTGTAGAGCCTTTCGTAATATCCGCTTGTGGCCGCTAGTACTTGAGTCTCCTCGAAACGAATATGGTGGTTCCCTGGCTATAAAGCATGCTCCGCAACAGCTAATCGTTCCGCTTCTCCTCTCCTATCATTGCGCTTGTGCCCTTCCAAACGTTTTGAAACCGTTCTTTTAGTGGTACCCACATAAACATCTCCACAGCTGCATGGGATCTTATACAATCCAGCTTTTTCCAATGGTTTGCGAGCGTCCTTGGCAGGCTTAAGGTATTCCTGTATCTTCCTGGTGGGCTTGTAAATTACGGTGATTATTCCGCTTCGTCAAGATCCTCCCTATTCTTTCCGTTACATTTTTAACAAACGGCAGGAAAACCTTAGATTTTGCAGTAGCCTGTACGTCACTATGATTTCTGCGTGGCTTTCTCAACGCACGTTCTATTTCGGCGGACGAATATCCGTTCTTCATTAGTGCATTGTGGAGATGTTCCATCTCAGCGTCGAGCAACTCTGGTTCACAAATATTTCTAGCTCTGTCCACTAACGTCTTGATAGCACTCCGCTTCTGTTGTGGGTGGTGGTTCGAATCCCCGTGCAAATAACGGTCCGTGTGCGTGGGTTTGCGGTATACGTAGTGTTGTGATGTGGTGAGGTTGTGGTGTGGTTTACATGGTATACACGGCAAAGGGTTATAATGGAAAATTATTATTATTGTATCCCACTTGCATCATTTTAACTTATCCTCGGGCATTGGCATGAGCAGTTACGTAAACCATTCCGCAGTACTTCTGGTCGGCTCCCGCGCGCTATTCCGCTGAGCTACAGTCGCCACCACGATACTGCTGAGTGGGAGACGCCAACTTTCTGCCACAAACCCGCCGATGGGAGGACTTGGTGCCGTCACGTGACGTACGCAAAAGGGTTGGCGAGGTAGCGGCAGCAACAGCGGCTCGCATTTGTATCTGTCACTTATTGTTAGTTTACCTCCTGTTGCTCGTGAGTCACTTTCGCCTCCATTGTCACGATCCCGCCTGTGAGTGTTGTAACCACAGAAAAATAATCGACGCGCCCTCATTCGGCCAGCCGGCCTTCTAGCCACCTCGGCGCCGTGTCCGTATTACCGCACCCGGGTGATCATATACTTTGGCTCAGCTGCCGCCCAGCTGGACGCCACCATCGCGCCCATCACGACCTCCGACGGCTTCGCAAAGTATGTAAAAAGACATCAACTATTTTAACAGAGACTTCCAGTTATTAACGACTCAAGTGACACCAATGGATAACGATACTGTACAACAAAAACACAAACTTTGTACCCACTGCTATATTGTATACACTATGTGATCAAAAATATCCGGACACCCTCAAAAACATACGTTTTTCTTATTACGGGGCCCACCGCGGAACACATTGACTTCGAACGTGGTCAGGTGATTGGGTGCCACTTGTGTCATACGTCTGTACTCTAAACATTCCTAAGTTCACTGTTTCTGATGTGATAGTGAGGTGGAAACGTGAAGGGACACGTACGGCACAAAAGCGTACAGGCCGACTTCGTCTGTTGACTGACAGAGACCGCCGACAGTTGAAGAGGGACGTAATCTGTAATAGGCAGACATCTATACAGACCATCACAGAGGAATTTCAAACTGCTTCAGGATCCGCTGCAAGTACTATGACAGTTAGGCAGGAGGTGAGAGAACTTGGATTTCATGGTCGACCGGCTGCTCGTAAGCCACACATAACGCCGGTAAATACCAAACGACGCGGCCGAGCGGTTCTAGGCGCTACAGTCTGTAACCGCGTGGCCGCTACGGTCGCAGGTTCGAACCCTGCCTCGGGCATGGATGTGTGTGATGTCCTTAGGTTAGTTAGGTTTAAGTGGTTCTAAGTTCTAGGGGACTGACGACCTCAGCAGTTAAGTCCCATAGTGCTCAGAGCCATTTGAACCATTTGAACCAAACGACGCCTCGCTTGGTGTAAGGAGCGTAAACATTGGACAATTGAACTGTGGAAAAACGTTGTTTGGAGTGACGAATCACGGTACACAATGTGGCGATCCGAAGGCAGGGTGAGGGTATGACGATGGCGAATGCCCTGTGAACGTCATACGCCAGCGTGTGCAGTGCCAACAGTAAAATTCGGAGGCGGTGGTGTTATGGTGTGGTGGTCTTTTACATGGAGGGAGCTTGCACCCCTTGTTGTTATGCAAGGCACTATCACAGCGCAGGTCTACATTGATGTTTTAAGCACCTTCTTGCTTCCCACTGTTGAAGAGCAAGTCGGATATGGCGATTGCATCTTTCAACACGATCGAGCACCTGTACATAATCCAAGGCCTATGGCAGAGTTGCTACGCGACAATAACATCCCTGCAATGGACTGGCCTGCACATATTCCTGACCTGAATCCTACAGAACACCTTTGGGATGTTTTGGAACGCCGACTTAGTGCCAGGCCTCACCGACCGACATCCATAGGCTACCTCTCCTCAGTGCAGCACGCCGAGAAGAATGGGCTGCAATTCCCGAAGAAACCTTCCAGCACCTGATTGAACGTATACCTGCGAGAGTGGAAGCTGTCATCAAGGCTAAGGGTGGGCCAAAACCATATTGAATTTCAGAATTACCGATGTAGGGCTAGGGCGCCACGAACTTGTAAATCATTTTCAGCCAGGTGTCCTGCTACTGTTGATCACATAGTGTATTTCACAACCCTTTTTTTTCTTTAATGAGAATTCGTCCCTCCATTAGCTTTAGGACCCTCTTCATACATAAAATAAAACATCAAATGTCCATCGCTTTCCATGTACGTCAATCCATATTTAGATTTGGTAATTAAGAGTGATTAGCGTTAGATGTACCAGCACCATTGTAGCAATCAAAGACCCGTCATGATAGGGGGGAAGAAATTGTACGTGGTAACGGGTAATAATGGAAAAAATTACTGTATTCTACTTTAATCATTTTAACTTAGTCTTAGTACTTCTTACGCGCTTGCACGTTTATTACGCTGAGCTAGGAGCGTTAGCACGGTATTGGCGAGTGGGAGACGCCAACTTCCTGCCTCAAAGTGGCCAATGGGAAGACTTGGTGGCGTCACTTGAGGTACGCAAGAGGGTCGGCGACGTAGCAGCAGCAAGAACGGGTGGCTCTCTTGCCTGCCAGCTTCGTTAGCGTCTTGGCCGTGTCCACCAGTCCTTGCTATGGAGGGCGAAATGCTCTTTCCGGACCGTATGCGGTTCACTCCGCGGCCGTCGCCAGTTTCCGTAAATATTGTACTGCTTAGTGGGGGTTCTTGGTAATAAAACCTATGTTTCTCTAAATCCTAGCATTTCTCATTATACATGGAGGAAAAACCCCCCGGGTATCCACCTGAGCTCCTGACAGCATCCTGGTGTCCGAGAGTGGGATTTTTCCCACTGTTCGATCCAATTTGATATTAGCCTGCCGATTCTTTGTGCGAGCAACCACAGCGACGCTAGCGGTTTGCTGCAACAGGTTGCTTAGCTGTTTGCACGGCTTGCGCTAGAAGCGCCTTCGAGCGTGTTAGGCCATGACGGCCCAATCAAGCATGTGCACTATCTGGCCTCGCGTAGCTACACCGTGTCCTGCGCCGGTAAGAGGGACGCCGCGGGCCGCGCCGCACCGAGATGTCACCGGCAGCCGCCTTTCGCAGCCGCTCCCGACCGCCGACGCTGTACAATCAGGGGCTCCGATGCCACCGTCCAGATCGCCGATGCCGCCGTCATACCGACGTATCGCCAACATAGAACGGAGCACGATTCTGGAGAAAGTGTCGCAGAAATGCACTCTTGTTGGCCGACGAAAGTCGCTGCGTAGCATAATACGAGACCCATTTCTTGTATTGTTATTAAATTTCATATATTGTGAACTCTCCCGCTAATTTTGTAACCATACCTGACTTATGGCCCCGTCAGCCAGCATAACAATCAAAGCCGGCCCCAAAAGTCGCAGCTGCATCTAATGACAAGCCTGATCGTCTTGGTTTGCTAAGGCAACAAATTGAAACTTTGACATTGCAAAAGTTACAGCTACAGGAACGGCTACACACTGTCACGTGCGAAGCCAGTTCTACCGTAAATCCGGCAAACCCAGGTCCTTCACGAGCCCCTGTGTCAGAACCTGACAAATACAAGTCAGATGTTGTCAACACGTTTCCGGCTGTTGCTTTTATCCACTCGTTTGCTGGGAAACCGAACGAAAAGGTAATCATGCCTGCAAAATATCAGGGGTGTGAGCCGCACTTGCTAATGGCCAGATCATGTCCTGCTGAATGTAGTCCAACTGAAGCTCTCAGGCGACGCCCGAACGAAAATGGAAATCGTAGATGTCCTGCAGGACGCCCCTAGCTTTGAAATTTCGGCGAAAGGGTTAGCAGAGCGCTACTCTCATAAAAGAGGATTCAGCTGTTTCTGTGATGGCTGTCCACACGCAGACATAAATCAGGTGAAGATTTCTAAGCGTTTGCTGAAGGAATCAGAACAGTATCCTATCGAACATATACGAGGGTAATCCCAAAAGTAAGGTCTCCTATTTTTTTATAAGTACATAGACCTGTTTATTTCTACAATAGTTTACATCAGTTTACAGCTTGAACATTTAGCTATTTTCGACATAATCACCATTTCTGTCGATGCTTTTTTGTAGACGCTGTGGCAGTTTTTGTATGCCCATGTCATACCAACTCGCCGCCATCCTTTTCAGAAAGTTATGAACCTCTTCTTTCACCTCGTCGTCAGAGCTGAATCGCTTTCCGGCCAAATGTCCTTTTAACCTGAACTTCTGTCCTCTCCTCATCCCTCTTTGACAAGGCCGTTGGCACAAAGAAACGCCCTTTTTTCCGGGAAGTTTTCAACCGCCATTGCTGATATTTTTATTCAAAATTTAAGTAGTGGCTGGATTCAAACACATCCAGAACGATTTGATTACCGGTCAAAGCCGTTACCTCTTTTCTTTTTTTTTTAAATCAGGAAGTACTTGGGATTGATTTTTTTAAAAATCTAATTTTGTTCGCTTTTCTTCGTTGCATCTGCTCGGGGCGGACGTCAAAAAAAAAAAAAAAAAAAAAAAAAAAAAAAATCGGTTTAGGTTGTTGTTGAGCGGTTAACTCAGTTTTTTTATTTTTTTATTTTTTTTATTACAGAGGGCAGCTAACCCTCTGACCGAACACGCTGAGCTACCGTGCCGGCACTCTAGACCACGGTCCAAATACTGCGAACGTAATAGGAGGGAAGACAGAACTCGAGACTGGGCGTCCAGCAAGAGAGAAGAGAGTGGTCCGGCTGTCGGTGGTACATGTGTAAGAAGCAGTCGTGGAGGGACCCAGAGTTATAGGATAGAGTCATTGGAATAAAATTAGTTAACTGTAGTTGTCCACTGGTCTTAGATTTTGTGCGAGGGTTTCAGTAAGCAAACAGAGTGATCACAAACTGTCACTGTCTATGTGAAGGACTTGGCTTTACGTGTGAAGGCACCTCAGACAGGAAAGTCGCTATGTAATTAAGATTCGGAATAAAATTTAGAAATTAGTTTTAATTTCGGAGTTGCATGTTCAATTTATCATCCTACGAAACTTTATACCACCCACATGGAATTTACGTCAGACAGGCAGGTCTCTTATCTCACTTCTGTCAACAGGCTGAACTCCCTTTAGCAGGAACCTCTGACGCTCATTTTCTTGCAAAATCTACGCTCGGGGCGTAGCACGGTGTCTTCGTCTCTCTCCAAAGCACGAATACAAGAGCCTTTCATGATTCTTGAATCAAGTGTTAGGAATTCTAAAACTGTGATCTCTGGAAAATTATACCACACAAATTCTCCTTTCATTCAATTCTCCCAGTCCATGTTCTAGTATTTTCCTTTCTCTTCCTTTTCCTGAATTTCTCATATCGCTGAAGCTCGCTTATGCAGGCTGGACGAGTCAAGTAAAATCTCAGAAGATGATACACACAGGCGAAGAAACTTTCCGACACGTTGATTTGTCCATGTCTGCTGCAGACTGTGTGATAAGGTATGTTGTCAGGTGCTCTACAACGACGTCGATACAATGCTACAGTAATTGTTTCTCTGTTTCTACCGTCAATTGCTTTCTTGTGTATTGTTAGTTAAGGGATCAGATGAATTTTAGGAGATATTATTCTCCATTAGGTGTGAAGACGAAGTTATTGTCAACACGGGGAAGGAAATGCTTCAGCCTTCAAGATGTGAAGTGCCTTTTCTTCAGTGGATACAAGAGAGAGAGCTGTTCTGCTGGCCCCGAGAGTGAGGATCCCATAGCAGTGTCGTTCGGATTCCAACAAAATTCATTGTTCTAGTAATAAAGAGTGCCTGTAGCGTTGTCTTTCTGTCCCTGTGGGTGATCAGATGAATAGAAAGGAGAGGGATGAATCTTCTTGTCAGCACATGGCCTGCCTCATGGAAGAGGACCAAAGTTACTTGCTACCTTAACATTCCAATCCTTAGTAGGAATTACGACCAAGTACCCTAATTCTGTTAGCGAATGTGGTGAAGCCTGATATTAAAACAGGGAAATGCCGGGGGACTGTATAACAGAACTACTCTTCTAGCTTCCGGGAAAATAGAGACGATGAAAATACATTGTGAAATTATGGTTTGACAGAACTGAAATGCATTGGCTGATAAAAAAGTGAGGCATCCAGCAGACATGATCGGATGTCAATGTAACTTCCTATACGTACGCACCATCAGCGTGTACGTAAATCTACGTCTACATCTACATCATACTCCGCACGCCACCTATCGATGCGTTGCGAAGGGTACTCCTGGTACCAGTAACTGATTCTTCATTCCCTGCTCTCCTCGCGAGTTGCGCATAGGAAGAATGATTGTCCGTAAGTCTCTATATTATCAATGATTTCTCGAATTTTGTCGTCGTGGTCATTTCGTGACATGTATGTGGCAGGAAGTGATATGTTTTTCAATTCTTCTCGAGTAGTTCCAACTCTAAATTTCTATAGTAAACCTCTTCGTGACTCACGACGCCTCTAGTCTGCCACTGGAGTTTTTTCGAGCATTTCTATAAGGGTCTTCCGCCGACTAAAAGGACCCGTGACGAAACACACCGCTCTTCGTTGGATCTTCTCCATCTCTTTTATCAGTCCTACCTGGTAAGGATACCAGATTCACGAAAAACACTAAGAACCGGTCTAATAAGCGTCTTATAAGCCACTTCGTTTGTGGATGAGTTACATTTCCATAAGATTCTTTATATGAACCTCAGTCCGGCATCTGCATTTCCTACTGTTAAATTTATATGGTCATTCTAATTAATTATGAAGGAACAGACACCTTATATGATCCAGCCGGCCATACAAATACTATGCTAATGTTCTCAAACACGTTATCCGCATTTAGGTACTGAAATGAACCAGAACCAGCAGTTGATAGTCTGTGTCAGCAGGGACTCGAACCCGGATGTCCCCCTAAATGCGAGCGTCGCCTTAAGCAGGTTTTTCCATTTTTAAAAAAATTAAGCAGCTTCTGTCCATTGTGACTATTGGAGGCAGGTTGGGCTGGTGTCGAAACCCGAGACCCTGCCGCGATGCCTCCTCCTTCCCGCCGGTCGCTGTGGCCGAACGGTTCTAGGCGCTTCAGTCGGGAACCGCGCTGCTGCTACGGTCGCATGTTCGAATCCTTCCTCCGGCATGGATGTGTGTGATGTCCTTAGGTTAGTTGGGTACATCCGCCGCTAGTAGCGACAAAACGCCCGTGGATCCGTCTGACCCTCCACTGGGGACAGGCATATCTTCTCAAAGATAGGGTCCACGTGGTTCTGTCACTTATACCGGTCCAGAAGGTCATGTAAGGTCAACTTATCATACGTGGCCATCCCCAACCGTAGGGAGGATCCGAGAAGACACTCCCTGATAACTAGCAATGTATTGGCGGTAGCGTGGGTGGCATCAGAGACAAAGGTCCGAGAATCGAGAAAGTGCTTGTCACCAGCACGGTAAAGATACAAAATGGTCAGACCCTTAATCCATGTCACTGCATGCATCTTTGTACGTGGATAAAACGCCATATCTAGGGGGGATTGTGTGCTGAACGAGGGCCAAGATCAGCCTCAACTTTCACACCTCCAAGGCGGATCCACATTCCAGATGGTGCTCATTCATATCAGATAGATGGCTCTGGAGACATAATGGAGTGTTTGGCGACTCGTATATTTGTGTTTGACCACATAACACAAGGCCGCTCTGGCGTCCAAATCGAGGGAGCTCCATACACTGGACGCTAGACCACAGGCCAAGTAATCGTGGGAAGACGGCTTTCAGTCGGATTCTGGGGATAGCTTCGCGTCATACAGTAATAAACGTCGCTGGTCGTCTGCAGCCACACATTTGGCAGGTCGGAATTGACGTAACTGAAGTCTATAAAAAAAACTCCTTAAGATGAGACAGTGTTGGGGAAATACGCGCCACTGTAGTCATGGTTCATGAAATGCAGTGGCCCGTTCTTCGATTAGAATTCTACATCTACATCTATACTCCGCGAGCCACCTTACGGTGTGTGGCGGAGGGTACTTATTGTACCACTATCTGATCCCCCCTTCCCTGTTCCATTCACGAATTGTGCGTGGAAAGAACGACTGCTTGTAAGTCTCCGTATTTGCTCTAATTTCTCGGATCTTTTCGTTGTGATCATTACGCGAGATATATGTGGGCGGTAGTAATATGTTGCCCATCTCTTCCCGGAATGTGCTCTCTCGTAATTTCGATAGTAAACCTCTCCGTATTGCGTAACGCCTTTCTTGAAGTGTCCGCCACTGGAGCTTGTTCAGCATCTCCGTAACGCTCTCGCGCTGACTAAATGTCCCCATGACGAATCGCGCTGCTTTTCGCTGGATCATGTCTATCTCGTCTATTAATCCAACCTGGTAAGGGTCCCATACTGATGAGCAATACTCAAGAATCGGACGAACAAGCGTTTTGTAAGCTACTTCTTTCGTCGATGAGTCACATTTTCTTAGAATTCTTCCTATGAATCTCAACCTGGCGCCTGCTTTTCCCACTATTTGTTTTATGTGATCATTCCACTTCAGATCGCTCCGGATAGTAACTCCTAAGTATTTTACGGTCGTTACCGCTTCCAATGATTTACCACCTATGGCATAATCGTACTGGAATGGATTTCTGCCCCTATGTATGCGCATTATATTACATTTATCTACGTTTAGGGAAAGCTGCCAGCTGTCGCACCATGCATTAATCCTCTGCAGGTCCTCCTGGAGTACGTACGAGTCTTCTGATGTTGCTACTTTCTTGTAGACAACCGTGTCATCTGCAAATAGCCTCACGGAGCTACCGATGTTGTCAACTAAGTCATTTATGTATATTGTAAACAATAAAGGTCCTATCACGCTTCCCTGCGGTACTCCCGAAATTACCTCTACATCTGCAGATTTTGAACCGTTAAGAATGACATGTTGTGTTCTTTCTTCTAGGAAATCCTGAATCCAATCACAAACCTGGTCCGATATTCCGTAAGCTCGTATTTTTTTCACTAAACGTAAGTGCGGAACCGTATCAAATGCCTTCCTGAAGTCCAGGAATACGGCATCAATCTGCTCGCCAGTGTCTACGGCACTGTGAATTTCTTGGGCAAATAGGGCGAGCTGAGTTTCACATGATCTCTGTTTGCGGAATCCATGTTGGTTATGATGAAGGAGATTTGTATTATCTAAGAACGTCATAATACGAGAACACAAAACATGTTCCATTATTCTACAACAGATTGACGTAAGCGAAATAGGCCTATAATTATTCGCATCTGATTTATGACCCTTCTTGAAAATGGGAATGACCTGCGCTTTCTTCCAGTCGCTAGGTACTTTACGTTCTTCCAGCGATCTACGATAAATTGCTGATAGAAAGGGGGCAAGTTCTTTAGCATAATCACTGTAGAATCTTAATGGTATCTCGTCTGGTCCGGATGCTTTTCCGCTACTAAGTGATAGCAGTTGTTTTTCAATTCCGATATCGTTTATTTCAATATTTTCCATTTTGGCGTCCGTGCGACGGCTGAATTCCTGTGAAGCTGTGCTAGTGGCGGGCGAGTCCTCGCCTTTATCATATAAAGCAGGTGCTATAACCCACACTTTGTGGTAAGGAAGGTGTGCGTATCATATCGCACTTTGATGAACGTTCCGTCACAGGTAAAATAATCAAAGACCGTCTCTAAACAGCGTGCCGTCATCTTCAGCATTGGGAGAACCGTAGCCAGAAAGGGTACGTTGGGCGCCAGATAGTCACTGACATAAAAAGTTCACTGGACCATGTTTGAAGGCTGCCGCATCTTGATGCAGGCAACTGTAGGTACGTCTTGTAGGAGACCAGTGTAGGTACGGTGCACCGTTCATAGGTAAGGTGCGACATCCACTGACAATGGTGCATACAGATGACTCTCAAACTTTTGATCCTGTCAGTGGGTGGGTGTGGGACCAAACTCCCTTCTTGGAGGGTGCTACCAGTGACTTCTCCAAGTTCCAGCTGCAGCACTATATTGAAAAATCCAATCTAGTGATCTCTGGTCTTCGTCTGGCATATGCACTAAAAACACCAGATCATTCGCACACGTAAGTCTCTGCAGCCCATACCATAGTCCATATAACATCGGTTCCATGGCAATGGAATAAATAATCACCAACAAGGGCAACAGCGTTTCACAAAGCAGGCGATAGTGTTTGTGCCTAGTGTATGTCCATTGATCACCACTTGCAAAGTCATACTGCTCAGGAGGCGCATAATGGCGATAATGAAGGGCTGAGGAATGCCAGCCGCCACAGCATCTTTTCGAGATACATACCCAACCCACAGCGATGTCAAAATCTGCGATGACCCCAGACACGTGATAAGCCACCACTAGTGCGTTGACAGCACGTTAAGCACCGAGCGCCATCTAATTTTTGCTGTTACCGCTGATACACATCTGATCTGTGGAGACGAATTGAGGCAGGATCATCTGAAAGTGGGTTGCCGTGATCCTTGTAAAGATATTTAATTCACTGTTGAGCAGTGTAAGAGGCCGGCACCTCCTGCAAGATGGCTTGGGTACCGATATAAGGATGTTGTCGACAAAGGCAAGTAGCATATGTGCTGCAGATTCATCAGTTCTTCGTACCTTATAACCCACTGGGCATCATAGTATCGCGGAACATGCGATAAATCTCTATTTGGAGACCATATGGGCCAGGCAGTTTGTTGGTCGCCCCTTTACAGTGGGCACTGGCGACATCCTCCGATGTTATGGAGTCCGTGAATCGCCGCCGAGTCTCCATCGAGGTTCGAAGGCAGCAAGAAGAGAAATTCATCCATCTCCAGAGTATCATGGTCACCTGTGGGATAGAAGAGAAGAAGGCGTTGGCGATATCCTTTTGGGCCGACAGACGCCAGCCGTCTGGCGTATCCAGCACGGGGATCAATACTCTTCGACGTCTGTGACGTTCACGGATTATGTGACGCATGGCTGGCAGTTCACCCCCAATATGTTCCTCGGAACGCTCGAGCACAGGTGTGGCCTCAAGATGGTGGCGCGTAAGCTTAGTAACGTTCTAGTGGTGGCGGTTGGGTAGATATCTCCTGTATTACCACGAAATTATATTGTGTGGTGTGTCATTCCCGTTGCCTCTCGACTGCAGTGCATCGTCGTGCGACACAGAGTAGATTTTGAGCAATCGAACCACCACTGGTTCATGGAAGGAAACAATCAGATGCCACCTATCACTATTCCTCCACGTCTTCACAATATTGTGCCAACTCTCTGGATCATAGAGCAGCGCTACGTTCATCTTTGATGGGCTCCACCTGCACCATACCGTCTCAGTGGGAGATGGTGTGGAGGTAGGCATCATAATCATCGGTAAAGTCCTTGGCCATATCTCCAAGTGAAGCGTCCCTACGTTAACCTGGAAGGCACAGACCCTGGCAAGGTGCCTTGCCAAATGGCTGGGAACGTACGTACATCCCTGTCAGGCGCCATGAATACTCCGCAACGTATCTAAAGGGCGAAGGTCTTGCACCAGCCGTTGCAGTTCCCAGAACATGCTAAAATGAGGTATTCGAGCCTGTGCTGACAGGACACAATTGAAGTCGCCCATAGGATGATACGATCATAGTGTCCCTTGAATAAGGGCACGACCTCCTTGGCATAAAATCTGTATGCTGAGGCTCTGATATGTGATAGCAAGTCGTTGTGTTGATGGGACATACCTTCGATCACGATGCCTTCCTTCACAAGATTGGCAGTACCACTGTCATTGTCTGTGACAGTATCTAGTAATTGGAAATCTGTGGTAAGATCTTATGGGAGCAAACTGTTGAGGTCATCGATCCCTAAGCTTACCTACTACTTAATCTAACCTAAACTAATTTTCGCTAAGGACAACACACACACCCATGCCCGAGGGAGGACTCGAACCTCCGACTGGGGGAAGCCGCGCGGACTGTTACAAGACGCCATTAGACCGCGCGGCTATCCCGCATGGCCCAGAATCTAGTATTCTAGTATTCGTTGCATCCGTAGATACATGAAGAATGGTCAAGACGCACTTCCTGTAAGAGTACGATGATGAGTTCCAGTACTCACAACATGTTACGAAACTTCTACTCCTTGACGCTTGAACTGATGGTATTGAGGTTGATGATGTCAATCCGTCAATCCAGTAGGTCTGACACGAGGAGGCCATATCGTTGGAGCACATTGGAAGGGGTATGGATGGGAAAAAGACCATTTGTCGACAACAGACTCTTTTCAGTAGCCATCAGCATTCAACTGCCATGAAGTGACGCAACTGCAACTGGTAGACGTCACCTACTCAACATCATTGGCTCATGCAGTTGGCTTTCGTGGAGATCACCACATGGAATAAACAGTGTCGCTGAAGGTTGCAGATCTGAGATGGGAGCAGAGACCGAATCCACGTGTAGCCCATCATTCAGGAGCCCGGCACTGTGAGAGGTCTCCTTTAAGTCCTCTGCCGATAGAGTCCCATAGTCGAGCCGATGATCATATCCTCGAGATGGTCGCCAGCATCGAGATCTTTGTCCTCCATGGACATCTTCTTGCAGCTATCAGGTGGAGCCAGTCGGCATTTCTTTCATCACTAGGGAGCCTGCTGTTTTCGGTCATGAGTGTCAGTATCCAAAAACGACAGGAGTTCGTTGCCACTGAAGCCAAAAGCGTCGGACTTCAAAATCAAATATGTTACAGCCACCTTCTCCTCCCACTTTGTGTTGCATTACTGGTGCAGGGGGGGGGGGCGGGGAGGGGGGTGCTTGTTCGGCAGTGCAGACTGTCCATCTGTCCATCTATAGTGCCTCACCACCATATAGATTGGAGTCAGCGCTTCTGACCAGAGTTGATGGTCACATGGTACAGATCAAGGGCCCCCAAGTACTTCAATGGAAACATCGTGGGATCGGTTGACATCGTCTCCTGTGCCAGAACCAGTTGCGTGATGTGACACTGCATGCAGGTTGATCTGAGGTGTCCCTCTAACCTGCAGCCTAAACACATCTTAGGCTGACCGTTGTAAATTACTATGGCATGGCATCTGTCTATGTTTAAACAGGGCGGGATATGTTTGGTAAGGTGTGTGTGCACCTGGCACGCTGTGTTCAGAGTTGGGTACATGGCAAAGTGTGCCCATTTTTCATCTGTATAGCTTATCAGGCTCAACGTTGGGATCATAATCTATGCTGGCACCTCAAATGTCAGATGGAACACACAGAACATCCTGTGGCAGAGATCCACATGTTCCACTTCTATGGGACCAATGTGTGCATCCAAATGTCAGAATTTAAGGTCACTCTTCTTAGTGAGGATCCTTTCAGAAGCCGCGTCGTCCACCAGTTTCATGAAGACCACGATACTCACGATGGAGAGGGGAATTCCTACTAGCTCACGATTGTCTATGCGAACATCATGTCATAAAAATTGTTCGGTTTCCAATGCTTTTGGTCGCACATACTCGGTCGTAAAACAGAACTTCAATGTCGACTATCGTTGTGGAAATCTCATAGTGTATCGACGGAAGTAAGTTACTTGGATACAACTGTAAATCCAACAACACCGCACACGCGCTATTGTGGCAGGGACACAAACAGCGCCTCCATAATGCTCTTCTGTCAAACGCAGACTGCACCTTTGCCATCTGGACACACTTCCCATCTGACCCAAATTTACACACTACTAGCATAGTGTCACCTCCTCACTCGTCCTTTCGGATTCCCTCTAGAGATTGGGCTTAGGGTGCATCCACACTGAAAGAGTTGATCATATATACCTATATGGCGTCTCTTCTTTCGGGCATGTCTGAAAGAACAGGTACCGCGTACCTGGTGGAAAGAAATCCAGGCTATAGCACACAGGCGTGATAGAAATTTCCATAGCTGAGACATGAGCAACGTCGAGTGCTGTTGAATAATTTTGGTGATAGAGGAGACTGTGTTCTCACACCAGACTGGAGGAAAATCAACCGGCCGGCGGCTGTGACCGAGCGGTTCTAGGGCCTTCAGTCCGGAACCGCACTGCTGCTACGGTCGCAGGTACGAATCCTGCCTCGGGCATATATGTGTTTGATGTCCTTAGGTTAGTTAGGTTTAAGTAGTTCTAAGTCTAGGGGACTGATGACCTTAGAGGTTTTAAGTCCTACAGTGCTTAGAGCCATTTGAACCATTTGAAAATCAACCACGCAGCTGGAGAGACACAAAGCAAGAGGAAAACTATAACAGAGAACCATTCGTGGAAATTTCGAACGAAGTAATTTCTTAGGTAGCTGCCATAATAAACTAACCAGCGCATTTTAAGAGCTACAAATGGAAATAAAGAAATGACAGACTACGCTATGCAAACGTGGCACATTATGCAGACATTCAAGAGAATCTCTTCTAAAGCTATGCAGACAGGAACTACCGGCGCAAGGAGAAGCAAAGCCATAAAATAACAAGGGCTGTTAAATTTTACGATACGTCTGCAAAAACAACGGACTTATAGTTCAAAATTTATGTGTGAACTTCATGCCGCATGCTCACATCATAGCATCTATCGATGTAGATATTAATTTCTCTTACAGAACTCTCATAGTTGAGGCATAGCTAACTGAGGTTATAAGAAGAAGTGGTATGGAGGGAGGTGCCACATGGCTCTGTTGTGGATCTGTTGTTTTTCTTGCACTGTATCAGTGATCTACCAGTAAACATACGACAGGTGAATCACCAGGTGGCGGTTAGACAAATAATATAGAAAAAATAAAAAACTAACAGGAACAAAACTCAATGCATGTTGTTCATGACTCAGAACTCTTTTGAAAGCGAAGCCTTATTGTCATAGGGTGGCCAAAAAGTAGTGAAGTCGACTATTTTTAACTGACAGACAAAACGCTTTCTTGGAAGAAGCATGTTCAGGGTCTTGTGCAGAAACTGAATGTTGCTATGTTCAGTATAGGTACGATCACTAATGTCTGTGACAATAAAACGTGAAGGCTTGTTTACTTTACTTTTTTCCACTTTTTATGTCTCATAGTGCGACATTTTGATGCAACCTTGTGTATTCGCCAAGAATATTCTTAATCCATAAAAAGGATGGCCAGACTGATCTGTTCATGAACTTAATGTAGACCATTGTTCTACGTACTCTATCCCTGTACATACATTGAAAAGCCAAAGAAACTCGTACACCTGCTTAATATCGTCTAGGGCCCCACCCTAACTTGGCATGGACTCGACTAATGTCTGAAGTAGTGTTGGAGGGAACTGACGCCATGAATCATACAGGGCTGCCCATAAATCAGTAAGAGTCTGAAGGAAGGAGATTCTTTCTGAACAGCTCGTTGCAAGGCATCCCACAGTTGCTCAATAATGTTCATGTCTGGGGAGTTTGGTGGGCAGCGGAAGTGTTTATGCTCAGAAGAGTGTTCTTGGAAACACTCAGTAGCAATTCTGAACGTGTGGGGTGTCGCATTGTCGTACTGGAACTGCCCAAGTCCGTCGGAATGCGCAATGGACCGAATGGATGCAGGTGATCAGACAGGATACTTACGTACGTATGTCTAGACGTATCAGGGGTGCCATATCACTTCAACTGCACACTTCCCTCAGCATTATAGATCCTCCACTAGCTTGAATAATCCCTTGCTGACATACAGGGTACATGGATTCATGAAGTTGTCTCCATACCCGTACACATCCACCCACCCGATACAATTTGAAACGAGACTCGTCTGACCAGCCAACATGTTTCCAGTCATCAACAGTCCAATGTCGATGTTGACGGGCCCAGGCGAGGCGTAAAGTTTTGAGTTGTGTAGGAGTCGACGGTACATGAGTGGGCCTTTGGTTCCGAAAGCCCATATCGATGATGTTTCGTCGAATGGTTCACACGCTGACACTTGTTGATGACCCAGCATTGAAATCTGCAGCAAATTGCGAAAGGGTTGCACTTTTTTCAGATTGAACGATTCTCTTCAGTCGTGGTTCGTCCCGTTCT
Source organism: Schistocerca serialis cubense (assembly GCF_023864345.2). Classification (NCBI taxonomy): domain Eukaryota; kingdom Metazoa; phylum Arthropoda; class Insecta; order Orthoptera; family Acrididae; genus Schistocerca; species Schistocerca serialis. The sequence continues at coordinate 1,017,615,254 of NC_064638.1, read as the reverse complement.
TGCAGTATCTTTTTCCGGCCGCACCGATGCTGTAGATTTCCTGTTTATCCGGATTCCTGGTATTTACGGTACACTCGCGAAAAGATCGTGCGGGAAAATTCCCACTTCGTTGCTACCTTGGAGATGTTGTGTCCCATCGCTCGTGCGTCGACTATAACATAATGTTCAAACTCGCTTAAATCTTGATAACCTGCCATTGTAGCAGCAGTAACCGATCTCATAACTGCGCCAGACATTTTTTGTTTTAAATAGGCATTGCCGACCGCATAGTCGTATTCTGCCTGTTTACATATCTCCGTATTTGAATACTCTTGCCTATACCAGTTTCTTTGGCGCTTCAGTGTATATACCGTCATGGAATTTGCTACTGACAATACCGACTCATTTAGAAAAACGTGCAACATTTATTCGGTGAATACAAGACAGGAAAAGATATAAACTTTGACAATCCATCCTTAAGCACTGTACTGAAGGACGTTCGTTATTCAGCAAGTTTCATTTTCAGTAAGTTCCAGCAAAATCGGAAAATTAAATGGAAAACTCTAACTATTCAAATCAAAGTTAAAAGATTTCCTCGTGGCACATTGAGTCTATTCTGAAAAGGTGTTCGGTGCAGTAGCTGAGAACTTTTCTGAAATCTATTCTTAATTCGACGATAATCATAATTTTTTTCGTGTTTTATTAATTCTTTTATCTATATATATTCTCACTGGCAGTCTGTGAACTACATATTGACTCGTACGATGACTAAGTTGATTGGTTCGCATGGTTCCACGGGATATAAAAAAAAGGACATATATGTAAGTTATCAGAAAGAAATAAAAAACAGTGAAATAATCATGTAAGAAATAAAAAAATAGGTCAGTGGTATCTACAGATGTTTACCACAATGAGAGTAGCTTCGTGGTAAAAATAGAATTCATTTTCCGTAGCACTCGTAGGCCTTATTATTAACTGTGACACACATCGCTCTTTGCGTTCCCTAGAATAGGTCATCAGCTTTTCTGCTGGTCTGCTGCTATCGTTTATCTTTTTCTAGGTCCACCCCTGGTAGTTGTCATACCTAACGGCCCGGGTTCGATTCCCGCCTGGGTCGGAAATTTTCTCCGCTCAGTGACTGGGTGTTGCGTTGTCCTTATCATCATAATTTCATACCTATCGACACGCAAGTCACCGAAGTTGCGTCAACTCGAAAGACTAGCACCAGGCGAACGGTCTACCAGACTTGAGGCCCTAGCCACACGACATTTCCATTATCTTTTACTACCTTTTGCTACACTTTCCATCTTTACGTTACTAATAGACTTTGCATACCCTATAACCGTTTTTTGTATGTTTTAGAGTTTGTTTGCCTGTACTGCTACGTTTGTCCTCTACTGCTCCTCTGGAGCAAAATTATCCTGGACGCCGCAGCAGTTGTCCCAAAACTCGGGCCTTCTTTTGGTAACGGTCTTCCATAGACATTTATTCACCCTTTCTTACTAGCGCTTCTTAGTATGTAATTTACCTTTCCAGTTAATCTGTAACATTCTTAGGCAGCACTCCGTTTTCAATTCTTCCAGTTTCTTCTGTGATAGATTTCCAGTAGTTCATTTCATTTCCGTACAGTGCTGTTGTTCAGACGTACGCTTTCCGTAACGTCTTCTTCAGGTCTATATGAGTATTTGGCATCAGTAGATTTCTTTTATTGATGAAAGCTTTTCTACTCTCGAAAGATCTAAGTCTGGAATTTTTCTGACCAGCGTGCGTAATCTGACTTCTTTAATATATAATTTTTTTTCAGTTTCCTCACAGTTACGTCATTCCAGATTTCGATGTTGTAATAAAACATGTCGTGTGACTAGGGCGTCCCGACGGGTAGACCGTTCGCCGGGAGCAAGTCTTTCGATTTGACGCCACTTCGGCGACTTGCGCGTCGATGGGGATGAAATGATGATGAACTTGACAACGCAACACCAGTCCCTGAGCGGAGAGAATCTCCGACTCAGCCTGGAGTCGAACCCGGGCGCTTAGGAGTGACATTCTGTCACGCTGACCACTCAGCTACCGGGGGCGGACTGATATTGTAATACAAATATGACATACATTTCTAAAATTTTTAAAAATGTCTCAAGTTCAGTCATTTCTCCTTGTCTTGAAGTGCGATTAGAGTTATTATACTGACTAACAAATAAGCGAAAAACACACAAGGGGAGGAGAAAACGAAATGAAACTTCAAGAATTGAGAGAGCACCTGATAATATTTCAGTGATTACGAAATAAAGTCAAATTTGCCAAGAATTCAGCTATATGCGTTAATTTATTAGCATGGCACTGTACCCTCTGTGTCCTCTATGCATCTAGTAACTCGGTTCGGAAGGGAGTCATAAGTAAAATCGTTTTATCCTCTCCTGAGGCAAGCTGGCCCATAAATCTTCTGACTGGTCCCGATATCCTTGATCCTGGCACTGGAGCACAGTTGACATTCGAGTCGCTAGCGCAGATGTTCAATTGGGGACAGATCTGGAGATCTTCCTGTACACACCATCACGCAAACAGTTCATAGAGACGAGTACTGTCCTAGTGAAAAATGGCATAGCGATACTGTCACATTAGAGGTAACGCATGTCTGTGTGGCGGAGGGCACTTTACGTGCCACTGTCATTACCTCCCTTTCCTGTTCCAGTCGCGTATGGTTCGCGGGAAAAACGACTGTCTGAAAGCCTCAGTGCGCGCTCTAATCTCTCTAATTTTACATTCGTGATCTCCTCGGGAGGTATAAGTAGGGGAATCAATATATTCGATACCTCATCCAGAAGATCACCCCTGCTACCCGTGTAGCCGCTTGTTGCGTGTAGTGGACTCCACTACCAGCCGTGACCTGAAGTCATACCCGCTTTCTCCTCAAACCATGACACCAGCGGCAACATTTATATGCCCCTCCAAAACATTTGCAGAACGAGGCCTGTACACTAGTCACCGCCATACTCGCCAACGATGATCATCTACATCTACATCTACATCAACATCTACATTTATACTCCGCAAGCCACCCAACGGTGTGTGGCGGAGGGCACTTTACGTGCCACTGTCATTACCTCCCTTTCCTGTTCCAGTCGCGTATGGTTCGCGGGAAGAACGACTGTCTGAAAGCCTCCGTGCGCGCTCTAATCTCTCTAATTTTACATTCGTGATCTCCTCGGGAGGTATAAGTAGGGGAAGCAATATATTCGATACCTCATCCAGAAACGCACCCTCTCGAAACCTGGACAGCAAGCTACACCGCGATGCAGAGCGCCTCTCTTGCAGAGTCTGCCACTTGAGTTTGTTAAACATCTCCGTAACGCTATCACGGCTATCAAATAACCCTGTGACGAAACGCGCCGCTCTTCTTTGGATCTTCTCTATCTCCTCCGTCAACCCGATCTGGTACGGATCCCACACTGATGAGCAATACTCAAGCATAGGTCGAACGAGTGTTTTGTAAGCCACCTCCTTTGTTGATGGACTACATTTTCTAAGGAGTCTCCCAATGAATCTCAACCTGGTACCCGCCTTACCAACAATTAATTTTATATGATCATTCCACTTCAAATCCTTCCGCACGCATACTCCCAGATATTTTACAGAAGTAACTGCTACCAGTGTTTGTTCCGCTATCATATAATCATACAATAAAGGATCCTTTTTTCTATGTATTCGCAATACATTACATTTGTTTATGTTAAGGGTCAGATGCCACTCCCTGCACCAAGCGCCTATCCGCTGCAGATCTTCCCGCATTTCGCTACAATTTTCTAATGCTGTAACTTCTCTGTATACTACAGCATCATCCGCGAAAAGCCGCATGGGACTTCCGACACTATCTACTAGGTCATTTATATATATTGTGAAAAGCAATGGTCCCATAACACTCCCCTGTGGCACGCCAGAGGTTACTTTAACGTCTGTAGACGTCTCTCCATTGATAACAACATGCTGTGTTCTGTTTGCTAAAAACTCTTCAATCCAGCCACACAGCTCGTCTGACATTTCGTAGGCTCTTACTTTGTTTATCAGGCGACAGTACGGAACTGTATCGAACGCCTTCCGGAAGTCAAGAAAAATAGCATCTACCTGGGAAGCTGTATCTAATATTTTCTGGGTCTCATGAACAAATAAAGCGAGTTGGGTCTCACACGATCGCTGTTTCCGGAACCCATGTTGATTCCTACATAGTAGATTCTGGGTTTTCAAAAACGACATGATACTCGAGCAAAAAACATGTTCTAAAATTCTACAACATATCGACGTCTATAGTTTTGTGCATCTGCTCGCCGACCCTTCTTGAAGACTGGGACTACCTGTGCTCTTTTCCAATCATTTGGAACCTTCCGTTCCTCTAGAGACTTGCGGTACACAGCTGTTAGAAGGGGGGCAAGTTCTTTCGCGTACTCTGTGTAGAATCGAATTGGTATCCCGTCAGGTCCAGTGGACTTTCCTCTGTTGAGTGATTCCAGTTGCTTTTCTATTCGTTGGACACTTATTTCGATGTCAGCCATTTCTTCGATTGTGCGAGGATTTAGAGAAGGAACTGCAGTGCGGTCTTCCTCTGTGAAACAGCTTTGGAAAAAGGTGTTTAGTATTTCAGCTTTATGCGTGTCATCCTCTATTTCAATGCCATCATCATCCCGGAGTGTCTGGATATGCTGTTTCGAGCCACTTACTAATTTAACGTAAGACCAGAACTTCCTAGGATTTTCTGTGAAGTCGGTACATAGAATTTTACTTTCGAATTCACTGAACGCTTCACGCATAGCCCTCCTTACGCTAACTTTGACATCGTTTAGCTTCTGTTTGTCTGAGAGGTTTTGGCTGCGTTTAAACTTGCAGTGAAGCTCTCTTTGCTTTCGCAGTAGTTTCCTAACTTTGTTGGTGTACCACGGTGGGTTTTTCCCGTCCCTCACAGTTTTACTCGGCACGTACCTGTCTAAAACGCATTTTACGATTGCCTTGAACTTTTTCCATAAACACTCAACACTGTCAGTGTCGGAACAGAAATTTTCGTTTTGATCTGTTAGGTAGTCTGAAATCTGCCTTCTATTACTCTTGCTAAACAGATAAACCTTCCTCCCTTCTTTTATATTCCTACTAACTTCCATATTCAGGGATGCTGCAACGGCCTTATGATCACTGATTCCCTGTTCTGTACATATAGAGTCGAAAAGTTCGGGTCTGTTTGTTATCAGTAGGTCCAAGATGTTATCTCCACGAGTCGGTTCTCTGTTTAATTGCTCGAGGTAATTTTCGGATAGTGCACTCAGTATAATGTCACTCGATGCTCTGTCCCTACCACCCGTCCTAAACATCTGAGTGTCCCAGTCTATATCTGGTAAATTGAAATCTCCACCTAAGACTATAACATGCTGAGAAAATTTATGTGAAATGTATTCCAAATTTTCTCTCAGTTGTTCTGCCACTAATGCTGCTGAGTCGGGAGGTCGGTAAAAGGAGCCAATTATTAACCTAGCTCGGTTGTTGAGTGTAACCTCCACCCATAATAATTCACAGGAACAATCCACTTCTATTTCACTACAGGATAAACTACTACTAACAGCGACGAACACTCCACCACCGGTTGCATGCAATCTATCCTTTCTAAACACCGTCTGTACCTTTGTAAAAATTTCGGCAGAATTTATCTCTGGCTTCAACCAGGTTTCTGTACCTATAACGATTTCGGCTTCGGTGCTTTCTATCAGCGCTTGAAGTTCCGGTACTTTACCAACGCAGCTTCGACAGTTTACAATTACAATACCGATTGCTGCTTGGTCCCCGCATGTCCTGACTTTGCCCTGCATCCGTTGAGGCTGTTGCCCTTTCTGTACTTGCCCAAGGCCATCTAACCTAAAAAACCGCCCAGCCCACGCCACACAACCCCTGCTACCCGTGTAGCCGCTTGTTGCGTGTAGTGGACTCCTGACCTATCCAGCGGAACCCGAAACCCCACCACCCTATGGCGCAAGTCGAGGAATCTGCAGCCCACACGGTCACAGAACCGTCTCAGCCTCTGATTCAGACCCTCCACTCGGCTCTGTACCAAAGGTCCGCAGTCAGTCCTATCGACGATGCTGCAGATGGTGAGCTGTGCTTTCATCCCGCTTGCGAGACTGGCAGTCTTTACCAAATCAGATAGCCGCCGGAAGCCAGAGAGGATTTCCTCGGATCCATAGCGACACACATCATTGGTGCCGACATGAGCGACCACCTGCAGATGGGTGCACCCTGTACCCTTCATGGCATCCGGAAGGACCCTTTCCACATCTGGAATGACTCCCCCCGGTATGCACACGGAGTGCACATTGGGTTTCTTCCCCTCTCTTGCTGCCATTTCCCTAAGGGGCCCCATTACGCGCCTGACGTTGGAGCTCCCAACTACCAGTAAGCCCACCCTCTGCGACCGCCCGGATCTTGCAGACTTAGGGGCAACCTCTGGAACAGGACAAGCAGCCATGTCAGGCCGAAGAGCAGTATCAGCCTGAGACAGAGCATGAAACTGGTTCGTCAGACAAACTGGAGAGGCCTTCCGTTCAGCCCTCCGGAATGTCTTTCGCCCCCTGCCACACCTTGAGACGACCTCCCACTCTACCAAAGGTGAGGGATCAGCCTCAATGCGGGCAGTATCCCGGGCAACCACAGTCGTAGTCCGATCGGGGGATGCGTGGGACGAGCTGGCCGTCCCCGACAAACCACCATCCGGAACCCCACAGTGATGCCCATTGGCAACAGCCTCAAGCTGTGTGACCGAAGCCAACACTGCCTGAAGCTGGGAGCGAAGGGATGCCAACTCAGCCTGCATCTGAACACAGAAGTTGCAGTCCCTATCCATGCTAAAAACTGTTGTGCAAAGAACGTCTGAACTAATCTACAGAGAGCGCAAACAAATCGATACAAAATTTAAACGGTTATTAAAATACAAGATTGCCTAGTAAATGCAGTAATGCTGCTACTTGCGCACTGCTGACACACTGCTCGGCGGCGGAAGGAGACTACGCGATTTTACACTATTCAGGTACTAAAACGCGATGCTACAACTCTCAAATACTATAATACGCCAGAAATTTATGAATTAGACAATGCAAGTACCAAAAACACGCAAAGAAATTAAGAATTAAGCTATGTAACAAATGAGTGAGCTAGAAGTATACGACTTGCTGCTGCAGCTGCTTATCCAACGACGGCATGGGGTACCGCAGACCAATGTTGAAAACAGTGCGCCGCCGTTCGTTACCAGTCAATTCGTAACTGTCACGGCACCAGCTCAAACACACACATTTTTAACATGCAGGCATTTGCCTGAAGGGAAACAGCAATCACAACAATTAAAGTTCTAGAGCTGTCAAAATCGCATGTAACGGTTTTCTTATATTACATAATCGACTCGACCAGCCCGAGCATCTTCAGAAATTAGGTAGCTACAAACATCGGGATTTGTATAGCACTGCCATCATACAGACGTGTGTTGTGCTGTGAAAGACAGCCTATGTACAGTACGGTAAGTCGCTCGTCCGGCTGCTATGGGACCGATGAACTCGCTGTGTTGTGCCCCGCCCCGTATCAACCAACCAACCAACCGGCCGCTGGCAGTTTCCGACCAGTTGTGTTGAACGGAAGAGAATGTTGCGGCGAGTCCATTACCTATTCTCCGATGGCAGGCGCAGACGTGAACGGTTTAAGATGTCCTTAGTGTACAACACGCCTTGGAATGACGTGTACGGCTAGCCCCACGCTCCCACATAATCTATTAGGTCACTCTCACGTCTCAGTGACTATAAATCTCGATATTGCAAATTTCGGCCAGCTGGCTAAATGAAGGCGCACTACGAGACCTCTTACCAACTCTGTCAGTTGCTGAAAACGGTGTCTCACACAAGTACGTGGCATCAGATGCTCTTCAAGTCCCTTATACACCCTACGAGGCTTGGTACCAAAACACGAACACCACTAATGTTCTCTGGTGGCCGAGCTAACTGTCTGTGAGTCTAGTTATTAAGTATGTATTGTCTGAATATTACTTTGAGAAGATACGGAGGCCAGCCGGAGTGGCCGAGCGGTTCCAGGCCCTACTGTCTGGAACGGCGCGTCCGCTACGGTCGCAGGTTACAATGCTGCCTCGAGCATGGATGTGTGTGATGTCCTTAGGTTAGTTAGGTTTAAGTAGTTATAAGTTCTAGGGGACTGATGACCTCAGAAGTTAAGTACCATAGTGCTCAGAGCCATTTGAACCATTTGAAGATACGGAACCAACTCGTGTAGGTACCCAAACTTCCTGGAAGAGTAAAACTGTGTGCCAGACCGAGACTCGAACTCGGGACCTTTGCCTTTTGCGCGTAAGTGCTCTACCAAATGAGCTACCCAAGCACGACTCACGCCACGTCCTCACAGCTTTACTTCTGCCAGAACCTCGACTCCTACCCTCCAAACCTTACAGAAGCTCTCCTGCGAACCTTGCAGAACTAGCACTCGTGAAAGAAAGGATATTGCGGAGACATGGCGTAGCCTAGGGTTCATTTGTGAAGGTAACGTTTTAGACATCCTAGCAACAAACAAGCCTGAACTTATCGAATTAGTTATCTTTGAGGAAGGCTGTGATAGCATCTATGATTACGGGATTTCAAGCAATATAAAGAAAGGCAAGAAAGTATTTTAGCTTAGCAAGAGTGAAATGAAACAAAGTGCAAAGTGTATGAGTATAAAATATTTAGTGCTGAAGACGGAGACGTGGAGCACAATTGGAAAAAATTCAAAAATATCGTTCAATATGACTTAGACAAGTACGTTCCGAACAATGTACTAAGGGATGGGAAAGATACACAGTGGTTTACTAACAGTATTTGGAAACTGCTACTCAGACATTGAGAACTTCATCATAGATTCAATGAAGTAAGAACCTATCTGACGAACAAACGCTGAACGAAGCGAAATGAGCGTAAGGAGAACTATAAGAGAATCGTTCGATGACTTTGAAAGTGAAATTTTACCAACCGATCTCAGTAAAAACCTAAAGAGGTTTTGGTCTGTCGCAAAACCAGCAAGCCGTTCCAAATCCTCTTTTCATTCACTCAGTGACCATAATGTCACGTAAACGGAAGATTACAGAGAGAAGGCCAAAATACTGAATCCCGTCATCCGAGATTGTTTGACCGCCGATGCTCGAAATACGGTCCCTCCATTCAGTCATCGAACTCACGTCGAAATGGCAGATACTGAGATAATCGATCGCGCAACAGAAAAGTAGCTACAATTGCTAAGCCTAGGATCAGGTGAGGTGTCTACAAGATTCTACAAGGATCGTTAGTGTTTACAATGTACAGAATGCGTTGGAAGCTCTTTAACACTGTTTGTTGTCGATGCGGTTGCTATAAGGAAGTACCAACGGCAGAAGACAGTATCGACTTGCAGAATGACTCGCAGAGGCCTGATGAATGGTTTCAACATTAAACAAGGTCGTGCGGAACGAGAATGTTTATCATTTGTCACTAATAGCATATGTGCCGTCCCCCCCCCCCCCCTCTTATAACTAGACCGGTATGATTCAGTTTCATCCTGTCAATAAAGACCTCTAAATACACCTGTATTCCCAAAGCAATATGTTTTTTTCTTAAGAATGTCGCTGTTAGGAAATAACTGATAAGGATAAGGGGCGGGATGATTGGACATCTGTTTTAGTGGAAGACAGAAATTGTAATACGTCCAGCAAGTAATTCAGAACTTTGGCTGCAAGTGCTACTGTTAGAGGGAAGTTTTTTTTCAACTAAGCACAATGTTTTTTCTTCTTTTATTTTATTTTAAAACTATCAGTTTTCTGACTGCGTTTATGTGGCCCACCACGAATTACTCTCCAGTGAGAAAATTTTCATCTCATGGTAGCACTTTCAGCCAACGTTCTCAGCTATTTTTCCCCTAAAACAGATGTCCTGTCACCCCGCCCCTTATTCCTGTCGGTGATATCCATATATTCCTGTCCTCGGCAATTCTCCGTAGAACCTGTTCATTCCTTACCTTATCAGTCCACCTAATCTTCAATATTCTTCTGTAGCACCTCAATGCTTCGATTCTCTTCTGTTCCGGTTTCCTACAGTTGCAGGTTCGAATCCTGCCTCGGGCATGGATGTGTGTGATGTCCTTAGATTAGTTAGGTTTAAGTAGTTCTAATCCTAGGGGACTGATGACCTCAGATGTTAAGGCACATAGTGCTTGGAGCCATTTGATTTGTTCCAGTTTCCCAGTCCATCTTTCTTATCATACAGTGCTGCGCTCCAAACGTACACTCGACAGCAAAAAAAGTGGGTCACCCCTGAATTCCAACGTGTAGGCTGCACCTGAATGTATGCAACCAACATAGCATATCTGTGTTGCACATAGTTGCAACCCTCCACAGTACAGTCGTTGTAAGATACACAATGGGTACCGCTAGAGACTACTAGAGAACACCAGTCTTTATGACAGTCCGTCCAGATGTAAAGTAACACCACGATAGTACAGAAGAGTTCAGACAGTCCTTAACGTTTGTAAACTAAACTTAATTACAATAAGTGACATTTCAAATGTTATGGGACAACTAGTTTTGTCACATAAATCGTTCAGTAATCCTTACGCACAATTAAATATTTGAGACAGTATATGGGTTTATGAAGTTGTATGGCAATTGGAAACAAGTTCTTTGCTGTCTAAAAGGTTTACCCAACACATGCTGAACGTTGTTCAACGTTCAATGGGGAGTGGTTTCACATCAACTTTATGTAATACTAAGCAGTTAAAAGAAAACATGATTAACGGCAGCAACCACTCTACGGAAATCCCAACATTAACAGCGAATCACAAGTAATATCATTGTTCACATTACGCATCAACAGTTACTTGTACACGAAGTTGTACTTTAAATGACATGACCAACGTCTTCGTTCTCGATCCGGATGCAAACCCAGAACGTAAAGCCATTGTTAACCAAGAAAAGTTTTGTGCCTTATCGAGACTTGATCACTAGGCAGAAAGAGACGTCAAATATTGAAGTTTGCACCAGTATCAGTTATCAATTCTCAACTTGAACGTAAATGACGATAAAGTTTGTACGAAAGCAGGAACCCTAACATGACAATTACCTTCTTAGTATTTAACCTCTAAAGACGTTGTATAGTGTTGCATTGTCAAGGAATAAAGGATGCACATGTTTAAAATTGAAATGCCAACATGTAATGCTGGGGACACGGATGCGAACCCAGCACTTAATCGGATTGTTCAATAAGTACGTAAAATCAGAATGTAGATATCACAATTTGTCACCAGTAGTGGGGTTGGAACCTTAAATGACGACTGAAGTTGTATTGCCTGACCGGGATTCGAACCCGGCGCCTACCGCTGTCGTTGTCTAACCAGGAACAGACGAGAAATGTCCAATGTTAGTCCACCATCAGCGAGATGTGCACACGTTTAACTAGAAATAAGGTGACGAGAGCGTCTATGCTGACTGAGAGTCGAACGCCGCACACATGGTTATGAAGACATGTTAATAATCAACTTCATATTCAATAGTAGCTAGAAGTAGCATGTTTAGTTGCAAACCTTAAGGCCTTACTCATCCCTAGTAACGTGTTGCCTAATATCTGCGATATCATGATGTTAATTTACAAGTGGATTGACTGCCGCAAAGAGCAATGTTCTCTAGTAGTCGTGTATCATTGAGATGTAAATGAAGTGCCTCAGCAGAAAGTAATTTCCGTCGTGCAGCACGTATTGTTTCAGAGACACTGAGTACATGCTATAAGTGCAAAAAACGTATATTATATACTAAGTATACACTATTATTTGGAGAAGCATTGACATTCAGCTTAGTTGTCGTGGTTGAATACAAGTTTTCTTAAGGCTACATCTAATGCACAGCGCTTACAAGAAAGTATAGTTTCCTGCGTCATGCTATTGCTAGCTAGGTGAAATATTTTGTGGTAGCTATGTTTAAAATTAATGTATTTTTGAAAGTAATGTTCGTCAAATATTGTAATAAATCGTCAACTGTAGGTGTGCCTGCACATGTTATAGCATAATAGCTGTAGCTGCGTTAGTTTGTACTACAGACTTGGGTAGGTTAGGTGTAACTTTTGATCCTTCAAGGGTGATCGTGGCCTTGCGTCCCGGGTCTGTAATAGCCGCAGCTCGCGAGCTACGGGCCAGCCAGGCCGGCCGAGGCGAGACGCAAGGGAGCGTGGAGTTGGTGGGCCAACAGCCCGGGACGAGCCAGCACGGCTGCGCCGCTTGCCTCTGCCTCTGCCGCTCCGTTTGACGTAAATATGTTTACCTCCTCTCCTGGAATCAGTATATGAGCGGCAACAGAAATACACATCAGGCTGTCTGCCGTAATGGCTGTTTTAACAACACTAAAAGAAACCTTACGAAAACTATGCATTGTATTGTAAGAAATGAAATAAAACTACCCACGATAACCTTACGACGAAAGTAAGTCTGTTTTAACAAAACTAAGTATCTGAACACAAGCGTGCCTCTATCTGCACGAATTAGTAAAATACTACTCACTTAGATTTCGAATGGGTCTGTGTTTAAATGGTTTGCTGTGTCATGCTCAACAGGTATGCAAATGTGGCATTTCATAAATAAAGTTACGTATTCCTAGAAACCCAAAATTTGCTTGTCAGCATCGGAAAGAGGCGTTACCTGTTGTGCAGTATTGTAAGGTTTTCACCATTGCACTTTGAGCTTAAAGTATTTTCTTGCGATTTACTAATCAATTTATTTCCTTCATACTTATCACCCTGACATGGGAGTCTTAAGTGAAGAACATTATTGAATTTCGTATCGTTGACGGTCGATTCGAATTTCTTCAGAGACGCTTGTATTGTATAGCAGCTTGACAGTCAGAAAGCCGAGATCTACGACCATTAACACAAATTACTGAATCGAGCTGCCAGGAGGATTTGATGTGTAAAGGTTTTCTTCTGATTTTGTTACAGAATTTTTTCTGGGGATTCGCAGCTCCATGAAATAATACACAAAAAAAGCGCGCACGCGGTGCCCCTACAACGGTTAGAACTGACGATTTTCTTAAACGTTGGAACACGAGACACGGGGGGTACCACGGGGCTACGGACACACTGCTACCAGCACGCCACTCTCGTCATGGTATTGGTCGCTCAGCCTCATAACGCATCTTGAAGGATATTAAAAGTTGTCACTTTTGTGAAGAATAGCATTTATTTAGCCAAAAAATTGAAATTTCTGTCTCAGTGTCTTAGTTTACGTGAGGATTATATATCACCAGTCATTCAAATGGAAAGGGAATATCAAGTGAATTTTGCGAGTCAGTTCAGTAACCATACGCGGAAGTGATTGCACTGTCACAGTGTTGCAAAATGTTTGTGACGATGTTGCCAATCCTCAGCTGTGCTAGGAACAGCTCTGCAGTGTTATAGGAGGAGAATCCTGTGCTCGTGTCATAGGAGGATACGGAGAGGAGGCGCGGGGTTTGGTTAATATGCAGCGTTTTCTCCTACCAGCTGTGTCAAACATTCAGGTGTGCAATCTTCCATACGATTACAGTTTCCCAAAAAATATATACGAATAAAACACTTACCTTGTTACTTTGTTACAAAAGATTATTTCAGAACAATAAAAAGTCTTTGGAAATCAACTTTGCCAACCTGTCACGAAAAATAAGATAACAAACACTTTGCACCTCGAAATCGATTGCATCTATGTGCAGTCTTGTGATCATACAAGTAGAATTTCATGAATTGAACGAGAATTTGGAAAATGTTGGTGCGAATAGAAGCTGTAAGAAATACAATTACCTAATTATTCTGTACCACGTAATAATCAATTCATTTGATAATTCAGAAAAGAAGAAACTAAAAATTATGCGCATTAAGATAGAAACTAAAGTGCAGATGCGGACACTGTACAAATCTGCGCTTTTTCATCTTCAGATCTACATAAATAATGTATACTAACCAGCGTATTAATTGCTTTCGTAATGTTTCCCTCTTGTTTAGTCTTCTTATGATGAACTGGATCCACACTAATGAGTCTGATTTTTTCTTTGTATCCTTCCATCTACTATCTTTGTGTGTTATTGTTCGGTGTTCAAAAAGCAAAATATTATGCCTGCTCCCACTAGGTATTAAAATGAGGTCGCAAAAAGGCTAACGAATTATAATCAAAATACAGTGAGACGCCAATTTGTCTGTCGTCATGGCGTTAAGTGGACAGAAATGGTTGGGTGTTATTGTAGTCTTGTCTTATTGAGATCTTCATATTACCCTGACACAAGACGCCGAGATAAATGTGTATATTCTCCGTGACGAAACATCCTACATTCCATTCATCCTGATCCATTCGTTACGTGCGTAGGCAGCAATGAGTCATGGGAAAGCTGTTGTGGGGTGACGAATAACAACGGTAGTAATTACAAATCAGTAATCAAGGATGTTTACTGCATTACAGACGATTAACAAAATAACGAAGAATGGCTGAGTGTTTAATTGGCGCACTAAGTAGGTGTTCTTACCACTTTGTTACTGAATTCTGTTCTAGTTCTTTGCAGAGAGAAAACAAAGAACCCCGTAGCCATACATATCGCTAGTACAACGAGATATTACCCATCAACTATCCTTGCTTGACATCACGAGACGAACGTGGCATCACTGAGCTGATATTTGAAATACATTTCTGTTTTTTTCTCTCTGTCTTTCTCTCTCTTTTTATTTTTATTTTAATTTTTTGAGGAAAGCATCGAGAAGCGCGATAATAAGCAAATAGGCATGTAACCTGTTTACAGTTATTTTCATCGTGATACATAATGCAAAAATACGACTTTTAAGTGTGTTATTGCGTAATTCCAGTTATTGACAGTCTTTTCGTGAGCTTTCTCGCATTCAGTGGGGTGAAAACTAAACAGAAGCAAGCAAAACACAAACATTTCTTGCACCATGCGCAACACATAAACGAAATCTCGCTGCACTAACGTATTGTCCGATATATTGCACGGAAACATATCTGATTCATGTTGCTAGATACAGCTCTATCAAAATGGCTCTGAGCACTATGGGACTCAACTGCTGTGGTCATAAGTCCCCTAGAACTTAGAACTACTTAAACCTAACTAACCTAAGGACAGCATACAACACCCAGCCATCACGAGGCAGAGAAAATCACTGACCCCGCCGGGAATCGAACCCGGGAACCCGGGCGTGGGAAGCGAGAACGCTACCGCACGACCACGAGATGCGGGCCCACAACTCTATCAGATACCAATTTGGAAGCGTACCAAGTGTATAAAAGTATATCTTGAAATACGCAGAAAGGCCCATAGAGGTATTCGACTGAAACATAGCCATGACCAAAATTGTAACTGGGGTCGACAGCATCTCGAACGGTGACAGTGCTCGGCCGGTTACTTACGTTTACTGGTGTCAAAGCTACAGCATGAAAACACAAAAATGTTAATAACCCGAAGATCATTAGTTTTGGAACCCATAGAAAGTAAAGCAGTCATCAGTCGCCAGAGTGGTTTGAACACCATAGTTCTTTAATAGGCACGGTCTTGTTGGAGGTGGTATGCTCTTGCTTTCATCCGACCTTTGAGTTGACTTACCTAGCCAGTTAATAGGGGAACCTGCAGTTTTACGTGGCTTTCGGACCACAGTGCAACTCGGCATTTTTCACATCAACAAACACTGCCCCAGGGGAAATATGTGTAAAACGGCACATAAAAATCGTGGGACTGGTGAGGGATCGAATCTGAGACCTTCGTATCCATAGTCCTGCTCTTTATCACCTTGCCACCATGCAGCCAAAACTGCGGTTTCTGCTTGCCACTAAAATTAAGGATCTCTCGTTTGTGCCTGCGTTGGCACTTGCGTGTCCCTTAGGATACCTTACCTTTGGGATTACCCTCGTATACGTGTGTGTAAACGCCTTCCAATGCCCACTCAAGGAAGACAAGGATACCTAGTCTAGCTTCAATATTACAAATACGCCTCAGTTTATGGATGAACGCAGACTTAGGTTGATAATCACTTTGAATATTTATCAGTACTGTACCCATTGGTGTGAAACTCGTTTTCTGCCAATGGTTACCACAGCTACAGGAACACTACTTTAATACCTCTTATACAAAATACTTACGCGGTGCTATCAGACGAAAAGATCAACCTGACACAAACTGTGGGAAGTTTGTTTTACAACCTTCGTACCTGGATAAAGAGCTTTTCCTATTTAAGATATCTGTGAACGTTGCTGCATAAGACGATTTAAGAAGAAACTAAATTCCTTCAGCTACGCCAGTGTTTAAAGAAATCGTGTTAACGGCACTAAATCGTGGTTTCTAAATCGTTTACCAGCCGCACTCTGCCGCATTTCGCTGGTTCGAAAGCAAAAAGCTTACTGACAAATTTCACAGAAGGAAAAGGGGGACGAAATGTCTCCCACTCGAAGGTCATGTTGTTTTACTTAAATGATTACAAAATCGGGTAAAACGAACAATGAGGTTGTCAGTATAATCACATTATTGTTGTCAATATGATGTTGCACCGCCCAGGGCCTGTAATGATAAAGGGCCCGTTTAGGTCAGGCATATTGTACACAGAAGTGGAAGAGAGAGCACCACTAAATTCTACAATCCGTATGCATCGCATACACATAGAAATTACTGTTACAGTGTACTTATAGAGCCCAATAAGTGAATTGCTTATTTTACGGTGAGAAAGAGCACTGGCAAACAGTCTTCGCTACATTAGGTTACATAAACTGGCGTCACTTTGAGCAAGAATTTACAGTCAGCGACTAAGTGTAAGGACACTGAGTCGGATGCGGGTTTTGCAACTGTGAAATACTTTCCTTACATTATGGAAGCGAATATTAAATTTGAACTAATATTGTGAAAATTTAGGACTTGGATAGCTTAGAATGAAAATCTTTGTTTATTGCAAAGGAAAACAATTGATTTTCTAAAACATTCTGTGTCATACACAACTTGAAACAGGTCACGTCGACCAAATCATATGGAAGAACCGACAGCGACGTATATTGGAAGGCAGTAAGATCCCTTGGCTTTTGGTATGGCAGTACTCGACAGCCATTTTTAGGCGCAAGTAAATGAAGAAAGGCAACGCGTTTTCATTACCAAGTAACGTCTTCATCAATTACTTTAGTTTTAATGTGATCTACGAGTAATTGCTGATGTTTGATATTAACATGAAAAGGATTCCGTAGACAGGGAAAGAAGTTGTTCTTGGGCAACTATTTCTATAATGACCAAAAGGACTTAAATGATCTTCAAGCACATGTGTTCCAGCAGCGGTATGAAGAAAATGATAGTAATAATGACGGTGATAATCGAATTATCCGGTAACTTCACACTTCACAGTGGATTTTCTCGAACTAAGAAATTTCCTGAATTAGTGAAAATTTCAAAATGGCTTCAAATGGAGGCTATGACGCCTAGAAGAGTCTTTAAATCCTGCTGACATGAGAATAGCATAATCTCCAAGTCAGAAGCTTTCTTCTACTTAACCATTTAATAGACTCGCGTTTTTTTTCCACGGTGACTAGTTTAGTAAGCTAAGCACATCATCCATTACAGCACACTCCTGGGGCTGGGAAATGTGGCCACAATGATCTGGTGGAACGAACTATCACAAGTGCAATGCGTGGGTTCAGGCATTTACTTTTAAGAGGCACAAACAGATTTACTTTACCTCTGGTAATCTCAAGAGAAAGCTGTTATAATCCAGAATCCGCATTAAACATCACGTTCCTTCATTCCAAACTGGGCAGAGCCGGTTTACGTTGTAAAATGACATAGGTGGAGGTCAGGGTAAAAAGAAATACTGTCACCAGTAATCTTACTTATATTAGAAAATTTTATTTTATTTGATGAACTGATAGCCGTCTAAAGGAACAGGGTTCTTATTTTACTTTTACTTGATTGAACTAGAGACGTTGAAAAATTTGGTGCTGGACTGTGATTCGAATTCGCATCTCCTCTTTCGAGGGTCTGAATCTCTCGGAACAGTATGGTTAAATCATTTCATTCCTTTTCCCAAGACTGCAGTCTTCTCTAGGTCTCCTCCAAAGGTAAATATGTGGGTCCGAATCCTGATCCAGTTCAAAAATATTCATAATTTCATTTCAAGCCCTATCACGTGCACACCAGCCTGCTAGTGAAAATTAACGTGCATTTTTAATGTCTGTTCATGTTGCCAACAATTTCTGGACAAACACGCATACATCTTACTGTTGGTGAGTAAGCAATTGATGCTTAAGGAACATTAGTGGACAATAAAGAAGAACGATAGGAGTGTGGTTCGATTGTCGCTCAGGCACAAAAATTTGTGTCCTTATTTTAGATTAAACACCTAGCAGCTGGCAAGAAAAACCGATACGTAACATTTGATTTTACTTAGTTAACAATCCGATTACGTCTTGGGTTCGTATCTCCGTCGCACAACTTCACATCATGCGCTTCATCTTTAAATTCATACACACTTCGTTACTTCTGAATTGAGGTATATCAGAGATCTTTCATGTTTAGTTAACAGGGATGAAAGGGTGTTGATAGGAGTCCCGGTTTATTACAAAAACTGTCGTCTTTTATTTTCAAGTTTAGATTTGGTCACTGATATAGGCGAAAATTTCGGTACTTCATGACTCTTCATGGATAGTCAGCAATATGATTAGATTAGATTAGATTAGATTAATACTTGTTCCATAGATCATGAATACGACATTTCGTAATGATGTGGAACGAGTCATTTTAATGAAAGATTTCTTTACATACCAATATTAAATTTCTTTACAACAATTTTTTACCCTCTCTCCCTATCTCTCTCTCTCTCTCTCTTTCTCTCTCTCTCTCTCTCTCTCTCTCTCTCTCTCTCTCTCTCTCTCTCTCTCACACACACACACACACACACACACACACACACACACACACACACACACACACACAGTCTCTCTTTATTTTTATTTGTTTGTTGTTGTTCTCGACTATCGGCGAGGCACAAAAACATCCGTGAATGAGTTTCTTAGTTTTTTGTACAGTTGCGAAAGAAATATAAAAACAACTATGAGAGTTACTGATTTATGATGCTTAGTAGCAGTCAGTTCTGAGTATTATTAGTAACTAAGCTCCAGTCCCCAAACCTAGTTACAGAAATGCGAATCAGACGCATTACGTATTCCAGGCCGTAGCAGCCGCGTCTTTGAGGCGCCAGCTATGGCCACTTCCCAGCCCGCTGTAGGATCACTTCTCCCTGCTGGTAATGTAACTGAGATTTGGCAACAACGCAAGGTATCTTTGGCAACTCTGTGATCGACGAGCTACATCCTGGTATGCACAGAATTAAACCTCAAAGTTCACTTGATTTCTCGTGTCATTTCCATTGAACAACTTGAGTTGTTATCGCTTGAGGTGTAACAGAAGATTATAAACTTACGGCTTTCAGCCCAGCAAAGTCATTGAACGTGGATATCGCAACTAATCTCGTCCTGTAAATAGCGGTTTACGAGTTCTAGCCACTATTGGCCACGTAAGAGGAAGGCGCAAACCATATCTGTCCGCTAGCTCTGTGTTGATGTGCTGACCTGTGGAAACGCGACTGTTATGGTTCGCGGTTCCAGCCTCGGTGAATGTAACGTTTTTTATCCCTTGTGTGTAAGAGCTGCAAGCAGTCAGATCAAACATCGATAAGCAAATCGCAAGAAAATACTTTCAGCTCATAGTCCAATGGTGAAAAACTTACAATGCTGCACAACAGGTAACGCCTCTTTCCGCTGCTGACAGGCAAATTTTGGGTTTCTAGGAATACATAACTTTATTTATGAAATGCCACGTTTGCATACCTGTTGAGTATGACACAGCAAACCATTTAAACACAGACCCAATCGAAATCTAAGTGAGTAGTGTTTTACTAATTCGTGCAGATAGAGGCACGCTTGTGTACAGATACTCAGTTTTGTTAAAACAGAATTACTTTCGTCGTAAGGTTGTCGTGGGTAGTTTTATTTCATTTCTTACAATACAGTGCACAGTTTTCGTAAGATTTCTTTTAGTGTTGTAAAAACAATACTAAACACGAGAGAGAAATTAATCATCAACGATATATGCGAATTCTCTGATGTTATCTATAACAGTCTGACAATGCACATGCAGTTTATTGATTACATGCATGTAGAAAACTTGTTCTGAGTTAAAGCTGTCAAACAAGGTTTGAAGAAGATTAAAATGCCACTACTAGACGACAGCTAATGTAGAAAATACTTTTCTGACTATTTTGGCACGATGCGCTCTCCCTATACATAATACAAAAGCTTCGAGCACATCTGCTGCCTGGCCGTCTATTAAACCAGAAAAGAACAAAATGACGCAGTAGTTAGCCTTTTTTGCACATGCGACTATTTTGGGTTGGGAAGTGAAGAGAATTATGTTCAAAGTTCCATTAAACTGTTAACTTCAGCAGACAGCAGAATTGTGTTTAAAAAAATGCAGTAGCAGATGTAATAGAACACGCGACCTCTTATCAACAGGTTTTTCTAAAGCCAAGTTTTACGTCATCCAAAGGATGGATACGCGAATTGAAAAGCTGATTGTGCGATAAATCTCACACTTGTCGTCTCTTGCACTCTTTTCAATAGTGTGGATGTTTTTTTTTCTCGAAAGTGTGATAGTATGTTGCCAATGCCATACATTCTATACACTAATGTGAATATCGTTTTATTGTTGCTTGCCCCAATGTTGTTAGAAATTACGATGGTGTTATCTGTCCTTTCTGCCTTATCTGATCTTAAATTTTGCAAAGCTCTTTGAAATTCTGATTATAATACTGGATCCTGTATGTCTTCTCTTTCTACTCCTGTTTCTTCTTCTATCAGGTCATGAGCCAACTCTTCCCCCTCATAAAGGCCTTCCCTGCCTCGGGCATGGATGTGTGTGATGTCCTTAGGTTAGTTAGGTTTAAGTAGTTCTAAGTTCTAGGGGACTGATGACCTCAGATGTTAAGTCCCATAGTGCTCAGAGCCATTTGAACCATAAAGGCCTTCAATGTGCTGTTTCCACCTACACACTCTCTCCTCTGTATTTAACAGTGGCATACCCATTACTCTCTTGCCGTTATCATCCTTGCTTTTAATTTCACCGAAGGTTGGTTTGGATTTTGTGTTTGCTGAGTCAGTTCTTCCAACAATTATTTCTTTCTCGATTTCTTCACATTTTTCATGGAGCCATTTCGCCTTACCTTCGCTGCACTTCCTATTTCGTTCATTCCTTACTTGTGTTTCTGTATTTCCGAACTGCATGAACATTATTGTACTTCCTTTATTCGTTGATCAACTTAATTATCTCTAATGTTACCTTGTATTTCCTTTAATCGTTGATCAACTGAAGTCTTCTAATGTTACCCATAGTTTACTCGCAGTTACGTTCCTCGTATGTTTCTTTCGAACTTCCGTGATTTCGCTTTTTAGAGATGTCCATTCCTCTTCAACTGAACAGCATATTGAGCTATTCACTATCGCACTATGTATAATTTCAGGGAACTTAGAGCGTAATGCTTTCCCATGCATTGCCGTGTCCCGTTTCTTTGCACGTTGGTCCCAGCTGACTAGTCTCATAAACTTCAGCCTAGTATTCGTCATTACTAAGTGGTCGCCTGAGTCTATATGTGCTCCTGAGTACGCCTCACAATCCGATATGCTTTGGAATCTCTGTCTGACCATTATGTAATCTTACTGAAGTCTTCCCGTGCCTATTGGCCTTGTCCAAGTAAACCTCATCCTCTACTGATTCTTGAACACAGTTACTGAAATAATTAGTTACTTTAAACTTAATTCTTAATTTCAAACATTTTTAATCATTCACACAATTTTATAAAATGATACGACATTTAGTGTAACCTGTCAGAGAATGTAGAATGTTTAATGGATTTTTGCTGTATGTTTTGTCATTGTTAGTCTAATCAGAAAAATTGTTTTGTATACGAATAAAGAGCACTTTGCAATTGAACTTAGGACATACTTGCATAATACTATGACCACCTTCTTAATTATCAAGAACCAATCCGTAAGCTGGAATTCTCGGTCATGAGAATCTAGATTTGCGTCCAACTATCAAAGAAGTTGAACAAATAATGAAAACCTTAAAAAAATGAAGCTATCGGAAAAGACTCTATTATGGCGGAACATTTGAAATGGTCTCCACTAGAAACCATGAGCTACATTTAATCTCTGAGAAGATATAGAAAATATCTCGAGAGAGTGGAACATAACCTAAACACATCCACTACATAAGAAAGTCAAGACTTTAGAAATACAAAGGAATTTCCTTGCTATCAGCTGTAAGTAAAATATGTTTTAAGATTTTATTAAACAGACATTTATGTGAATATCAAATTGGTTTTAGGAACCGAAGATCTTGTTCAGAACAAAGAAGTCTATAATTCGCCATAGGTTATTGAATTCAAAGTTTTTGATCCATTTGATTAGAAAACTAGACAAAATAATCTGAGAACCTAGTGTAAAGTCTAAATTTGAAAATGTAATTTCTCAAACACTTACAGGCACAGTATCTAAAGTAAAATTTATTGGCTAAATATAGCAGTGCTTCGGAAGAAACACAGGAGCTCGGCACCGCGATGGCCTAGGTCAAATTCTTTTTAATTGTATTCTAGGAAAAACAGTGAGAGTTTGGAATATAGGTCTGAATGAGGATAATATTTCAACGAATAAGGTTGGGAAGAGGAAACAAATATACTACAAGGAACTATTTCACATTTGCAGATGATATTGCTACACTTTCGGAAAATGTGACATCAGCTGTGACACAAATTAATATTTGAGGAGAAATAGAGACTATGACCGGCTTGAGAATTTCTCACAAAAATACAGTTATTTTTGCAGACATTACAAATGCATCAAAATGTTTGAAAACAGACATAGGCTAGATAGAGAAAAAAAACCACTTTTGGAACAAAAAAAGTCCGTCTGAAAACGAAAACGTAAGACATTATGTAACAGTAGTGAAGTAAGAATGTCTCTATGCAAGCGAATGTCTAGCATTAAACTATAATTTCGACAAATCGGAAATAGCAAAAAGACGAATAATTAGGAAAATATTAGGTCCACAAAAACTATGGAAGGTTGGAAATTACGTAGTATTGATGAAATTTATCGAAACGTAGAAAACATATTAGAAGTGATGAGGAAAACAAGACTGCTGTTATTTTGACATATTAATAGAATGCAAAACATTAGATTAACCAAAAATAACTTCAAATTTTTGTGGAATAAGAAGTCAATAACAAGTTCGTTCCATGAAGTGAGAAACGATTTACAAAAAGATAATGTAAAATACGGAGAAACAGCTGACAGGAGATTGTTTGAAGAAAAACTATTGAATATGGAACATTCTGAAGCAGAAGAATGAAAAAAGACTGATCTTAAGTGGTCAGACGACAAGAAGAAAAGCGTAGTGAACAAATAACAGAGCACTGGAAGAAAAAGAATAAAGCAACGAATAACGAATTAAAACCAGCATGTGGTCCTTAGTTGGCTCTTCCGAGAAGAGAGAGAGAGAGAGAAAGAAAGAATAACAGAACTCTTTCTTAACTAGAAGAGCAATCAAGTTTTTACTATTCTGTTACTTTATTTCACGTATTGAAAATTCAAGCAAATAACAGTCTCTGGAGAGATAAATGGGTAGAAATGTCTCTTTTTCATAGACACTAACGATGATATTTATTTACACGAAGTTTTCCGGAAAACAGAGTTCAATTTTTGATGCGATCATGACGAGAACTGTGCTGCATTTCATCTCGGGTATGAAAACTGTTTTCAGTGTGTTGTTGGAGCCTGACGGAGTGGCCGAGCGTTCTAGACGCTACGGCCGCAGGTTCGAATCCTGCCTCGGGCATGGATGTGCGTGATGTCTTTAGGTTTAAGCAGTTCTAAGTTCTAGGGGACTGATGACCTCAGCAGTTAAGTCCCATAGTGCTCAGAGCCATTTGAATAATTTTTTGTGTTGTTGGCATTTTTCCAAGACGTAGTTCTTTATCAGGAGCACACACACAAAGTGCCTGATAGCGGCAACGAGTTATGATGTCATAAAAGTCTGCTAAGAAGACGTAAGAGGTCGGACCTATGCCGCATCTTTACTGAAGATATCATGAAATGCCGACAAGTCTCCAAGTATGCCTTCGGTCTGGAATCTCATTGACTGGGGCACAACTGTCTTCTGCGATGAGTCCCGCTTCGAAATGAACCCCGATGATTAGCGAAGACGTGTTTGGAGATGCCCTGGACAGCGATAGGATACCAACCTGACTGTCGCCCGCCATACGACCCAACAAGCAGGAGTCATGGGAACCGTTTATTTCCATAACAGGGTTCTCTGGTTGTCATTCGCGGCACTCTAACAGAACAACGGTACTTCGACTATATTCTACACCCCTTTCTGGTGCCCCTCATGGCAAACCATCCTGGACTTACTTTGCAGCATGACAATGCCTACCTGAACACGGCGAGAATTTCTGCTGCTTGTCTTCAAACATTCCAAGCTCCACCCCGGCGAACAAAGTCACCAGATGTCTCCACAATTCAGAATGTTTTCCCTCATTGTAGGCAGGTCTCTCCAACCATCTCGGAATTTTAATGATATAATCTGCCAGTTGGACAGAATTTCGCTTGGTATCCGTCAGGATAATGTCCGACAACTATATCAGGCAGTTATAAGCTGAATAACTGCTTGGACAAGGACCAGATGGTACCTATACGTAATTGACTCATTGAGTTTATGAAGCTCTTTCTCCGAAATAAATCATCCAATTTTTCTTAAATCGTAATCATTAGTTTGTCTCCACATGCGACGTCACATCTGACGATTTCGGTCTCATTCAGGATGATTCCTTCATGGTGCGTCCTTTCTTTTCTTACAGTATATTACTATTACATGTGCGGTGTCTGTTCTTTCAGACATGTCCGAAAGAACACCACAGTTATGTGGTGTTAGTGGAATTTTGACAGACCATAAATATTGTTACCTCATTGTGAAGCAGTAACGGACAAGCTGCCTGTATGCTAGACGTATGCAGGTCACTTAATCGTATTCTGTTAAAATAAATTGTTAGGGTGTGACACTAAGAGACAAATTCAGAGGGGGAAAAAAAGCAAATTTCAAGTCTCTCTTCAAAAGTAAAGTCAGTCAAAACTGAGCATTAATTTATCTCCTAAACAAGTACTTGATCCCAATCTGGTTTATGAGAAATACTTTGTCTTGGCATCTGTACAACATAAATGTTTTATCTTTGACAAATTATTGTTACATTATTTTCATAATCTTTATTTTATTAAGAATTGCAAGTGCTCTTGCACTAATTACAAGTGTACATAGATTTTAAAAGCAAAGTTTTTTCTACTGATCATTGAATCATTGCAATTTGGAAACTTTTTATGTTTAGCTCAGACCATCCACTACTAAGTAATGTGGTCGTGTAAAAAAGTTGAGGTGTTTTTAGCCGTAGATTACATAACTGTTTTAGGACGATGATTTCAGTATTTTGCGGGCTTACAGGTAGGTAATCCTAGGGATGTAACATGGAAGTAAATTAGACGTGCACGAAGTTATCTTAGTCTAATGCAAGGAATAGTGGCAGGTATTATTAAAGCATGAACAAATGAAATATAACGGTTCTGGACGAGTAAGAATTATGTACTACACACGAGTATCCACACAAAGCTCTTCAGACACGTTTCAGGACATGTTTAACATAGAGTAACCAGCAAAATGGTGCGTGCACTGGAAGGGGATAATGTTAATCTGTTAGAGGCACAATATCATGTCGAACAACGTGCTGGGGCTGGTACAAGCACGAGCACCAAGCGTGCAGGTCGACAGCGTGATGTTGGCCAAGCGACGGCATTCCGTGTACCACCTGAGAACCGCTAATACCCACATCACCTGCAATAAAACAGGAACTAGCTTGTATGTATGCGGTTATCGACATATGACGCATAAGCAATGAAACTGCCTTTCGTGGGATCTACACAACTTATTTGCTTCTTTCTTCCTCATACTTACCGGAGCCTTGCGGTGAAGCCAGAGGTAGGAGATAGCGGTGGGAGTGATGACTTTTAACAAAAATTTCTTATAGACGCTTTTCTATTTTTAGTTCTTTCAGAATGAGATTTTCACTCTGCAGCGGAGTGTGCGCTGATATCAAACTTCCTGGCAGATTAAAACTGTGTGCCGGACCGAGACTCGAACTCGGGACCTTTATCTTTCGCGGGCAAGTGCTCTACCGACTGAGATACCAAGCACGACTCACACCCCGTCCTCACAGCTTTACTTCTGCCAGTATCTCGCCTCCTACCTTCCCAACTTTACAGAAGCTCTCCTGCGAACCATGCAGAACTAGCACTCCTGAAAAAAAGGATATTGCGGAGACATGGCTTAGCCACAGCCTGTAAAGTTTGGAAGGTAGGAGGTGAAGTACTGGCAGAAGTAAAGCTGTGAAGACGGGGCGTGAGTCGTGCTTAGGTAGCTCAGTCGGTAGAGCACTTGCCCGCGAAAGGCAAAGGTGCCGAGTTCGAGTCTCGGTCCGGCACACAGTTTTAATCTGACAGGAAGTTTAGTTATTTCAGTTTCCAAATTTCACTTGTGACTTTCGGAGAATAAAGTAATGTAATAACTAAGAGTGTTGTAAATGACGAGAAGTTCTATAATATACAAGACGTCATTATTCAGAATAGTTTGTCATCTCAGAAAAGATGAACAAGGGACTTATGTGGTTTACAAGGGAATCTTATACCATTCTTCTTGCAAAATAGTGGCAAGTTCAGGTAATGACGAGGTGGATAGCGGTCACGCATCCTTGCCTCAAAAATAGACCACAAAGGCTCAATAACACTGAAATCGGGTGACTGTGGTGGCATTTGGATCACTGATATATGATTTTCGAATTCCAGCTCGCCCTGGAGTTCTCTGCTTATGGTGCTCCCTTCGTGTTGTGGTGCTGACATTCTGTTCCGCAGCGGCTTTTGCAGTTGTCATCTCTTTATTTTTCGTTACAATCCTTTCCAGTGACTGTCTGTAACGACAATCAACTCACACGTTCGTCCACGTTTGTGACTTAGCGGGTGGTATTACTCCGCTTTCCTTGTATGTGGTATAATTCTTCGATACGATGCTTTCCGAAACACCAAAGTACCCAGTTACTTTGGTTACCGAAGTACAAACAATTTGCTCAAGTTTGAACTCATTTAACTCTGATACAGTACAATCCATTTTTCACAATATTCCCATCTTTTTGTCCGATCCCTGTACCTTTAATACAAGGCACAAGAGTTGCTTTCGTGAAGCTCTGTTCACGTGGACGGGCTGACCTGTATCATCCCAGCCACGTAACAGTGAACATTCACAGGTCGACCGAACTGTTGTGAAAAACAAATCCGACACGGTTAGTGAGTATACAGGTGGACCCGGTAAACCACAGGAAGTTGAATAGAAATAAACAGTATTCCCCTCAATTGCGCGCTCCTATAGCCATAATTTATTGACCACTGTTCACAATCGCAGTGCTTCGAGAAACACTGATAACTGTAAGCCTGCACTTCGATTTTATGCTGTGTAAATGGTGTCGTTATCAAACTTATGAGAGTGTCTTTTTTTTTGGGGTGGGGGGGGGGGGGTTAATCAGTCTTCTGGCTGGTTTGATGCAGCCCTCCAGGAATTCCTCACCTGTGCCCTCCTCTTCATCTCAGAGTAGCACTTGAAACCTACGTCCTCATTTATCTGCCCTATATATTTCAATCCCTGTCTTCCTCAAATCGTCCCTGATGTCTTAAGAGATGTTTCATCATTCTGTCTTTTCTCCTTGTCATTGTTTTCCACACGTTTCTTTCCTCTCCGATTCTGCGCAGAACCTCCTCATTCTTTACCTTATCAGTCAGCCGGCCGTTAGTGGCCGAGGGGTTCTAGGCGCTACACTCTGGAGCCGCGCGACCACTACGGTTGCAGGTTCGAATCCTGTCTCCGGCATGGATGTGTCTGTTGTCCTTAGGTTAGTTAGGTTTAAGTAGTTCTAAGTTCTATGGGACTGATGACCTCAGCAGTTAAGTCCCATACTGCTCAGAGCCATTTGAACCAACCTTATCAGTCCATCTAATTTTCAAATTCAAATGGTTCAAATCACTCTGAGTACTATGTGACTTAACTTCTGAGGTCATCAGTCGCCTAGAACTTAGAACTAATTAAACCTAACCAACATAAGGACATCACACACATCCATGCCCGAGGCAGGATTCGAACCTGCGATCGTAGCGGTCGCTCGGCTCCACACTGTAGCGCCTAGAACCGCACAGCCACTCCGGCTGGCTCTGATTTTCAACACCCGTCTGTAGCACCACATCTCAAATGCTTCGATTCTCTTCTGTTTCGGTTTTCCCGCAGTCCGTGTTTCACTACCATACAATGCTGTACTCCAGATGTACATTCTCAGAAATTTCTTCCTCAAATTAAGGCCTATGTTTGATACTAGTAAATTTCTCTTGGTCAGGAATGCCCCTTTCAGCTTTGCTAATCTGCTTTTGATGTCTTCCTTACTCCGTCCGCCACTCGTTATTTTACTACCTCGGTAGTAGAATTATTTAACTTCGTTTACTTCGTGACCATCAATCCTAATGTTAAATTTCTCACTCATCTCATTTCTCTACTGCTCATTAGTTTCGTCTTTTTTCGATTTACTCTCCATCCATATTCTGTACTCAAGAGATTATTCATTCCATTCAACAGATCACGTAACTCTTCTTCACTTTCACTCAGGACAGCAATGTCATCAGCGAATCGTGTCTTTGATATCCTTTCACCTTGAAATTTAATTCCACTCCTAAACCTTTCTTCTATTTCTATCATTGCTGCTTCTATGTACAGGCTGAATAGTAGGGGCTACAGATTGCATCCCTGTCTTACACCCTTTTCGTTCTTGGTCGTCCACTGTTATTATTCGCTCTTGGCTCTTGTACGTATTGTACTCTCCCTATAACTTACCTGTCCTTTTCTCAGAATTTAGAACATCTTGCACAATTTTACACTGTCGAACGCTATTACGAGGTCGACAGATACTATGAACATGTCTTGATTTCTTTTTTGCTGTTGCTTCCATTATCAACCGCAATGACAGAATTGCCTCTCTTGTGCCTTTACCTTTTCTAAAGCCAAACTGATCGTCGTCCAGCAAATCCTCAATTTTCTTTTCCATTCTTCTGTATGTTATTCTTGTCAGCAACGTGGATGCATGAGCTGTAAGCTGACTGTGTGACAATTCTCGCACTTGTCAGCTCTCGCAGTCTTTGGAATTGTGTGGATGATATTTTTCCGAAAGTCAGATGCTATTTCGTGAGACTCATACATTCTATAGACCACCGTGATAGCGTGAATATTCTTTTTGTTGCCGCTTCGCCCAATGATTTATTTTATATACTGTCCAGTCACTTCGATGTGACCACCTGTCAAATGCCTGAACAATCGTCTTTTCGAATAAAACCATTTTTTACACCAGGTAGGCGCAGGAAGAGAGCCAGTGAGGTTATGTAAAGTACTGACAGAGATGTGGAGCCACGCTGACTGTAGTGCTGTCGCTAGCTGTGCTAGGTTTCTTGGTTGGGGATCCATGACGAAAATAGCCCTATCGAGGTGGTTCTATAAATTCTCCACTGTGCTTAAACCTAGGGAATTTGTTGGCGAACAGCTAAATCATCCTAGTGTTCTTAACCATGTGTTTACATTAGGCTGTGTGACTCGTTGGATTATCCTGCTGGTAGATGTCATCGTGCCATTGAAAATGCAAACTGCTTATGGGGGTGGTCATCCCCAAGGATATATATATATATACTGGTGTTGATCCATTGTGCCTTTCACAAAGACGATATCACACGGGGAATGCCACGAAAGCATTCCCCACACCATAACGACCCCTCCTCCGTGTTGGACCCTTCCAATGTTTGTTGCAGGATGTGTGGTTTAAGACGTTTCACGTCGCATACGACAACGGCCATCTGTCCTATGCAGGATAAAACGTGATTCATCTATAAACGCCACGCCTCGCCACTCAGTGGAAGTCCAATAGCTAAACTGACGTGGAAATTCCAGTTTTCGTCACCTATGAACAGCAGTCAGCATGGGTTCATGAACCTGGCGGCTGGCGCAGAAGCCCATACCCAGCTATGTGCGCTGAACGATAGTTGACGAGACGCTTTTGGTAGCCACTTGCTTCATTTAAGCGGTCATTTGGTCAACAGTTGAATGTGTATTCGCCCAATCACATCTCTGCATCCGTCGTTCACCCCCTTCATCTGTGGCCCGTAGCGGGCAACAGTTGCTTCGACGCTGGTTTTGTATAGCACCATTTTACTACGCTCGGTATACTGTAATCACTGCGGCACGAGAACAGTTTACAAACTTAGCCGTTTCGGAAACGCCTCCAACCTTGGCCTGAAAGCCAGTAACAGTGCCCCATGTTCCCAAGACACAAGAACAGTACGCCAAATATGTCGTATGAGATCTTCTCAGCAGATGACTTACTTCTTTGCATGTGCTCTAATCATAGAATTGCTTTCCGAGTACTGATTTATCTGATATATCACGCGTGACTACTGAAGGTAACGCCTAAATATGACCTGTTATGTACAGCCGTTATAAAGATGCTTCGCATGTGATGTATCCAACCATTACCTTTTTAGCTTAAACATTGCGACCTTCTGTCTTTGAAAGGTTAGCCGTTTGTATTGCATCCTGTTTATGTTTGTCGTTTTGCTTTTGCCTCATGGCTTTCTGCCTAGCTGTGATTTTATATATATAATTTTATTTGTAATTTCAACTGCGTGTCTTCAGTCACTTGAAATTTACCTTGTTGATTTTTAAGATTTCTTGTTTGGAGGCCTTCAGCCGTGAAATAATTGGGGTTTGAAACTAGTAGTTGTAAAAGTTCGGCTATGGGCCGTTTTTACAATTTTGAATGAAACTGACCGACACATTATTTGG
Organism: Schistocerca serialis cubense; assembly: GCF_023864345.2. Taxonomy (NCBI): domain Eukaryota; kingdom Metazoa; phylum Arthropoda; class Insecta; order Orthoptera; family Acrididae; genus Schistocerca; species Schistocerca serialis. The sequence continues at coordinate 1,017,584,200 of NC_064638.1, read as the reverse complement.
CCCTTTCCACGATCCTAATCACTTCTTCTGCCCATCGGGTTTAGCGGGCGTTTCAACATTATTTAAATTGTTTTTCCTTATTTTCGTTTCGATATTGATGAGAAACTTGTAGTAGGACGCAATAATACTTCTACGTTCATAGAGGATTCTGACATCATCTTGCCTGTATTTCAATTACTGGTTTATCTGTAGCTTACTCTCATTTGTACCTTACCAAGGCTCTACAATATTGTATCTCATAGAACAGCAGTTAAGTTATTTTTAGCATTGGCATGTAGCAATCTGTGGCACTGCGTTTACTCTCCTACTCTCCCCCCTTTTTTTTCGAGTTATCAGTCTTCTGACTACGTTTACGTCGCCTGCATTGCTGTGCTCCAAACGTACATTCTCAGAAATTCCTTCCTCAAATTAAGGCTCGTTTTTGATAATAGTACACATGTCTTGGCCAGAAATGGCCTTTTTCCAGTGCTAGTCAGCTTTTGATGTCCTCCTCGCTCCCAAGGTAGCAGAATTTCTCAACTTCATCTACTTCGTGATCACCAATCCTGACGTTAAATTTCTTGCTGTTCTCATTTATGCTACTTCTCATTACTTTCGTCTTGCTTCGATTTATTCTCACTTCATATTCTGTATTCATTAGATTTTTCATTCCATTGAGCAGATCCTGAACCTTTTTCCTTTTATTTCCATCGCTGCTTCTTCGATGCGCAGATTGGAGAGTAGGGGAGAAAGACTACATCCCTGTCTCACACCCTTTTTGATCCGAGCTCTTCGTTCTTGGTCGTCTATTCTTTCTATTCCCTCACTGTTCTTGTATACATTGTGTATTCCGCTTCTCTCCCTATAGTTTACCCTTATTTCTCTCAGAATTTCGAACATCTTACACCATTTGACATTGTCGAACGCTTTTCCCAGGTCGACAAATCCAAAGAACGTGTCTTCAATTTAGTTCAATCTTGCTTCCATTATCAACCACAACGTCAGAATTACTTTTCCTAAAACGAAACTAATCGTTATCTAACACATCCTCAGTTTTCTTTACTGCCCTTCTGTATATTGTTCTTGACAGCAGCTTGGATGCATGAGGTGTTAAGCTGATAGTGCTTTAATTCTCGCACTTGTCGGCTGTTGTAGTCTTCAGAATTCTGTGGATGATATTGTTCCGAAAGGTAGATGGTATATAGCCAGATTCATATATACTATACAACAACGTGAATAGTTGTTTTGTTGCCACTGATGGAATGTTGTCTAGCACTTCTGCCTTATTTGGTCGTAAGTCTTTCAAAGCTCTTTAAAATTCTGATTCTCTGTTTCTATCTCTTCTGTATAGTCTCCTATTTCTTCTTCTATCACGTCATCAGACATGTCTCCCCCCTCCACTCATAGAGGCCTTCAATGTACCCTTCCACCTATCTGCTCTCTCCTGTACATTAAACAGTGGAATTCTCATCGCATTCTTAAGGTTACCAATTTTGCTTTTAATTTCACTCAAGGTTCTTTGACTTTTCTATATGCTGCGTCATTCCTTCCTACAATCATTTAATTTTCGACTTCTTCACATTTTTTCTGTAGTCATTTCGCCTTAGCTTCCCTACACTTTCTGTTTATTTCATTTCTAAATGACTTGTATTTTTGTATTCCTGATTTTCCGTGAACATATTTGTTCTTCCTTCTCTCATCGATCAGCTGAAGTTTTTCTTTTGTTAGCCATGGTTACTCCGCAAGTTTCTTCTTTGTACCTATGTTTATCTCTCCAAATTCTATGATTGCCATATTTAGAGATATTCATTCCCCTTGAAGTGAACTGGGTATTGAGCTATTTCTATCGCACTGTCTATAGCCTCATTCCTTAGCGCTTGTGTATCCAACTTCTTTGCGTACTGATTTTTCCTGACTAATCTCTTAAACTTCAGCCTATTCTTCATCACTCTTAAATTGTTATCTGAGTCTATATCTGCTCTTGGGTACACCTTACAATCCAATATCTGATTTCAGAACCTCTGCCTAACCATGATCTAATCTAACTGCAATGTTCTGTATCTCTTGGACTTTTTCAAGTATACCTCCTCCTCTTGTGATTCCTGAATAGAGTATTCGCTCTTACTAGCTGGAATATATTGCGGAACTCAGTTAGTCTTTCTAATCTTTCATTCCTTGTCCCAAACCCATATTCTCCTGTAACCATTTATTCTACTTCTTTCCCTACAAATGCATTCCAATCCCCCATGATAATTATATTTTTATATCCCTCAACGTACTGAGTTACCCTTTCAATAACCTTATATCCTTTCCCTATCTCTTCATCTTCGGCTTGCGCGTCTGTATGTTCATCTGAACTATTGCTGTCCACGTTTCTTAGGTGTCGATTTTGATGAGAACAACACTATCTCTGAACTGTATACAGTAACTCGCTCTCTGCCCTGTCTCTCTGTTCATAACGAATACCACTCCCGTTATACCATGTTCTGCTGCTGCTGATATTACCTTATATTCATCTGACTAAAAATCCTTCTTTCCATTTCACTTCACTCATCCCCACTATATCTCGACTGGGTCTTTGAATCTCGCTTTTCAGATTTTAAAGTTTTCGTATCACATTCAAACTTCTACGTTTCCACGCCTCGACTCGTAGAGCATTACCCTTTCTTTGGTTATTCAATCTTTTGCTCATGTCACCTCTCCCTTGGAAATAATATCCCGGAGTTTAGAATGGGGGACTATTTCGGAATCTTTTGCCAATGGAGAGGCCATCATGACACTTTTGCAGTCAGGCCGCATGTTCTGTGGCTAAACTGTATGCATCTATAAAACGTGATTTCCATTGTCTTCTGCATCCTCACACCGTTGATCATTGCTGGTTATTCTGGCTTTAGGGGGAGTTTTCCTCCTCAAGGGCAAGAGAGTTCCCTGACCCTCATTCCTCTATTCCTCTCTTCCACGCTCTTTGACAGAGCCGTTGGTAGAATGATGGCGACTTCTTATTCAGGAAGTCTTTCAGTCGCCATTGCTAAAGACTTTTATTTAAAATTTGAGCGTTGGAAGTGTTCGAACCCGGGATTGACGACGTTCTGATTAGTAATAAAACACGCTATCCCTAGAGCACGGGCGTGCACTTGGGGATAGACATGGAAGGTAGAACGGCTGAAATAACGGTTAGTTTTTATAAAACGTATTACACAAATCAGTTGGTATTTTATTTACCGAAGAAAAGTTAAAATAATTACGAATGACGAATTTATTCACTGAAACTTTAATTTTTTATTTTCCAAAGCAATCTTCCACTGGTTTGGATTATGTCTCGATGCATTCTCGTCGTTCACGCATGAAAGGTGGCAGATGTTTCAAAATGAGTCTCTGCAGACATGTTGTATTCATCCAAGGAATTATTTCTCACAATGTCGGACGTGTTCAGAATTATTTGTAAATACCACTACTGGAACTTCAGTGGTGAGCTTATCACGTTATCCACAGACGTTAACCCGTTTGCAACATGGAGACACAATGTAAAGAATTTGTACTATCCTGCATCTGTACGAAGTACCCCGTATTTGCACCGTTTTGTGCCAGGTGGGACACGTGCCACACACATGTTGTGAAGAAATTCCTCGTGGTGGAAATGAATCTAAAGAAATAGAGGCTGGCGAAAGGAAATGATTGTGGCATAGAATCGCCTTACGCCCATGGTTAAAAAGCTATTAACCATCATAGCATGAAGGCGTACTACTTGTTTACGGAGATAAGTACAAAACAAAGGTCAGACTCAATTCCCAGAAGTACGAGCATAATTTTTGTCATATAGTGTAATACCTTTCCCTTAGCATTAAATTGGCTGATGGTGAGGGAATTAGATCAAGCAATGAGACACTGAAATAAGTACACGACCTTTGCTGTTTGAAGAGCAAGATAACTGACAATGGCTGAAGTATTGTTGTGTTACAATGTTTAGCACCAACACTGGTTTGCTGCAGCTCCCCAGGCAGTTCTGCCCCTTGTGCAAGCTCTTCGTGTTTGCATAACTACTAAAACCTACATCGTTTCAACCTCTTTAATGTAGTCCAGTACTGGTCTCTCTCTCTCTCTCTCTCTCTCTCTCTCTCTCTCTCTCTCTCTCTCTCTCTCTCCAGCTTTATCCCTACTATCCCCCCCCCCTCCCGCCCTCTATAATTTTCTGTTCCCAAACAGACAATTCCTCGATATGTCAAGATGTGTCCTATCAACCACTTCTCCCCGATTCGATCACGTACCTCCATGTTAATTACTCGATCTATTCACGTTTCTTATGTAGGACTACATTTCAAACGCTTCTTGTCTCTCGTTATCTTCAAGGTTCCATTTCCATCAAAGTCTGCTCTCCAGAGAAACAGTTACACGCCAGCTTCCTAACACTTAAATTTATATTCAGTGTTATCATTTTGCTCTCCTTCAGGAAAGCCTTTTTATTTTCAGCCCGCATTTTACATTCTATCTTCTTTGGCCAGCGACAGTTGGTTTGCTGCTCACACAAGAAAACTCATCAACTACTTTTAGTGTCCCATTTTCTAATCTCACTTCTTCAGCACCATCTGATTTTTATTCTACTACATTCAATTACTTTTGTTTTACTTTTGCTGACGTTCGATCCTGTAACGTCTTTTCAAGACGCTATCGGTTCTGTTCACATGCTTTTCGAATTCCTTTGCCGTCTCTGACAGAATAAAGTCACCGTCGAATCCCCGTGGTATTAATTTCTTTTCCAGAAACTGAAATTCCTTTCCTAAATTTATCCTTCGTCTCCTTTACTGTTTATTCAGTGTAGAGATGGAATAAAATGTGGATAGGTTGCAACCCTGCCTCAATGTCTTCTCAGTTACTATTTCATTTTCATGCTCCTCGAGTCTCATTACAGTACTCGGTTTCCGCTGAAGTAGTAGATAACTTTTCGCTCTATGTACTTCACCCCTGCTATCTTCAGAATATCGAAGCGTATGTTATCAGTATCTAAGGCTTTCTCTAGATGTAGAAGTTTTATAAATGGAGTGTCTATCTTTCAAGCTGTATGGTCAGTACCGCTTCGCTTGTTCCTGCAGTTCTCCAGTATGCAAATTGACCTTTCCCTGGGTTGGCTTCCACCAGTTTTTCGATGCTTCTTTTTCCGGTCGTAACTGACTAAACTGATAGTTGGGTAATAGCCACACCAGATAGCACTGGCTTCCGAAATTTTGCACAGTGCAATCCCTACATCTTTTGACGCAATAACTGGAAATGCTTGAAACAGTATGATTTTGTGTAGTTAAAGCTACGTGAAACAGTATGACTCTATGCAGGGAATGGTTGTGTGAGTCTGTGCGCATGTTCTTTTGTTGGGAAACGAAGCAGCATCGTGTAAAGCTCCGCATTGTCGGACAAATGTCCCACAGCTGTCATCTTCACACTACTCGTAAATTACTCGCGCTAACCCCACTCTCACTCCAGCCTCATTTCTCCCTCCACCCCACTCAAAAAATCGTGGAATGCACACCAGACCAGGCAACAGCAGCGGGCATGCTTTCCAACATTCATTCGTCGCGCTTCGTGCGAACTGCCAGGCCCCTAGCGGGTAGGCAGCCGTGCGCTACGCTCCGCCGTCTGTCTGTGCACCCGGCACACGTCCCACCGCGACAAAAGAGCGGCGCGCCGGGCCGCCAGTTTATTGCAGCAGGTCGGCGTGCCCTACGCTTCCGCCCCCCCTCTTCCTCCCCAATGCCCCGCCGGGCCAGCCGCCTCACCAAAGCCCCACATTCGCCGGCCAACCGCCCGTGCACCGTGATAATGCACATTACAGTCGGACGGGTCGCCCTCCCCACACCCCCGCCCCACTCACCCCCTGCTATTATCATATTCATGCCAACCGGCCGGCTTAACAACCGACCTCTGCACAGAGCTGCTTAAATTAATATCTGATTAGCGGATTTCCATAAAGATCAAGAGCGCGGTTTCACGGGCTATCCCGTCAACAGAGGGAGATGAGCGCCCAAATGGGAAATATTTTATGAGTGTACGCTAACACGGTCTCTGCCCTACCTACCGAAATCGGCACACCGGCTGGTGAAACCTGAAGCTTCTCTAAGACACGATACGTTACGAGTAGCTAACACACAGAACATCAACAGGAATAATGGCAACGACGGAATGATTTGTACGCTAAGCAAAATAACGTTTATTGTGAAGAATATTCTTTCTTCCTTAAGGTAAAATGTGCGCAATTTGCCATTGTTTGGAACTATCTGTTTGTTATGAGCCAGTTTTCAGTGTGTTAAGCCATCATTAAAAATTTGGTCTCACGTCTTAGGAAAACACAAACATAAAAAAAACAAGATTAAAATAATCATGACAGAGAAAACTTACAGACAAATGAGGGCAAATATTGATGTGCTGAATACATTTCTCATGGAAGTAAATGTGTTTTATTATTTGGGAAATACAATAATAGAGAATTAGTAAACTGGATATTAAAACAAAAGTTACAATGACCATTAGCAGTGCCTGCAGAAATAAAATTTGTCAACAAGCAAATAGAATGTGTTGCGCCACGGTTTCATTTGGCGTGGCATAGTTAACGTACGACGTCATCATATCGTGACGCAAGAAGAATCAGGGAAACAGGTGACTGGCGAGAAAAGCCAGAGTTGATGCTGCGGAAATCTTCATCCGGCCCACATGAAATGCTAAGTTGCTATATATTCACGCTACACCCAGAGCGTTTATACTACGCTCGGACTGAAACCACCGAGGTGGTAGTGACCTGACTGAGGACCTGTCAAGACTCACGCCTTGTTTCTATTATGACTTAGTGAAGTAAAAAAAACGATGTCCTTTCGGGGCAATGATGGACCGAGACAGCTTAAATACTTCCCACTTTAGCTAAGCTGTGTCAGGCACCACACGCAGCCATCTACGAGAGGAAGTCTACTACTGTTTTTGGTAATTAAACGTGGCAATAAGTTTGATGAATTATTGAAGCTGTATGTCCCCTGATACCGAATTAGCTGGAACACTTGGTCTCACTTGCTAATTTGTTGTCTTGAACGTCGCTGGTGGAGGACTCCGATTTGTCTAGCGTGGTTCGCTAAAAAGAACATTTATAGAAGGTAGCAATGGAATCCTACAGTCCAGAAGACAGAAAAATCTGGTAAAAAATTAATTACATTGTTCGAAAAACACATCAAAATGCGAGGTAGCCTGTTACAATAGAAAAGCGGTTACTCCACCCATAATGGAATAGAATTTGGCGTGGAAATATATTGCTACAGTTCAAGACAAAACAAGTGACTAAACATAAACGAGCATAACTTGTCCATTTCTTATTTGGAGAGAGAGCGAGTGCACTGAGAGTTGTGTTGAACTGATTAGTAGCCAAGACAACTGAGACGACTGAAGATCAGGCAGGGGCGGCACAAATTACGTGTAGTGAAAGCATGTTCAGCTTTGTCTTGGGTACCGATCGGGGTGCCAACGGTTAATCATTATCAAATCACAACCGAAATACTCGCACTATGTTACTGATCAAAGGTGCAGAAACACGAACTTAGTGGTCCGTGGATGCTACCAAGAATAGGAAGAGTGTATACAGACACGACACTGGTGACAGCATCCGTGCTAGTGATGATAACGACATGCTTCAACCAAGTTCTGCGACCGACTGAGATGACGACCCCTCGACAATTTTGTTAATACGGAAACGGCACCGTAAGAATACACCAGCAGGAAGAGGATTCTATATCCACTCTAATATGAATATCAGTTACAATTTTGTTCTGGACACCGGAATTATGCCTCATACCTCATACAAAACAATACTGCAATGTCTTTGTTGTTGCGAATTGTGGTACAATGTTCCTTCGGAAATGCACGCGGTGACTATAGCCGTTAAGAAACACATGACATGTATTCGCGGTTGCGAATATGCATGATCGTGGGCTGTATAATGGAATAACCACAATGAAAACTTGTACCCGACCGGGACTTGAACCTAAATTTCTCGCTTACCGAGAGCGATCGCCTTACCATTAGGCTATCAGAGCACGACTCACGGCCATGCCCAAACTTTCATATGTTGTCACCCATTTGTCTGCGATGCAGGACGTGAATCTGCAACAGTACGCGTCTCAGAGCCAGTTCGTAAGTGATACAAATATCTACTACAAGAAAGTAAACAATAAAACACATGCCGGAAGAGATCCGCAACAGATTCGCGAAAGCATAGAAAACGTTATGCATCTCACCAGACAGGAAGAGCCGATGACGCTTACTACAGTATTAAGATATCTAGTACAGTATAAGCATTCAAAATGGGATTATATGACTTTTCCCGTACCTGATTTCGTAGACAGACTCCATCTCAGAGTGAATAATCTGCAACAGAAGTGGAAAAACTAGAGGAGTTATTGAAGCAGGTCCTCTGCCAGAAGAAATTAATCATTCTCCTTAGATACGTTGTACAAGCACTTAGCGATGACGCTTGTTCGTATAGCATTAGATTACAGGCGATTAGGGCAAGACTGTTAAATATATACCTGTCACCCTTAATGGTTATAAGATAGGACACCTTAACGCTGTGAGAAATGTCAGCGTATTGCATGAGGCTATAAGAGTGGCAGAAGAGTAGTTGTTAGATATGATGTGCCTCCAAGAACCGTATACGTAGGCAGGAAAGAACCCCAGTATGCTAATAACCGGGCAACGTCCTATGGCAGCAAAACTAGTACTTAACAAGGCCATAACAGTGACACAAATATGACAACACTGTTCAAAACACGTAATCTCTCTGGAAATGTTAACCAGAAGGGAGAGTTGCATTCTGGTTTCCATGTATTTTCAATTTAATGATGACATCTACGAGTATCTGCTAAGACTGAAGGATATTAGTCACCTAGGACATACTAAGCCTCCTGTGTACTCCACTGGTGTAAATGCGAAGTCAGTACCGTGGCGTAGCCGCCTGATTGATGACAGTGGAAGACAACTAGATAAAGCCATTACAGAACTTAACCTACGGTACTGAACGCACCTGACAATCCGCCAAATATTGACATCACTTTAACAAATACGGTAGCGGCGCACCGTGTGAAAGGTTGGAAGGTTGCGAGTGGAATGACATCGAGTGCCCATACTATCATACACTACACCATCACTGGAAGAGACTTACAAAATGCCACAGAAAACGTGCGCATAAGGCTCAAATATAAGATCACGGACGGTAACTCCAAAGATCTAAAAAGAGTGTTTCAGTGTTAGGAAGTCTTTTGCTGGGTAATAACGTACACGTTAAAACAAGAGAACTGACAGTGGCTCTACATAGAGCAATGGAAGCATCGATACCTGTCAGTAGAGTTCATTCTAAAGGAGTACCTTGCTTCTGGACCGAAACGCTGTAGAAATTAAGTGCGAAACAACAAGAGCCCGGAAGCTATATCAGAGCAGCATGACCCGAGAAGGAGTCAGAAGTCTGCAGAGTTACAGGTATGTTAAACAACGTTTCAAGGAAGCGTTGTAGAGAACAAAAATGGAACATTTGAAGTAATTTGTGGAGGCCACCTTAGAAACCGATCCCTGGAGCGCATCATATAAAATAGTCTGTGGGAAAATACGATCGCCAACAGTGTTATCCAAGCCCAACTGGAATGATGAGACGGTAACAGAAAGTTGGCAGCAGCCATCTGCCTTGATAATGGAAACACTACTTCCTGATTATGGAGAAGAAGGCGAGAGGGGTGATCAGCGTAGATTACGTCAGCAGCTCGTGGTCTAGCAGCTAGTGTTGTTGCCTATAGATGAGTGGATCCTGGGTTCGAATCCCGACCGGGTTGGGGATTTTCTCTCCCAGGGGACTGGTTTTATGTCTTGTCCTCCACCCCACAAACCAAACATCGTCAGCGTTGGTTACGGGAAATGTTGTGGGAAGAATATAGAAACAATAAACTTGTGTAGCTCTTTGTACAAGAAGAAATTAGGCAAATAATTGTAAGGAAAAGATCTCCAGGACAGAACCCCTGCCAAGCCTTATGTTACCAATTAGATAGTTACTTGTACGATGTGTACAATAGGTGTCTCTTGCAAGGATAGGTCCCTGCACCGTGGAAGAACACTGAAGTGGTGGTTCTGAGCACTATGGGACTTAACTACTGTCGTCATCAGTCCCCTAGAACTTAGAACTACTTAAACCTAACTAACCTAAGGACATCACACACATCCATTCCCGAGGCAGGATTCGAACCTGCGACCGTAGCAGTCGCGCGGTTCCGGACTGCGCGCCTAGAACCGCTAGACCACCACGGCCGGCACTGAAGTGGTAATAATTGCTAAAGGGCATGATAAAGATCCAGTGATAACCAAATCCTCTAGACTAGTTTGTCTTTGGAGCGTCCTCGGCAAGATATATGAAAGACATTAAGTAAAATATCAAAAGATCACAGCCAACTGCAAGGGTTGAGCTCTTACTAGTACAGGTTTAGAAGAGGCAAGTCAACTGAAAACGTGCGCTCTAGCGATGATAATTGGTGTTGCTGGCGCGTTCGATAACCTGTGGTGGCCTTCTTTCTTTGGTCGCCTTAGGGATTTGGCGTTTCCAGAAGAGCTGTATAATTGCCTGACAGATTATTGGCACAGGCGACATGTTTCTTTAACATGTCCAGGAAAGAAAATAATGAAGACAAAACAAAGGGCTGCCTGCAGGGGTCAGCGTGTGGTCTGGAATTTTTGGTATGTAGCATTGGATTCCATACTACAAACGTTAAATGACGGCGGTAACAAAAAGGGGATAATGGCATTTTGAGATGATGTGTTGTTCTTTGTAAGTGGTGACTGCGGAAGGATTATAGAAAACGAATGTAGTGATGCCCTCCACGAAGTTGAGGACTGTTGTCAGAATGTGAAACTGACACTGGCACCTCACAAAACAACGTACCTCCTGCTGAAAAGGTGTGTAATAAGAAACCCTAAAGTAAAATTAATTGATTTAGCGATTATGAGAAGCGCAGTAACGATATAGCTATGGGTATTTCTGGACGAAAGTCGTAACTTTGAACATCATGTGGAGTAAGCGTGCAGATAAGCTACAAACATGATGAATTAAATTATAATCATTGCGAAAAGGCAATTTCGGCTTCTCTTGAAGACAATCAGAATATGCCGGTAATCCGTATTAGCATCAGTCTTAGGATATGGTGCGAGCGTTTGGGTTCATATATTGCAGCTAGTGAAGCCAGCCTTAGTAGGGGGAACAGTTCAAAAAGACATGCTACTAAGACTAATGGGCACCTACTACACTGCCCCGAATTATGATTTGTTAGTAATTCTAGACATATGCCCAATGGACAATAACAGGTCGCATATTACAACTATGGCAACATAAATGGGGCAGTTCAGGCACAAGCAGGAGAACATATGAAGTTCTCCGTAACATCTGGGAGAGTTTAAAAATGAGATTTCTTAACCCATCGAGTGAACTAATACGTTATCCCAGTCGCCATGGCCCTTACACCCTGCATCTACACAAAATAATAAGACACCTGAATGATAGTTACGCCTGCGGCAATATCGGCACACCAGAATACACATTGTAGGACTGCACGCTCTGTGAAGATGCAACGGGTAATGGACGCCACTTATAAACGATACTGGATCACAAAGCAGCATTCAGGTGCGAATCGACTTGGGGAATCCTGGACGATACTGCAGCCACAGTATTCAAGAAGGATAAAGAAGACTTCACGAGGCATTCAACCATAACCATCATGCTGCCGCCCAAACTCGACACAACATACTGTGCAGATGGAGAGAAGATAACTGAGGTCATCGACCACCCATTAAAATACCGTCCCAAGAATCTACAATGCGTTGGTTCAAGTGATAATGGAAGTGTGGACTTCAAGAAGGAACAGTGATGGGTGAAATTACTTGCTATAGTGAAAACGCTGCTGACGTGCTGCCTGATGCCCAAAGAATCCAGCAGACTGTGGCTGCTGACCGGGGTAGTGTGAGGGCGGATCCAGTAGCGGAGACAACCATCTACAAGTTACATGCACCAAAATAAATGAACAAACAGATAACAGATTGTGTAGTGTTTGTAGTAGATTTGTAGCTAAGTAACTGGTTAAGGGTTTAACGTAATTTTGTGGTAGTAGAAGGAGTTGTTGTATTTTACATCAATAAATATATAATTAAGTATCAGAAATAAATAATTAAAACATAATTTATTACTATCCCAGGAAATATGATTTTTATGACCTATTTAACTTTTCGGATAAAAGGTTGTCATTATGATGAATAAATAAAAATATCTGTTATATTATTGCGATAAATCAGACGTCTACATGTGCTCATACATCCATTACGTGTATTCCTGTAAAGGGAGCAAGTGCGAATTCATTTCATGTATTTCATAACGTCTGTAGTCTCCACAGTGCCTACAGGTGTGTCCGAAGGACATTGCCTCGTAATTCTTAATAACACAGGTACTGTAATATCGTATTTGTCCGCCGTCACTGGGCAAGCGACTTGCAATTAAAATATATCCCTTGTACTGGAGTATAATATATAATGGATGTACGAGTGCAGGTTGTAGGCACATGGTTGACGACATAAGAATGTTTGGGTGTGGCTGTGAGATGTGATCGGATGGCTTAATGGTAAGGCGGCCGCTCGCGCTAAGTGGGAAATCCGGTTTCGATTCTCGGTCTGGCACAAATTTTCTTTGTAGTCATTACGTTATACAGTTGATGTTTATCTATAATCGCAACTGCGAATGTATTTCATGCATTTCTTAGCTCAAATGTTGCAGGCACCCTGTTTTGTATAATTTATTTTAACTGATCGCATATGTTTGATGATTTTCAAGGTAGTTTGAAAATACAGTTTTATGCAACATCACAACACAGAAAACTTAATTTCCACACGAGACAGCAACAACTGAAATGATCATCTTTGATTAGCGGTAAGCACAAATCAAAGTCCTTAGAAACATGAGTCCAGTAATCACACACTAAATGGTTCAAATGGCTCTAAGCACTATGGGAATTAACATCGGAGGTCATCAGTCCCCTAGAACTTAGAACTACTTAAACCTAACTAACCTAAGGACATCACACACATCCATGCCCGAGGCAGGATTCGAACCTGCGGCCGTAGCAATAGTGCCGGACTGAAGCACCTAGAACCGCTCAGCCGCAGCGGCCGGCACTAACCATGTACACAGTCAACGTTCACAGAAGCACTGATTCAGAGAAGAGTGCTGGGTGCTGTTGGGCGCTGTCAAGCTGGGGTGCAGTGTAAACTTGGCGGGAACGCTCCAACAGATGGGGCACCGAAGGCGGTCTGAACAAAGTGGCCTGCTTGCTGCAGATCGGGCGATGGCTTACGTACACAAAAGTTAGAAGAGTCATCACGGTCGTTTGATGCCCACGCTACCCACGGACCAAGATGTTTCCCTCGATACCACCACCGGGGTTGCAACTGCACGCGCTGTCTACGAATGATGTGGTGCGTTTGGTGGCGTCTGCTAAAAGCTAGTCAACAGATTTTTTTGTAATCAGTATTATTCGACCACGATGTTATTGAAACTGGGAATGAAGGCTGACTGGTTTGATGCGGTCCGCCACGAATTCCTTTCCTGTGCTAAACTCTTCATCTCAGAGTAGCACTTGCAACCTACGTCCTCAATTATTTGCTTGACGTATTCCAATCTCTGTCTTCCTCTACAGTTTTTGCCCTCTACAGCTCCCTCTAGTACCATGGAAGTCGATCCCTTATGTCTTAGCAAATGTCCTATCGTCCTGTCCCTTCTCCTTATCAGTGTTTTCCACATATTCCTTTCCTCTCCGATTCTGCGTAGAACCTCCTCATTCCTTACCTTATCAGTCCACCTAATTTTCAACATTCGTCTATAGCACCACATCTCAAATGTTTCGATTCTCTTCTGTTCCGGCTTTCCCACAGTCCATGTTTCACTACCATACAATGCTGTACTCCAGACGTACATCCTCAGAAATTTCTTCCTCAAATTAAGGCCGGTATTTGATATTAGCAGACTTCTCTTGGCCAGAAATGCCTTTTTTGCCATAGCGAGTCTGCTTTTGATGTCCTCCTTGCTCCGTCCGTCATTGGTTATTTTACTGCCTAGGTAGCAGAATTCCTTAACTTCATTGACTTCGTGACCATCAATCCTGATGTTAAGTTTCTCGCTGTTCTCATTTCTACTACTTGTCATTTCCTTCGTCTTTGTCCGATTTACTCTGAAACCATACTGTGTACTCATTAGACTGTTCATTCCGTTCAGCAGATCACTTAATTCTTCTTCACTTTCACTCAGGATAGCAATGTCATCAGCGAATCGTATCATTGATATCCTTTCACCTTGTATTTTAATTCCACTGCTGAACCTTTCTTTTATTTCCATCATTGCTTCCTCGATGTACAGATTGAAGAGTAGGGGCGAAAGGCTACAGCCTTGTCTTAGACCCTTCTTAATACGAGCACTTCGTTCTTGATCGTCCACTCTTATTATTCCCTCTTGGTTCTTGTACATATTGTACATGACCCATCTCTCCCTATAGCTTACCCCAACTTTTTTCAGAATCTCGAACAGCTTGCACCATTTTATATTGTCGAACGCTTTTTCCAGGTCGACAAATCCTACGAAAGTGTCTTGATTTTTCTTTAGCCTTGCTTCCATTATTAGCCGTAACGTCAGAATTGCCTCTCTCGTCCCTTTACTTTTCCTAAAGCCAAACTGATCGTCACATAGCGCATTCTCAATTTTCTTTTCCATTCTTCTGGATATTATTATTGTAAGCAGCTTCGATGCATGAGCTGTTAAGCTGATTGTGCGATAATTCTCGCACTTTTCAGCTCTTGCCGTCTTCGGAATTGTGTGGATGATGCTTTTCCGAAAGTCAGATGGTATATCGCCAGACTCATATATTCTACACACGAACGTGAATAGTCGTTTTGTTGCCACTTTCCCCAATGATTTTAAAAATTCTGATGGAATATTTATCCCTTCTGCCTTATTTGACCGTAAGTCCTCCAAAGCTCTTTTAAATTCCGATTCTACTACTAGATCCCCTATCTCTTCTAAATCGACTCCTGTTTCTTCTTCTATCACATCAGACAAATATTCACCCTCATAGAGGCCTTCAATGTATTCTTTCCACCTATCTGCTCTCTCCTCTGCATTTAACAGTGGAATTCCCGTTGCACTCTTAATGTTACCACCGTTGCTTTTAATGTCACCAAGGGTTGTTTTAACTTTCCTGTATGCTGAGTCTGTCCTTCCGACAATCATATCTTTTTCGATGTCTTCACATTTTTCCTGCAGCCATTTCGTCTTAGCTTCCCTGCACTTCCTATTTATTTCATTCCTCAGCGACTTGTATTTCTGTATTCATGATTTTCCCGGAACATGTTTGTACTTCCTCCGTTCATCAATCAACTGAAGTATTTCTTCTGTTACCCATGGTTTCTTCGCAGCTACCTTCTTTGTACCTATGTTTTCCTTCCCAACTTCTGTGATGGCCCTTTTTAGAGATGTCAATTCCTCTTCAACTGTACTGCCTACTGCGCTATTCCTTATTGCTGTATCTATAGCGTTAGAGAACTTCAAACGTATCTCGTCATTCCTTAGTATTTCCGTATCCCACTTCTTTGCGTATTGATTCTTCCTGACTAATGTCTTGAACGTCAGCCTACTCTTCAGTACTACTATATTGTGATCTGAGTCTATATCTGCTCCTGGGTACGCCTTACAATCCAGTATCTCATTTCGGAATCTCTGTCTGACCATGATGTAATCTAATTGAAATCTTCCCGTATCTCCCAGCCTTTTCCAAGTATACCTCCTTCTCTTGTGATTCTTGAACAGGGTATTCGCTATTACTAGCTGAAACTTGTTACAGAACTCAATTAGTCTTTCTTCTCTTTCATTCCTTGTCCCAAGCCCATATTCTCCTGTAACCTTTTCTTCTACTCCTTCCCCTACAACTGCATTCCTGTCGCCCATGACTATTAGATTTTCGTCCCCCTTTACATACTGCATTACCCTTTCAATATCCTCATACACTTTCTCTATCTGTTCATCTTTAACTTGCGACGTCGGCATGTATACCTGAACTATCGTTGTCGGTGTTGGTCTGCTGTCAATTCTGATTAGAACAACCTGGTCACTGAACTGTTCACAGTAACACACCCTCTGCCCTACCTTCCTATTCATAACGAATCCTACACCTGTTATACCATTTTCTGCTGCTGTTGATATTACCCGATACTCATCTGACCAGAAATCCTTGTCTTCCTTCCACTTCACTTCACTGACCCCTACTATATCTAGATTGAGCCTTTGCATTTCCCTTTTTAGATTTTCTAGTTTCCCTACCACGTTCAAGCTTCTGACATTCCACACACCGACTCGTAGAACGTTATCCTTTCGTAGATTATTCAATCTTTTTCTCATGGTAACCTCCCCCTTGGCAGTCCCCTCCCGGAGATCCGAATGGGGGACTATTCCGGAATCTTTTGCCAGTGGAGAGATCATCATGACACTTCTTCAATTACAGGCCACATGTCCTGTGGATACACGTTACGTGTCTTTAATGCAGTGGTTTCCATTGCCTTCTGCATCCTCATGTCGTTGATCATTGCTGATTCTTCCGCCTTTAGGGGCAATTTCCCACCCGTAGGACAAGAGAGTGCCCTGAACCTCTATCCGCTCCTCCGCCCTCTTTGACAAGGCCGTTGGCAGAATGAGGCTGACTTCTTATGCCGGAAGTCTTCGGCCGCGAATGCTGATTATTTATCAAAATTTAGACAGTGGCGGGGATCGAACCCGGGACCGAAGACGGTTTGATAATGAATCAAAGACGCTACCCCTAGACCACGGGTGTCTATTCTGAAACACTTATATATGTCGAAATACTTGTCAGTGCCATGCTTTCTCCCTAGCCAGCAAAGTACTTATTTACTGTAAAGTCAGTGTGTGTACCTAATAACGATCACGGGAGGCCAAGTGCAATAATATCGTGTGAGATAGTTCTGTGTCATAACATACGATACATTAGTGAGCCACGTTAACGTCTGAGACGGGAGGAGCGCCTGAGGGTCAAGTGCACGCAACCTGCAGGACGGAGAAATACTAAACAGAGAGGCGGCAGTTCTGAGAAGGGTGATATGGTGCAGTGTCCCTCCAACGCGAAGTAGCCGTGGCTTGAATTTTTAAGTAAAAGTATGGCCTTGCTTTATGGTTTCTTGCCATAGTGCAAAATATCAGGAGTAATGAAGTCTGGATTCGGAAAATTACCGACCCCAAAAGAACACAATACTCTAACTAGGCAAGCTGAAGTACATATCTAAATTGCTGGGGAAAATTGGTTTGATACCATTTATTTCACAATTAATTATACTGTATTTCGTAGTAATAATAAGGCCAACCTATGTAATTGGTTTTGTAATTTTATGAGCATTCGGAATCAGCAGTCAGAAATGCGAATTATCACTTATTTAACCACTCAGTGTTTGTCAGGGAGCTAATTACAACTGAAGTCTGTCCTTCTACACGCCTGCTCTACAGTCGTCCTGACATTCGCCTAGCTGTCGCTGCTAGACGCTGGCTTACTGGCTGTGGGACTACCAGCCGTGCCTGTGTCAGTATGCATCTGACTCTGTGCCTTCCAAGCGCAGGGCTACCTACCGGCTGACTTCCATCTGCTCCAGGCCGCCTCCTTGGCGGTGCAAAGTTCTCGCCTGGACTAAGTAGCTGCGGAGCCGTCATCTCCCGTGCGGGTGAACTCAGCTGTTACTTCACCACTGCAAGCCGCGGTCGCTGCCGTCCACCCTGGGGTCAACTGTTCGTCTCTGCACACTCTGGTGCCTCCCGCACTGAGCTGTATATCAGAGCTTTCCACCGCCACGTATCGCCCTGCCGTAGACCTTGCCTCGGTATTTTCTAACCGCCTTGCTGCTGGCGCTGAACGCACCTCGCTCCGGCCTGCTTATACGATAGCCAACAGGGCCTTCGAAGACTCGGATTTTATATCAGCACCCTCGCCGCATACCATGGCCAACGTCTGTGCCAACACAACTGCTGTATACCAACGAATAAACGTATGACAATGTTACCCTCTTGATTTAGCAGAAGACAGCCATCTGGTTGTCGTCCACCACCTTGCTGCAATCAAGCGTAACGTGTAGAGCTGAAAGCCATCCTGACAACTAGTAAAGCGAATCTTAAATCCACCGCAGAGGTCAAGGTACTCGAGGCCCCTACAGTTAAAACAGTAACAAGAAACAAATACATTGTGAGATTTATTTGCTGCATTTTAAATTATGGTTAGGTAGGGTAGCCTCTCGGAAACAGTTAAAAGCAATAAAATGGAAGCAGTACAGATATAAGTATAGAGAAAAACATACTAGACAGAGAGAAAGGCTAAAAGAAATTAAAGACAATAGGCGATTGATTAACATGGTAGTAAATTAATGGGACAAATAATTGGACATAATAGCTTCATAAAAACACATCTTAGGAGGGAAAATTCCTGAGAAACACCGAGAAGGAGTCGAAGCGTTATCAGTGTTTGATGACGTCATCGTCAGGTAATAGCTAACAAGCATCCACAAAGATACTTCAGTAGTATGGAAATAAACTGAAACTGAAAACAGAAGACACTGCCAATTGAATAATTGTAGTTGTATCAACAGGCATTAATAATCGTATCTAGAGTACTTGACGAGAGTCACATATCGGACCTTATCAAACTAGTTTCCCCTCAGCAATCAGTCGCCCTTGCCTTACTTTGTGTAGTGTAGAGCAAATGCAGAAGTTAACAGCGCAACCACTTTGTAAATTGCAACAGCATCACACGGAGATAAAACAGCACTTCGTCTACGTCTATACTCCGCAAACCACTGCGAAGTGCATGGCAGAGTGTATTTCCCATTGTACCAGTTGTTTAGGCATTGTTCCTGTTCTATTTCCGATAGAGGCTGAGAAGAATGATTCCCTAAACGTCTCTGTATGCCCTATAATTAGTCCAGTTTTTCTTCTCTGTCCGTATGGAAGCGATACGTTGGAGATTGCAGTCTTTTTTTGTAGATGTCTCACTTACAGCTGGTTCTTCCAACTCTGTAACCAGGCATTCGCGGGAGGGGATAAATCCTGGAGAGACGGTGCACATTTTCAAAATAATGTATGTGAAGTTCTATGGTGCATCTTAAGTAAATTTTTCTTGTACAACTAAACACGCCAGTTGACTATGACAAATAGTTTTTCAATTTTTTTCAGTGTAACATTTAAACATAATATTTGACGATGAAAACATTTTTACATTTCTCCGTCTATCACTTATGCTATGGGTGATATGCCGCATCCTATAAAACCGCAAAACTTCTCTTTTTTAAATGAAAATATGTACATAAATAATTATAAATACATTTTGGTTGAAAATTTGTTGTGGGGTGGACAATAAACGATGCAGGATTAACAATAGTCCTCTTAATGATATTTTATTTATATAACTAAGTAGTTCACTGGTTTAGATAACAAGTTCACTTATTGACAGTTGAAAACATTAAAACCAAGACACATAATCCATACGTTTTAGTTAACTCACTCTCTGTTTGCTAGTGAGATATTAAATCAGTAACAGAAGTAAATTTTACAAACTTTGATTAGGTGTTTTACTCAAAAAATTAAAAACATAATTTCATTTACAAATATGGGTTACTCATTTTGTCAGTATCCAGCGAACAAATTTTAAATATCTAACTAATATACATATTCGGCAATGGTGATTAATACTGTGCAGTGATCTTCGTAAGACTGTGTGAACACCCTATAACTGAATGTTAAGTAATTTGATGAAAAATACAAACGAAACAAAAATGTTTCCACACATTTAAAACTATCATTGAATTTGTGTGGCAATTGTCACTAAAGAAAACATGACTGCATCTGTACCGGATTTTATTGCGGCATGTATCACGATTTGTAGGGGAGAGACGCTGCAGCCTATAAATTCATGACATTCATAGCCAAGATGGCTGTACTAGAATGAAAATACACCAACTTACGGTCAATACAACTTCTGAAACGTTTTGAAATATTTGACTATTTAGCGTAGACTAAGGATTAATGGTGACCCTGAAAAGGTCTTGAAGAGCTATTTCTAGACTTAAGTAGGTTATTCCTCCATAGTTTAAGTAAAAATAAATACTTTTAATATAGCCTGGTGTCCTCTGAGCAACTGCAGTGCTGATGCGCTCACACTCGCCTATGTTTTCTGAAACTGTGAGAGGTAAGCAGTCTATACCGCACGCGGCGCCTCCTCCCGGCTTTACCCTACTATGTCAGTTCGTTTCTCAAAAGCTCCGTGACGCTCTTACTCGGGTCAAACAAACATGTGAAGATTTGTGCTACCCTTCTTTGTAGAGGATTAATATCTCTTGTTTGTCCTATGTGGCTAGGATCCGACACACTTGACCAATATTCTAAGATTGCCCTCACTATTGTTTTGCAAGAAGTCTTCTTTGTACACTGATTGCATTTTCCTAGCATCCTGACAGTGAACCGATGTCTGCCACATGCTGTACCTGCGTCTTAGACTGTGTGATCGCCCCATTTGATTCCTACAAATTGTTACAGCCATGTATCTGTATGAGTTGACCGACTCCAACTGTAACTCATTGTTTCTGTAGTCGTAGGATACCACTTTCTTTGTTGATTGAAGTGCACAGTTTTACATTTCTGAACATTTAAAGCTAGGTAACAATCTTTGCATCATTTTGAAATCTTTTCAAGATCTGATTGACTGGTTATTCAACTTTTTCAGATAGTATTTCGTTATAGGTAACTGCATAATCTGTGAAAATCTTAGGTTAATATCAACATTGTCTGCAACATCATTAACATACAACTCAAACATGCTTCCGTGGGGCACACATGAAGTTACGTGTGATGATCACTCTCAATCAAGATAAGATGCTGCGCTTTCCCTACCAAGAAATTCCCAATCCTGTTACAATCTTCACTTGATGCCCCATATGATCATACTTTCGATAATAAGTTGGTCATCCCGTCCGCACACTTCTAACAAAAATCACCAATTGATACCAGTTCACAGCACAAGTTGTACACAGATAATCCATACGTATTATTTTCCTATGTGCTTGGAATCTTAGCATCAACGGAGGTGACATTTTTGATTAAATTTATTGGAACAACTAACAATCAATAAAGGGAAGAACCTTACGATTGGCGATTCGGACGGCATCCGGCTATCCCTTACTACTAACATTGCCAAATACAGATTAACATGCCGATCCTTTGAAGACACGAGATATGGACCGGAAAAAAAGAAAGAAGGAGGAATGAACGCTGGAATATAACGTCCAGTCTACGATGATCAGAGGCTAAACTGGAGCCCACACCGATTAGATGCTTGCTAAGTTTTCTGCTGAGTTCTTTTCCCTGATTCCATAAAAAAATAATATAGACATCCAACATAAGTAAGAGAAGCGACGTTCAGAAAAAGATCTACGATGACGAATAGTAACTTACTTAAGCTCAGTAAAATGTAAAATGTAAAACTGTAACAGTGTCTTTTGAGATTCTCATAAAATACATCGAAATAAACTTACTAGTGTCTACAGCGACTGGAACATGAGGAAAATGCAGTCCTAAAAGATAAAAATGAAGATGACAGTAGAAATTATAGGCAAGATTGAACTGCGATGTGGAAATTGTAGAAGAAGAAATCAGGAAAAGTAGCGTGTAAAAAATGGAACTGAGTCTTCTGAAAGATGAAGGCGTAGAAAAACACATCTTCTCCTGATTTTTTCGCCTTTCTTTGTTGCGATTCCTCTTTCTTTCGGCTCGCACCTGCAGCTTGACTTAAAAGCTGTTTCATTCAGACTGTGTAGTGTTCACTAGTAGTTTACTACTCGAGGATCGCTTCTTCACGATGACGTCATCTATTCTGCTTATAGTGTATATCAAGCAGTACTTGTGTAACTTGTTAGTAATTTTTACCTTGATGAAGCCTTTTCTCACAGTCAGTCTTATATTGTGAATATTTTGAACTTACCTTTGCGATTTAACTGTTAGGAAATGTATTCCACTATGTACTTAACGAAAGCCTTCAGATCTAGCAGTCAGAACGCAGATACGTTCTCATTTTGTGCATCTCTCTTAACCTATTCTCTTGACGATTTAACATGTAACGGTTTCAAGAGCGTTCAGTTGTGTGTAGATGTTAGTGTGATTTCTAATTTAGTTTCTTAATATTTTGCTATCTCCTTTTCTTTATTTTCAAACAGGACATTTGACGATGACTTACTAATGTATTTAAACTGGTCGTGATGCTGTTTGTGGGATTAGAGGCCAAGGAATACATTAAAAAATCTCGGTAGATGACTATCGCTGTGTAATAGAGTATCCCCAGTCTACGTAGGTTCGTTTTATCTCCACTGACTGCTTTGCTAATTATTGGATGGCTTCAGACTAACCACGAGAGGCGAGGGTATAGGTTCGTGTTCGATTGAAGCATTCTATGTTAATCTTAAAGGACATTTCAATCAGTTTGTGTCTGACAACAAATGAAGTCTGAGAACGTCATTGTCTCCTTGTTGCAAAGTTTGCGATACGCTCTGAAAACGTTTCACAAGGTACTGAAACTGTAGGGAGCGTAGAGATGCTGGGGTCCTGATAGGTCGTATGATAAATAAAAGTTATTGTACCATCCAATCCAAAACTTACACATCGTTGTAAAAAGCCGATACAATTGCCAACAGGTTCAACAATCTTTAATTAGCCTTGTTGGAAAGATAATTCAAGTGTCGTTTTAAAACACAATAAGAAGATTTACCAAGAACAGTAACTGATTTCAATTTATGTTTCAGTTTTTAAAAAACTTCAAATAATAAATGCCTTATGTACAATTACACACTTACATGCAATGGCTGTTATACAATTTTGGTCCCAAAGGGCAAGTCAAATATTGAAAACAGGGCATTAAACGTTTCTTTTTAATAAAAAAATCTTTAAATTGTGTAGACCACCGCCAGAATGAAAAATAACACAAAAAGGGGAATACGTCCTGGGCAGAGTTAGGGATGAAAGGGAAGATCTTTTCGACATACCTGGAAGCTTCAAAGATATTTCAATTAAAACATCTTGACAAATTCACGCAAAATTGTTTCAGCATCTCCGCAGGAACAGATCCACTCCCAGACATTTTATTCCTCCAGAAAAACTCTTTTAGCTATTACAGGAATGCTCTTCTGCCGTATGCTAGTCTGTATTGTTTATTATGAATCTTCTGAATTTTGGACGCAGGGTGAGGGACTATACCCTATAAATTGCAAGATGCAGGTGTGCCAATACCTTGCAGCTAAGAGAGCTCACTGCGCTGGGGAAGTAGGGATAACTCGTGAAACAGCGTGAATATGTAGATATGTTTTGATTTAAACGTTTTTGAAGCTACAAGATCAGTCGTAAAGCTTGTTGGCTTCTTTTACATCTGCAATTCGTCTTTTTTTGCTGCAATGGGAGAGTTTTTTTCTGTTTCCCATTTTTATACTCTCCCATAATTCTAACATTAGACCGCCATAAATTGCCATCCGATGTAGATTTTCGTTGACTTGGGTGGCAACTGAAACGGCATAGGTCTTTCGAACGAAGTTGCTTATATAGTGGCAACGGATAAAACGTTCACAAAACAACAGGACGATCATTAATGAGACGTATTTGTCTACTTTGTAGAAAATTTGAACCGGTTCGCACAACTTTGCAATGGCGCGCTAAAGAAGCACACAAAGTATATGTTTCTTTGCTCATAAAATATAACTAAAGCAAGGTTTTTGAAAGAGAGTTTTCAGTTTCATCATAAGAATGCATTTTTTATTTGTATTTCAGTTTAAACCGTTTCCGTGTATTGAAACAGTTAAGAACCAAATTAACGTGCTACAAATTTTTCTAACGGCTCTAAGCACTATGGGACTTAACATCTGAGGTCATGTCCCCTAGACTTAGAACTACTTAAACCTAACTAACCTAAGGACATCACACACATCCATGTACGAGGCAGGATTCGAACCTGTGACCGTAGCAGCAGCGCGGTTCCGCCTGAGGTGCCTAACGTGCTACAGTTAGCTCGAGTTTAAACCATAGTATCTCAACAATGAATAAAGATTACTGGATAAAAAGATCGTTTTGAGTTTATCCATTTATCTACCTTATCTGCCTTTGCGCAAAGTTTGAACACATTCGTACAATTTAAAATATAGAAGGGTCGCGCCTTAATAGCCCTGCAAACAAATGTGTTTTTGGCACACAAAATCCAAAAGAAGATATTTTCAAACGATTAAAATTTGTCCTAGACGAAGATCCGATACACCGTTGGACAAGTCTGAACCACGAGCCTCGCTCCACTCAGGGGCTATTTAGGAGTGAAAGTTTTTGCCCCTAAAATCAGGACGGTGCATGTGCAAATTGTTCTATCAGCTGAGCATTAATTTGAGCCCAATTAAAATATTTTGGAAAATGGATGAAGCGACTCACGCAATTTTCCTAGGCGTCAGCACCGGTTCTTCGTTCAAATCATGCTTAATATAGTGTAATATAGCTACAGTAAGACAGATGTTCGAATGGCTACTGGTACGGGCTAAACCAAAAATTTCTTACCGTATGTTCTTTGCTGAAACAGGTATCGAGCACAAAGCACCACCCTCCTCCCTCCATCCTCAAACCGCGATTCTGCTTGCGGCCTTTTCATATGCTGTATTGATAGGGAAGCCTGCGACGCTTGAACCAGCACGCCGTCGTCCGTACACAACAGAGTGAGCAAGGGAGAGAGAGAGGGCCCACGCTAAAACAGTCACTTGCCAACAGATTACTGCTGTCCTTTCGCTCCGCTCCGAAGTTGCAGTGCCTTCCTCGTTGTTCACCGGCTGAATCTCTGCCGGTTCGCCGCATCAATCCACGTTCGCTCACTTCCTCCTTCATCAAAGAGCTCACTCGGCGACAACAACTCTTGAGCGAGACCTCTCTGTAAACGATAATCAGAGCCGCTGCAAGAACAGCTCAGTTACAAAGGCCACCGCATTACAGGGACTCTCGTAGACGCAAAAGCACAGGATGAAGTCGGGCAGTAATACTGTGTAGAACAGCTATACGTAAGGGTAACGTGAGAGTGTCACAATTTTTAGTTTCCTCATCAGACGCTCTAAAGGTTGATTAGCCTTGCTATCTACTCCACTTGTCAATTCCCCTTACCTAAACTGTTTACCCCGTGCGTGCAGTCCACTGCGCATGGTAGGTAAGGTAATGGGAATGATCGACCAGAATTTAAATAGTGTTAATGACCTGTTATCCAGTGATGACCTAATCTCGTCCATCTAAAAAGCAATAAAGTAGTAGGCATATACAGTACTCTCATATACCCATGTATTCTTTAACAAATAATCAGAAAAGTTGTGGGAAGGGATGTGGAGCAAACACTACTTTCTACTGAAACACGAAAACTTAAAGATGAAGAAAATTGAGTAAATAGTGTTCTATGACACGGAAGTATGTAGCACCAATGTTTTTGACTAATATAGGTCTTCCCAACATTTTTTGCTGTGCGGACCACTTATTCTGTGAAAAACCGCCCCACGAGGGGTCTCCTGGGCACCAATGCCATACACTCATTAATTTTGTGAAAAAAGCTCAGAGCGCCAGTGAGTAAAATATACAAGTGAAAAAGCATAAACACACACACACACACACACACACACACACACACACACACACACACACACATATTATATATATATATATATATATATATATATATATATATATATATATATATATATATATATATATATATCCACAGTGTGATACAAAAAGGTACGGCCAAACTTTCAGAAAACATTCCTCACACACAAATAAAGAAAAGATGTTATGTGGACATGTGTCCGGAAACGCTTAATTTCCCTGTTAGAGCTCATTTTAGTTTCGTCAGTAGGTACTGTACTTCCTCGATTCACCGCCAGTTGGCCCAATTGAAGAAAGGTAATCTTGACTGCGGTGCTTGTGTTGACATGCGACTCATTGCTCTACAGTACTAGCATCAAGCACATCAGTAAGTAGCATCAACAGGTTAGTGTTCATCATGAACGTGGTTTTGCAGTCACTGCAATGTTTACAAATGCGGAGTTGGCAGATGCCCATTTGATGTATGGATTAGCATGGGGCAATAGCCGTGGCGCGGTACGTTTGTATCGAGACAGATTTCCAGAACGAAGGTGTCCCGACAGGAAGACGTTCGAAGCAATTGATCGGCGTCTTAGGGAGCACGGAACATTCCAGCCTATGACTCGCGACTGGGGAAGACCTAGAACGACGAGGACACCTGCAATGGACGAGGCAATTCTTCGTGCAGTTGACGATAACCCTAATGTCAGCGTCAGAGAAGTTGCTGCTGTACAAGGTAACGTTGACCACATCACTGTATGGAGAGTGCTACGGGAGAACCAGTTGTTTCCGTACCATGTACAGCGTGTGCAGGCACTATCAGCAGCTGATTGGCCTCCACGGGCACACTTCTGCGAATGGTTCATCCAACAATGTGTCAATCCTTATTTCAGTGCAAATGTTCTATTTACGGATGAGGCTTCATTCCAACATGATCAAATTGTAAATTTTCACAATCAACATGTGTGGGCTGACGAGAATCCGCACGCAATTGTGCAATCACGTCATCAACACAGATTTTCTGTGAACGTTTGGGCAGGCATTGTTGGTGATGTCTTGATTGGGCCCCGCGTACTTCCACCTACGCTCAATGGAGCACGTTATCGTGATTTCATACGGGATACTCTACCTGTGCTGCTAGAACATGTGCCTTTACAAGTACGACACAACATGTGGTTCATGCACGATGGAGCTCCTGCACATTTCAGTCGAAGTGTTCGCACGCTTCTCAACAACAGATTCGGTGACCGATGGATTGGTAGAGGCGGACCAATTCCATGGCCTCCACGCTCTCCTGACCTCAACCCTCTTGACATTCATTTATGAGGGCATTTGAAAGCTCTTGTCTACGTAACCCCGGTACCAAATGTAGAGACTCTTCGTGCTCATATTGTGGACGGCTGTGATACAATACGCCATTTTCCAGGGCTGCATCAGCGCATCAGGGATTCCATGCGACGGAGGGTGGATGCATGTATCCTCGCTAACGGAGGATATTTTGAACATTTCCTGTAACAAAGAGTTTGAAGTCACGCTGGCACGTTCTGTTGCTGTGTGTTTCCATTCCAAGATTAATGTGGTTTGAAGAGAAGTAATAAAATGAGCTCTAACATGGAAAGTAAGCGTTTCCGGACACATGTCCACATAACATATTTTCTTTCTTTGTGTGTGAGGAATGTTTCCTGAAAGTTTGGCCGTACCTTTTTGTAACATCCTGTATATATCTCAGAGATCGAACGAGGTGATGTAGTGATTAATACCCTCAACTCGCATTCGAAAGACCCGGGTTCATTTCTCGGTTGTCCATACAGATGTTGGTTTTCTCCGATCAACAACATCCCTCTATGCAAAGGCCGGGATGATTACTTAAAATGGCCATGGTCGCTTCCTTCCGGTCAGTAGTAAGAAATACCACAGCTCTGCATCTAATAATCGCAGCTGTATGGATTATCAAACACCAGTCTTTCTTCCTTCCTTTTTGTTGTGTCTGGATATTAAATGAGCAAATTCAAGTGCGTCGTTCTTGTGTGAAACTGCGTCCGATAAACTATCAACTCGACAAACTACGATCGGATTATGGAACGCTACGTGTACCACAAACAGCCAGACAAGGCCCAGCCTTGTAGCTCTGTCTATAGGTGTGTACACTTACAGCCGGCTGGTGCAAAAAATGTTGGTAATTTTCAACATTTTTTAAAAAAAAGAAGAAAAGGGTGGCAGCCTATCTTAGCAGTTTGTTTTATTGTTTTCTTTCCATATGAAGAACTTGATAACTGACGAATGAAATCCCTGAAGCTGCCTACAATATTTATCTTGTCTTCTTGTATTCGACTCTCGATCAGTATTCACGACCCTGTGTCACACCGCCTGGGGCCCACAAGTGGGTCGCAGCCCATGGGTTGGGAACAGCTGGACAAATAAGTATGCACGGGCGTAGAAATGCATTCAGCTACAAGCTCCAAACACGTGTACATTATCTGTCAGTTTCAAACATCGCTAGGGCCGCAGTTCTACCCCAATCAGAACAAAACAGCCTTATTATAGGTTCGCGACCAAGCAGCGTAATAGCGGGTTGTAAATCTGTTTGATTCAGCAAAATATTTATGTATTAAGGGAAAAATCAAAATCTGAGAATCCTAGTTGATGCAGTGAATGACTAAGCGTATATACGAGTACCGTCTTACAAACGATCAGAAAAATTGTAGGGAAGTATATGGAGCTAACACTGGTCTCTTCGAGAAGTTAGTAAACAGAACGATTGAAGGGTTGAGATTTTAAGGGCAGAGGGGGAAAAAGTGCATTGCCAAGCGCCCTAGAGAGAAAACCTCTGCGAGAGGCTGGGCAGATAGTAAGGTTACTGGCGAATTGTTGCCAGTAGCAACAGTTATTGCTTGGGTCTTAGAAAATGTTGGTTGGGAAGTGTTACCATTGTAGCTGGTCTCCGACGATATCTCCTGGAACAGCTGCATCGTCAGCATATGTGTAAGAGGCCAAAGTCGTCGTCAGAGGGGTCAACATGATTGTAAAATGGGCCGCTCGTGTTGTAGAGTCGTGTGGCGTTTGTGTTTCGTGTGTTCTGCTTCCCTGTTAGTGCTAGTTAGAAGGCTGTGTGAGCGCAGCTGGTGGTGCGTCAGGTTCGCTGTAATGCAGGGATTCGATGATTATGTGTTGTCTGTATGCCTGAACCTGCCGCAGGTGATTAATTTTCCCTATGACAAAGGAATTTTGGGCGGTTATGATGCCGCCTTTGGTTGTGACGCAGTTAAGATGAAGGAGTTGTTCGAGTGTTCAAAATAGTTCAAATGGCTCTGAGCACTATGGGACTTAACATCTGAGGTCATCAGTCCCCTAGAACTTAGAACTACTTAAACCTAACGAACCTAAGGACATCACACACATCCATGTCCGAGGCAGGATTGGAACCTGCGACCGTAGCAGTCGCGCGGTTCCGGACTGCAGCGCCTAGAACCGCGTGGCCACCCCGGTCGGCTGTTCGAGTGTCTCCAGTTCTTGTTAAGTAGTTCGGCGAGTTTTCTGAATACATATATAGTAGCTCACTGAAACAGGGCATTTTTCGAGACAGAGTGAAATATGCTGATGTTAAACCATTGCATAAAAAAGGGGATAGGTCTGATGCTAACAACTACCGCCCAATCTCACTTCTGACAGCTTTCTCCAAAATTCCTGAAAAAGTAATGTATTCAAGAGTAGCATCACATGTTTGTAAAAATGGAGTAGTAACAAAATGTCACTTTCGTTTTCAGAAAGGCTTTTCAACAGAAAATGCTATATATGCTTTCACTGATCAAATATTAAATGTATTGAATAACTGAACATCACCCACTGGGATATTCTGTGATCTCTCAAAGGCTTTTGATTGTGTGAATCATGAAATTCCTCTAGACAAGATTAAGAATTGTGGTGTGAGTGTCACAGTGCACAATTTGTTTAATTCATACTTAACTGGAAGAATGCAGAAGGTTGAAATTATCAGTACAGATAGTCTGCAAAAATCAGCAGAGTCCTCTAACTGGGGAGGTCTCAAGAATGTTGTCCCACAGGGTTCGGTCTTGGGTCCCTTATTGTTCTTAATATATATTAACGACTTGCCACTCTATATTCATGAAGATGCACAGCTAGATCTTTTTGCTGATGATAAAAGTATAGTCATCACACCCAACAAGCAAGAATCAGCTGAGGAAATTGTAAATAATGTCTTTCAGAAAATTATTAAGTGGTTCTCTGCAAATGGGCTCTCACTAAAATTTTGAGAAAACACAGTTTATATAATTCCGTACAGTAAATGGCATAACAAAATTGATAAATATAGCCAATGGCAGAAGTCTGTTGCTAAGGCAGAATACCCAAAATTTCTGGGTATTGATGAGAAATTGAACTGGAAGAAACACATCGATTATCTGTTGAAACAGGTTCAGCTACTTATTCTATTAGGGTTATTGCAAATTATGGTGATAAACATACGAGTAAATTAACCTACTATGCCTATTTTCATTCACTGCTTTCATATGGCATGATATTGTGAGGCAATTCGTCATTAAGAGAGAAAGTATTCATTGCACAAAAGCGTGTAATCAGGATAATAGCTGGAGCCCACCCAAGATCACCTTGCAGACATTGATTTAAGGAACTCGGGTTATTCACAATACTTTCGCAATGCATATATTCACTTATGAAATTTATCATTAATAACCCACCCCAAATCAAAAATAACAGTGAAGTGCATAGCCACAACACTAGAAAAAAGGATCATCTCTACTATTCTGGATTAAATCTCACGTTGGCACAGAAAGGGGTGAATTATGCTGCCACAAAAATTTTTGGTCACTTGCCAAACAGTATTAAAACTCTGACAGATAGCCAACCTACATTTAACAGTAAATTAAAAGAATTTCTGAATGACAACTCCTCCTACTCAATAGATGAATTCTTAGATATGAAGTAATAACTGTAGAAAAATAAAAAATAAAATAAAAAAATTGATTAATTATTTTGTGTAAAGGAAACTTATAAAGTGACACGTTCCACATCATTACGAAATGTCGTATTCATGATCTATGGAACAAGGATTAATGTATGTATGTGTGTGTGTATACCGCGAGAGTATCGAGAGGGAATTCTGCATGTGAGTTTGCAGTGCGTGCGTGTTCTTGGAGCATTGCTTACGGTTCGTAATACCTTGTTCTACACTCCTGGAAATGGAAAAAAGAACACATTGACACCGGTGTGTCAGATCCACCATACTTGCTCCGGACACTGCGAGAGGGCTGTACAAGCAATGATCACACGCACGGCACAGCGGACACACCAGGAACCGCGGTGTTGGCCATCGAATGGCGCTAGCTGCGCAGCATTTGTGCACCGCCGCCGTCAGTGTCAGCCAGTTTGCCGTGGCATACGGAGCTCCATCGCAGTCTTTAACACTGGTAGCATGCCGCGACAGCGTGGACGTGAACCGTATGTGCAGTTGACGGACTTTGAGCGAGGGCGTATAGTGGGCATGCGGGAGGCCGGGTGGACGTACCGCCGAATTGCTCAACACGTGGGGCGTGAGGTCTCCACAGTACATCGATGTTGTCGCCAGTGGTCGGCGGAAGGTGCACGTGCCCGTCGACCTGGGACCGGACCGCAGCGACGCACGGACGCACGCGAAGACCGTAGGATCCTACGCAGTGCTGTAGGGGACCGCACCGCCACTTCCCAGCAAATTAGGGACACTGTTGCTCCTGGGGTATCGGCGAGGACCATTCGCAACCGTCTCCATGAAGCTGGGCTACGGTCCCGCACACCGTTAGGCCGTCTTCCGCTCACGCCCCAACATCGTGCAGCCCGCCTCCAGTGGTGTCGCGACAGGCGTGAATGGAGGGACGAATGGAGACGTGTCGTCTTCAGCGATGAGAGTCGCTACTGCCTTGGTGCCAATGATGGTCGTTTGCGTGTTTGGCGCCGTGCAGGTGAGCGCCACAATCAGGACTGCATACGACCGAGGCACACAGGGCCAACACCCGGCATCATGGTGTGGGGAGCGATCTCCTACACTGGCCGTACACCACTGGTGATCGTCGAGGGGACACTGAATAGTGCACGGTACATCCAAACCGTCATCGAACCCATCGTTCTACCATTCCTAGACCGGCAAGGGAACTTGCTGTTCCAACAGGACAATGCACGTCCGCATGTATCCCGTGCCACCCAACGTGCTCTAGAAGGTGTAAGTCAACTACCCTGGCCAGCAAGATCTCCGGATCTGTCCCCCATTGAGCATGTTTGGGACTGGATGAAGCGTCGTCTCACGCGGTCTGCACGTCCGGCACGAACGCTGGTCCAACTGAGGTGCCAGGTGGAAATGGCATGGCAAGCCGTTCCACAGGACTACATCCAGCATCTCTACGATCGTCTCCATGGGAGAATAGCAGCCTGCATTGCTGCGAAAGGTGGATATACACTGTACTAGTACCGACATTGTGCATGCTCTGTTGCCTGTGTCTATGTGCCTGTGGTTCTGTCAGTGTGATCATGTGATGTATCTGACCCCAGGAATGTGTCAATAAAGTTTCCCCTTCCTGGGACAATGAATTCACGGTGTTCTTATTTCAATTTCCAGGAGTGTATATGACCCGCAGCGGGCGCAGACGTATTGATGCGTAACCCCAGATGGCAGCTGCGCGTGTCATCAGTGGTCTACATGTACATGTGCCTCGACATCCACCTATTCGGTTCTTTATAGTTGGTCGAACCTCGCGTTTGCTTTGTTGGCAATGCGTTGTATGTGGTCCCTCCGTTTGACACCAGCGTATCTGACTTTCTCCGGAAACGAATTGCACGTGTGTGCAGAGTAATTTTTGGTATTTGTGCAGTTGTTTCTCTCTACATGTAAATAGCACTGTCTCGTCCGTGTCGACGTTAACACTGACGCGCCATTTCTCCAACCACGGCTCGACAATTATGAGTGGTTTCTGCAGTCGTGAGTTAGTGTTTCGTGATTTCCAACCTTGCCATAGGCTGGCGATTTCATTTGCGTAGATGACGAACATCTTGTTATGTGTCACTGTATTGTTGAAGTAAAGGTTAAACAAGATAGGGCCCAGGATGCTGCCTTGAGGCACTCCTTCTTGAATACCATGCCGTGTTGATTGTTGAATGTCAGTGATGAAACTTCTGTCTGTGAGTTGCGAGTATATGAGACATGCGAGTCCGTCGAAAAAAATAGCGTCGCTGAGTTTTCGGTTGAGACCGTTGCGCCAGAGGAGCTCGAAAGCTGTTTCAATGTCCAGAAACATAATCCCATTTTGCTGGTATTGTAATCTTCTGTCAAGTGTTACAC
Source organism: Schistocerca serialis cubense (assembly GCF_023864345.2). Classification (NCBI taxonomy): domain Eukaryota; kingdom Metazoa; phylum Arthropoda; class Insecta; order Orthoptera; family Acrididae; genus Schistocerca; species Schistocerca serialis. The sequence goes on along the minus strand of NC_064638.1, from coordinate 1,017,551,120 downwards.
CAGGTGGAAAGGTTGTTGCGTTTGTAGAGTGGTGATTCCGGTCTTATGGTGTCGATGCAGTGCTTGCTAAGTCGCTTCATAATCGCCTTTGCTAAGTCGCTTCATAATCACCTTCTCAACAAATTACTGAGCGAGCTCAGTAGGCTGATGGGTTAGTGATTCTGTGGGAGTGATTGTTAAACATCAGGACATTGGCCGTATTCCAAGAGGCAGGGACGAGTTGATGTTGGAAAGCATTCGTGATGTGTGTTAAATATTCAGTGGCTTTATTCGTGAATTTCTTGAGGACACGGTTTTGAATGCCATCGGAACCAGTAGCTTTCCTAGGTGAGGAGTGCTCAGTGGCCCATGTGACTTCTTGTGTGTGAGCACGCCTGATTTCGTCGCGCGCAGGAGCTTGGCTACTAGTCGCGCTACCTCCTAGTCCGATTCTACTGTGAAAACCGGGTCTGAGAGAACCAGATTCGCTGTGAAGAGGCTACTAGTGTTCTGCCTTCTCCTCCTCGGAGAAGGCATGTCCATTGGGCACATGTAAAACGGTTGTTTAGTGTCACTCTCTGGTGAAATGTCTAACTAGTGCCATCCAGTGCAGCGAGTTTCTGGCGCTGTGCGTTTCTGAATGTTTGTGTCTTCTCTCTTGGCCTGTGGTATAGTTTGTACAATGGACGCATGGTGTGCTACCCGTATCCCTTGAGACAGTTTCTCATTGAGATAAGGCCGAGGACCTCCTGGCGTCACTCATTGCGTCCTGTTTGCAGTGGTAAATGCTTCCAGAATTTGATCAGTTTGTTCCTTGTGACCACTGCCCATCGCAACATAGAAAACCACCTGGTGACACTGTGGGGTTGTGACGCACTACAGAAAGCATATAAGCGGAACAGAAACCAATGGGTACCATCGGACTACCGATACGGGCCACTAACGCGAAGATTCAAAGACGTAAGCGACTTTGACAAAGGGCAGATTGGCCAGGTGCCTGGGAACAAGCATCACGGAGACTATGAGGCTGGACTCCTGTGCACGTGCTACTGTCGTGAGTTCCTATGGTAAATGGCTGTAGAAACAAGTAACCAGGGGTAGGCGACAAGGGGCTGGACGTCAACACCTCAGCACAGGCCCATGAGGTCGAAAGTCTTGCTCGTTCCATAAAACAGGATAGGTGGTAACTGTGAGAAATCTGACTACAGAGGGCAATGCTGATGCCGGTGCAAGTATTTCAGAGCACACAGCTCAGTTCACATCGCTGAAAATAGGGCTCCGCAGTACATGACTCTTAAATGCTCGCACAATGTCCAACAGCGTCGTCAATTACGAATGTAATAGGCTTGAAATCATGGTGACTGGACCATGAATCAATCGAAACTTGTCGCTACGTCGGATTAAATACGTGTTTTTTGCACACCAGATTGATGGCTATGTCTGGAGACGTCTTCTTGAAGGTGAATGCCTGCTCGAAACATGCACCGCAACATTCACGCAGGCTATGGACGACATTTAGAGAATCTATGAGAGTTGTGGTAGTAAGCGAAGACACAACGACTCTGTGGGCTACGTGAACGTTATTGCTGGCCATCTACAGCCCTTCACGTCTTCCATGACAGTGACTGCATTTTCCAGCACGATAACTGTTCGTGTCAGGAGGACAGAATCGTGTTACAGTGGTTTGAGAAGCCAGATAGAGAACTCACGTTGATGTCTTGGATACCGAATTGGCCAAATACGATCCTAACGGAACATACCTGTGACGCTATCGGGGGGCCAGCTCTGCTGCCACGAAACACCGGCCAGTAATGTATGGGAATTACCTGTGCGACACATTTGGTACCACACACCTCCGGAAAGTATCTTGGTATTGTCGAAACAATGCCATAAACAAACGCTGATGTAATGCTTTCCAAGTGTAGACCTACACGATGTTAAACAGTTGGTCATAATTTTCGGCTGACCAGTACTAGAATTAAACTAATATAGTGAAGTATAGCCAATGATGAGACGAAATTGTTTGAATTTACACGTTGGCTGCCGACCACTCTGCCCATAGTGCATTCGCGCTATTTCTCAGTGAAGCACAACCGCTTTGGAGTACTATATGATGATGGTGAAGTCCCATACTCCTTGACAGAGCGTATGGGAATGATGCGGGAGACCCGTACCGCCGTACTAGGGAAGGTCCTGGTGGAGGTGGTTTGCCATTGCCTTCCTCCGACCATAATGGGGATATGGTAGCTTTTAAAATGCACCAGTGTGAAATCAGGTTTGACTAAAGGTAGGTGTCGTCTCTACCACACTGTTGATAACTGTTTACACGGGAGCTGGTTAGACTTAATTTCTAATTATGGTAGTAAATACAAACAGTATAGTGGGGCTTTCAAGTACAGGGTGAGGAACATGAAAACACGTCATTAACCTGTGGCATTACATTTGAGTGGAGTGAGGTTTGGGCTGTGGGTTGTAGCGGCATGGGCTCCATTAAAAATAAAATAAAATAAAATATAAAATAAAAAATATTAAACATAAAATATTCTTCTCGACAGCAGATATATAAGGACACACCAACTTAATTTGCAGCCCAATTGAAGGAAAGACTCGACAAGAGAATAACAACATAAAATAACTTTCATGCAAAGAAAATATTCACCCAGCATATAGAATCAGGTCAACAAGAATAATAGTTTACAAAATATGGCCCCTGGTGAGAAGTAGAAAAATGACTATAAAATTATGTTCTAGAATCAAGTGTAAGACAAGAAACGAAGAGATGACACTCTGACTTGAGGCTACTCACATTAGCACTCAGCTAAATATAAATCTACAACCCCTCCCATCACTAACTACTCACTAAAGAAAATCTACTAGAGGACTAACTATGCAAATTTCTCAATACAGTGTTATGTACTGCATAAGACACAAGAAAGATCACCCTTATTGGTTAGCATAGCGGGACCTTCAAGTACAGAATGGGGAAAATAGAAAACAAGGTAATCTTCGCTACAATGGCATAAAAACTATCAGTCACACTCTAATTTCAATAGTAGCAAGATCATCTGCACGATGTCGCATAGGAAATTAATCACGCTCCCGGCATACTAATAACGATATGACTCTTACTCTTAGAGAAAATCTCCGAACGCCAGCTTGCCGCTATAGAACAATCATAACACACTGCACTGTACCCACACAACTTCCGTATGTACTATTACTGGTCAACCAGTGCACTCAATGAAGGACCTTTATCTTTTTGAAGGGCGCAAAAAACAACTGAGTTCATTAGCTCCCATGTTATAACCTTAGAATACTTAACGAAAAAGAAGTTGGAAACGACTATACGTTAAGGGGGGTAGGACGTCAAACGGACCGACTTGGAGCAGGAGAGGCACCACAGGACATTTTAATTTACGCTGTCTATACTTTTACAAATAAATTCATAAAACTTAGTCAGCATGACCAGGAAGGATTCAGAATTTACACTCTTATCAGTGGAAGTTCGAAAACAACGGAATGGTTTTTGTTACATGTGAAATTTCATCATTTTTTCACTTACTAATGTCAGTATTTGTTGCTATAGGTACACTTTTCTTTATAAGTAAGAGACATTCTTCGATGAATTTTGCACAGCATACAAACCATACTGAAAGGTGTATGACACTCTAGAATTTTCCAAATCTATTAAAAACTGTGGTAAAAATTGAGGTAATTAACTACAAAATTTGTGTTTTTTTCTAAACATGAAGCTTAAAATACAACAGCTCATTTCTTTTTTCATAAATTAAATAAATTCGAAAGTTTCATACACCTGTAAGTATGGTATGTATGCTGTGCAAAATTCATCGAAGAATCTCTCTAACTTACGAAGAAAAGTGTACCTATAGCAACAAATGCAGCCATTAGTAAATTTCGCACGTAAAAAAAAAATTATTTTGCTATGTTTCCGAACTTCCACTGCAATGAGTGTGAATCCTGAATCCTTCCTGGTGATACTGACAAAGTTTTATGAACTTATTTGTAAAAGAATAGACACTGAAAATTAAAATGTCGTGTGATGCCTCTCCTGCTCCAAGTCGGCCCGTTTGATGTCCTACCCCCCTTACGCCCAGTAGACGGAAGGAAAGAGAGCTAAGAACGAGAACTTCCTCTTGGGGAAACGTCCACAAAATACGCTGTAGAGATGGCGGGGATCCAGAACTAAAGCTTGAATGTTCTTCGCCATATTGCTACGATGGATAAAAAGTAAAACACGATCGACAGCCCTCGCCTCGTTCGCTAAAATGGCCGACAACTCAGACGGCGAACATAACATTAGAATGTAAGTGCTAATAAAAAGGGCATTCGATCAGGAAATGACGAGCCGGCCGTGGTGGCCGAGCGGTTCTAGGCGCTTCAGTCCGGAACCGTGCGGGCTGCTACGGTCACAGGTTCGAATCCTGCCTCGGGCATGGATGTGTGATGTCCTTAGGTCAGTTAGGTTTAAGTAGTTCTAAGTTCTAGGGGACTGATGACCTCAGATGTTAAGTCCCATGGTCCTCAGAGCCATTAGAACCATTAGGAGATGACGATCTGTCAAAGGTTGCCGACAATGGGCCCATAATGGTGGAGGATCACCACCTAACAAATGACGATGGCTAAAACGACAGTGGCCAAAACGCAACGTAGCTAAAATGATCTCCTCTCGGCGAAAGGGCAAAGAGGAGGTCGGCCAAGCCGCTGGGAGAGGTTTAATTCCCCAGCGTCTGTTCCCATAAAGAGAAGGCCAGTGGTGATGCCCAATTGACACCACCTGCGGACAGATAGCAACACGGAGATCATACGAAGGAATGAAAGAGCTAGCGGGCCAAGGTAGGAGAACTGTAGCCTTGGCAGCAGCGTCGGCAGCCTTGTTTCCCGTCAGACCGAAGTGACCAGGAACAGCGGATCCCTCACGACTGAGCAAGTGGAAGCTTTCTTGGACCTGTTGATGTAAGTGATAGACTGTGTACAACACACAGAGGCTCTTAAGAGCACAGATAATCGGAGCAAATGACAATTAAAAAATGTGTGTCGCCGGATGTAGTCTCTATGTGAACGGAATTGCCATTCTCTCGGCCGTGATAACAACTGCCCCACTGGGTTGTTTGTGTCCACACACTGGCCACGCCGCACACTGGCCGTTAGTGAGGTTTCGTAGATGTAGCTCTTTAGCGTATCAGCTTGGAGGAGGCTTTCCGTTCTTGGCTCTCCAGCAATTGATGGCAGTCGTTCACCTACTCCGGGGCGAATACCGGACTGCATACACAGCCCTGCTCACGGCACCCATGGGATCAGGAACAGCTCCTGCTGTCCGTAAGACAACTCTGGAAGGCCGCCCCTTGTCGCCATCGCAATGAAGTCCAGCACGCGCCACGGCTCCCAGTCCAAGACCGTACCTCTGTGTCTGGATCGCGCACTGGTCAGTCCAAGACTGTTGCTCGAGTACTGGTCAGTCCAAGACCCGTTGGTCCCGCCTCGCACTATCCCATCCAGGATCGGAGTAGTGGGAGACCCATATCCAAGCACTAGGGTGTGCGATAACACATCCGACCTGACCGGGCAGGAAACAGGATGTGCCGCTAATTACAAATTCACCTTAAGGTACGGAACTCGACAAACATCATCTGCCACAGATGCTGACAATGCAAGTTGGGTTGCATATTTTAAGGTACACGAAATAATCACCAGGCGAGTTTTACTTGTCTCACCGTGGAGTAATAGTAAACGAGGAATGTGTTTCACACGAAAAAGCATATTATCTGAAGCTAACGTATTACTGTGTGAGGGGCGTTCAATGACCAATGCAACACATTTTTTCCAACAGGTGTTTGGCTTTACTCAGAATTCCAGTGCATCATATTATTCCCTACATTTTTGCCTACAAAACTCTATTTTTCAAGATAATCTTCATTCAGTGCGGCAGCATTACGCTACCTCATTAGGAGGGCCTGTATGCCCACACAGTAACACTCCGCTGGTCGCCGTTGGATCGAACGCCTTGCCAACGTCTTGCTGCATAAATAACCTACCTCTCATCCACGAACGGCCTCCCGCGGAGTGGGCCATAACGACTGAAGTCGGAAGGTGTGAGATCCGGGCTGTAGGGTTGATGAGGAAGAACAGTCTGATGAAGTTTTGTGAGCTCCTCTCGGGTGCGCAGGCTTGTGTGTGAGGTCTTGCGTTGTCTTGGAGAAGGAAAAGTTCGTTTGCAATTTTGTGGCGACCAACACGCTGAAGCCGTTCTTTCAATTTCTTAAGCGTTGCACAACACACTTCAAAGCTGAGCGTTGCACCATGAAGGAGAACATCAATCAGAATAACCGCTTTCAGATTCGCAGGAGACCGTTGCCAAGAGTTTTATCAACTGAGGGTGTCTTCGAACTTTTCCTTCGGAAAAGAAGTGGTGCCATTCGGCGGATTGCTTGTTTGTTTCTGGTTCGAAGTGATGAAACTCATGTTTCATCGCCTGCGACATAACGCGCAAGCAGCTCTGCACAGGTCCTTCGTTGCTCTGTTAGGCTGCGAGGAATCCAGCGGGCACACAAATTTGAGAACCCCAAATGGTAGACGAGTGTGTCAGCACTACCAACAGAGACGTCTAGTTGGGCATTGTGATCTGTCGAACACCTCGAATGAGAGTGTCTGCACGTTCCAACATTCCAGAAGCCATAGTTGTATACGCCTGGTGCCGCCGCCGTGGCCGAACGGTTCTAGGCGCTTCAGTCTGGAACCGCGAGCTGCTACGGTCGCACATTCGAATCCTGCCTCGGACATCGATGTATGTGATGTCCTTAGGCTAGTTAGGTTTAAGTAGTTCTAAGTTTAGGGGATTGATGACCTCAGATGTTAAGTCCCATAGAGCTCAGAGCCATTTGAACCATTTTGTGTGCGCCCGTCCTGCACGCAGGAGACCGGACAGGTTCGAGCGACCTGTTGTGATGGATGATGACAGATGCCTCACCCAACGTCTCAGTGTACTTTTGCTCACTTCCATGTCTCCGGACCGGCCGGGATGACCGAGCGGCTCTAGGTGCTACAGTCTGGAACCGCGCCACCGCTACGGTCGCAGGTTCGAATTCTGCCTCGGGTATGAATGTGTGTGATGTCCTTAGGTTAGTTAGTTTTTTTTTGGTCATCAGTCTACTGACTGGTTTGATGCGGCCCGCCACGAATTCCTTTCCTGTGCTAACCTCTTCATCTCAGAGTAGCACTTGCAACCTACGTCCTCAATTATTTGCTTGACGTATTCCAATCTCTGTCTTCCTCTACAGTTTTTGTCCTCTACAGCTCCCTCTAGTACCATGGAAGTCATTCCCTCATATCTTAGCAGATGTCATATCATCCCGTCCCTTCTCCTTATCAGTGTTTTCCACATATTCCTTTCCTCTCCGATTCTGCGTAGAACCTCCTCATTCCTTACCTTATCAGTCCACCTAATTTTCAACATTCGTCTATAGCACCACATCTCAAATGCTTCGATTCTCTTCTGTTCCGGTTTTCCCACAGTCCATGTTTCACTACCATACAATGCTGTACTCCAGACGTACATCCTCAGAAATTTCTTCCTCAAATTAAGGCCGGTATTTGATATTAGTAGACTTCTCTTGGCCAGAAATGCCTTTTTTGCCATAGCGAGTCTGCTTTTGATGTCCTCCTTGCTCCGTCCGTCATTGGTTATTTTACTGCCTAGGTAGCAGAATTCCTTAACTTCATTGACTTCGTGACCATCAATCCTGATTTTAAGTTTCTCGCTGTTCTCATTTCCACTACTTCTCATTACCCTCGTCTTTCCCCGATTTACTCTCAAACCATACTGTGTACTCATTAGACTGTTCATTCCGTTCAGCAGATCATTTAATTCTTCTTCACTTTCACTCAGGATAGCAATGTCATCAGCGAATCGTATCATTGATATCCTTCCACCTTGTATTTTAATTCCACTCCTGAACCTTTCTTTTATTTCCATCATTGCCTCCTCGATGTACAGATTGAAGAGTAGGGGCGAAAGGCTACAGCCTTGTCTTACACCCTTCTTAACACGAGCACTTCGTTCTTGATCGTCCATTCTTATTATTCCCTCTTGGTTGTTGTACATATTGTCTATGACCCGTCTCTCCCTATAGCTTACCCCTACTTTTTTCAGAATCTCGAACAGCTTGCACCATTTTATATTGTCGAACGCTTTTTCCAGGTCGACAAATCCTATGAAAGTGTCTTGATTTTTCTTAGGCTAGCTTCCATTATTAGCCGTAACGTCAGAATTGCCTCTCTCGTGCCTTTACTTTTCCAAAAGCCAAACTGAGCGTCACTTAGCGCATTCTCAATTTTCTTTTCCATTCTTCTGTATGTTATTCTTGTAAGCAGCTTCGATGCATGAGCTGTTAAGCTGATTGTGCGATAATTCTTGCACTTGTCAGCTCTTGCCGTCTTCGGAATTGTGTGGACGATGCTTTTCCGAAAGTCAGATGGTATGTCGCCAGACTCATATATTCTACACACCAACGTGAATAGTCGTTTTGTTGCCACTTCCGCCAATGATTTTAGAAATTGTGGTGGAATGTTATCTATCCCTTCTGCCTTATTTGACCGTAAGTCCTCCAAAGCTCTTTTAAATTCCGATTCTAATACTGGATCCTCTATCCCTTCTAAATCGACTCCTGTTTCTTCTTCTATCACGTCAGACAAATCTTCACCCTCGTAGAGTCTTAGTTAGGTTTAAGTAGTTCTAAGTTCTAGGAGACTGATGACCTCAGAAGTTAAGTCCCATAGTGCTCAGAGCCATTTGAACAGGTCTCCGGTGATAGTTTGCAAGCGCCTGAGAATATCTGCGATGCTTTGGTTTCCCACCAAAAGAAACTCAATGACAGCGGTCTACTTGGAACTCACCCCCGTTACAGATGCCATTTTGACAGTTATGTATGCGCCGCCAACTATTGGAAGTTCATGGAACTATAGAGGCTGAAACTGTAATATTCAACTATGTCCCATAAACAATTCTGGATATTTTCAACCGAAACTGGCCCAGAAGAAAATATGTTGCGTTACTTAGTACACTCCCCTCATATTTAGAAATTAACAATGCAGCAGCAGTTTTTCTGACACGAAGGTAGTTAGTTTAGTTCAGAGGTGGAAGAACAGTGTTCCAAAAAATCTTCTTCAAATTATCCATCTGCAGGAAAGCAATTTTTTTCCGGTCATAGAATACAGATACGATGGGTACCATTTAAAAGTTACTGCAATTGTTGAGCAAACGACTAGATATGAAGTAGATGATTTTCTCCGTGAACAAATTTCCAGTCACTCACTTATTTTGCAACGGACAGATGAGAGATTACTGGAAACGAATTATATTTAGCACTGCATATTCACAGCGATACGATCTCACTGATACGTCTCATCGTGTACTGGAAAACGAACCCTGCTTTCGACATAGCAATATTTAGGAAATTTATGGTAGGGAACAACATTGCTACTCCTTTTAAGAAGCGGTAACTAAAAGGACGGAATATTAATTTCGGCTTCAACGGACGGACAGTTTGCCTATTAAATATTTACCTGAAAATCGAAACCAGTGCTCTTAAATAGCAACCTAACCACCTTCAGATTTGGACTGATATTTAGCCGTGAAGATTGGTTGTGAAATCAGCTCTTACTCGAGCATAATCGTGATGGAAAGCATCCGCAGCTACAACGACGAGGAATATCGAGGCAATTTACCTAACTTATTAAAGAAAGGAAAGAAAAACAGGAATTATTTTCAAACTCTGTCTAACTTTAAGAAGTCATGCAAGTCACATGCACTTAACTACATGCCTACGTCACTTTACTGCCAAATTAGGGAATCATTCTTGTAGATGTGTCTATTATTAAATGACTGTTCATTCGCAGTGGTCTTTCGCAAAAGTGCGCCAAGTAGGAACACTCGTGGGAAGCAGACGATGTAGTAATGGTAATGAGGCCCATTTGCCTCTTAAGCAAAATAGTGGCGCTTGTTCTCAGAGGGACAACGGAGGAAGCGATATCGACTTTATCGGCAGTTTGGACTGGCGCCAGACCGCCGTAAATTCTGTTAACGAACTGTGAGTCCCCTCGGCTCGTCTCGGCCGGACGAGGCGCTCGGCCGGCGGCAGAGCCAGGTGGTCGTGAGTCCGCAACAATGGCTGAGGGGGGCAGGGTGCGGGCTGCGGGGGCGGCATTCGGAGGCGGACGGTCGCCGCTGATCGCGCTATCTCTGCACGGACGGCCGCCGATTGAGGCTGACACCCAATTTACATCGCTAATCGTTGCTAAGAGCCGGGCGCAAAAGCTGTGCATTTGCATCGTGTTCCGGAATTTGCACATCAAGGCACGAAACACGGGCCTTCAAAAGGAATGTGCCTGCAATTACACGGCGTACGTCACGCTAAAACCGTGTGAAGTTAAGAGATTAGCTTCCGTGCGGTTGGCAATGCTGCTGCGGTAACAGCAGAGCGAGCGTTGACGTTCTAATACATATTTATGCACGCGGACGCGACCGTGCGGCTAGTAATGGCGTAACCGGCACTTAATAGCTTCTAATGAATTTATGTCTCACTCGGTTGACCGTAAAACGGGTTTTCATTAAGTAAACGTGCTATTAAGCATCGCCCTTTGACTTACTACCGTTTAAGTATATGAAATTTCTAACGAAACACCGAGGAAAGAAAATAACATTCGGTGAAAGAATCCTAACGGCAATGGTTTTCCAATGAATTTTTATTGTATTAACGAATTACTCCATCGCCAGCACTGGAACATTGAGGCTTATCGTGGATAGGCAATTGCTGGCGAAAATCTAGTACACAGACTAAAGTTGAGTTTTTAGTGAAGTACGCATTACTAAAATTGGAGAGTTATCAAATAAATCTTTCAATTTATTTAAATCTGTGTGTGCGATCGGAACTCCAGATCAGAGTATTACCTTTCCACTGAAACATTCCCGCCAGCTGAACTACGTAAATAAATCTCAAAGCACGCTTCTGTCTGCAGTACGCCTCCATTCCAAAGGATTGCAGACATGTTAGACCAGTATTCCAAAGAGGACGGGGACGATACGGAGAAACTATGCCGTCCTTAAGGGAAGCTGTGAGGTGCCCCAAGATAACTCACTTAGAGCATTTCCCGTCTGCTTTGTAGACTGGAGTAAGGACAACTTCAGTCCGTGAGTAAATTTTGCAACAACGCGCTCTTCGATGCAGAGGGAAATGGTTATTCTAAAGTCATCCCATATTATGGGGATAAGCAGTACTTGGACATATTCCTTTGTCAGGGATGCTCTTCCAGCATCTTATGCACGACAAAGTCTGTGAAGTTGGGGAAGAACAAGGGAAGTACTGGGAGAACGAAATTTGGAATTAGCAAGTGCTACGAGTCATAACTACCTATGGGACCTATTATTTAACTGAGGCCACACTTGCCTATTATCCATGGCGCACACATTTTTTTATTGAAAATCAATTATAACCTATATTAGCCAGTGCACAACTCGCTCCACACCGTCAGGTGGCTTGCGGAGTATGGATGTAGGTGTAGAAACCCCTCACCATAGCCTTACTGCTGTCTACCTCTGTTATAGGCAGCGCAACTCTAAACTGGTACTTCAATCCTAGACACTTTGTTATCCCCCCCTCCCCTCCCCCCTTCCCAGAGAGAACAATCAGTTTCATATCTTAGAGAAACTGCTGTTATCAGCGAATGCAGGTACATCTGAACCGGTTGCCGAGCGACGGCTATGAAGGAAACTGCATCGAATGAACCCTTGGACTGCGGTACTTCGCAGAGCGCCGTTACTCATAGCCCCACGTGCAACTGCGCATTTTCAATGTGCCTGAAGCAGATGACTGGAGGCTGTAGTGTAGACCGACAAATAAAGTGTTTTCTTCTTGGGTGTGGCTCAGTGGCTGAGTGAAAGTCTTCCGTTTGGCAGCAACGTCGGCAACTTGTGTGTCCTTAATTTACCCCACTTATTCAAAAGGGGAAACGGAATTCATACTCATGTGTCGTTCTTGGCGATTAATCACATCGTTAAGAGGTGAAACCTAGATTAAAGTCGTGACGCGACCAGGAATCGATCGCGTGACAATTCGGTTTCCATGCACGTGCTTTACCGCTGGACTGCCAGGTGCGACTTACCAAGTTCACTTGACTGCACACATACGTTCTAGGTTTGTCGCAAACTGAGGTACTCTATCGCGGCTCGATTGATTGCAAATCACTTCATAATCAAACTCTTGGGACTATTTGGAACAAAGAGCGAAGCGTAGCAATCAAGATCACCGCAGTTTGTTAGCCGCACTTTACCTGATCATGAATGAGTTGCTTCAGGTGGGTGTCGCATACCTGAAGAAACTTGTGGATTCTCATCCTCGCCGAACTGACGCCGGTTTGAAGGCTACTTGATATAAGCGGTACGCCTCTTGAGGGTGACTAAATACACTCCCAGAACAAAAATAGTACACCTGGAAAAACGTCAGTTTTGGTCCGACGATGGCATACGCAACTTGTAGGATGGTAGGTGTATTGATAATGGTTTCAACGTCGTCTGCCAGCAGATAGCATAGTGGAATAGCTACAAGAGCGCCATCTGTGTCCACTCAAGAGTGGGAATGCTCACAGCCAGAAAGCTCAGTATATTGCAAAAATGTGAAGCAAGCAGAAAACCATGCCACGGAGTCACAATCGTGCTTCCTACAGCCAACTGAGCGAATTTGAAAGGGCTCAAAGAGTGACCTTCCGGGTGACGGGATGGGCCTGGAAATGCCTGGGCTAGCAGGCCAGAGCGGATTAGGTTGTGGAAAGGGGCCAAAATGAGTTCTTGTCAGTTGCACTCAACACACAAACTTTATTTATCAACACACAATATTACAACAAGGATGTAAAACACTCAAAACTTTAATCGACCTCCTTGATTAACTTTAGATCGGCTGAAGTGTGTTGTTGTTGTTGTGGTCTTCAGTCCCGAGACTGGTTTGATGCAGCTCTCCATGCTACTCTATCCTGTGCAAGCTTTTTCATCTCCCAGTACCTATTGCAACCTACATCCTTCTGAATCTGCTTAGTGTATTCATCTCTTGGTCTCCCTCTACGATTTTTACCCTCCACGCTGCCCTCCAATACTAAATTGGTGATCCCTTGATGCCTCAGAACATGTCATACCAACCGATCCCTTCTTCTGGTCAAGTTGTGCCACAAACTTCTCTTCTCCCCAATCCTATTCAATACTTCCTCATTAGTTATGTGATCTACCCATCTAATCTTCAGCATTCTTCTGTAGCACCATATTTCGAAAGCTTCTATTCTCTTCTTGTCCAAACTATTTATCGTCCATGTTTCACTTCCATACATGGCTACACTCCATACGAATACTTTCAGAAATGACTTCCTGACACTTAAATCTATACTCGATGTTAACAAATTTCTCTTCTTCAGAAACGCTTTCCTTGCCATTGCCAGCCTACATTTTATATCCTCTCTACTTCGACCATCATCAGTTATTTTGCTCCCCAAATAGCAAAACTCCTTTACTACTTAAAGTGCCTCATTTCCTAATCTAATTCCCTCAGCATCACCAGACTTAATTAGACTACATTCCATTATCCTTGTTTTGCTTTTGTTGATGTTCATCTTATTTCCTCCTTTCAAGACACTGTCCATTCCATTCAACTGCTCTTCCAAGTCCTTTGCTGTTTCTGACAGAATTACAATGTCATCGGCGAACCTCAAAGTTTTTATTTCTTCTCCATGAATTTTAATACCTACTCCGAATTTTTCTTTTGTTTCCTTTACTGCTTGCTCAATATACAGATTGAACAACATCGGGGAGAGGTCACGGCTGAAGGTCACATTCAAAATCCAAGACACAAGACCTAAGCAAAATTGAAATACAAGGTTCTTCTGGAGGTTTCACCCAAGAATATTTTCTAAATCTTCAGTCTAATCGGCTGAAGGCCTTAGCAATTTAATTTTAATGGAACTTGCCTGGAGGTCGCACATTAAGCAATAACAAGAGTTTCAATCAAAAGGGAGAAGGCTTTATCTTAAAACATTGAATGCAAAATTCGGCTGAAGGCCCATACAAAAGCATCACAATCTTATGCCTTAAGGGCAAGACAAGAATATTAACAGATATTAAAACTCGGCTGTAGGCCACAAATCAACAATAATTTAACGGCTTAAGGCCTTAAAAAACATCAAATGGCTCTGAGCACTATGGGACTCAACATCTGTGGTCATCAGTCCCCTAGAACTTAGAACTACTTAAACCTAACCTAAGGACATCACACACATCCATGCCCGAGGCAGGATTCTAAACTGCGACCGTAGCGGCCACGCTAAGGTCTTAAAAAATTAGATATAAAATTCTGCTAAAAGCCCCATATAAGGAATAACAACCTTATGCCTAAAGGGGAAGAGAGGAACATTAATTCAGGATATATAAAAAAAAAAACTCGGCTGAAGGCCACACATCAACTAAATAACTCAAACTCAAACAGGGAAGTTACTATGTAACAGACACGAAACAGTGCTCAGAAGTTTCCAAGGGTTGACCAGGGATTGTGACACTAACGCCCGTTTAGATGAGACAGGCAGGCCCGTCCAACGACTTCTTAATCTGGAGGCAACCCAACCGACAGACATCCGACTGACCAATCAACCAAATCAGTTCAGCTCCAAGCAACCAGCAAAACGACCACAAGATTTCAATACAACGACACAGAGAATGTTGGTGCCCACAACGGCTAACAACACCTCAGCTGTCGAACTACACGCCGCGCTGGACAGCAACAACGCGCCGAGGAAAATACACTGCCTAAAATTACGTCAACGACCAGGGTAGGTAACCGGAACATCAATGGCCACAAGGCAGAAGATGCCGCTGGTGAACTTCAATAACAGGGAATAAATTAAGTTAAATTCGACAGGAAGATGGCTGGAATCTTAGTCGACTTAAAGACACACACGTTGTTGCTCGCGGCAGTGTGCCAAAAGCGACAACCAGGATCAAACGAAGAATTGTAAACAGTTGAGGCTCGATAGTAAGTTAAGTGAGGACTCAACTTTTATGTCCAAGATCGGTGGGCAACGATCTTCGTAACACTCGCAAGCAGCACCTCGCACTCCAACCACGCGTTCACGCCGCCAGCGGCTCCAACCCGACACCGCGCGACGGGACTTGGTTTCTGCTCCACGCCAACCGACCGACTGGACTGCTGGTCCATCCGCGACTGCTACTCCGTGCCCGACTTCACTGCTGGTGCGTCTCCAGCTCACTGACTTCCTTCCGACGGATGACGTCGCAGAGACACTGGCTCAGACCATACCATGCAGAGGGAACACAACCGACATCTCTGCACAGGAAGGAACCGACCCAAATACACATCGTCGATGAGACGACCGACCGAACGACCAATCACCGGTCGTCCCCACTGGTACTGGCTGTGCGGACCTCACTGGGGCCCCGTGCCCGACTGTACTGGTGCTGTGTCGTAACCGCCCTGCTGGTACTTCCCCAACTGACTTCCAGACACGCGACGACCCGGAAATACTATCGGTCGTCCAGAGATAGTACGACAGTACACTTGTCGATACGCGCTGCTGCTCACGGGCAGGCAATACAGCAATTCAGAGACACCAGTAATTGAAATTAAAATGACGAGGCGGCCGCACGGTAAAAACAAGATGTTAATGGCACGATCATGAGCCACACACGGCTCAGTCCTTTCGGAGAACTGACACACAAGTTGGACGTGCTGCGTCATTTGTGCAACGATGCTGATATCAACGGTCTCGTGAACATTGTCACCGTAGACGAGAACTGTTGTGAACCGGTTGTTAGCAGTGGGACAACAGGCACGCACACCTCTAGCCCATCTTCCACTCACGACACAGCGTCGACGTGCACAGCTCGACTGTTACCGTCGGAGGATGATTTGGAAGATGGAATGGCACGCCGTGGTCTTCAGCGATGAAAGCAAGTGATGGTCGCTGGTCGCTTGAACTTCGTCCAAGACACACTGGCCCTATCCCAAGTATATGGTGTTTCTGGAGGGACACTAACCAGCACTTGGTACGTCCAGAATGTTGTTCCATTCTTTTGCCGTTCTTGCAGCAGAAAAGTAATATCTTGTTCCAACAGGATAGTGCTGGCTCACACACTACCCGTGAAATCCAACGTGCTCTGCAGGACTTGCAGCAACTCCCCTGACCAGCACGATCTTCAGACTTGTCTTCAATAGGGCACGTGTGGGATATGATGAGACGAGAAGTGACTCGCGCGATTCGTCATCCAATTACTCTTACAGCACAACGTGAATAGGTCGATCAGACGTGGAATAACTTATCACCATACAGCATTCGCCATCTGTGCGATAGATTGGATGCCAGAGTCAGTACATGCATTGTTGCCCATGGATGCTACATCACGTGCTAATATGGGTGTTTAAGCAAAGTTCGATTTGTGGTACCTCAGAACCGCTTGTGTTGCTTGTGCTGTTGGTTTGTGAATGTAATCATTTCATTTACTTCATGTGCACTGTTGCAACAATAAATGTTGGATGAACCGCTTGTGCTATTGGTCCGTGAATGTAATCATTTTGTGTACTTCATGTGCACTGTTGCAACAATAAGTGTTAGAAGAGCCGGCCGGTGTGGCCGAGCGGTTCTAGGCGCTTCAGTCTGGAACTGCGCGACCGCTACGGTCTCAGGTTCGAATCCTGCCTCGGGCATGGATGTGTGTGATGCCCTTAAGTTAGTCAGGTTTAAGTAGTTCTAAGTTCTAGGGGACTGATGACTTCAGAAGTTAAGTCCCATAGTGCTCAGAGCCATTTGAACTATTAAGTCTTGGATAATTTGGAACCCTCTAAAAGGGTGTACTAATTTATATCCAGCAGTTATTTCGATCGGTGAGCTTATCATTGTAATGGACTTGCTTCCTCTTTGACAGCTCTTCGACTGTTTATTTGCAATTATGAATCTGGAAATTGCTACATTTTTCTTTGTCCTGTGACGACTCAATTGCTCTCGACTTACCGTTGTTTCTGTCTGTGTTCTGCCTTCCGAAACTTCTATTGTGCTACGCTGGTGAACTTGTGTTAGTCGAATTGCAAAAGAGAACAGCTGGAAACGTTTGGAAACAATTATTTAAAGAAGTTCTCTTTCAATCTGAACATAAGTGAAATAATAATAATAATAATGTGAAATAACAACAATGTGAAATTACTTAAATATGAAATACAAGTAGGTATGCTTCTGCATCTTATAACTGAGAATTGCCTGTATCATATTACCGGGACACCTTCACACATGGTGCCATCTAGCTGCATCCAAAATACACTGATGTTACAGAAGTTATAAGATAACGGCATGCACATATATAACTGGCGTTAGAATCAAGTACACAAGGTATATGAAGGCAGTAAGTTGGGAGAGCTGTCATGTAGTCAACAGACTTTGAACGCAGAATGGTAGCGGGAGCTAATCGCACGAGATATTCTATTTGTGGAATCATTAGAGAATTCAGTATTCCGAGATTCATAGCGTCAAGAGTGTGTCGAGGTACCAAATTGCAGGCATTGTCTCTCACCACGGACAACGCTGTGGCCGACAGCATTCACTTAGAACGACGGAGAGCAGTGATGTTAGCGTAGAGTTGTAATTGCTAATAGACAAGCAACACTGCGTAAAATAACCACATAAGTTGGACATAGAACCAGCTTACTCGTTAGGACAATGCATCGAAATTTGACGTTAATGGTCTGTGGCAGCAGACGACCCACGCACATTCCTTTGCCAACAGCACGACATCGCCTGCAGCACTACTCCTGGGCTGGTGGCCACATCGGTTGGTCCCTAGACTACTGCAGAAACTTGGCCTTGTTAGATGAGTCCTGATATTAGTTGGTAAGAGCTGATGGTAGCGTTCGAGTGTAGCGCAGACCCCACGAAGGCATGCGCCCATGTCGTCAACAAGGCACTGTGCCAGCTGGTGGTTGCTCCATAACGGTGTGGGGTGCGTTTACGTGGAATGCACTGGGTCTTCCGGTTATGTTCGGCTACTTGATGACATTTGCAGCCATACACGCACTTTTTGTTCCCAAGCAAAAATTGAATTTTTGTGGATGACAATGAGCCATGTTCTTCATACCAAGAACGAACAACTGTGGCCCGGCGACGTGGCACATTGTCACTGGGCCACAGTTGTTCGTGCGTGCTGTGAAGAACATTCTGGACAATTCAAGCGAATAAACTGACCACCCAGATCGCCCGACATGAATCCCATCGATAATTTATGGGTTGGACTTCCAGTGATTGGATGCTTACATGCCACGTCGAGTTGCCGCACTACACAGCCCAAAAAGAGTTCCAACACGATATTAGTAGGTACCCCCATTGTATACTGGTGTGCAAAACTTCACCACGAAATTAAATTTCGCATCATGTGTCACTGCCGAGTAACATACTCGATGAAAATTGGACTATACATAGAAACAACTGATAAAGTATAATATAGATAGTAACTGAAAGAAATACGCCTTGGGAAGAGCCGCAATGACGTTTCCTTTCAAACACAATAATTACACTGAAATCACCACAATTTGTGATAGTCCCATGGAAATGACAAAAGGCGGAATATGTTTGTCAGTGACATGTGTGACCATCATGGACTGCCCTGTAACGAGCTCACATGATGGCCACAAGATTGGTAAGGAGTTTTCGTAGTAGGGCGTTCCATTCCTCCACCAGACTGTGGACAACTGTTGCATGGCTGTTGGTGCACGTGGAAATGATGCAGTACGTCTCCCAAACACATCTCACACGTGCTCGCTGGGATTTAATTTTGGGGAACATGCATGCCAGTCTATTTGCTGAATATCCTCTTGTTCCAAGAGTTCCTCCATATGTGATGTTCGATGCGTCGAAGATTGTCAACCGTGAAAATGAAGTCAGGGCCGAATTCACTACCGAAAAGGTGCACATGCTGAAGGAGTACAGTGTCACACTAAAGTTGACCGATAAGCGTATCATGTTCAAAGATATGAAGGCCAGTACGCCCATGCAACGTTATTCCTCCGCACACCACAACACCTGGACTACCAAAATGATCACGTTCGACAATGCTGAACGCATAATCATATGGTGAGGAGTGGGAACACATATGCAGCCAGGAACATTGTCCACATTAATTTTTGATGGTCCAGGTGTTATGGTGTGGAGAGAGTAATATGGCAAGGGCGTAATGATCTCCAAATCATTGAACATGATACAATCACAGTTCAACGTTATCTTGACACTGTACTCATTATCTATGTCGGTCTCACTGCGTGCTTCTTTCAGTTAGTTTCTGGACTTTATTTCAGCAGTAGTTCCTATGTATAATCCAACTTCCATCGAATTATCTTACTTGAGAGTGAGACATCATGCGAAAGTTACTTTCGTCCTCAAGCTTTGCACACCAACATAAAAAGGTACTCATTTTCTTTCTTGTATACTTCCAGGTTAAAAAGAATGTTAAACCTCTGTCACTGTGACAGACGTTGGAAATTATATCTTTACTTATTCCGAGACTACCACCGTAGTCACAATTCCATCCTTTCAAGACAAAAAAAAAAGCCCCAAACAAACAAACAAAAAAAACAACATGGCAATGAACGTTTGGCGTCATTGGTCGGGAGGCCCCGTGCGGGGCAGGTCCGGCCGCCGTGGTGCAGGTCTTATTACATTCGACGCCACACTGGGCGACCTGCGCACCGGATGGGGATGAAATGATGATGAAGACAACACAACACCCAGCCCCGGAGAGGAGAAAATCCCCGACCCCACCCGTAGGAGGGCAATCCGTCACGCTGACCACTCAGCTATCGGGGCGGACCTTTCAAGACAGACAACCTATTACTTTCAGTTTAATGCTGTCACCCCATACTATTGTACTGAATAATAACAAAAAAAAAAAAAAGAATTTAAAATAGTTACTGGGCCGTTTTACGCGATATAAAGTCGAAACATCTCTCCAGTTGACCGTTCTACATGAAATAACCAGTTTGGCCCAAAACCTGCGAAATACTGAAAAACACAGGATCTCCTTGTTTCTTATTAGAAGGCGGGTAAAGAGTTTCCGTAAGCTGTAGAACATACAACACAGGCAACGCCAAGATGTTTCGGACATTTTCTCTCCGCCCTGTTCAAGCACCGAAAACCCGAATATGAGACTACCGTTCTATATCTACATCTACAACCATACTCCACAAGCCACCTGACGGTGTGTGGTGGAGGGACTATGAGTAGCTCTGCCGGTTCTCCCTTCTATTCCAGTCACGTATTGTTCGTGGAAAGAAAGACTGTCGGTATACCTCTGTGTGGGCTCTAATCGTTCTGATTTTATCCTCATGATCTTTTCGCGAGATGTACATAAGAGGGAGCATTATACTGTTTGACTGCTCGGTGAAGGTATGTTCTCGAAACTTTAACAACAGCCCGTACCGAGCTACTGAGCGTCTCTCCTGCAGTTTATCTATCATCTCCGTAACGCTTTCGTGATAAGTAAATGATCTTTTAACGAAGCGCGCTGCTCTCCGTTGGATCTCCTCTATCTGTTCTATCAACTCTATCTGGTACGGATCCCACACTGGTGAGCAATATTCAAGCAGTGGGCGAACAAATGTACTGTAACCTACTTAGTTTGTTTTCGCATTGCATTTCCTTAGGATTCTTCCAATGAATCTCAGTCTGGCATCTGCTATACCGACGATCAACTTTATATGATCATTCCATTTTAAATCACTCCTACTGCGTACTCCCAGATAATTTATGGAATTAACTGCTTCCAGTTGCTGACCTGCTATATTGTAGCTAAATGATAAGGGATCTTGCTTTCTATGTATTCGCAGCACATTACACTTGTCTACATTGAGATTCAGTTGCCATTCCCTGCGCCCTGCGTCAATTCGTTGCAGATCCTCCTGCATTTCAGTACAATTTTCCATTGTTACAACCTCTCGATATTCTACAGCATCATCCGCAAAAAGCCTTAGTGAACTTACGATGTTATCCACAAGGTCATTTATGTGTATTGTGGATAGCAACGGTCCTACGACACTCCCCTGCGGCACACCTGAAATGTCACTTACTTCGGAAGACTTCTCTCCATTGAGAATGACATGCTGTATTCTGTTATCTAGGAACTCTTCAATCGAATCACACAATTCGTCTGATAAGCGATATAAAGTCGAAACATCTCTCGAATTGACAGTTCTACATGAAGTAACCACTTTGGCGCAAAACCTGCGAAATATTGAAAAACACAGGAGCTCCTTGTTTCTTATTGCGCAGGTGTAGGCTAGAACAAATTCTTCAGTGTGTTGAGAAACGTCACATACTCTGAATGGAAATTTGTTTCCCTGTGGATGAAATCTGAACCACGTATGCATATTTTTCAGTGGACAGAGGATATGATAACTATTAATCTTTAAGGTACGGAAGACGTAACATTCTGTAATACGATTTTTTTTCCGTTTATTCTTTTACGAATATAGGGGACTTTGTTTTTGGTACACGCGGTTTAGGAGTTCCGAGAATCACGCCCGTCGCAGCTAAGAGGCTGCAGGTAGAGCGTGTCGGATAATGAGCCACATTTGTAGTTATATCAGAGGAGGAGCAGAGCAAGCCCCGCCGCGGAGAGTGGCATTGTTCCACGAGCGGCGCGCGCCAGCCGGCGAAACAATAGCAAACACTTGGCGCGACTGCGGCTGCGGGCGGAGCAAATTACGTTTCACTGAGTGCTCCTGAATAATTGACAGCCGAGATTACAAGGATTTCCTCGCGCGTCCCCGCCGCGCCCGCCGCAGCCGGCGAAAAACACGCCGCTCTCCGGCTCAACGGGACCGCCGCTCAGCGCCGCCCGCCACTTACCCTGAATATGCATGCGTCGCCGTCCGCGGGGCGCAACATCCGCACCGTCTCGGCGCTTTGCTCCCGCTGGCCGCTAAAGCCGACTGCAGTTGTCTGACAACGGTTATCCCACTCAAAGTTAAAGTTGTAGACGGGGACTCAGCACCCTATCGATGTATTCAACACCATTCAAAACAAAATCCCATTGATGAAATATCCTAAGTTCTGAGAAATGGCAGCATCTAGGTGAGCCTTGAAATGACGCAAGTACGATTGGTACAAGTATACATCGATGTATTAAAACACTCGATAGCGTTTGTTCATGGCCATTAAAATGACGCAAGGACGAATGGTAGAAGTATACATCGATGTATTCAAAATGGTTCAAATGGCTGTGAGCACTACGGGACTCAACATCTGAGGTCATCAGTCCCCTAAAACTTAAAACTACTTGAACCTAACTAACCTAAGGACATCATACACATCCATGCCCGAGGCAGGATTCGAACCTGTGACCGGAGTGGTCGCGCGGTTCCAGACTATAGCGCCTAGAACCGCTCGGCCACACCGGGCGGCCATCGATGTATAAAAAAAGCTCTATAGTGTTGGTTCATGAAATTGAACTTATTTATTATCACATTTCTATACCTTCAATGCGTTGATCATTTTTTTACTTCTTTCTTTTTTTTCGATATATTGTCTGAGTGAAGAAACTTCGTATTTTTGTTGTTGTTGTAAGACAAACAAAACGTTAATAAAAAACCAACGCAGTTGTGTTCCAGGCACCTTTATTATGCCACAATCGGTTTCGTTCAGGTGACCAAAAGCTCACCAACAGTTTTCATAACTTATAATTTTCACATAGTGACAGAAATGTGTGCCGGCCGGGGTGGTCGAGCGGTTCTAGGCGCTACAGTCTGTAACCGCGCGACCGCTACGGTCGCACGTTCGAATCCTGCCTGGGGCATGGATGTGTGTGATGTCCTTAGGTTAGTTGGGTTTAAGTAGTTCTAAGTTCTAGGGGACTGATGACCTCAGAAGTTCAGTCCCATCGTGCTCAGAGCCATTTGAACAGAAACGTGTCAGCTTGTGAGAATTAGTTACGAGGAGTGTTGATAAAATTTTGGTCAGCTGAGGACATTCATTTAGAAAGAAACCGGTTATGGCGTAATAAGCGTACCTGAAACAGAGCTGTGGTGGTTTCTGTTAAAAGTTACATTACTCTCTTGTGGAGCAAGAATGATACAGATTATTTAATTCAAATCCTTGACGTCACCTTATTACGTAATCTACGTAATGTAGCAATGACTACTAATATTAAATAAGTCACACTAGGCTTTGTAATATTTTGCTTAACTTTATCCATTTTATATGGAGTATTTTGAGAACTTTGACTGTATTGTAAATATATGAAATAATTTCTGGAAGAATTTGTACTACTTAACTCATTTTTTGATAATATTTTTCCCTGTATATTTTAAAAGGGTAGTATCTGATAAGTGTGACGAACTGTGTAAGAGTGATTCACTAGAAGGAAAGGTGAGAGAGATGTAATAACTGGCTGGAGGTTTTAGACTAACAGTGATGCACTAGTGATGGAAGAACCCAACCAGTTAACACAGATGCCGGCGTTTTAGTTCTGGAAAACTGGTACTTTTCGGCATTTGTTTGGTCTCGGTTATAACATTTCAATTTTTTGTAATAACTGTAAAAAACGAAGTATCAGTTACCCATAGTAGAAGTGCTAAAATGTTTCGTTTTTAAATAAAACTTTTTTTAAAAATGGAAAAATTTTTATTCACAACATTTGGAATGGTTTGAAATATTGTATTATCATCTAAAATGGGAAAACCAATCAGTGCTATTTTCGTAACAATGCCGACAGAAACGATTAAGATACAAATCGCACAAAAATTGATGCAGTGCTGCTGAAACAATGATGCCCCTGTTGTCGTGTAGCGTGGCTTAAAGCAAGCCTTTACATGCAGTGTGCAGGACGTGACTCCAACTGGTCTATATGGCGCATTCCCGCCATCGTCGCCCGATCCGTTATACTGAAGAATGGCACTAACCCTAGTCTGGAAATATTTTTACAGTGTGATGTAGGAACGGAGTACGTTTCATTCGCTTTAAAGGGTGAAAGATTTGTGTACTATATCTATGAAATAATGGAAGTGGAAGGAAACTAGGAGAGCAGTAATGAATTAAAAACTTAACAATTATTCATTAATAGTGCTCAACAAAAATAGAAACTAGCTGATCTGCTGCCTATGCCTATATAATATGCTTTTACCTGCTTGTAGCCCTTCAAAACGAACAAATTAACACGTAAAACGACTTCAGTTTTTACCCTTTAGCATTGACAAATTTTAATGCCCAAACAGTGGTATGATCCCCGATTACAACCTGAATGTGGAGCAGAATTTCAAAAAATTAGGATAAGCAGAAGAATACCTTCAACCTTTTGTAGTATTGAACAACAACTTCTAGAGAAAACCAACGAATGATGGACGGACCAAGATTTATTTTATTTTCCTATGTAGGATTTTGATTCCATGTGTCTTTCAGCTGAGAGAATCAAAATTTTTCCATCTTTGTGGGATTCCTACGTTAATTACAGCAAATAGTGGGAAAAAACCGAAAATCAGTCATTTCGCAAATCGGCTTGCGATTGGTTTTAAGGCAGGTTAAACTGGAGTGAAAAAAGGATATAATCGAAAACCAGTTGATAATTTAGGTTAAGTAGTGTGTAAACTTAGGGACTGATGACCTTAGCAGTTAAGTCCCATAAGGTTTCACACACATTTGAACATTTTTTTGAAAACCAGTAGTTTAAGCAATAACCGCCATCTGTATGGCATACTGCACCCAAAAGCAAGATCTGTGTCAGACTCTCGGCTCAGCAACTTCATTGCAGCGATAGTTCAACAGCGTGAAAATTTCATCCTAGACACTAACAAATCCTAAAGCAAAGTAAATGCTACATCTGTAGTTCTCTGACTTTGATTACTGAAGTAATACAGACACTAGTTTCAGTCTCGACCTGCAGCAGTTTCTTAATACGCGATGAACCAGAACTCCACGGACGAAATTTTGAAAGTTGTCGAAAAATATTTTCAGAGTATTTCGGTGTAAGGGACCCATAATCTCCAGTGCATTTCGTTTCATTTCTTACCCTAATTTTTGTTTATGTCTATACCACAATGAAATATTTGCACAGAAACTCAAAGTTTGACGCTGGGTGCTATGTTTGGTGAGCTGGCACACTACGAACTCAATTTCAGTAAACGTATTGAAGTACAGTTTGGAAAACAATTAATTGGTTGCGCTGATCCTGTTTCATGTCTAGTTAAATCAGAGGACATGAGAATAATGGAGTTGTTCTTCTGTGACAACTGAGGACGCTAATTTACAAGATTCCGATCGATACTCAAATGGATATTTGGACTGTAGCCGATGGTGCGTCAATACACGCCCTTCCGGAATCATGGCGGTTGACATTTTGAACAATCCCTGCAAGGGAGAAGTTCAGCATCAATTATACTGTACTGTACACTGGCAGAACAGATTGAACACACTGTGCTAAAAGTAAATATATTTCGTCTGAGATCTGTTGTTGTACTCTTTGTTTCGGCTATAGGTTTGGTGACTGCATTTTACAACTTTTCACTGTTTTGAAGCTCAGAATCAAAGATTATTGGGGAAAAAACCAAATAAAACATAATCTTTGCTCTGTAAAGAGGCGATGACCCTTCAAAATTTTGTCGGTGGAGTTCGGCCTCGCTCTGTATAACTGCTGCTGTGTAGTGTCACTGAAGCCGGTTGGCCTGTTCCATACAAAATAGAAGATCTTGGAATACCGAGAAAACTGTGCTTGGTGTTCCGACAAATCTCAGAGAATTTAGTATTCGCTAAAGGCCAAAACAGAAAGGCCTGACAAAAAATGGAGCAGGAAATGAAATGAAACTTAACGGGTCGTGTCATGTTATTTTTTTGTGATTACAAATCTGAGGCAAATTTATAAAGAACTTGGTAAAGAACCCACTTACAAGTATGATGTTGCGCAGCCCATCTGTTCCGGATGCATGACGAGATTCGGTTGTAAAGAGTATCACAAAGTCATTGTATACTATCCTGAGAGAAGCTGACCTACCCCAGTCGTAAGTGATGATATCCTGGATACTGGCCCTCAGACGGAGTGGACGTCCGAACTAGTCCCATAGGTGTCCTATAGTGGAGAGGAGTACCTCAACATCAAACCTACAGTTCAGAGACACGTACCATGTGTGGGCGAGAGAACTCCTGTTGGAAAACAGTCTCTCAATACAGTCATATGAGATGTAACACATGAAGACACACGGCGACTGTGTTATACCATTGTGCTATCAGAGTTCCCTTAATCACTACCAGACGCAAGCATTGGGAGAAAGTACCTCATCCCACATCGTCAGTATACTCCTCAACGATTGTGATTTGGGACAGTACAGCAGTGCGGTTCACCTATGACCGCAGTGCTACGCCATTCGTCAGCAGTTCGCGCTGCACAGTCACTGCACCACTCCAAACGCAGCCTACACACGGGACTGTTATTTTCAAGTCCGACTCCAACTGTTTCTAGGCTCTGACCAACGACGTGGTACGATGCAGAGTGTTGCAAGAAGTCCATTACTTGTTCTCGAACGGCAGGCGCATGTGTGAAGGTATGTCCTTGGTGCACAAGACGGCGATCATCACTTGTGGTGGTCAGACGTGATGGACCGGAACACTGGCGATAAGTATTCCTGCCCCAACTTTCCCCTGTAGTCCAGCAGGACAATACGTCACCCCACACGTCCAGAACTGCTACAGAGTGGCTCCAGGAAGAGTCTTCTTTGTTTAAACACTTCCACTGGCCACTGGAATCTCCAGACATGAAATTTATTGAGCATATCTGGGATGCCTTGCAACGTGTTGTTCAGAAGAGATCTCCACCCTCTTCGTACTCTTACGGATTTATGGACACAGCTGCAGGATTCATGGTGCCAATTTATCCCCAGGACTACTTCAGACGTTAATCAAGCCCATGCCAAGTCGTGTTGCGGCACTTCTGCATATTCGCGGGACCGGCCGCGGTGGTCTCGCGGTTCTAGGCGCTCAGTTCGGAACCGCGCGACTGCTACGGTCGCAGGTTCGAATCCTGCCTCGGGCATGGGTGTGTGTGATTTCCTTAGGTTAGTTAGGTTTAAGTAGTTCTAAGTTCTAGGTGACTGATGACCACAGATGTTAAGTCCCATAGTGCTCAGAGCCATATGAACCATATTCGCGGGGGCCCTACACGATATTAGGCAGGTGTACCAGTTTCTTTGTCTCTTCAATGTGTACCCTAACAGTCCTGGCAACAATACTATACACGAACAACACTAGTGCACACTGGTCATCACTTACCCTCCGTAGAGAATTGATAACCCTAACATGTTATTTATACACCCGTCAAGGGTGTGAACGTGTATGAAGTTCGAGGTGGTTCAGCTTTTCTGTCAGACAGTGTACGTCATACTTCCAAATTGTTTTAGTTGTTGCATTTGGTGTGTTGTAGACGTGACTCGCGTTATTTGTTAAAGAGTAAATCGTTGACTGGAAGTTAAACTTTAGCACAGTCATAGTTTACATGAAGCGCAAACGCTCGGCGAATGCGTGGGACGAGGTCTTTCGGAGGGAATGGCGTTCCCTTAAAAAGTAATTTACTCGGAAGCGGCGGAAAACAGCTCTTTTGGTAAAAAAACTATCAAATGTAAATACGGACTTATTCGTCTGCATTCCTTTAATACTGCGGTACAACTTTAAAGATCTCTAGCAGTTATATTTATAAATATTAATAAGTGGTGTAAAAAACGAGAACTGAAGGCAGAGTAGGAAGTGCCAAGCCTATATTTCTCCGAGGCAATATAAGAGATAAACGAGGTGGCAAATTTACTCGAAATCAGCGAATAGATTGAAATGCGTGGAAAACATGTCATATGAATATAAAGCACCATGTGTTTAATCCTTCCGCCGCACATTCCGATGAAAAAAGTATTGATTACGTTACTACGTATTAGTTCTGACGTTAATGATAAAATTTCAAAGTAAAAACATTCTCTTTTTCGTCATTATACAAAACAAACAAGAATAAAAAGATTTCCGAGAAAATTAGCAGTATAATTTACTGATCTGCATGCTTGAAAGCTTATAACTGCTCTGGGAGGATACAGAAGTCCTGTTGATAATAAGATGATGTTGGCTCATGCTTATATCGTGGCATATATCAATTGTATGACGGTCTCACAGACCTATCAGAGGTTGAGTAGTGGCATAAACCTTCTACATAAAATTAGTAATAAAAATTTATTAAGTATAACTCTTATTCCGGAGGTAAAATAGTCCCCCATTCGCATCTCCGGGCGGGGACTACTCAAGAGGACGTCATTACCAGGAGAAAGAATACTGGCGTTCTACGGATCGGAGCGTGAAATGTCAGATCCCTTAATCGGGCAGGTAGTTTAGAAAATTTAAAAAGGGAAATGGATAGGTTAAAGTTAGATATAGTGGGAATTACCGAAGTTCGGTGGCAGGAGGAACAAGACTTCTGGTCAGGTGAATATAGAGTTATAAATACAAAATCAAATAGGTGTAATCCAGGAGTAGGTTTAATCATACAAAAATAATAGTAAAAAAATAGGAATGCGGGTAAGCTACTACAAACAGCATAGTGAACGCCTTATTGTGGCCAAGATAGACACGAATCCCACGCCTACTACAGTAGTACAAGTTTATAATCCAACTAGCTCTGCCGATGACGAAGAAATTGAAGAAATGTATGATGAGATAAAAGAAATTATTCATGAGATAAAAGTAATTATTCAGATAGTGAAGGGAGACGAAAATTTAATAGTCATGGGTGACTGGAATTCGATAGTAGCAAAAGGAAGAGAAGGAAACGTAGTAGGTGAATATGGATTGGGAGTAAGAAATGAAAGAGGAAGCCGCCTGGTAGACTTTTGCACGGAGCATAACTTAATCAAAGCTAACACTTGGTTCAAGTATCATAAAAGAAGGTTGTGTACATGGAAGAAACCTGGAGATACTCACAGGTTTCAGATAGATTATATAATGGTAAGGCAGAGATTTAGGACCCAGGTTTTAAATTGTAAGACATTTCCAGAGGCAGATGTGGACTCTGACCACAATCTATTGGTTATGAACTGTAGATTAAAACTAAAGAAATTGCAAAAAGGTGGCAATTTAAGGAGATGGGACCTGGATAAACTCACTAAACCAGAGGTTGTACAGAGTTTCAGAGAGAGCATAAGAGAACAATTGACAAGAATGGGGGAAAGAAATACAGTAGAAGAAGAATGGGTAGCTTTGAGGGATGAAGTAGTGAAGGCAGCATAAGATCAAGTAGGTAAAAAGACGAGGGCTAGTAGAAATCCTTGGGTAACAGAAGAAATATTGAATTTAATTGATGAAAGGAGAAAATATAAAAATGCAGTAAATGAAGCAGGCAAAAAGGAATACAAACGTCTCAAAAATGAGATCGACAGGAAGTGCAAAATGGCTAAGCAGGGATGGCTAGAGGACAAATGTAAGCATGTAGAGACTTATCTCACTAGGGGTAAGATAGATACTGCCTACAGGAAAATTAGAGAGGCCTTTGGAGAAAAGAGAACCACTTGTATGAATGTCAAGAGCTCAGATGGAAACCCAGTTCTCAGCAAAGAAGGGAAAGCAGAAAGGTGGAAGGAGTATATACAGGGTATGTACAAGGGCGATGTAGTTGAGGGCAGTATTATGGAAATGGAAGAGGATGTAGATGAAGATGAAATGGGAGATGTGATACTGCGGGAAGAGTTTGACAGAGAAGTGAAAGACCTAAGTCGAAACAAGGCCCTGGGAGTAGACAACATTCCATTAGAACTACTAACAGCCTTGGGAGAGCTAGTCCTGACAAAACTCTACCATCTGGTGAGCAAGATGTATGAGAGAGGCGAAATACCCTCAGACTTCAAGAAGAATATAATAATGCCAATCCCAAAGAAAGCAGGTGTTGACAGATGTGAAAATTACCGAACTATCAGTTTAATAGGTCACGGCTGCAAAATACTAACGCGAATTCTGTACAGACGAATGGAAAAACTGGTAGAAGCCGACCTCGGGGAAGATCTGTTTGGATTCCGTAGAAATATTGCAACACGTGAGGCAATACTGACCCTACTGCTTATCTTAGAAGCTAGATTAAGAAAAGGCAAACCTACATTTCTAGCATTTGTAGACTTAGAGAAAGCTTTTGACAATGTTGACTGGAAAACTCTCTTTCAAATTCTGAAGGTGGCAGGAGTAAAAGACTGGGAGCGAAAGGTTATTTACAATTTGTACAGAAACCAGATGGCAGTTATAAGAGTCGGGGGGCATGAAAGGGAAGCAATGGTTGGGAAGGGAGTGACACAGGGCTGTAGCCTCTCCCCGATGTTATTCAATCTGTATATTGAGCAAGCAGTAAAGGAAACGAAAGAAAAAAATCGGAGTAGGAATTAAAATCCATGGAGAAGAAATAAAAACTTTAAGGTTTGCCGATGTAATTCTGTCAGAGACAGAAAAGGACTTGGAAGAGCAACTGAACGGAATGGACAGTGTCTTGAAAGGAGGATATAAGATGAACATCAACAAAAGCAAAACGAGAATAATGGAATGTAGTAGAGTTAACTCGCGAGATGCTGAGGGAATTAGATTAGGAAATGAGACACTTAAGGTAGTAAAGGAGTTTTGCTATTTGGGGAGCTAAATAACTGATGATGGTCGAAGTAGAGAGGATATTAAATGTAGACTGGCAATGGCAAGGAAAGCGTTTCTGAAGTGAAATTGGTTAACATCGAGTATAGATTTAAGTGTCAGGAAGTCGTTTCTGAAAGTATTTGTATGGCCACGCCCGGGTTCGATTCCCGGAGGGGTCAGGGATTTTCTCTGCCTCGTGATGACTGGGTGTTGTGTGCTGTCCTTAGGTTAGTTAGGCTTAAGTAGTTCTAAGTTCTAGGGGACTGATGACCATAGATGTTAAGTCCCATAGTGCTCAGAGCTATTTGAACCAGCCATTTTGATAGATCACATAACTAATGAGGAGGTACTGAATAAAATTGGGGAGAAGAGGAGTTTGTGGCACAACTTGACTAGAAGAAGGGATCGGTTGATAGGACATGTTCTGAGGCACCAAGGGATCACCAATTTAGTATTGGAGGGCAGTGTGGAGGGTAAAAATTGTAGAGGAAGACCAAGAGATGAATACACTAAGCAAATTCAGAAGGATATTGGCTGCAGTACGTACTGGGAGATGAAGCAGCTTCCACAGGATAGAGTAGCATGGAGAGCTGCATCAAACCAGTCACAGGACTGAAGACCACAACAACAACAACAACAACAACAACAACAACTCTTATTCAGTTTCAACATTATAGGAACGAACGAAGTGGGCGAGCAGAGGACGTTGAAATGAGATAACAATCGTAATAAACATTGATCCGGAAACCAACGGTTTCCTCCAAAGGCGTGTGCATAAGTACAGTCATGTCAGTGTTACATACTGTTAATGTCTATAGCTACGTCTATGCTGTAACATCACTGCTGGCACATCGGTGTCGATTAGCTGAGTGCGTTGCTTACTTTACGGAATGATTCACAAATTGAGAATACGGTATTACATTAGCTGTATGTTTTCCTCTAGACACACGAAAATTTGTGTCGCACCGGCTCTCAAATCCGGATTTCCCGTTTATCGCGAGTGCTCCCGTAACAACTGCGGCTGTCCGTGAAGTCTCCCGGACAGACACAGACTTTCATATGTCATAGTGTCTACGTCCCACAGTGCTCGCACACCTTTCGTTTGGTGCCCACATTGGGAGAGTATGTTTTTCTCGTCAGTGTATTTGGTGTATTGGGTAGTCCCTGCATAGTTCGTTGCGTGCATGTCTGAAGGACATTTGCATCGAAGTATGTTGGCATACAAGCATGTCTGAAAGAAGTGTGTTTTGTAACAAGCGTCTGCCCTGTTAGTTAGCTTTCTTTTCTGAGAAGGAGTTGTAAGGGGCACTTGCGATGCGCTGAGACGTTGTTCATCTTCCCTTAAAAGAAGGTTATCGAAAATGAGCACTACCAATTGTCTCATTGATTCATTAGGTTATAGTTAAATAAAACACCTCCAAGAACTACGTATCATTTATCTTTCGTCATTTTAAATATAAAAGTGGTTAAAGAAAATTATTTTTCATTGATAATCTAGTTAGGCAAATGTTTAAGGTGGTGTCGGGGAGATGAGTGGGAGAGGGGAAGATGCTAGCTAATATCTCATTGGACTCAGCAGTAACGGTGTCAGAAAGAGTGGGACCGACTGGTTCAAATGGCTCTGAGCACTATGGGACTTAACATCTGTGGGCATCAGTCCCCTAGAACTTAGAACTACTTAAACCTAACTAACCTAAGGACAACACACACATCCATGCCCGAGGCAGGATTCGAACCTGCGACCGTAGCAGTCGCGCGGTTCCGGACTGAGCGCCTTAACCGCGAGACCACCGCGGCCGGCTGGGACCGACTGTTTTAGACTCATGTGTAACATACAAGTCGTACTAGTTTCATTGTTGGGCCTCTAGGTTTTCATCCGTGAGAGGCGGGAAAGCTAACAACGTGCTCACGATCGCCTATTGCAACATGAAGCTCTTTATGGAGATTAAATTGCTGTTACAGGAAGATCTGGAATTTTTCGGACGTAATTACTGCTGATGAAACTTGGCTACTTGAAAATCCAACGTTGCCTTTATTGGCTGTGATATCAGTGACTGAGATATCCAGTCTTCCGTCCTCTCGAACCGAACTACTACCACGATCTATTTACCACTACGATCTCATCTTTATTGTCCTCCAGGAGCAGTACTCAACAGAGAAATATGGGAAGGTCTCTGAATTTTAGGAGACTGAAGCTGTGAGGAAATCTAGGTGCTTGGTTCTATAGCTCCATCAGAGAGAGCTTTATTCGTGAAAGGCAAAAGTCCAAGTTCGACTTCCGATACGGCACAAAGCTCTGCGGATAATTTGCCTCAATGACTTCTTCTTTGTTTTGGGTAGAGAGACTGAACAATAAGGAATAAGAAAAGTTTTTACTGACTTATTTTCCCGTGGTTATTTATGTTTTTAATGAACATAATAAATGTATTATTCTGCAATATTAATTCATGTTTCAAGCAATCAAATCTTCACGAAGAGTAAAGAATAAACATATTAGCCATCTCTCTCTGGTTGTTTACAGTGGGAAGTAGTGAATTACCTATTTTTCGATACTTTTCTGATGAGGTTCGTATCGTTTACTGACGTAAGCTTTGGAAACGTCATGCAGAGATGACTGGGCCACTGAAAATGATGATCTGTGTTCTTACCTAAAATACATCACATTAAAATTTTCTCGGAGAGCTAATATCACCTTACCAGTTCGACAGACTATGGCTTGTGCAACACTCTGGGGAAAGTTTCATTTGACGGGTTCTTGCGCGCTGATTGGGTCCGAAGTATTAATTCAACAGGTGGAAGAGAGATCGTGCCGGTCAGTGGATTTCGCAGCCAAGCGTCGCTCGAGGACGGTTTCATTTTGTGATCAGATAGAGAGTGAAGTGCTTTGAGACTTTGATCCAGTATATCACTCAGGAATAAAATAAAATAAAATAATTTCGCGATCACGTAATTCTGATTTTAATATTCTATCCCAGTAAGCAACCAGTTATTGTCTGGAATGCGAAATTTCGACAATCATGAGCAACAAAAAACTCGTAGTGTATATGGGAACAATAAGTGATGCGAACTGCACAAGAGCTTTACTATAACGGAAGACGTGTATGAGAACTAAACAGCGTCACCTTAAATTGCAAAGTACACCCCATAAGGCATCACAATTACTCCCTCAATAATAATGTCGCGAAAGGGTGCACTGTTGCGGAAGGCACCTTAATCGGGCAGTTACATTAATTTATATAGAGCAGGTCCACAGCCAAACAAAAACAGTGATGCCACCAGAAGGGAAACTTCACAGATTGAGAGGGTCAGCGATATTATTTCACTGACTGTAAAGCAGAATCAAATTTACAAAGAACTTGGCAGTATGCGCTCACGTATCATCATAATGTTGCACCTCTCTACCCAGGCAGAATGAACTGTACTATAGCGAAATAGACGAGATAATGCCACAGACATGATACGTGATTTGGAGTGGCACTCATTAAAACAAAGGCGTGTATCGTTGCAATGGAATCCTCTAACGAAATTTCAGTCACTAGTTTTCTCCTCCGATTGCAAAAACATTCTGTTGGCACCCACTTATACAGGGAAAAATGATAATCATGATAAAATAAGAGTATTTAAGGCTCGCACAGAACAATTTAAGTGGTCGTTTTTCCCGCGCGCCGTTCGAGAGTGGAACGGTACAGACAGATTGAAGGTGGTCATTGAACTCACTTCTAGGCACTTTATTGTGAATAGCAGAGTAATTACGTAGATGTAGATGTGGATGTAGATGAAGAGCGTGTCCTAAAGCCATTGCATCTTCTCCCATGGCAATGTGGTACACAGCTGTTTCAACTGGTCCTTGATATCCTAAATGTAGGCACTGGGATGGAGTTGACGTCGGGGAAGGTCCCACACGTTTTCTATCGGGGACAGAGTACCTCAAATCACGTTTACAGTTCATAGTAAGACGTGTCATGTGTGGATGGGCATTGTATCTGTCACAACAGAGGTGACACATGAGAGTGCAAGATATCTCTGAAGTACCGTTGTGCCGTCAGAGATCCCAGAACCACTACCCGATGGCTCCCCTCACCAAAACGCCAGTAGTAACACCGCTGTGCCTGTCACAGATACTAGAAGAATAGAAATCCTTCCAAGTCGCTGCCATACTCGCAGATGATGATCATTCGGGGTCATGCAGAATCGTAATTGATGTAGGACAATGAGACGTTATTTATCGGCGGGCCATGTTTAGCTCTCACAGCTTCACTACAAACGCAGCCTTTTGTGTCGTGATGATAATGGTAGCCTACATATGGGACAGTTATTCATCAGTTCGGCTGCTGCTTGTCTCCTACCAACGGTCTGGGATGACCCAGAACACCGCAGAGAATCTGTTACTGATTTTCATGTCGCAGGGCCACACGTGAAAAGGTTACTATGTGAGTGGTGCACAGTACGGCGATCCCCCCTTGTGGTGGTCAGACGTGGTCGATAACAGCCTTGACGGAGTATGAATGTTCTCAACTGCCCATGCAATCCAACATACTGCCCGTGTCACGTCACAATGTCCCACAAATCTGAATATTACCTGAATCGCCCAGGTGGCCAAAATGAAGACCCACAAATGAGGCCCCTTTCGTAATATGTCAAGTGCTGATAACGCTGCCTTGCACGAGTACGCACCTTTCCCATGTCCTTTACAGTGGCCAGTCAACATCTAGCGGCGTTCGCGCCCCCTTACGTGTACGAACTTACACTGACATCCGACCATATCTTCACTCTCTTTTTATCACTCAGAGTATCCCGATCAAGATTTTCTCATAGCTTCAAAAGTTTTATCGTCCCTCTCTTCAGATAATATTTTCTTTCTCTGTCCTTTTTTGTTGGTCAAATTAAAGTATTTTTTTCAAGCAGTGAACAACTTCCGCATCCAAACAGAAATTACAGCACCTTCTGTAACTTCCCTGTTCTTCGATGCACAGGCACCGTACTGGGATGAACGTAGCAATCCCGATAGAGCTGGCAGGTAGTCATACTTTTCTGTAGCCAATTTCGTTTCTTTTATTACGTACTCGACAATAACACGAAATGTTTTTCAGAGAGTTTCTCAGTATTTACGTTTTTTTTTTTTTTGCATATGTGCTTTTACAAGGAACGTATCTGACGTGATTATTTTCCTTCGAGCAGGTAACACAGTAGCACAGATTTTGGATTTCGGATATTATGCTGTTTGCAGGTGGTAGCCGACGTGCATGAGGGCAAATCACAAAGCTGTCCACCCGCCAGCGACTGGCAGACAAACATAAAACGTCCATCAAGTATCACATTCAAAAGGCAGAATAACCGAAATTGGCCAACAGTGGAAAGTAACAATAATTAGAGTTGGATTGGAAATATTGTCATCTCAGGTGTCTGCTTCAGTAACTGTTTCATTGACATTATTATATTTATACAGCTCAAAAATGCAAACATGATCATCTAAGTGGGTGCAGCATTGTACGTCAGTTATCAATATACGGTTTCAAGTAAAGGCGCACCGCACAATTTCAGCAACAAGAGATTCACCTTTCTTAAACACTCAACCAGACATTTCGTTTCATTTCAGATAGTAAGAAGTTCTGTCTACGATACTTAATATGTGGTTGCTGACTCTCTTTCAAATAGATTACACTCTTCCAGCGAATTCAGTAGAGTTAAGTTATCTGGATACTAAAGGAATAATATCATAAGAATAGTGTTTCCATTAGTGATTCACATGCAGCGTCTTTTGTGATCTCCATCTGGGTTCACATCTGAATGTAGTGTGTCGCATATAAACAGCTTCCGTAGTCGGCTATCGAGCTATGGATCTTTGAGGCTTGGTTAGGGCTTTGCTTGAGTAAGCGAAGTGTGAAGAAAAGCGTCTTAGATAGGTAAGTTAACTTACGAGATGTGTACACTCGCTGCAACAATGCGCTGCATCACACGAAGGCAGACAAAACGCTTTTACAGTAAGTGTCGTCTAAGGCGGAGTTATAATCCCTTAATGCGCGGATTAACATGTCACACTTTATGAAAGCGACGTTTTGCTCACCGGTTAATGTGTCCCTCGCTCAAAGTTAATTTTAAAGCACCCTCATTAAATGGCACACAGAATTTAATCGGCTCGCAGCTTAGCGTAATTTAAACATAGACTGGGATTTTGTTTGGGCTTACAAAAATAAGTTTTCCAACACAATATTTATATCAGTTCTACGCTCTTTTCCTTTTCTCTTTATTTTGTTGGCGTGACGACCTGCTCCATGTTTCTTCTAGCTGTCGCCTCTATTTTAGAGCTCTTTTCGCAATTCTGCTGAAAAGTAATAAAAACTACGTGAAGAGTGATTTCAGTGTATCAATGAAGAGAAATGGTAGATGTATTCAACATGACTTGGTACTTGAAATCTATTACACTGGCCCGCTATCCCTCGGAGAACAGTGTGGAGAAGCTCACAAGGATTTACAGCTTCGGCCCCCTGCTTAATCCATCGATTTTGTTCTATTTAGTTCAGATACTTATGACTATGGGTGGTGGCTCAATGAGGAGACCATAGCATACACGCGATAGTTCAGTATAATCTGGGACAAAAACAACCTCGAGAATTAATTGTAATTGTAATGCACTTCTCAGAGCTCTTTTTTGAGGAACTTAGTGTCACGAACTGAATTTTACTTGTATCAAATAACCAAGAATAATTCCTTACACTAATCAGCGATCTGTCTTCTGTGCAGTTATTTGATATTCTCAGCCTTCCTGGACAAGCAATATGGATGTAGTATCTCTGTTTTGTCCAATATCTCAACAAGACATATATCACTTACGGTTTACAACATATGTCTCATACCTTCTGACATTTGTGAATTAGATGTCAGTAAATCGCTAACCTGTCTGTTGAATCTTCTCTTGGTGCTGTTTGTTCTTACAAAAACTGGCACGTGTGCTATGGCTATTATCTGCCCTGACCCTGCATCCTCTTTTATTTGCAGGCGTATTTAACGTTGTCCGCTTGCTTGATCACTGTGATGGTGATCCAGTTATTAATCGGCACTAAGGACAGGTAGGTAGATTATATCAAATCGCATTACCAAAAAATAATGTAGTGTAACTAAACTTCGGGAATACGTTTCTCTAGGTAACATATTTAAGTGATTAACATTGCAGTATCACAGGTTAATGTAAGCGCGAAAAAAGCCATTGCAAACGTGAAATGCTGGTGCTTTAAAAACGGTGTAACCGCCAAAATGTTGAATGCAAGCATGCAAACGTGCATTATATAGCTGACGAATGTCGGTTTGTGGGATGGAGCTCCATGCCTGTTGCACTTGATCGTTCAGTGCAGGGATGGTTAATGCTGTGTGTGGATGATGCTGGAGTTATCGTCCGTACCTTATATGCACGACTGGAAACAGATCTGGTGACCTTGCAGACCAAGGCACGTGTTGTCACCACGTAGAGCATGTTTAATAATAATAGCCGTATGTGGGCGAGCGGTATCCTCTTGGAAGACACTTCCTGGAACGCCGTTCATGAATGCCAACACAACTGGTCGAATCACTAGACTGATGCACAGATTTGTAGCATAGGTGTGTAGAGCAACCACGAGAGTGCTCCTGCTGTATTAAGAAATCGCTTCCCAGACCACAACAACAGGTGTATGCGCAGTGTGTCTAGCAGGCAGCCGGCCGGAGTGGCCGTGCGGTTCTAGGCGCTACAGTCTGGAGCCGGCCTGCCGCTACGGTCGCAGGTACTAATCCTGCCTCGGGCATGGATGTGTGTGAAGTCCTTAGGTTAGTTAGGTTTAATTAGTTCTAAATTCTAGGCGACTGATGACCTCAGCAGAGTTGCATAGTGTTCAGAGCCATTTGAACCATTTCTAGCAGGCAGACACGTTGGTGGCAGGCCCTCAACTGGCCTGCTCCTAACCAACACACGGCCATCACCACCACCGAGGCAGAACCAGCTCTCATCGGAAAAAACCACAGACTTCCACCCTGTCCTCCAATGAACTCCCGCTTGACACCACTGATGTCGCTATTGGTGGTGGTTTGGGGTCAGTGGAATGGTCGCTACAGGAGCCTGGATCAGAGCTGTCCTTGAAGTAACCAATTTGTAAGAGTTCTTTGTGTCACTGTTGCGCCAACTGCTACAGAACGAGCACGATGCGCCAGAGCCATAGGCCGAACAGAATAGTCTCCCCTTTCGGCAGCGTCACATGGCCGTCTGGAGCCCGGTCTTCTTGGGACCATACGTTATTGTGACTACCGCTGCCAGCGTTCGTGCACAGTGGCTACATTCCTGCCACGTCTTTCTGCAGTGTCGGAGGGGGAGCAACGAATTTCTATATTACACAAACTCTAACTCAATGAGGTGTTGGTAATAGTGACTTTATCGCCTTGAAGGTATTCTTGACTACATCAGCTCACAATGATTAATCTCATAGGTAACTAACTCTCACGGCTGTTACACTGTGTATTTAAAGCAAACCTGGTGTGCATCCTCATAGTGGTCCTACTACTGTCATTCCTACACCACTGGCGTGGAGTTTGAATAGACGTCATTTTTGGGATGTAGAAACACACCTACCAACTTTCGTTCATCTCGCACAAGTCCTTCTCGGAGTCGCAATTTTTTTCCATCAGTAGATTTATTTTTCTCTTTTCTAAACATGAGAATGGTTCAAATGGCTCTGAGCACTATGGGACTTAAAACATCTGAGGTCATCAGTCCCCTAGACATAGAACTACTTAAACCTAACCAAACTAAGGACATCACACACATCCATGCCCGATGCAGGATTCGAACCTGCAACCGTAGCAGCAGCGCGGTTCCGGACTGAAGAACCTTAAAGATGAGAATAATATTATTCAATAACGGTAATAAGCTGCATGCCCTCGGGAAAAATTACGGCTGTAGAGGTTGTACAGAGATTCAGGGAGAGCATAAGGGAGCAATTGACAGGAATGAGGGAAATAAATACAGTAGAAGAAGAATGGGTAGCTTTGAGGGATGAAGTAGTGAAGGCAGCAGAGGATCAAGTAGGTAAAAAGACGAGGGCTAGTAGAAATCCTTGGGTAACAGAAGAAATATTGAATTTAATTGATGAAAGGAGAAAATATAAAAATGCAGTAAGTGAAACAGGCAAAAAGGAATACAAACGTCTCAAAAATGAGATCGACAGGAAGTGCAAAATGGCTAAGCAGGGATGGCTAGAGGACAAATGTAAGGATGTAGAGGCCTATCTCACTAGGGGTAAGATAGATACCGCCTACAGGAAAATTAAAGAGACCTTTGGAGATAAGAGAACCACTTGTATGAATATCAAGAGCTCAGATGGAAACCCAGTTCTAAGCAAAGAAGCAGAAAGGTGGAAGGAGTATATAGAGGGTCTGTACAAGGGCGATGTACTTGAGGACAATATTATGGAAATGGAAGAGGATGTAGATGAAGATGAAATGGGAGATACGATACTGCGTCAAGAGTTTGACAGAGCACTGAAAGACCGGAGTCGAAACAAGGCCCCCGGAGTAGACAATATTCCATTGGAACTACTGACGGCCGTGGGAGAGCCAGTCCTGACGAAACTCTACCATCTGGTGAGCAAGATGTATGAAACAGGCGAAATACCCTCAGACTTCAAGAAGAATATAATAATTCCAATCCCAAAGAAAGCAGGTGTTGACAGATGTGAAAATTACCGAACTATCAGCTTAATAAGTCACAGCTGCAAAATACTAACGCCAATGGAAAAACTAGTAGACGCCAACCTCGGGGAAGATCAGTTTGGATTCCGTAGAAACACTGGAACACGTGAGGCAATACTGACCTTACGACTTATCTTAGAAGAAAGATTAAGGAAAGGCAAACCTACGTTTCTAGCATTTGTAGACTTAGAGAAAGCTTTTGACAATGTTGACTGGAATACTCTCTTTCAAATTCTAAAGGTGGCAGGGGTAAAATATAGGGAGCGAAAGGCTATTTACAATTTGTACAGAAACCAGATGGCAGTTATAAGAGTCGAGGGACATGAAAGGGGGCCGGCCGAAGTGGCCGTGCGGTTAAAGGCGCTGCAGTCTGGAACCGCAAGACCGCTACGGTCGCAGGTTCGAATCCTGCCTCGGGCATGGATGTTTGTGATGTCCTTAGGTTAGTTAGGTTTAACTAGTTCTGAGTTCTAGGGGACTAATGACCTCAGCAGTTGAGTCCCATAGTGCTCAGAGCCATTTGAACCATTTTGAACATGAAAGGGAAGCAGTGGTTGGGAAGGGAGTAAGACAGGGTTGTAGCCTGTCCCCGATGTTGTTCAATCTGTATATTGAGCAAGCAGTAAAGGAAACAAAAGAAAAATTCGGAGTAGGTATTAAAATTCATGGAGAAGAAATAAAAACTTTGAGGTTCGCCGATGACATTGTAATTCTGTCAGAGAC
Organism: Schistocerca serialis cubense; assembly: GCF_023864345.2. NCBI lineage: Eukaryota > Metazoa > Arthropoda > Insecta > Orthoptera > Acrididae > Schistocerca > Schistocerca serialis. The sequence continues at coordinate 1,017,509,993 of NC_064638.1, read as the reverse complement.
AGCAAAGGACTTGGAAGAGCAGTTGAATGGAATGGACAGTGTCTTGAAAGGAGGATATAAGATGAACATCAACAAAAGCAAAACAAGGATAATGGAATGTAGTCTAATTAAGTCGGGTGATGCTGAGGGAATTAGATTAGGAAATGAGGCACTTAAAGTAGTAAAGGAGTTTTGCTATTTGGGGAGCAAAATAACTGATGATGGTCGAAGTAGAGAGGATATAAAATGTAGGCTGGCAATGGCAAGGAAAGCGTTTCTGAAGAAGAGAAATTTGTTAACATCCAGTATTGATTTAGGTGTCAGGAAGTCATTTCTGAAAGTATTTGTATGGAGTGTTGCCATATATGGAAGTGAAACATGGACGATAAATAGTTTGGACAAGAAGAGAATAGAAGCTTTCAAAATGTGGTGCTACAGAAGAATGCTGAAGATTAGATGGGTAGATCACATAACTAATGAGGAAGTATTGAATAGGATTGGGGAGAAGAGAAGTTTGTGGCACAACTTGACCAGAAGAACGGATCGGTTGGTAGGACATGTTCTGAGGCATCAAGGGATCACCAATTTAGTATTGGAGGGCAGCGTGGAGGGTAAAAATCGTAGGGGGAGACCAAGAGATGAATACACTAAGCAGATTCAGAAGGATGTAGGTTGCAGTAGGTACTGGGAGATGAAAAAGCTTGCACAGGATAGAGTAGCATGGAGAGCTGCATCAAACCAGTCTCAGGACTGAAGACCACAACAACAACAACAACGGTAATAATCTTTATCGAACCTCACTGGAACGCTATAGTTCTTTGTGTGAACATTTCTCAGGACCTAGAAGCAAAAAATCTGAAAATTGGTAGTAGTTCTCTTCTACTAGTTTTTTCTCGTCATCTGTTTCTCGACGTTCTCGTAGGCACAGTATGTGTTAAGGAACGATATTTCCTGCTCTCAGAGGAGATTCTGGGATAGAGATTGGCTACTTACGGGAGTTGGAACTTAAATAGTGGCAACTATTTATTCACAACCGATGATAAAGGGTTACATGTTTGCACCTGTTACTCTCCTTCAAAGTAGTCACCAGCGTTGTGCAGAACCCGTTGTCAGCGATGTGGAAGGCGTAGTATACCGTTAGCAGAGCCTGTTCTGTTGATAGTGCGAATGGAGCGGTCTACTGCCTGTCGAATCTCTGGCACAGTTCTGAAGCGAATGCCACGAAGTGTTTCCTTCATCTTCGGAATCAAATCAAAGTCACAAGGACTTAAGTCCGGGGAGTATGTTGGATAGTACAGTACTTCCCAGTCCCATTGACCGAACAGAGCAGCTACAGCTTGCACTATATGCGACCGCGCGTTGTCGTGCAAAATGATGGATGGGTTGTGCAGAAAGTGTCGCCGCTTCTTTGGCAAAGCTGGTCGCAGGTGATGCTCCAAAAACGAGCAGTAGTACTCTGCATTGACAGTCTGCCGTGGAGGAACGTAATGCGTTAGCATAACACCATCACAGTCGTACACGAGAATCACTATAACTTTAAACCGCTCCATTCGCGCCATCAACAGAACAGGCTCCGCTAACGGTATACTACGCCTTCCACATAGCTGGCAACGGGTTGTACACAGCGCTGGTGACTGCTTTGAAGGACAGCAACAGGTGCAAATATGTAACTCTTTTTTATGGGTTGTGAATAAATAATTGCCACTATTTAAGTTTTAACCCCCGTATATGACTTATAAATGAACAGTTGCATGTATTTTGTAATCAACTTCCATATTTTAGCAAATAGAATACTTTTTCATAAAGTATTTTGTTTCACAACAATACACATATACCCAAAAGAAAAACAACCCTGTCTCCCTTAAACACATGACACATTACAGCACCTTTTCCTCTATAATTAGTTTCTGCCAAAGAGAGTCAAAGATTTACTAAGGTACTATATTATATTAATATCGATAGAAAAAAGCTACTCCATTAACAATTTATGATTTTTATTTTATAATTTGATTTCACAGAATTAATACTGTTAACAATTAAGACTATGACAATTATAATAATAATAGTAATAGTAATAATAATAATAAATATTCGTGGTTGCACCAAAATTCAAAATAAGTATGACAGTTTTAGTATTTCAATATTTCATGGAAACTAATATTTTTATACAAAGGGTGTATGAAAAAGAAATGGCTGTACTTTCAGGAAACTTTCCTCACACGAAGAGGAAGAAAATATATGGATGTGGGTTCGGAAACGATTTCCAAGTTAAAACTCAGTTTCTATGACTCTTCAACATATAAATCACAGAAAAAACACAGGAAAAGAATGTATTTACACATTATGAAACAATGTCCTAAAAGAAAATTTCGAAACGTTGTCTATTAGCAGGGACACATGGATCAACCCGTTTTCGCATTGAAACCATGAGCGCTGATGTTCCTGAAGAATTACGTGTCGTTTCAAAATATTTACTGTAGGGGCACGAAGACTCTGTTCTTCTAGTACAGCGGTTCCGTACGCAATAGCTTTCATATGCCCTCCCCCCCCCCCCCCCCCCCCGCAAAAAAAAGGTCAACTTGGTTTAGGCCTGGAGAACGCGGTGGCCAAGGAACTGGTCCACCTCGATCTGTCCACCTCTTACTGAATCTGTTATTTATGAGACTACGGACATTAGCACTGAAATGGGGATGAGCTCCGTCGTGCATGAAGTACATGTTACGTCGCAATCGTGAAGGGCAGATCAGGTTTGTTATGTTATGTTTTCTTGGTAGGTATGCAACAAGTTAGTCATTATGGAGAGTGCTTACATCGGACCAGCTGATATCATTCGACGTATATATGTTGTTGTATGTTAACCGGGGACCTAGAAACGACAGAGAGGCTCCGTTCCCGCCGCAGCCGCAGTGGTCCGCAACCCCGCGACGACTACCGCAGTCCACTTCACCCCTCGGCCGCCCCACACCGAACCCAGGGTTATTGTGCGGTTCGGCCCCCGGTGGCCCCCCCAGGGAACGTCTCACACCGGACGTGTGTAACCCCTATGTTTGCGTGGTAGAGTAATGGAGGTGCACGCGTACGTGGAGAACTTGTTTGCGCAGCAATCGCCGACATAGTGTAGCTGAGGCGGAATAAGGGGAACCATCCCACATTCGCCGAGGCAGATGGAAAACCGCCTAAAAACCATCCACAGACTGGCCGGCTCACCGGACCTCGACACAAATCCGCCGGGCGGATTCGTGCCGGGGACCGGCGCTCCTTCCCGCCCGGAACAGATCAGGTGTGGTGTTCTCTAAGAAAGTACGGTGTGTTCGCCGTTGAGCCTGGATCGAGGAACATGAGGTACTAACAAACAGTCGCCAACAATGCCGGCCCAAATTTTGACAGAAAAAGATGTGACTGCACAGTTTCGTGAGTATTATCGATAGCCAATACGTGATGATTGTATGAATTCACAATTTGATCACGCTGAAACGAAGCCTCATCCGTCAACAGCACATTTATACCAAACTGATGGTTGACACCTTTTTGACTGAATTATTCGCAGAAGTGTACCTGTGCATGACGTTAAGCCGCTGATAGTGTCTGCGCACGTTGTACGTGGTACGTGGTAAATTGTTCTCGCGAGGTACTCTCCAGACAGTGTGTACTCAACATTATTTGTTGCCTAGCGCTGACACTAAGGTTTTCGTCAACTGCAGAAGTTCCTTGATGCCCTCGTCCTTCTAGGCTTGTCCCAGCCACTAATAGTAGGCTTAAATGTCCCATGTTCCCTAACACGACGATCGGACGGGGCAAGTCTGGAAGTCTCTCGATACAAACGTTGACCACCATAACAATTTCCACCTGCTAACCCACACAGAAAATGAGCACTTGCCAATTCCTCATTTGAGTACAATTCCGTTGCACTGTACCGAGAACGAAATCCGTGAGGAACGCTAAACAGCTGTTGCTACATGCTTGCACAGTACAAGAAGAACACTAAACGTGCTTGATGCTAGTAGAGCAATGCGGTTACTCACATATCAACACAAGCGATAGAATGAGTCCCACGTCAATATAACCTTCATTCAATTGAAAGAACAAACAATAGCGAGAACTTAAGAATTACAAATTATTGCATATTTTAAACGACGGGAGGGTCCTATGATCATTTCATGCAAGAAATCATTTCACGTAACGCTGGTACGTTCTGTTTGTTTGCAGTTCCCATGATTAATGTGCTTATCAAGAGAAGTAGAAAATACGCTCTGACATGGAAATTAAGGATCTCGGGCCCCTGTCCATGTAACTAATTCTATTGCTCTATGTGTGAGGAATGTTTCCTGAAAGTTTGGCCATACCTTTTTGTTACACGCTGTATATTTTGTATCATACATAAGCAAATATTTTAAAGCTTTTATGGATGTGAATGAAAATCAAGAATAATATTGTGCGAAAAATGTTACTGGATCGTTTAGTAAATTTAAATGTGTGTATCGGATTCTTTACTAGAAAATAAAAGTCTAGCACTAACCAGTCCCATTAAATACTGCATAATGCCCTCAATTACTTACACAGAAAACTCACGTTATCAGTTAATCTGGCTGAAATGACTGGCCAATAGAGTTTGAACTGTTCAACTTTTACAAGGTATTGGGTCAGCAGTTACTATTTGGTGATACGGCGACAGCAGAAAGTGTATCGTTATTTGAGCTGCGGCATGGAAGAATGTTTGGTGCACTTGTGGTTGTACTATCGAGCTATAACGATAATATATGTTAAACGAGTCGTTGCGGCTAATGAGAAAGATAGTAAACGGGAGAAGAATTCATTTCTCATTTCTAAAATACTGACATTTATCTTTCATTTGCATAAAGCCTACGGTTTCTACTCGCTGCTTTGAATTTATCTCTTTTCCAGCATTGAATGGTTGAACCTAGTACCATACACAGCAACACACAAAGGTAGAAAATGAGGTAGATTCTTTTTTCGAACAATGAAAACATTGTAGAGTACTTCGTTTTTAATGTTTTGGTGTCATTGAACAAATACTGGAACAATGTGATGTGTGAAGTTTAGGGATGTGCCTCTTGTAGTAAATCTTCAAGAGACGTATGGGCGGTTTTAGTTTACTCGTTCCTTTGTTAAATACTGCAGGTGTGATGACCTGCTTGTAAACCGTAGTCAGACTTAAACAGATTTACATTCGTGTCAACCTGTGCAAGGGCAATAATTTTACAACGGGACTGCACTCCGCTTCACCAATTTGAACGAAACGCACACAACAAGAAAACGCAAAAATTCAAATAAAGGAAAATGTTCTATTGATTCAAAAGACTGCACAATACGGAAACGTATTTTCGTGAACGGTTGTTCTGACGGTAAGAACCCAGTATTTCGGAAGAAACAACTTTGCTTTTCTTAGTTAGGCTGAAATTTAACGGTCGTACCGATTCTTGCCGCTGACAAACTTCTTCTGCAGGCGTTCCCTTCTTTTACGCGTTTTCTTTGACTCACTACGTAATTACGCCGCGCCTTCGGTGAAAGTCAAAGAAAACATCTCTTTTTACAAAATAACAGTATGCAACAGGAGAAAATTTCAGCTCAACTGGAAATCTTAATTGCCGTTCTGCGCTTTAAAGTGACATGTTTGAATCGAAAAATAAATTTATCAGTTTATGGAATACGTATATTAATACTAAATTTTATAACCCGTTATTTATTCTTTGTGTGAATGAATTCAGGTGACATATAACTCGTGTAACTGATTTCGACGTCTCTTCGCTTTATTTGAATGTATTACCCTTTCACTGGGGACTGCGTTACGCAGTTAATGATCACTTTCTTTGACATTTGGAACTGCAGTCACATTCACTAAGTACCAACATGTTATTTTCAATTTCACTTACAGATGTTACAAGACGATTTCGATTGTTTGCCAGCTTTATTGCTGTTTTAATATTTAAAACGGAACGTAGAGAATAGGATGTGTCAGCTATTGGGGAGAACCGTACTTACATGTAATAAAACATTTACATACTGGTATTTACTATTTAACACTGTCCAGGAAGGCCACAAACGTGTGCTTATAAAACGACTGGCACGATGTCTGAGCCTACATCTGAATCAGTCTGAAAGCAGAAAGACTAAACGCATGCAGTTCGTCAAGTGAAAATACACCGCGGCTACCTACAGCATCACACACAATTTCGTTACAGTTATAATTTTTTATCATCTACTATTATCGTCATGGTGTATCAAACGGTTAATTTTAGCTTCACAGTGATCCTTTGGAATCTTCTATGAACAATCATAGAAAGAGAACTCGTTATCTTGCCAAACGTTTATATATCATTGCAAACGGCATACAACCACCTAGTCTAAAACACCACACGCAGAAATGCTTGCTTTTGACAACTGAACAACAGTGCAAACTAATCTTTTTTTTTTTCAAACCTTCTCACACTAGTCGCACGAGTATGATTACTGATACGTTTCAATTATTAAAAGGAGAGAACCACTGAGAAATATCTATATTTCTTCATTTGTTTTTATGTGATGCATCTTATATATTCCCAACTGGTTTCATAATTATAGGTTGCTGTCTTAAAATATCCAAGAATGATATTCAAAAAATTGTGCCATTTTGCATGCGACGATATTTCCCTATTGCAATTACTTTTATAACCTAAAACTTCATGTTTCTTCCTTTTCTCTCAGTTTGTAGTGCTATGTTATACTACGCGTCATATCACCAGCTCATAGGCTGCGCTTATTGTTGGCTAAACTATTACCGCTCTATAATTATGTGTACTAACAATTATTGGTACAGTGCTTCAGTCGCTTTTCTTGTGGTTTTAACGCCACCACCACTGCTACGTTATTTACTACAATGGAAGGATTTATACACTTTTGTACATGTGGAAGCTGTAGTTTAACATATCTGGGCGAATGTATTTGCCTGCTGTATGCCTGTGCAAATTGACTATAGGGAGCTGTATACACTGATATTTATAGGAAACGAACTATTATAAATACCAGCATGCACAGCTCCTTGTGTCATCTAAATTTGTGTAACTTAGCAGCGTACTAAACAATGATACAGAGAACGTACAAGGTTCCACTAAGTGATGAAAACAACCATACCGAAACGGAAAGTATGAAGTAAATAGTTGTAGCCAATGGATATCAGGCTTCACTTATAGAAAATCTATTCAATAGGACGGAGAAGGATGTAGAACGAAAAAGAGAGAATATTAATAATAATAAGCAAAATTGTACTCCCACTGTATGTATACCAACTTCAAGTCGCATGATATTAGAACACGTTTCTCCAATAAACAACAAGTTAGGCTACAGGTTACTCAACAATACTTACAACAACTCTGCGTTCACTCAGATGCTTGTAATAACAAAATGGTTCGGTCTGATTGTCTTGTACAATATGTAGCCCAAACTGCAACGATGACCGGTCTGAAGAACACATCAATGCTTTTCCTGTTGGATCAACAATAGCAACACAATCAACGACTTAATAATGCTATATAATGTTACAAACCCAGGAGGCTCAGAGTTTGTAATATGTCAGAAAGGGCGAAAGGTTTGGTTTTTGGAGAGAGGGATGACTCACGCCAAGGCGTGCAGAAAATCATAGGCAAGTGTGTCATTCACTTTCTTACATAGGAGGTCTTCTCCTGAACTCGTCCATGGCGCCGCGCACCGTGTACGCGCCAGCGCCAGCGATAACGCCGGAATGTGCAGCGTCGGCTTCCGATTCCCCAGCCTTATGAACGGAGCGATCCACGTGCGCTACGTCTAAGCGGCCGCCGTAAACTGCGTCAGATAACCAGGGACGCGGCTGACTGCTCCCGTCTTGTGGAAACCACGTAGAGCTCCGAAAGGAAGCCTCCGACCTCCGTAGTTGTAGTGAGCCTTAGCCCAGGGGAGCTCGTTCAGTGCCAGCAGACAACTTTGCACCTGGGAGGCCGCGAGTTCGCGCTTCGGCCCCGCCCCTGCGGTTGGCAGCTTGCAGTCCACCGGACGATGTCACCCAGAGAGCAGATGCCAGCAGATCTCTCGCTCCTCGTGCCGGTGTAACTCCAAGGTGCGACGGGCCACAGCAACGACGCCATACCAATGACGTGCCCGTACGGAGTAGGTTGGAGGCGGCTTCAGCAGGCTGGTTGGCCGCCGATATCCATCATCAGAAGGTTGTTGTGGTTGGCATGCAATTCAAACAATCGTCATTCTCTCTGATTCTAGGTGCTGACAGAATGGCGACACGACTGCCTGCTTTGAATCTTTGGAATCGCTTATTTGTATGTCTCTTCCCTATGCTCTGACGTAGTTCTTCTGGAGGAGGCAGGTCAGCTTTCTTCAGCCCGCCTCGGCCCCTACAAAGACGTCGCTAGGTACTGTTGTAACTGCAACGTTTGGGCTCTTCACAGCACATCAGTGCCCTGTGCTGTCCTGATTACTTCACATTTGTATACAGCGCCCGTCGGGCCGTGCCTTCTAGCCAGCCAGCGGTGTCCTACCCTGCCTTGCAGAATCGTTTGCAAAATATAACATTGCCCACACCTGCCTTCCGATGTACCAATCGGTCTCTTAACTACTACCTTCCAGTCATAACTGCGTGAAATTTACAAGAATTCCCATAATCCTCGCCTGTAGTTACTCGTAGCGCTGCATACCTTCGGAGATGATTTATTTGAGTTCTTATCATTCTAATATTTTTGTTTTTATGGTTTTGGTTTTAATAATTACACTTTGTTGTTCGTTTGCTAGACTATCGTGCTCCCACTCAACTACCTTAACTCTAATAATTTGGACATTGAGGACAATCTCCCGATTTCACCATACAAGACTTCCGCTCACATTTTTATTACTACCATGTATCCCCGACCTATGCCGGTCAACCACTCCACTGGTAATTGGTGTGCTGGCACGTCCACAGCCTGTGGCCTCTTGCGTCTTGGCCAGAAATACAGTACGCAAAAGCCTACTAGAAGCACACCACAACTAGTGGCTGATATGCTCACAACTAAAACTTAGTGTTCCTGTTCTTCTCGAAAATGGTTTACATGCTGCACTTGCTACTACCATACTAATCTGTCCAAGCACTGAAAAAACTTTGGATTGAGTGTGTCACTTAAAATAGGTTAAATTTAGAACTGGTAATATCCTCAGAAAAGCCCTGACGAATACAGCGTATTCCGCGACAGTGTCATAACAGTTGACCCTGTGAGTGTAGGCGGAAGACAAAAATCCGTCCAGGTTCCCTCAAAAGTCGTGCCATTAATGATCATTCCGCTTTCCCGAAGCATAAGTTGTTTCAACCCTACCGTTCTCCGTTCTTCGTAGCAAATCAATCATACATGTTCTGGCGTTAGTATGGAGTATAAACAATGAATACCCACCCTCAGGAGGTACGTTCGGGCTGGCAGAAGCTCTTCCCCACAACTCGTCCCATTTACTTAGAAACAAACTCGCTTCACATGTCCGCATATCAATTCGTACTTGGCCACCTGGACGGATCACTAATTACTCTATCGTCCCCCACCCCCTCAAATCTTATTCCGAAAACGTACAATCCACAAAAACAAAAAAGCAATATCACTAATAGTGGCATGAAAAACCAACAGCTCTCCAAGGAAAAACAAAATTATCCCTATGGCAAAAAATACATACTCCCTGATATACTAAACCAAAATAAAAAAGCAACAAATCACAATTATACAACCTAATTACTCTACCTTGACAACGGCCTTGCCGCAGTGGTAACACCGGTTCCCGTCAGATCACCGAAGTTAAGCGCTGTCGGGCTGGGCAGGCACTTCGTTGAGTGACCATACGGTCCGGTCTGCTGAGCGCTCTTGGCAAGCGGGGTGCACTCAGCCCTTGTGAGGAAAACTGAGGAGCTACTTGATTGAGAAGTAGTGACTCCGGTCTCGTAAACTGACACACGGCATGGAGAGCGGTGTGCTGACCACATCCCCCTCCAATCCGCATCCAGTGACGCCTGTGGGCTGAGGATGACACGGCGGCCAGTCGGTACCATTGGGTCTTCCAAGGCCTATTCGGACGGAGTTTTACTTACATGACCGTACATGCCGTATAGGTTAACTTTACGGCACATCAGGCACTTTAAGTTGCTCACCAAATCCAGGTCCCATCTTTTTACCCTTTGTAGCTTTGTCCTCCTGATTTGCTGCCAATAACTGTGGTATCCCCTCTACCCTTCCTTTAAACGGTTTTATGTGACTGATGTGTATAACAGTCTTTTTCTTTTTTTTTTTTTTGGGTAAACTGTAACTTCGCGTTGACCGGTGAGGTCATTTCCAAGCTGTTCCTGGCGTTCTAGGGCCTTCGTCTTTGCCTTTTGAAAATTCCTCCACAACTTCCAAATTTGGGGATTAAACCATCAAAGGGAGATGGCATTTTCCTACCGTATACCACCTTAAATGGCGACAAGTTCATTGCAGTGTGCACATTATAATTACATGCACATAGTAGATATCATAAATAGGTGTCCCAATCGTCGTATCAGGGACCTACGTAATAGCTCAACATCTTTGCAATTGTCTTGTGCACGCGTTCCCTTCTCCCATCGGTATGCGGATGAAACGGACTCGTCTGTAACTTCTCTATACGTCTCACACGGCATAGCTGCTTCATTAAATCCGAGACAACATTCGTACCTCTGTCCGTAATTATGGTCTCAGGCGCCCCAAACTTTAATACCCATTTGTTTACTAACACCTGTGCTACAGTACTCGCCAGGACAAACATCGAGAAAACGATTGATGATCGTGAGAACTTACCTATTTCCTGCCGGTGTTTTATTAAATGGCACGAGGACATACAACATCAACATAGAAAATGGACTGGACACCTCTGGTAATCTTTGCAACGGCACTTTCTGGTGCGTAATGACGGTCCTCTGCGCGCATGGTACACATTTCTTAACATACTGCTCCATATCACGCTTCCTGTTCCTCTACCAAAACTGCTTTGCGTCGCACGTCACCCATCATGACCTGACAACATATGGTCGTGAGCTTGCTGCAAAACATCCTTCCGAAAACCCTCTGGAACCACCACATTTGATCCACGCATCGTTGCTCTATACAACAAACCCTCGTTCATAACAAAATGCGGCTGCGACTTAAATGCCTGACATTCTTTATCCCTTGCCTGTATCTGCTGCCACTTTTCAACGCTCTTCCATAGCGCACTTAACATTTCTGCGCTGCGATTTAACGAATCTGCATTTGCGTGTGATCTCCCAAAATTCTGGATTACCTCGTACTCGAATTCACTAATCTCAAGTGCCCACCGATTTAATCAGCTAGATGGATATTTCAAACCAATTAACAATTTCAATGCTGCAGGATTTGTCAAGATCTTAAACTTCCTACCATACAGATAATATCGAATATATGTAATATCATATATGACCGCCTACATCTCTTTCTCCGTTGTCGAGTAGTTACGGTCCGCCTTATTTAACTGTCTTGAAACGTAAGCCATTAGATGTTCCTGACCATCTACCATCTGTCCCAAAACACAAGAGACTGCCTCATTTGAAGCATCACGCGAAAGGGTAAACTGCTTTCCGAAATCCGGAAAACCCACTACTGGATCTGAAACTAACATCTATTTCAATTTTCCAGATGTTTCCTGACATTCCTGAGACCAATGGTATTTCGTGTCGTTCTTCAGAAACATGTTCAAGGGTCCGGGTATTTTCGCAAAGTCTTTCACGAACCGTCAATAATAATTACAGAGGCGAATGAACGAGTGTGCCTGCTTAGTTGTTCGTGGTATCTGATAATTCTGAACTGCGTCTATAACGCGAGGATCGGCCTGTACTCCACGCTCACTAATCACGTTCCCAGATAGTTTACCTGAGTTTGCGCAAAATGGCGCTTTTCCACACTTAACTTTAAACGTGCCGATTGCAGTCTACTAAAGTCGTCCTCCAAACGTCTCACATGCTCCGGTAAATCCTTTGAATAGAGAATTATGTCATCGAGACAGACCAAACAAATTTTTGGTTTTAATCCTCTCAGTTCTCCATCTTACAACAGCTGAAAAGTTGCCGGTGCTTTCTTTAGTCCAGATGGCATGCGTATGTAATGAAAATGTCTTCCTGGAACGGTAAACGCTGTTTTCGGTCTATCTTCAGGTGTCATCTCCAATTTATGGTATCCACTACTGAGATTCATAGTTGTAAAGATCAGACACTGACCCACATTATTCAGAGTTTCCGTGATGTTTGGAACTGGATAAGCACCCGAAATGGTTTACGTGTTTAGATATCTGTACTCGCAAAATTCGTATTTTCATGTCCCGTCCGCCGACTTTTGTGGTACGTTGACAATGTTTACACTCCAGGGGCTATCAATCGGTTCTGTGAGCGAATCCCGTAATTGTTGATCAATAAATTTTTCTAGGAATGGTTGCAGCTGCTTTGCTATACGGTACGGCATCCTGTATATTGGTGCACTATCGCCTACCGGTATGTGATATTGCATCAGCGGGGTTGCTGGTAAGCTCCCGGTTGCACAAAATAATTCACTAAACCTCAAAAATAAGTTCTCCATAGGCATTCGATCACTGCTCTTCAAATGGTTTACTCTCCCCAGTAACAATTCTTTATCGACGGTTTGTTTGTGTCTTTCCTCTAGGGTCGACCTATCGAAGTCCTTATCTTCTAAGACTACCATAGTGGCTATTATTGCACCCTTTGACAGAGTCACCTCTTCTCCGCCAAAGTTATTCACACTTACCAGAATTATTTGTTTCCCGTAAATATCACTCACATGCGCTAAGCTCCAGCGATAAAACAATGCGAACTATCCAACTCTTCATTGCTTAAGAGCAGTTCAACCAAATATGATGTATCCCTCGGCAAATCGGTATCCACTGAAACACACACTATCCTTCCCATACTTGCTGGGGTTTTATCCTGTTGATGGATCTTTACTGAAAACATACGCACTTCCGTTGGTTTAACTGCAATGATGGTGAATCTTGCGCCATTGTCTAAGCTGCAACTGTTTCCTCCAGTTGAAACGAACTCAGACTGCCGGCCGTTGTGCCCGAGCGGTTCTAGGCGCTTCCGTCCGGAACCGCGCTGCTGCTACGGTCGCAGGTTTGAATCCTGCCTCGGGCATGGATGTGCGTCTGATGTCCTTAGGTTAGTTTAAGTAGTTCTATGTCTAGGGGACTGATGACGTCAGATGTTAAGTTTCATAGTGCTCAGAGCCATTTGAACCATTTTTTGAAGTCAGACTGAGTTCTACAGCGCGTTGCAAAAGCTCAATCTCAGCGTGATGTTTGTCGAGAAAGTCTAGCCCTTGAATCACTGAATAACCTTGGCCTATGCATGGCAACGCATCCACGCGTTCGATAAACTTAGTTTTCCCGATTAAAGGCTCCAGCACTGCCGTACCCAATGATTCCACGCTTTTATCACCAACCTCACGTAACATATACCGTGGTGGCCCAAGTCTCCTCTATCCCACGAGGTCCAGATTGATAACGGACACATTTGCACCCGTGTCTATAATCCGATCATCATAAGAATAAACCTAATGTAAACAAACACAAACGCGATGATTGGTCAGAAACCGTAGAACACGTACACTGGTGTTGTTACACTTCTGTATTAGATACAACTAAGTTAATTTAAATGAAATTTTAAGATTTTCAAATGTATTAACAGCCATCACCGGGCGACCTGGGGGACGACAGACCGCGGCTCTCGCGGTCGTCGCGCGGCAGCAGACCTTTGACCTGGAAGGTGCCGGGAAGGGGCATCCCGGGAGAGACGCCCTTGAACGGCAGACGCCGAAGCAGTGGGACACTTCTCCGGCTGGGGAGGAGGAGCAGCGCCCAGAGGAGAAGGTGTGGGAGCCGCGGGGGAGGGGGGGAGGAGAGGGGTCCGGGATGGGGGTAAGGAAGGGGGACGAAGGGGTGAAGATGTAACCAAGGCGTAACTAGATGTCATGGACACAGGGTGCAGTCGTGCATATTTCTTACGGGCCTCTGTGTAGCTTAAACGATCGAGGGACTTATACTCCTGTATCTTTTTTTCTTTCTTATATACTGGGCAATCTGGGGAACGTGGAGAATGACTACCATGACAATTTACACATACAGGAGGGGGAATACATGGACTCCCCTCATGGAGTGGATCCACAGTCACCACAGAGAGGGTCCTGGGAACAGCGAGAAGACATGCGGCCAAAACACAAGCACTTAAAACACCGCATAGGAGGTGGGATGTATGGCTTCACATCACAGCGATAGACCATAATATTAACTTTCTCAGGAAGGGTATCCCCTTCAAAGGCCAGGATAAAGGCACCAGTATCAATTCGATTATCTTTAGGACCCTTCTAAACACGCCGAACAAAGTGAACACCCCGCCGTCCGAGATTGTCCCGAAGTTCCTCATCAGTTTGAAGGATGAGGTCCCTGTGAAAAATCACACCTTGTACCATATTTAGAGACTGGTGAGGGGTAATGGACACAGGAATTGTGCCAAGATGGGTACAGGCACGAAGGGCCGCAGATTGGGCAGCTGAAGCAGTTTTTATCAGCAACGAACCCGACTGCATCTTGCTCAGGGAGTCCACTTCGCCCAACTTGTCTTCAATGTGTTCCACAAAGAATAAAGGTTTGACACTGGTGAAAGTATCTCCATCAGTCCTGGTGCAAACTAGATAACGGGGGAAAGGTTTCGCCCCTAGACGACGGGCCTGACCCTCTTCCCAGGGGGTAGCCATGGAAGGACGAAGGGGCAAGAGAAGCAGCACTTGAGGAATCAGTACCACACAGAGAGACGGCTGCAGAAGAATGGCCTGAGTTTTGGACCCGTATGTGTTTCATCTCCATAGCGTCCGCCCTGATACCACCCACTCCGATCAGGGGCTCTCCTCACGGGTGCCACCCAGCCACAGCAAGGGCTGTCTGGCACGGCGGCCATTGCTGGGAGTTCCGATGCTCCAGGATGACGAGCAACCACTCCAAGGAATGCATGAGGAGGTCACAGCTCAGGTATCAGAAGTGTGATCCCTGTGTGTTCAGGGGACTCAACCAAAAGGGTACATAGCGACCCCACCACACGGGCTGGCTACCGTGCTGGCTATGCACCCTAGCATCAGACAACGATGTGAAAGAAAAGGTGGAATGTACTAGCAGGGTGCACATCGGAGACACTAGGTAAGGTGCTCTTCCCCAAATGGCTCACACTACGGAAGAGAAATTTCGGAATGGAGGTCAAACCCCAGAGGGGGACCAAGGAATGCCAAAAGGAGGAGATGGTTACGCAACAAAGCCAGAGTGTAAAACCAACAGAACCAGGAGGATAGTGGGGGCCAACATAAGCAAGGACACTAATAGAGGGAGAGGAGAGGGCGAGGGGAAAGGAGCATGGAGTGGAAAGGAGGGGAAGGGAAAGGAAATACAGCCCGGGAGAGAAAGAAGGCTGCAATGGCTCGGGGCCACATGCTCGCCATGCATGTATCTACAAAAGAGTTGTAGACCCCCTGGGGGGCGGAGATAATCGGCTTTGAAGTTTTCCCGGGTTGTGTATACTGCGTTTGTTAACTAACTCCAGATTGAACGTGTAGCGCAGTTGGTAGCGTAATTGGCTGTACACAACATGCGAGTACTTGTGCGTTGGTTCTAATCTCTGGAGTATCATTTCTTTTTCTCGTTCAATTTGAAATACCTACATCTCGTAATTATAAAACTCATCATCACTTTTTATGAATAATGCACGTCTTCTTGTTTCTAATTACATATTGGATGCGAAATTCCTGTTTCCATTTCAAATACAAATTCTTAATTGATGTTTTGTGGAAGACTGTTCACGTTCATAAAAAAATTTTTAAATTCAGAAAACATAACAATTTAATTTTTAAGGCAGAAATGAGAAACCAAATCACCCGCCAGGTTAGCTGAGAGCGCTAATGCGCTTCTTTCTAGGTAGGCGCGCCGGCCCCAGATCGAATCCGCCCGCCGGATTAACGACAAGGGCCAGTGTGCTGGCCAGCCTGGATATGGTTTTTAGGCGGTTTTACACATCCCTCTAGGTGAATACCGGGCTGGTCCCCACGTCCCGCCTCAGTTACACGATTCACAGATATTTGAAACATATCCGAGCTTTTCCATGATTTACACTGGACGCACACAGATGGGGTACTCTGAAGCCGTCCCAGGGGGTACAGGGTGGCGGCAGGAAGGGCATCCGGCCACCCCTAAACATTAACATGCCAAATCCGAGTTAACCACGCCAACCCCGCGCAAAATGCGGGACAAAGGCGCAAGCGAGAGAATAGGAAAAAAAAATGAGAAACCAAATCCTCTTTATCTGGACTATGTCCATTGTCTTACACCACAGAGGTACATTAGTATCTAGAAACAAGAAAAACAATCATTTTCACAGCATCGAGCACATCATGCAATCTTGCATGTTTACGTTTGCTACTGTACCATTACAATATGAACGCAACAGAACTGATCTGGAGCCAAGCTGCGGGCTTTGGCCCGAGAAGTAAACAGACTTAAGCTGCCAGGCGTTTTTTTTTTTTTTTTTTTGGTAGGGTTTAAGGGCGCTCAACTGCTGAGGTCATTAGCGCCCAGTCACTGGTGTTAGAGCACATGGAATCTGCTAAAACTCAAGGGGATGGGGGACATCAGAAGGACCTGACAAAGATGCAGATAAAATAAGTAAAAAGGTTAAATGTCTTTGGACAAGCCAGTTAAAGTTATAAAACGCAGAATACGAGCAGCTGCTCGAGCGTCATCAGCTAAACCATCCGGTAAAGTAGATGGCAGGGACAGGATAACACGAAATTGACTAAAACAGGGACACGACAATAAAACATGGCGCACTGTTAATGCCTGACCACAAGGGCACTGCGGGGCTGGGTCACCAGAGAGCAGGTAGCGGTGGCTAAACCGGCAATGCCCAATCCGCAACCTGGTCAGAAGGACCTCCTCGCCCCGAGATGGTCGGGAGGATGTTGTCCAAGCAGTTGGGAGCGGTTTTACTGCCCGGAGCTTGTTTCCTTGGAGGGATGACCAAGCATCCCACCACAACGACACAAGCCTCTTACATACATCCCCACGAACGTCAGATGACGGGACACAATGGGAGGCTGGCCGAGGCAGAAGGACTGCAGCCTTGGCTGCAGCATCCGCAGCCTCATTCCCAGGCACTCCTACATGTCCGGGAACCCACAGAAAGCTGACAGAACCACCATTATCAGCGAAAGAATGGAGGGACTGCTGTATCCATTGAATCAAGGGATGGACCGGATAGGGAGCTCCAAGGCTCTGAAGAGCACTGAGTGAGTCAGAGCAGAGTACATACGATGAATGGCGGTGGTGGCGGGCATACTGAACGGCCTGTTGGAGAGCAAAAAGCTCGGCCATAAAGCTGGAACATTGGTCGAGGAGCCGGTATTTAAAGGTGGCGGCCCCGACGACAAAGGCACAGCCGACACCATCGTCAGTTTTGGAGCCATCGGTGTAAATAAAGGTGTGACCGGCAAGTCGAGCACGAAGTTCGACAAACCGTGAGCAATAAACTGCAGCCGGAGTACCCTCCTTCGGGAGTGAGCTGAGGTTGAGATAAATAGGAACCGGAGCCTGGAGCCAAGGTGGTGTCGGGCTCTCACCCTCTCTGAAGGTGGTAGGGAGGGCAAAATCCAATTGTCGAAGCAGGCGACGGAAGCGGACTCCGGGGGGCAGCAGGGCAGACACATACA
This sequence comes from Schistocerca serialis cubense, assembly GCF_023864345.2. Lineage (NCBI taxonomy): Eukaryota > Metazoa > Arthropoda > Insecta > Orthoptera > Acrididae > Schistocerca > Schistocerca serialis. Next base: position 1,017,492,243 of record NC_064638.1, on the reverse strand, counting down.
ACCCGTACTGACGGTCGAGAGAATCGGCGAAGAAGGACTCGTAAGAGGGGTGGTCGGGCATAGACAACAGCCGGCAGGCATACCGACACAGCAGTACGTCGCGCCGGTAGGTCAATGGTAACTCGGCAGCTTCAGCATAAAGACTCTCGACAGGACTAGTGTAGAAGGCTTCGGTCGCAAGACGTATCCCCCGATGGTGGATGGAGTTGAGCCGGCGTAAGAGGGATGGCCGAGCGGACGAGTAGACGAAGCTCCCATAATCCAGCTTCGATCGGACTATGGACTGATACAAGCAAAGCAGGATAGTGCGATCCGCTCCCCAAGATGAACCGCTAAGAACTCTGAGGACAGTAAGGGAACGTGTACAACGGGCCACCAAATAAGAGACATGTGGAGACCAACACAGTTTCCTGTCCAACGTGAGCCCTAGAAACTTAGTTGTTTCCACGAATGGGAGAACAATGGGACCGAGATGTAAGGATGGCGGAAGGAACGCTTTATAGCGCCAAAAGTTGATACAAACCATCTTCTCTTCAGAGAACCGGAAGCCATTTGCCACGCTTCATGAGTAGAGGCTGTCTAGACAACGCTGAAGGCAGCGCTCCAGGAGGCATGTTCTCTGGGCACTGCAGTAGATCGCGAAGTCATCGACAAAGAGAGAGCCTGAGACATTAGGTGGAATACAATCCATAATTGGATTGATCGCGATGGCAAAAAGGGCTACGCTCAAGACGGAGCCCTGAGGCACTCCGTTCTCCTGGAGGAAGACGTCGGACAATACGGAACCCACACGTACCCTAAACTTTCGATCCGTTAAAAAGGAATCAATAAAAAGGGGCAGGCGACCGCGTAGGCCCCACCTGTGCATAGTGCGGAGGATACTTCCTCTCCAACAGGTATCATAAGCCTTCTCCAAGTCGAAGAACACGGCTACCGTTTGGCGCCTACGCAAAAAGTTGTTCATGATGAATGTCGACAAGGTCACAAGGTGGTCAACAGCGGAGCGGCGGCGACGAAAGCCGCATTGGACATTAGTAAGTAGTCGTCGAGATTCAAGAATCCAGACTAACCGAGCATTAACCATGCGCTCCATCACCTTACAGACACAGCTTGTAAGAGAAATGGGGCGGTAACTAGAAGGAAGGTGTCTATCCTTCCCGGGTTTGGGTATAGGAACAACAACGGCGTCACGCCAACGCATGGGGACTTTACCTTCAGTCCATACGAAGAAGGAAGCTTTTGCCCGCCGGAGAAAGGTGTGCCAGCATCTGAACGTGAATGGCATCTGGCCCCGGAGCAGAGGACCGGGACAGTGCAAGCGCACGTTCGAGTTCCCGCATAGTAAAGGGAGCATTATAAGTTTCCAGATTCAGTGAGTGGAAGGAAGGTCTGCCTCTTTCCTGGGAAGGAAGGCAGGATGGTAATGGGCGGAGCTTGAAACCTCCGCGAAAAAGCGGCCAAAGGCGTTGGAGACAGCCACAGGATCAACAAGGACCTCATTACCTGAGGTCAGGCCAGGTACTGAGGAGTGGGCCTTAATGCCCGACAGCCGGCGCAGGCTACCCCAAACTACGGAAGAGGGAGTAAAACTGTTAAAGGAGCTGGTGAAAGAGGCCCAACAAGCTTTTTTGCTGTCTTTGATGACTCTACGGCATTGCGCTCGGAGTCGTTTGTATTCAATACAATTCGCCAATGTAGGATGGCGGCGAAAGGTGCGTAAAGCACGTCGTCGAGCACGGACAGCGTCCCTACAAGCCTCGTTCCACCAGGGGACGGAAACGCGACGTGAAGAAGAAGTAGTACGAGGAATGGAATGTTCGGCAGCATTGATGATAACGGCCGCGAGGTATTCGACCTGACTGTCACAACTGGGAAAATCGTGGTCCGGAAAGGTCGCCAGGGAGAAGTAAAGTCCCCAGTCAGCTTTCAGTATGTTCCAGCTCGAAGGACGTGGGTATGGGGTGTGGTGCAGGAGACGAACGACACAGGGGAAGTGGTCGCTCGAATAGGTGTCAGAAAGGAAATACCACTCGAACCGACGGGCAAGAGTGGTAGAACAGATCGAGAGGTCCAAGTGGGAGTAGGTATGAGTAGAGTCCGAGAGGAAAGTTGGGGCGCCAGTATTGAGGCAGACAAGATTGAGATGGTTGAAGACATCCGCCAAGAGTGAGCCTCTTTGACAGGATGCAGGAGAGCCCCAAAGGGGATGATGGGCATTGAAGTCGCCAAACAATAAGAACGGCGGGGGAAGCTGAACGATCAGGTGCATCATGTCAGCCCGACTAACAGCAGATGACAGTGGAGTGTAGATGGAACAAACTGAAAAAGTGAAAGCAGAAAGAGTAATGTGGACAGCTATTGCTTGGTGTGGGGTGGTCAATGGGATGGGATGGTAATAAACATCGTCCCAAACGAGCAACATGACCCCACCATGAGCTGGGATTTCGTCCACAGGAGTGAGGTCATACCGCTCCGAGGTATAGTGGGTAAAGGCAATACGGTCAGTCGGGCGCAACTTGGTTTCCTGGAGACCAAGGACGAGTGGACAGTGCAGGCGGAGGAGCAGTTTTAATTCCTCCCGATTAGATCGAATACCTCTTATGTTCCAATGAAACAACGCCATCGCTAGTCAAAAGGTTGGGGGAACGAGACGGGGGAAGAGCTTGTCACCTCGACGGCCGCGGAGGGCCAGGTTGCGAGGGAACAACGCTACAACCAATGGGAGGCGGATCCGGTTCCATCGACTCGTCGCCAGCCACGGCCGCTGTCCCTGGTTGTGTAGGAGGGGCCGCATCATTTGCCGACGAAAGGCAGGCGGAGCGCCTGGCAGCAGAGCGTCCCGGCGAAACTGAGGACGGCCAGGAGCAGCGACTCACGGATGGAGCGTCAGACGAAACGCGCCGAGGTGGAGAGGGGGATAGAGACTTCTTCTTGGAGGCCTTCTTGGAAGGCCGAGGAGGCACAGGGATGGTGGGCTGGATCCGAAGAAGGTCCTCACGCGCGGGGTCCGTTTTGGAACACCGGACCTCGGAAGCTGGGGTCTGGAACGTTTCCCCGATGGACGCCTGAGAAGAGGATCGCTTCTCAGGTGGCGTGGGGGGAGGAGGAGGAGGAGGAGGAGGAAGGGTGGCCCCTGGGGCAGAGGGGGTGGGGTCCACGGGGGAGGAGGATTTGGAAGGGAGGGATTTGGGAGGCGGAGGCAGAGCCCCCTGATTGGCGGAGGAGGCGGAGGGGGGACAGGATAGGGGTGAGGATACCGCAGAAGGAGTGGACACAACTGAGGCAAACGAAGTGGTCAATGGCACGGGATGGAGGCGGTCGTACTTCTTCCGGGCCTCAGAATAAGAGAGCCGATCCAAAGTTTTGATTTCTTGTATCTTCTTCTCCTTCTGATATGCGGGGCAGTCTGAGGATCTAGGCGAGTGGACGCCAGGACAATTAACGCACCGAGGTGGTGGGGTGCATGTATGTTCCTCACGAAGAGGACGTCCACAATCGCCACAAAGGGGCTCAGCCTCACACCGTGACGACATGTGCCCAAAGCGCAAACACCTAAAACAGCGCATAGGAGGCGGGACGTAAGGTCGCACGTCACACCGGTAGCACATCACCTTTACCTTCTCCGGGAGAACGTACCCTCGAAGGCGAGGATAAAGGCCCCGGTGTCGATGCGACGGTCTTTGGGGCCGCGCTGGACTCGCCGGACGAAATGCACGCCTCGGCGCTCCAGGTTGGCCCTGAGCTCCTCATCAGATTGTAGCAGGAGGTCACGATGAAATATAACCCCCTGCGTCCTATTTAGTGCCAGATGTGGGACAATGGATACTGGGATGTCCCCTAGGCGGTCGCACGCCTGAAGCGCCGCCGACTGTGTGGCGGAGGTGGTCTTGATAAGAACAGACCCTGAACGCATATTGCTGAGAGCCTCGATTTCCCCGAAGACGTCCTCAATGTGCTGAACAAAGAACATGGGCTTGGAGGTGGCGAACGTCCCCCCATCGGTTCGAGAACAGACCAAATAGTGGGGGAAGTACTTCGCCCCAAGCCGGCGGGCCTGTCCCTCCTCCCATGGAGTGGCCAAGGGGGAAAGGGCAGGAGAACCAGAACTAAAAATGGTACCTTTTCTTTTGAAAGACTCGGCCGCAGAGCGACCTGATACATGTTGACGTTTCATCTGCGAAACGTCCGCCCCGATACCACCCACTACGACCAGGGACTCTCCCCACGGGCGCCACCCAGCCGCAGCAAGGGCCACCTGGCAGGATGACCATTGCCGGGAGTCCTGATGCCCCAAGGAGACGGGCATCTACTCCTTGGCCGACATGGGGAGGGTGCAGCTCAGGTATCGGCAGTACGATCCCTGTGTTGTCAGGGGGCTACAACCTAGAGGGTACATGACGACCCCACCACAACGGGCTGGCTACCGTGCTGGATTTCTGGTGCCTTGGAAAGTCCATCATGATCGCTGGTGCAGATGGAGATGCACTATGGGCGTAACTTGGACAACCTATCAGGCGTTTAGGCCCAATGGAAGGAATAGTGGGTATGGCTACAACGCCAGTGCAATGCTGAGTGCCAAGGTCTTAGTGCACTTAGGACCAGTGGTACACCATGTAAGGTGTCCTTCCCCTAAAGGCTCGTACTTCTGTAGAAATTTGAAAAATGGAGGTCAAACCCCAAGGGGGACCATCACATAGAAGGCCGAAACGGTTGAAACTCCTTTTAGTCGCCTCTTACGACAGGCAGGAATACCTCGGGCCTATTCTTACCCCGGACCCGCAGGGGGGGCTGCCAGGCGTACTGGAACTAACACACGCAGCCGAACGACGGCGCGATATAGAACGGCTCGTCATAAAAGAACGCAAAATGCTGCGCCTGGTTGGCTTAGTGGATTGTGTTGTTTATAGGCTCGTTATCAACGTAGCAGGTGACACTTCCAGAACTGAAATGTGTTTCTCGGATTCGGATAAGGATAGAGCTAAGAGCTTGCCAGACGACTGACTGTATTTTTATTTATTTATTTATTTAAATGTCAAGTTACGTAGGACCAAATTGAGGAGCAAATCTCCAAAATCATGGAACGTGTCAGTACATGAACTTACAACATAAAAAGTAATAACAGTTAAAAATAAATGTTCATGGACCTGAAAGAAAATCAGTCCATAAGTTTAAGCAAACGCTATCAGCAATACAATGAGAATAATCTTAATTTTTCAAGGAACTCCTCGACAGAATAGAAGGAGTGACCCATGAGGAAACTCTTTAAGGAAGTCCGATCCAAATGGAGGTTTGATTTCTGCCGAGTATTAACCGAGTGAAAACTGCTTATTCTTGGAAATAAACTAATATTGGTAACAAGAAACGACAATAAGGAATATACATATTGAGAGGCCAATGTCAAAATACCCAGACTCGTGAAAATGGGTCGACAAGAGGTTCGTGAACCCGAACCACCCGTTTCTGAGCCAAAAATATCCTTCTAGAATGGGAAGAGTTACGCCAAAACATAATACCATATGAAATAAGTGAATGAAAATAAGCAAAGTAAACTAATTTACGTGTCGAAATATCACTCACTGGCGATACCGTTCGAATAGTGAAAGTGGCAGTATTAAGTCTTTGAACAAGATCCTGGACGTGGGCTTTCCACGACAGCTTACTATCTATCTGAACACCTAGGAATTTGAACTGTTCAGTTTCACTAATCATATGCCCATTCTGTGAGATTAAAACGTCAGGTTTTGTTGAATTGTGTGTTAGGAACTGTAAAAACTGAGTCTTACTGTGATTTAACGTTAGTTTATTTTCTACAAGCCATGAACTGAGGTCATGTACTGCTCTACTTGAAACCGAGTCAATGTTGCACACAACATCCTTTACTACCAAGCTAGTGTCATCAGCAAACAGAAATATTTTAGAGTTACCCATAATACTAGAGGGCATATCATTTATATAAATAAGGAACAGGAGCAGCCCCAACACTGATCCCTGGGGCACCCCCCATTTGACAGTACCCCACTCAGATCCCACATCACAGCTGTTATCAACATTGTGAAAAATGACCTTTTGCTGTCTGTTGCTAAAGTAAGAGGTGAACCAATTGTGAGCTACTCCCCTTATTCCGTAATGGTCCAACTTCTGGAGAAATATTGTGTGATCAACACAGTCAAATGCCTTTGTTAAATCAAAAAATACGCCAAGCGTTCGAAACTTTTTGTTTAGTCCATCCAGTACCTCACAGAGAAAAGAGAATATAGCATTTTCAGTTGTCTAACGACTTCTAAAGCCAAACTGTACATTTGATAGCAAATCGTGTGATATAAAATGATCAAATAACCTTACATACACAGCCTTTTCGATAACTTTTGCAAACATTGATGGCATAGAAATATGTCTAAAATTATCTACATTATCCCTTTCTCCCTTTTTATAAAGCGGCTTTATTAATGAGTAATCGCTCAGGAAACTGACCATTCCTAAAGGAAAAATTACAAATATGGCTAAATACAGAGCTAACATGTGCAGCGCAGTACTTTAATATGCTACTAGACACTCCATCATAACCATGAGAGTCCTTAGTCTTCAGTGATTTGATTATTGTCTCAATCTCCCTCTTGTCTGTATCACAGAGGAGTATTTCAGACATCAATCTCGGAAAGGCATTTGCTAAGAAATTTATATGATTTCCTGTAGATACTAAATTTTTATTTAATTCACCAGCAATGCTCAGAAAATGGTTGTTAAATACTGTACATACATCTGATTTATCAGCAACAGAAATATTATTACTGCAAACTGACTTTATATCGTCAACCTTGTGCTGCTGACCAGATACTTCCTTCACAACTGACCATATGGCTTTAATTTTATCCTGTGAATTAGCTATTCTATTTACATACCACATACTTTTTGCCTTGCTAATAACATTTTTAAGCACCTTACAATACTGTTTGTAATGGGCTACTGTAGCTTGATTGTGGCTCCTTCTAACATTTTGATATAATTCCCGCTTTGTTCTACATGATATCGTTATCCCACTAGTCAGCCAACCGGGCTGTCCATTACTGCTAGTACCACGTTTAGAATGTTCTAATGGAAAGCAACTGTCAAAGAGCATGAGAAATGTTATGGAAAGCATTGTATTTATCATCTATATTATCGGCACTATAAACATCTTGCCACTCTTGTTCCTTGAGAAGTTTTGAAAAACTCTCTATTGCTGTTGGATTAACTTTCCTACGTAGTTTGTAATTAAATACGACATTGGTTAGAGTACAAAAACCTTTCAGTGTTAAAATTTGTGCATCGTGGTCTGAAAGGTCATTCACCCTTTTACTAACAGAGTGCCCATCTAGTAATGAAGAATGAATAAAAATACTGTCTATGACTGTTCTACTGTTCCCCTGCACCCTAGATGGAAAAAACACAGTTTGCATCAGAATTGATTGCATATGAATTTAGGAGATCCACCAACATCCTTTTTCTTGCACAATCATGTACAAAATTAATATTGAAGTCACCACATGCAACTACTTTCTGGTACTTCCTACAAAGGGAATCAGGAACCTTCTCTAGCTTAAGCAAAAATGCTCTGAAGTCGGAGTTATGGGACCTATAAACAACAGCAATTAGAAATTTAGTTTCACTAAATTCAACTAATGCTGCACAACTTTCAAATATCTGTTCAGTGCAGTGTCGTGATACGTCTATGGTCTCAAATGAAATCCTGTTTTTTACGTACAGAGCCACTCCCCCACCACGCAAGGAACTCCTTGAGAAACAGCCAGCTAATCTGCAGCCTGTTAAAGGAAGCCTCTGAATTATCAAGTTATTTAAGTGGTGCTCCGATATACCAATAATTTCAGAGTTTGCATCTATTAGCAGTTCACTAACTTTATCTGTAATACCTCTTATATTTTGATGAAATATGCTAATTCCTTCTCTACTTGGAAACATTACATCCTCTGGAGGTGAGCCCTTAGTTAGAGGCACTTCCTTTAAGCAGGTATACCTATCAGCTGACTTCAATCTAAAAAAGGTGCAGCTCTAACACCAACTACTATAGGAATTTTTCCATGAATGATACCACCACCACCACCACCACCACCACCACCACCCACTACACTGTCACTTATAAGCTTAGCCAGCCTCCCCTTCCCATACCTATTGAGGTGCAGGCCATACCTAGTGAAAACCCATCTACTGATAGACTCAACTGGCACCACTGAGATGTGATCCATGCCCTCCGCCATCAGTGCCCTCCCTAGCCCCACATTAACGCGCCTAACAGCCGCATTAAGGTGAGGTCGATCATGACGCTGAAACAGTTGCACGAAATGCACATTAGTACCACCAATTTGTGTAGCTATCTTAACCAAGTCACCACTGACATCATATTCCCCGTCCCTATCGAGACTGTTCCCTGCTCCACCCACTATCACTGCCTGATCCTCTTTCGTAAAATTCTTACATAACTCCCCTATGCTTTCAGTCACCTGAGCCAACCCTGCACTAGGCTTCACAATACTGGTGATCTGGTACTCACTCCCCAACACTTCCTGCAACTGCTGGCCCACACCTCTACCGTGGGAACTACCTAGCAACAGAACCTTCTTTCTGCTAGACTTTGCAACTAAGCTAGGCCTCCTAACTGCTGAGGACTGCTGCAAGTTACCTACATCTACGGCTATACGAGGCTCCTCTCCACTCAACTCTGACAGTTGGTCGTATCTATTGCATGTATGCAAAGTAAAACTAAGTACCTCCTCTTCCTAGCTACCTTCTTGCCAACTGCCAGTTCCAATTCCCCACCACCCTTCACCCTCCTCAACCTATCTAGTTCCTCCTTTGCGCATTGTAACTGCTCCTGAAGGGCACAGATCTTACGCTCCTGCTCCTCTATCAACTTGTTTCTACACTCCTGGAAATTGAAATAAGAACACCGTGAATTCATTGTCCCAGGAAGGGGAAACTTTATTGACACATTCCTGGGGTCAGATACATCACATGATCACACTGACAGAACCACAGGCACATAGACACAGGCAACAGAGCATGCACAATGTCGGCACTAGTACAGTGTATATCCACCTTTCGCAGCAATGCACGCTGCTATTCTCCCATGGAGACGATCGTAGAGATGCTGGATGTAGTCCTGTGGAACGGCTTGCCATGCCATTTCCACCTGGCGCCTCAGTTGGACCAGCGTTCGTGCTGGACGTGCAGACCGCGTGAGACGACGCTTCATCCAGTCCCAAACATGCTCAATGGGGGACAGATCCGGAGATCTTGCTGGCCAGGGTAGTTGACTTACACCTTCTAGAGCACGTTGGGTGGCACGGGATACATGCGGACGTGCATTGTCCTGTTGGAACAGCAAGTTCCCTTGCCGGTCTAGGAATGGTAGAACGATGGGTTCGATGACGGTTTGGATGTACCGTGCACTATTCAGTGTCCCCTCGACGATCACCAGTGGTGTACGGCCAGTGTAGGAGATCGCTCCACACACAATGATGCCGGGTGTTGGCCCTGTGTGCCTCGGTCGTATGCAGTCTTGATTGTGGCGCTCACCTGCACGGCGCCAAACACGCATACGACCATCATTGGCACCAAGGCAGAAGCGAATCTCATCGCTGAAGACGACACGTCTCCATTCGTCCCTCCATTCACGCCTGTCGCGACACCACTGGAGGCGGGCTGCACGATGTTGGGGCGTGAGCGGAAGACGGCCTAACGGTGTGCGGGACCGTAGCCCAGCTTCATGGAGACGGTTGCGAATGGTCCTCACCGATACCCCAGGAGCAACAGTGTCCCTAATTTGCTGGGAAGTGCCGGTGCGGTCCCCTACGGCACTGCGTAGGATCCTACGGTCTTGGCGTGCATCCGTGCGTCGCTGCGGTCCGGTCCCAGGTCGACGGGCACGTGCACCTTCCGCCGACCACTGGCGACAACATCGATGTACTGTGGAGACCTCACGCCCCACGTGTTGAGCAATTCGGCGGTACGTCCACCCGGCCTCCCGCATGCCCACTATACGCCCTCGCTCAAAGTCCGTCAACCGCACATACGGTTCACGTCCACGCTGTCGCGGCATGCTACCAGTGTTAAAGACTGCGATGGAGCTCCGTATGCCACGGCAAACTGGCTGACACTGACGGCGGCGGTGCACAAATGCTGCGCAGCTAGCACCATTCGACGGCCAACACCGCGGTTCCTGGTGTGTCCGCTGTGCCGTGCGTGTGATCATTGCTTGTACAGCCCTCTCGCAGTGTCCGGAGCAAGTATGGTGGGTCTGACACACCGGTGTCAATGTGTTCTTTTTTCCATTTCCACGAGTGTACTACAGATTCTACATTCCCAGGAGAGGATCTCCCTAAAATGACTACTGGCTTCCCCACTGCATTCCCCCCAATGAAAATACTCTGAACAAATCCCACACCGTAATCCACTACTCACAAACCTACGACAGAGCCCACACTTTTCACTCATGGTAAATTTTACAGTTACTGAAAAAATAAAAAATAAAAACTGTACGTCTATGTTACCAAAGTTTAGTTACACCAGTAGAACTATTTAAGAACTAACAATAATGTTCTCGAAATTCTCTGCCTACTAAGAAAGCAGCTACTTGTATTAATACTACTACAACACAGCCGATACCAATACCAGCAAAACTTCACAAAATTATTAGCTACAACCAATAAATTGAAACTACCACTGTAACACTAAGCGAAGTTAAAACACTATATGAAAATTTTACTGAAATATTTCACTAGAAAGAGTAATAAACGTCAGTTGAAAACTAAAGCACGATAATTACTAACGACTTCACCACACTGAAAACTCTCTAAAACACAGCGAGCGAACGATTACAAAAGTTTATTAAGTCGTTATTTCGCCACAAACGGCACGCAACACCGCTGAAATCTATTAAATTTAATAACTGCATTACAGAGCACAAATAAGTTTGTCACTACTTAGCTTATAACCGCTACAGCTGCAGTGCACGCCACAAAATGTAAACACACTACTGAGGCGCGAGGCTTAGACGAACGACGAAAGCAGACTCACAAATAACAGACCACTCGAGTCACTAACACAGGAAGAAAGACTGAGATTAATGAAAATCCACTAATAAGTTACTTTTACGGCAAATATTAAAACAAATAAACTTTAAAATAAGTAAATGAAGTCTAAAATTTATAAAATATTAACGAGCTATTTCAACAGCAGTGCAGCACACGTGACGTCACACCAAAGAATCAAGTAATACCTTCAGTAGCTTCAATATTTAACTATACGGTGAAATCCTTCAATACTCCCCCCATCTGCTCTCGGGTGTGGTATGTCATATTTGTGCCAACTTTTTAGTGCAGTGTTTAAGTGAGTGTTCAGTGTTGTGCGTCTTTCCACAGTGTTGCGAACAGAAATTATGCTGTCGCTGGGTGTGCATTTTATACCTGTTGCGAATAGAACCCAGACTGTCGCCGTGTTTTTTAATTGTCTGTCTATTACTTTTCTGCTTCCTGTGTATTTTACTAGCATCATCAACCCTGTGTTTTATGTTTTAAGCTCCAGAATTTTCTGCCATTTTACCTTTAAGTCACCGATTTTATCGCCAACTGTTATTATTTTTTATTATCTTCAACTTTTTAAAACAAATTCTGTAGGCTGAAGAGCGGCGTAATAAGCTGCTGCCAGCCCGCCCCCTTTAGGGGGAATCGAAACTCAATAAAGGAAAAAAAAAAAACCAAAAATCCTTCAATACCCTCTTACGTTACACACAGCTTATGCAGAAGGATTACCCATGGTTAACTCAGGAATTTTCATAATTCTTGTTTTTAATTAGAATAGTACATTAGCTGAAAACGATAACGTGTTGCGGTTTTCGTCTAGACGTCTAAGGAGCGTATTTTTGGAGATTTTCACTGTATTATTTCATTCTGCTTAAAAATTAAAGGACATTCGTGGCCGCATTGCTTCTCTGCTCGCCTCTTTTTACGTGTGAACTGCAGCTGGCCACGTCATTGTAGGCTAGCTGTACGAGCTGACGGGCCAGTGCTGTGCAAGTTAAATGCGCTGGTAAAGCTGTTGTCCTGTACTATCGCTAAGTCGATGTGCGGGTAACGTAAAGCACGATACGTACCCGCCCGTGTTCCCGGGTTCGATTCCCGGCGGGGTCAGGGATTTTCTCTGCCTCGTGATGACTGGGTGTTGTGTGATGTCTTTAGGTTAGTTAGGTTTAAGTAGTTCTAAGTTCTAGGGGACTGATGACCTTAGAAGTTAAGTCCCATGGTGCTCAGAGCCATTTTTGAACGATACGTACCCTTATTATCGTACCTGACAGTACTCGAGACAGCTCGGCTGCAGTCCCACGTGAAACGGAAATCCAATGAGATTTCAGCAAACGCGGAAGAATACATAGTGCAATGTTTACATCAGGTTTATTCTTATGATGAACGGATTATACGAAAAATCTCTGTTTTATGCCACTCATTCCGTCTGTGCAGTAATTTGTGTTACGGTCTATGGGGACTGCCTTCCGAGGGTTGATGCAATCCCGTTTGCGTTTAATGGCTGCTTCCCTTGCCGGTGCTTTCCACCATTCCTACCTTTGCACTCAAACGCCCGATGGCCCACTATGCCACACACATAGCAGTCTGGTTGCTTACACTGCTTCCTTACATGCCTCTTCCAACCACATCTATAACATTGACTTCAGAAGCGAACACACAACGGTTCAGTCTTTGCTTTGTGGCCATATCCACCTCCTCTACAAGTGTTGCGACCCTAAGAGCTACCCTAAGTCGTCTGGGTTCTCCATCCGGACCCTCTGTGACATTTCAGTTGGTATACTAAACAAGAAAATATCCACGGCTCTATTTTCTGCCTCCTGTAACAGTACCCTATAAGCTTCTGCGTTCTGGGTCCGTACGTATGTCACTGAATTTAGCTTGCGGGTTCTATCCGGGAATTCTTCCACAGACGCTTTGTCCGGCATCGAAAACGTAATTAATTTCTCCCGAAAAAACCGCTCACTTCTCTGCTTTTGGTACGGCTCGCACAATACCGCGGTCCACAACAGGAAAGTAAGTGCTTTACTCAATGTCTCGTTGAAAACAACATATGCTTTGGCGTCCCCTGCCAAACGCATATTAATAACATACAGAGTTACTTCATCTGACTACCCATGTGCTTCCGCAACGTTCCTAATATCCTTAACGAAAATTGTCACGTCCTCCATTGCCTTGCCCGAGAAGGGATTACTCAGTACGATTTTTGCCAGGTCATACGGAACAGAAGGTACTCTCAATCCAGAGTTACTATCCCGTGACTCTGATTGCGATTGATCATGACTGTCTTTACGAACCTCAAACTCACAGTTAAGTTCGAAATTTCTTTTCTTCAGGCTCTCAGAGTGCTCTGAAAATGCTTGCACTTGCGGAGTTAAAGCAGCAACTACATCTGCGGTAGTAGCACGCGTTTCTACTATTTTGTGTGCTCTACGTCCACCTCAACGCAACCGATTTTTTTGAAAAAAGGCATGACACAAACACACAAGCAATTCTAAAAAAAAGAATGTAAACACAAATTAATTCATCTCGTGAGTCAGCGTCCATCTACACTCAGTACAGCTACTAGACAGATGATCAGTACGCCTACGTGCAGAACAAACAGCTGCTACAGCTCTGATACACGGCAACGATTCGCAGACAAATTGCAGAATGGACATCTCACTGGCACTAAATTATGACGTCCACCGTTACCTCTAAACAAAGGTATGTCCATGGGTTCCTGTGACTTCACAAAAGTAACTCTAACACAGAACTAACTCTGACAACAAGAGCAAACATAAAAAATTTAAATAAAACTTAGACTCACCGCCTCACATTGTGCTGAGCTGGTACCTGTGTCAAGTGCCACTGCCTCACTAACCGCTCACCATGAACAACTCTCTCATTAAAACGTAGCGCTGGACGTGGACGGACACTTTCCGACACAATGTATTTTGTTGGAAAGCGAACTGACCATGTCCTGAGCCCACGAGCCCAGGGGTTGTAATATATCAGCACTACGGAGAAGTATGGTTTGGGCGAGGGAGATGATTTACGCCGAAGCGTGCACAGAAACACAGTCAAGTGTGTCATTGACTTTATTACATCGAAGATAAACAGTGGGCCTTCTGCCCAACTCGGCAATGCCACCACGCACCTTGCGTGCGTTGGAGCCAACACGAACGCCGCAATCTGCAGCGTTGGCGTCTGGTTGCCCAGCCTTGCTGACGTAGCGATCCACTCGCGCCACGGCAAAGTCGCCGCCGCGTAGCGCCCGTTAGCCAGGGACACGACTGACTGCTCCCTCAAGACGACTCGTGGACCCCATGTAGAGCACCGAAGGGAAGCCGCCTATCTCCGTCGTTGTAGTGAGACTTAGAAACTCCGCCCGAACGCCCAGGGCAGCTGGTTCAGTGCCCACAGTCTGTAGACGGGAGGCCGCGAGTTCGCGTCCCGGTCCGCCGGACGATCTCACCCAGCGAGCGGATGCCAGCAGATGTCTCGCTCCTCGCGCCGGTGTAGCCTGATTAATTCACATTTGTATACAGCGCCCACCGGGTCGTGCCTTCTAGCCTGCGACCGGTGGCGTAACCTGCCTAAAAGAATCGTTTGCAAAATATCAATATTGCCATCGCCTGCCTTCCGATGTGCCAATCGCTCTTTTAATTACTACCTTCCAGCCACGGCTGCGCGAAATTTACAAGAATTTCCAAAATCTTTGCCTGTAATTTTTCGTGGTGCAACAATAATTTAGAGAACGGTTATCATATATATCTGTATGAGAACTCGAGATATTAATACGCAACAAGCTGGTTCGAGTGCAACTATTACATGAAAATTCAATTTCATTAAAGGATTTTCAAATACGTTAGAGGGATACAAGTGTAATGCAAACAACAGTTATACAACTCACTTCTGTTTGTTGTTTTCACGAGATACTTTTTGTAAATAGTGTTCTATTCTTCATCTCATATGGATGTGTGGATACTTTTTAACCGATAATGTATTTGTTTTGATAATAGCCGTCCCACACGTACAAGATTTTTATTTTGCTTAGTTTTCCTTACTATTACTTCGTGGGCCGGGCAGAGATCTCTCGATATCAACGGTGACGATGTCTGATCCCGGACCTTTGTCGTAAGCTGTGTAGCTTCAACTTTAACTTATTTTCCTTTCATTTTCTATCATGTAAGCCTGAAAATTGTCGGTGGCGACCGAAACCGTTCGAAACTTTTCGTGATTTTGTGGACAATAAAATCATATTCAAAAGGATTAAAAAGCGATAGGCGTCGTAGCTACCAACTAATGTACACTACTGGCCAATAAAATTGCTACACCACGAAGATGACGTGCTACAGACGCGAAATTTAACCGACAGGAAGAAGATCCTGTGATATGCAAATGATTAGCTTTTCAGAGCATTCACACAAGGTTGGTGACGGTGGCGACACCTACAACGTGCTGACATGAGGAAAGTTTGCAACCGATTTCTCATACACTAACAGCAGTTCACCGGCAATGCCTGGTGAAACGTTGTTGTGATGCCTCGTGTGAGGAGGAGAAATGTGTAGCATCACGTTTCCGACTTTGATAAAGGTCGGATTGTAGCCTATCGCGATTGCGGTTTATCGTATCGCGACATTGCTGCTCGCGTCGGTCGAGATCCAATGACTGTTACCAGAATATGGAATCGGTGGGTTCAGAAGCGTACTACGTAACGCCGCGCTGAATCCCAACGGCTTCGTATCACTAGCAGTCGAGATGACAGGCATCTTATCCGCATGGCTGTATCGGATCGTGCAGCCGCGTCTCGATCCCTGAGTCAACAGATGTGGACGTTTGCAAGACGACAACCATCTGCACGAACAGTTCGACGACGTTTGCAGAAGCATGGACTATCAGCTCGGAGACCATGGCTGCGGTTACCCTTGACGCTGCACCACAGACAGGAGCGCCTGCGATGGTGTACTCAACGACGAACCTGGGTGCACGAATGGCAAAACGTCATTTTTTCGGATGAATCCAGGTTCTGTTTACAGCATCATGATGGTCGCATCTGTGTTTGGCGACATCGCGGTGAATGCACATTGGACTCGTGTATTCGTCATCGCCATACTGGCGTATCACCCGGCGTGATGGTATGGGGAGCCATTGGTTACACGTCTCGGTCACCTCTTGTTCGCATTGACGGCATTCTGAACTGTGGACTTTACATTTCAGATGTGTTACGACTCGTGGCTCTACCCTTCATTCGATTCCTGGAAACCCTACATTTCAGCAGGGTAATGCACGACTGCATGTTGCAGGTCCTGTACGGGCCTTTCTGGACACAGGATACAGGAAATGTTCGACTGCTGCCCTGGCCCGCACATTCTCCAAATCTCTCACCAATTCAAAACGTCTGGTCAATGGTGGCCGAGTAACTGGCTCGTCACAATACGCCAGTCACTACTCTTGATGAACGGTGGTATCGTGTTGAAGCTCCATGGGCAGCTGTACCTGTACACGCCATCCAAGCTCTGTTTGACTCAATGCCCAGGCGTATCAAGGCCGTTATTACGGCCAGAGGTGGTTGTTGTGGGTACTGATTTCTCAGGACCTATGCACGCAAAGTGTGTGAAAATGTAATCACATGTCAGTTCTAGTATAACATATTTGTCCAATGAATACCCGTTTATCATCCGTATTTCTTCTTGGTGTAGTAATTTTAATGGCCAGTAGTGTATGTTTGTATACGTGAGGTGTCTGTTGTTTCGGCCATGCCCGACAGAAAAGACACTACTCAAATATTCACACTTTTGTGCGAGCGTGACGGCTCCTTGACGTATTTTTCAATGCAGAAGCACTGATATCGTCAGAACTCCTACGGGAATCAATAATTTGCAAGATGGGGGGTAATGGAGGAAAGGCACTGCAAGCCGGCGTGCGATAAGTTGCAAATTTCGGTCGGGGACCGTGTCCAGAATGTCGAAGCGCTTAAGAGTTCCGGTCCGGCACAAATTTTCAGCTTTCTCCATTGCTGTGCCACATTGCCCTGTGTGGCTGAAAGTCTTGAGTTTCCCATTCAGCCTTTCCTTCTCTCTGCCTATCCTCTACTTCATATACACTGATGAGCCAAAACATCATGAACACTGCCCACCGAGCGGTCTAGGGCGCCTTGTCACGGTCCGCGCTGCTCCCCCCGTCGGAGGTTCGAGTCCTCCCTCGGGCATGGGTGTGTGTGTTGTCTTAGTGTAAGTTAGTTTAAGTTAGATTAATTAGTGCGTATGCTTAGGGACCGATGACCTCAGCAGTTTGGTCCCATAAGATCTTACCACAAATTTCCAATATCACTGCCCACCGCGAGGCTGAAGCACTTGACGCAGTAAGAAAAGAGTGTAAGCGGAAGAGAGACGTATGGGCAAACATAACGAAGATACTGGAATCGGAAATCCTGCGGCTGGAACCGAGAATCTCTGAAATATTGAAGTTGGTCGCCTGTTGGCGAACTACTCTCGTGATCTCCTATGGACTGTGGTTGAAGGATGATGAAATAACGAGTGGGCCGTATGGTATTGGACGAACACGTCTCATCACAAAATGCAGAGATCGGAGGATCACTCACTGTGTAGCCCAGGATAGGCAGCGATCTGTGGCAGATCTGACGGCGGAGTACAACGTTCAAAGGTCACTCCTATGTGTTCCTGTGTTGACCCAACGACACCGTCAGCTATGCAACACTGAGTTTTCACCGTCGATCAATGTGTCGCCTGTCGAATGAATCGCTTTTCTTGTGACGCCAGGACGATGACTGGGTCCTTACACGCCGTCATCCAACCATCTGGCTGCACGAAACATATACCGCGCCAAAGATGCAGGCTTGTGAGGGCAGAACTATGCTGTTGGGTACACTGAGTTGTGGTTCCATGGAATCTGTGGAGGTATCACAAGCTGGGAAATGGTCGCGAATTGAACACTGACCTGAAAATAGAATAAATTTCCTTTCACGTCTATGGTCACAAATTTCTAAGTTCTGAGACTACCTGTTTCGGTCAGTAGTGATCGAAACAGATCTGAAGATGGTTATTACTGACCGAAACCGATACTGTAAGGATTTAAAAATTTATAACCATAGACGTAAAGTAAAGGAAATTTATACTCTGGTGGTAATCGCAGGCTTCATGAAAGCGTCGCATCAATTTATGTCTTGTCCAGCAGATGTGCCTAATCTGTACCTATTGGAACACATATCTGTAGCCAGCTGAATGCCCATAAACCACCATCAAGTACGTTTCTTGAATTGCTTGATCTGTGCTTAGACATCTGCTGCCGCATACTTCTGGAATCCTGTCAATGACTTGTAGAATCCATGACAAGCAGAATCTCTGATTACTGTCTTTGAAAAATGGAGCAACACGCTGTTAAACAGGGGTCATAATGTGTTAGCTCATCTGTGTAAATAGCATTACGGTTTCTGGCTGTAGCCGATCAGCATTGTACATGTGGGTTCTTTCCGTTCCGCCTCTAGGTGGCGTGGCTGCGCGTCGACACACAGACGATCCTGACGATTGCGACGCACGTGATCACCAAAAACCACCGCATCGGCGTCACCCACAGCGACCTGCACACGTGGCAGCTACACGTGCGGGACGTGCGGGAGTCCGACCGCGGCTGGTACATGTGCCAGATCAACACAGATCCCATGAAGAGCCAAGTCGGGTACCTGCAAGTGGTCGGTGAGTAAATGCACACATCAGTTTTATACATACTGAAGTTACACTTCAAGAAGTTCAGTTGAAAGGGCATGAATTAATATCCGTATAATCGTCTAAATAAGGATGTCCAACATACGACGTGCAGGCCATAACAGGCCCGCGGCCGCGGAGAATCCGGTCCGCCACAGCCCGACAAAGCTGTTTTTTCAGACACAGCAGTAAGCGAAACAACTTTGATGAGTAATAGAACGGCACATACCATTGTAAAACACCACTCCATTATTCATCAACAACAGCTGTATGCCAAAGTTCTCGATTTGAAGAATGTGAAGGGAAAGGTAGTGCGGACGGTCGGATTCCAACCCAGCGCAAGAGGACTAAATCATAGACAATTTCATGCCCGGGTTATGATGATATATTCTATAAGCGAATTCACTCGCTCAGCAGATCAGCAACTATCACATGATTTTATTCTCTGTTGGGAATAATAAAAATCTTTAAGACCGGCAAAGGAAAAAGTATGATTTTTGGAGAATGAACAATGGTTGAATTATCTTGCTTTTTTAGTTGACGTAACTAAATATCTCGCTGACCTAAAGCTAAAACATATAAATCAGCTATTTGTATAAACGTATGGACATAATCAAGTATTTATTAAAAAGTTTATCTTGTTCAAGAAACAGATAGGGGAAAGATAGTTGGGCCATTGGGAGACCTTGTCTTCGCGAAATAAAGAGACAATGGATTTCAACAAGTATGTTTCTTTGCTGGAAAAAATAAGGACTGGGTTTGAGGAAAGATTACAGATTTTAAACATCAAGGACACTATGTGAAAGTGTTCCAAAGTCCTTTAGAGGTTAAGAATGAAGCCATGTTGCGCGTACAGATGAAGGAAAGATTCAGTTTATAAAAATCAAGAGCTCCATATGAACATATTCCAAACTCCTTTAGAGTTTAAGAATGAACCATGTTACATCTATAGGTGGAACTGATTGAACTTAAAAGTAATCAAAGCCTTCAAACAGCCTACCATAATTTCCTGAAGAATGGGCTGATACAATTTTATAAAAAAAATATATCAAACCCGGGCAGTATCACAACGTATCCAGTTTAACACTTCAGCAGGAATGAAATGTATTAGCGAGCAGTTTTTTTCCCACGAGTGAAAAATGTATAATCTGTAACTAGATCTTCGCTGATAGAATATATCTTCAAAATATTGTGGGACTGTGAAAAAAAGTTCTCATTAAGTTTTCGTTTTATTCGTTTTACTTTTCGTTAACTTCAGTTTCATATTAAGTTTGAAGTATTCCAATACAAGAAATTTTACGTGCCTACCTAAAAAAGTTGTTTGGTTCCCATTGATTCAGTTTATTTACTAAATTTTTATTTGGCTGGTCCGCTAAAGTCATAAAAGTTAACAATGCAGCCAACTTCGAAATTTAGTTGGACGCTGAAGATCTAAATAATAATGCTTTCGCCGTTTGATTGCTATTTTAATTCGTTTGCAACTCTGTTGCAGTTTCGACTCTGTAGACGTGATTCATTGTAGTCTTCTCGAAATTAATTACACTGAGTGCTGTAGCACATCTCAAGAACATCACATTCGTGTTTGACGATACGAGCATGTAGTACGTCAAGTGGCGCTGCCATGACTG
This sequence comes from Schistocerca serialis cubense, assembly GCF_023864345.2. NCBI lineage: Eukaryota > Metazoa > Arthropoda > Insecta > Orthoptera > Acrididae > Schistocerca > Schistocerca serialis. Next base: position 1,017,471,837 of record NC_064638.1, on the reverse strand, counting down.
TCTCTGTATGAAGAATGTTATGTTGTAGACTTATGCTTTTTTTTACCATCAGTCTGCTGACTGCTTTGATACGACCAAACCTGAATTTTGATCCTGTGCCAACCTAACTTACAGCTAACGTCCATAATTATTTGTTGCATCAATTCCAGTTTTTGCCTTCCCTCTGTTACCTCCCTCTGGTGCCGTGAAGGTTGTTCATTGATGTCTCAACATATCTTTTATCATTCTGTCCCATCATATAGTCGGTATTCACCACACATTCCTTTCCTCCCCGAATCCGCGAAGTGCCTCCTCATTCATTACCTTGTCGGTCCAACGAATTCTGAACATTCATCTAATAAAAAAATCGCACCCCAAACTCTTCATTTCAGTTTTTTCTACTGTCCATGACTCACTTCCATACAATTCTGTGCTCTAAATGTGTACTGTCTGAAATTTCTTCCTGAAATTAAGGCCTATGTTTGATACAAAAGGACTTCTTCCAGCGAGGAATGCCCTCACATCCTGTGATAATCTGCTTATTTCGTTCTTCCTGCTTAATTCTTCATGATTAATTTCGCTACCACGGTAGCGGAATTCCTTCACTTCGTGTACAGAGCCGAAGAGGCGTTAGTATCCAAAAGGAAATAAGAACGAGAAAGCATTATTATTTAATCTCCTAACAATAGGAAAATCGTCTGTACAATCGATTGCACTTGTTTTCTGTCCCATTGTTGTTATAAATACATACCTTCTCTTTGACTAGAGGAATGAATATGGGGAAAAGGTACATATGTTTTTGGATAGGGTCCGCCTTTGACAAAACACAGTTTCGTTTTTTAACCCAAACATGTTTCACTGCAGTTGCAGCATTTTCAGTGGGCCTTTATTTTACGGCTTTTTACCACATGGTGTGGTTTTTCTGATACATCAGAAAAACCACACCATGTGGTTAAAAGCCATAAAATAAAAGCCCACTGGAGATGCTGCAACTGCAGTGAAAGATGTTTGGGTTAAAAAACAAAATTGTGTTTTGCTGAAGGCAGATCCTATCCAAAAACATATGTATTGTTAACACAAACACGGAAAAAAGAGCTTGAACCCCAAGATGATTATGGGGAGAAGGTTTCGGTCTGCTGTATCCACCATTTATAAAGTAGAATTATGGTTTATTTTAGGCTTACCAACGATTCAATAACGCAAAATCATGACCCACGGCTTGTATGTCGATAGATACAGCGTCCACACTACCAATAACACAAAATGTTGGCACATAATATCCAGGGCCACATACACAATGGAGAAACGCACTCTTTTGAAAACTAAAACAAAAACGCATTAAACTAAAGGACGATTTAGCGCTCAGTATTTTCTGTAAACGCACACACGAACATCTAATAACCATATTATGCATTTTGGGCTCCACTGCTGTCAGACGTTAAATAACGTTCATCTTCCACAGCTCTTAATTTGTAAATAACTTTCAACAGTTACCGTGGTCTTTAAAATATTATACAAACCTAATGACGCCTTTCCATATTGAGCACATGTTTGTAGCATACAGAAATTCTAATTTTTATGGGATGAGTTAGTAGTATCGTATACATGAGAAATCAACAATAACAGTAAGTCTACGATGATGTGCTTACGGATAGAAGGGTGTTGCTAATTCCAGAGAAGTCAGAAATGTCATAAATCCTCTGGTCGCCCAGATGACCCTTTCGGCACCACTCTCCCAATATTTCACTACAGATTAAGCAGACTTTCGTCGAGAAAATTCAAGGTGGTGGAAAATAGCACCTTATTCCCTACGTAGAAATGATGGCAAACAAAAAATGGTTTTTTGGTCCTCACTCTATTGACTGGTTTGGTGCAGCCCACCACTAATTCCTATTTTGTGCCAAACTCTTCATCTCAGAGTAGCACTTGCACCCTGCATCCTGAATTATTTGTCGTATATATGAGAATCTCTGTTTTTCCCTAGAGTTTTTACACCCAACAGCTCATTTTAGTGCCTTTGATGCTTGATGTCTTAATACGTGTTTCATCATCCCGTCTGTTCTTCTCGTCAGTGTTTCATACGTACTTCTTTCCTTGTTCCGTCTATGAAAAACCATCTCATTCCTTGTCCTGTAAGTGCTTCTGCAGGAAGACAGAGATTGGAACACATCAAGCAAATAATTGAGGACGTAGGTTGCAATTGGTACTCTGAGATGAAAAGGTTAATTCAAGGCGGGTCGCACCAAACCAACTGGAAGGCTGATGCTTTCTGTTATTCAGTTTTTGTATGTCCTCCATGCGTAGTCCTTCAAGTATTATTTTTCTTCCAATGCAAATCTACATCGTGGTCATACGTCAAGTTAAAATGACTGTAAATTTGAATAATTCAGTTTTAGTGGTGTATTTTTGGGAGTACAGTTGGGTTGTTGACGCAACGAACAACTCGACTGTGCATCCGAAAAACCACCATTAATAAATATTGCCAAGAAAAGGTAAGAGATCGTATCATACTTTTGCTAGATTAAAATAGCAGGAAAGTATTCTCTTCTCTTGAGACTGTTGAACATCAGTTTCTGCCAGAGAGGTGTACCTAAATACTCCGCAAGTCACTCTATGATGCGCGATAGAGGGTTAAGATGTTGTGACTGACGGAAAGGAACAGCTCAGTTGCTACAACGCACTTCATGTAGTTGACAGTCCCTCGTGGACGATTTTTTCAAAGACAGTTCTAAATATTTGTCATCTGTCTGTCATATTAGGCACGGTGGACGTCTTATATTATACCAGACGCCTCACTTGTTTCAGTGTGAAGTGTAATGGCATTTTAAACTGCAACTTGCAACTTGTGATACTATGCCAGCAGTTGAAATTTGACTTTGTTACTGAAAGCATGTAGCAATGCACGGAACAGAGAAACGTGAGGTAGTAGCCTCCAGAGTGTAAAGTTATTTCAACGCAAACAGAATATCCAGAGGTGTCCAAAAAGGACACGTGACACAATTTAAAAGATATGGTTAAGTAAATATTAAACGTATCATAGTTAAAGTAAATGAGATAAAGAATTATCAATTTATTACAGAGTTACAAAAGTAGTCTTTAACGAAATTTAACTCAGTTTAAAAGTCATACAATTTTCAGTTGAAAATCCGAATTACTCTATCATTAGCAAGATGAACAAACAGAATAAGACTTCAGTGATTAAAAGTAATCTAGCTGTAATCTGCTTCTCTGTAATAGGATAGCTGACTCAACACATCGATCATGGTCGGCTTTTCACATGCGAAAATGTTGTTTACAAATTAGAAAGGCCACTTATGGCAATCAGCCACTTTGCTATAATGTAAACGCAAAAGTGTTCTACACATACTTTACTTGCAAAAAGGAGTACACACAATTAATGGCGCATGGAACACGGGATCTGTGCTGGAAATAATTACAGGCTGAGCAATACTCGGCACACTGCTGTGCATGAAAATCATAATATACACATATTACCAAGAAAAGTTCAACTTACACTACAAGTAAAACTTGGCCCGTGGCCTTAAAACTAATAGATTTCTGGAGAAGTAACCTAATACAGGTTGGCCTCACCACATTAAAAATTCCTTATGAAAACACGTTGAGAGCCTCCAGCATTGTTCTTATTTTATGTTGCCAAAGGGTGGCCAGGACCATTACAATAGAATTGGTCTCGGATAGCGAAACCTCTAGTTCAGGTTTAACAAATGAAGGCTCTCCAGATTCAATATAGTGCAGTAGCTTACATGGAATTCCAGTACATCATCAGCCAAATCTGCCTCAGTAACCTGCCTCTAAGAGTTTAAGTGCCATTCGGTGGTAATCTCCCGTCAATTGCGATACAGCACACCCAGCGACGATTACTGCTAAATTACTCATCTCCTCACGGTACGCCATATTCCATCCTATAGGAGGGTATCAAGACTGGATACAATCCGTCTGTTGTGTAGCATATCATTCCAGCACTCAAGCATTCACCGAGCAAGAAAAGGTCGCGCATGAGCGTCCGGGGCTAAGTTTCCTTAGCTGCTTCTATGTGTGCCCATAATCGGGAGGCCGCGAAATTCGTCACCCAACGACGAGCTCATTGGCTGCACTCGAAACCGATCGATATGAGCCGGTGCGCAGCCAAAATACAAAAAAAGTGAAGGAAGAAAAACGGTGAGGGAGGCAGGGAGTGGTCATGTAAGAGGCATAACACTTTTTTCTGGCCCATTTTCTGTTGAAAAAAAGCCAGAATTTCTTGTGGGACATCGTGGAATATTACCACTTCAGCTCCCAGAGTTTCAGGAAGATACGTTGGGTTAGGTAGCTACACGCAGCCTTCAAAATGACGTCTGTAACGGAGGTGGGTTCCAAGCAGAGAGCAGTCATTGAGTTTCTTTTCGAGGAAAACCACAGCATGGCAGATATTCATAGGCGCTTGCAGAATGTCTACGGATACCTGTCGGTGAACAAAAGCTCGGTGAGTCGTTGAGCGAGGCGTCTGTCGTCATCGCAACAAGGTCGAGCAAATGTATCCAATTTCCCGCGTGCCGGCCCAGCCGCTCTCAGCTGTAACCGGTGCAATGTTGGAATGTGTGGACACTCTCACTAGAGCTGTTCGTCGGAACACAATCAAACACTTCACTGCTGAAGTGGACGTCTCTGGTTGTAGTGCTGACACCTTTGCCCACCAGTTGGGGTATTCAGGAGTGTGTGCTCGCTGGATTCCTCGCTGCCTAACATTAAAGAGTTACGAAGGACCATCTGTGAGGAATTCCTTGTGCGTTATAAGGGTGATCGTGAAATTTTTTTTTGTAAATCATCGTCACAGGTGACGAAACATGTGTCCAACACTTCGAACTGGAAACAAAACGGCAATCATGGAGTGGCGTCACACCACCTCTCCTCTGGAGAAAAAACAAGTCGCACCCCCAGACGGTAAAGTCTTCTGGGACTCTGAAATGGTTTTCTGTTTTATGTCCTCCCTCATGGTGCAATGATCAGCTGTGAACTATATTGTGCTACTCTCAGGAAACCGCCACAAAAATGCAAACAGATGTCTCCTTCTCCACGACAATGCAAGGCTTCACACAAGTCCGCGAGTCCGAGAGGAGCTACCAAAATTTCACTGGATGCTCTTCCTCATCTTCGCTACAGCCCGGACCCCGCAGGTGTATTGGAATCCTGAAAAAATTTTAAAAAACCTGCTTTTAGAAAAAAGTTGTTGTATTTATTACTGAACGCCCCTCGTAGTTTGTGTAACAATGTTGAGACTCCAGATTAGTCTGATGTACCTCTTCAGTGTAAGTAAAATTCTAACAACAATTTTTTTAAAGAGAGAAGCAATTATTTTGACTACGTATCGATTTTATGGTATGAATAGATGGAAGTGGAAGGTAGGGAAGCGTGATTGAGAGTAATTTAGAACGACAGGCTCGAATGTCTCATGGGTGATGTTGTAAGTATCTTATAACGCAGGCGAAATATATACGGTCGTGATTTATGAAGAGTCAATAAAACAGACAATAAGTGTGATAACAGCACTTTTACGATTTCCTAACCCAGATAGTTTCATGTAGGGCTTGGTAATTCTTACGATGGTGTACTTCGTATCTGTCTCAAGCAGTAATCTAAGACTGAGTCAAGGCACTGCTGGTTTTACCTGTTTGAAGCTTGCAACAGGACACCGCAGTGGTCACCTATGGACAAAACCAGGCTATGAACCTTTGCTGTACCACTTTGCTATGCTATCCATTACTTTACTTCTACAATTGTTTACGTATCAAACACGTGTTAGCACATTCATCTCCAAAATTGAAAAACATGAACTAATACAATAAAATAATTATTGATTATTTATCTCATTATATTGGCTCCATTCTTAAAGTTAATGTCGAAATTTTTTTCTTCAGAACCAAAGCAACTAACTTTAAATATTCAAAAGTCTACAGATCAGGTTCTTGTTATAGTGGAAAGTAAAATTCAGCTTTTGTAAGTCTTTCGTTTAACTCATTTGCCACTTTCTGGGCAATTTTTTATATCAATATGATTATAAGATCTTCTGTTAGAAGCATTTCACAGCCGGCCGGTGTGGCCGAGCTGTTCTAGGCGCTTCAGTCTGGAACCGCGCGACCGCTACGGTCGCAGGTTCGAATCCTGCCTCGGGCATGGATGTGTGTGATGTCCTTAGGTTAGTTACGTTTAAGTAGTTGTAAGTTCTCGGGGACTGATGACCTCAGATGTTAAGTCCTATAATGCTCAGAGCCATTTGAACCATTTGAAGCATTTCACGTTTTAATTTCAATTTCAAACTATTTTACTATTTGCTCTCTACAAGAAGTTTAGTTCATGAGTTCTCCTCAAGAACCCCACAATAACCTCCACCTTATAACTACCATGTATCGAGATGCAACAAGCAATGGCAGCGCCAAAGTAAATGTAATTCAAAGTTTTACAGCAAGCTTGATCCGGTCTTATGCGATGTTTAAGTGATGTATGTAAAGGTAGACCGCAGGTTTTGTGCAATCCACAGCGCCTTCAAATACCATGCACAAGATTTTCATATTCTCTCGCTCGCTCCAAAAACTATTAGTCCCACATAAAAATTGCCAGGACGTTTTTGTAGGAAGCTAAATGTAGTTAAATTTTTTACCGGGCTACGTTTTTTGTAGAGGCCGTAGTTTTCGAATTATTCAAGAAAAATATACAAAAGTGACCTTCAATCGCATTTTTCTTGAATACCTCGAAAACCGTGGCCTACAGCGAAAACTATCCCAATACAAAATTTAGTTACATTAAATTTCATACAAAACGGTCCCATTCATTTTCCTGTCGGACTAACGGCCTGCTCGTATATGGTTTCTGAAGGAGTTGCACTTTGCATAAAACCGTTCGTTAGGAGCAGCTGAATCACCCCATATGTATCAAATACATGTGGTGAGGAGGCTGGAGGCTTCAAAACCGATAACTTCAAAACTGCAGTGAGAGGTTAACAGTAAGATTTTCACAGCCGGCCGCTGTGGCCGAGCGGTTCTAGGTGCTTCAGTCCGGAACCGCGCTGCTGCTACGGTTGTAGGTTCGAATGCTGCCTCGGGCATTGTTGTGTTTGATGTTCTTAGATTAGTTAGGTTTAAGTAGTTCTACTTCTAGGGGACTAATGATCTCAGATGTTAAGTCCCATAGTGCTTAGAGCCATTTGAAACATTTTAGAATTTATTTTCTCCTCAGTTCAGTAGTGTTCCTCGTCATTATTTAAACGAACTATCCATCCAATCTTCAGCATACTTCTGTAACACCACATTTCGAAACCAGTTCCAGTCTTGTCTGAACTGTTTATCATCCACGTTTGAATTCCGTACGTAGCTACACTTAAGACACCTGCAGATGAGACTTCCTGACAAATTTGTGTTCGACGTAAACTGTTCTCTTCTTCACAAACGCCTTTCTTGCTGTTACAGATCTGCATTTTATAACCTTTCTGCTTCACTACTTTTAGCGTTCCGTTTTATATTCTAATTCCTTGAACGTTGCCACATTTAACTCATCTCTTATTCCGTTATCCTTGTTTCAATTTTCTTAATATGAAGCTTATAACTTGTTTCTAAGACACTGTAGACTCATTGAACAAGTGCCTGTGGCTAACCTCAGACTTTATTTTGATTTAACTTTAATTACCTTTGCAATTTTATTCTTGGTTCCCTACGCAGCTTCCTATATATTCAGACTGAATTAAAACGAAGTTAGGTTACAATCATGTCTCGCTCCCTTTTCAGTTATAGCTTCCGTTTCAAATCATTCAAATCTACTTAATTTCGTCAAATTTCTGTACAAGCTATAGTTTTATCGACGCTACCTTCTGAATTTGAAAAGGTGTATTCCTGCACACTGAGGAAGCAAAATTCATGGGATACCTCCTAATACTGTGCCGAACTTCCTTTTGTCCGGATTGGAGCAGCAACTGGACGTAACATGGACTGAACAAGTCGTTGGAAGTCCCCTGCAGAAATACTGAGCCACACTGTCTCTATCCACAATTGCGAAAATGTTGCCGGTTCAGCATTTTGTTCACGAACTGACCTCTCGATTATGCCCCATAAATATTTGGTGGTTGGCCAAACCATTCGCTCGAATTTTCCAGAATGTTCTTCAAACTAATGGCGATTAACTGTGGCCCAGTGGCATGGCTGCCGTCCTAAGGCGACCGGGTTCGATTCCCGGCTGGGTCGGGGATTTTCTTCGCTCAGGGACTGGGTGTTGTGTTGTCTTCATCATCATTTCATCCCCACCCGGCGCGCAGGTCGCCCAATGTGGCGCCGAATGTAATAAGAACTGCATCAAGGCGGCCGGACCTGCCCCGTAGGGGGCCTCCCGGCAAATGACGCCAAACGCTCATTTCCATTTCATTTCCAGTGGCATGGCGCATTGTCATTCATAAAAATTCCATGAATGGCTGTAAATGGTCTCGAAGTAGCCGAATATAACGATTTCCAGTCAATGATCGGTTCAGTCGGACCAGAGATACCAGTCCATTGTAAGTAAACACATCCCCCACTATTATGGAGCCACCGTCAATTCGACTGCTTGGATCCATTGTTTCGTTGGGTCTGGCCCACAGTCCAACCCTGCCTTCAGCTCTGACCACGCCTCGGTTTTCCAGTCGTCTAAAGCCCAACCGATAGGCTCACGAGCCCGGGAGAGACGCTGCAGGCAAAGTCGAGCTGTTAGCATAGCCACTCGCGTCGGTCATCTGCTCGCAAGGCCCACGTATGTTACACATTCATTTCTGCGGCTATTTCACGCAGTGTAGATAGTCTGTTAGCACTTAAAACTGCATGCAAACTCCGCTGCTGTTGGTCGTTAAGCCAAGGCCGCCGGCCACTGCTTGTCTGTGATGAGAAGTAATGCCTGAAACTTGTTATTCTCGGCACACTGTTGACACTACGGATTTTGGAATATTGAATTCCTTAACGATCTCCGAAATGAAATGTCCTGTGTGTCTAGCTCTAACTATTATTCCAGTTCAGTTCCTGTTGTGCGTCCATAATAACTTCGTAAACTTTTCACATGATCCACCTAAGTGAAAATGGCAGCTCCGCCAATGCACTGTCATTTTATACCTTGTGTACGCTCTACCACCGTCGTCTGTATAGGTGCATATCGCTATCCCACGACTTTTGTCACCTCAGTGAATTGTATAACATGCCCTGCTATGTACTGTTTTATCTGCGGTGCCTACGTATGTCATACGAACTTTCAGTGTCGTCATTGTATACTAATTCTGATGCTCGTAATTCGAATAAATAAAATGAAGAGTTTGATTTATGGAGATATGGTTATATACAGTGAGGCGCACGAAATGTGTTACCATTTTGTTTTTGAATATAAACTTTATTGTCAATACAGTCTGAAAGGAACATATACTACAATGAAGAACCGTCCATGGAGATTTGTTCTAACTGTCCACCATTTCGTTTCCTAACTTCCTTCAAACGAACACTGAAGTTAGTGATTACCCTACGGCACATGTCTTCCGTAATTTCATTGCAAGCTTGAAGAATAAGCCTTCTGAGCTCCATTAAATCACGTGGACGTTTTGGGAAATTTTTTTCCTTTGGGTACCTCCAAAGAAAAAAGTCACATGGATTGACGTCTGGACTATTGGGGGGCCAATTTTGTCCGTCATTGAAGCGACCTGGAAACCCGAGTGAAATGATCCGCATGTCGAAATGCTCGTGTAAAAACTCCAACACAGTGTTTACAGTATGTGGCCTTGCTCCATCTTGCTTGAACCATCGCGTGTCGAATGGCATGGCAGTGGCAAGAATCTGTGGAATGAAGCTATTGCGAAGCATGCTCAAATAACGCTCGCTGTTCACAGTTTCTTCAAAGAAAAAGGGTCCAATAAGTCCGTGACTGGAAATTGCTGACCACACTGTAATCCTCGGAGCGTAATGTTGTCGTTCATGAAGCACTTGTGGGTTTTCAGTGGCCCATAAGCGTAAATTTTGTTTGTTAACCGCCGGCCGGTGTGGCCGTGCGGTTCTAGGCGCTTCAGTTTGGAACCGCGTGATCGCTACGGTCGCAGGTTCGAATCCTGCCTCGGGCATGGATGTGTGTGATGTCCTTATGTTAGTTTGGTTTCAGCAGTTCTAAGTTCTAGGGGACTGATGACCTCAGATGTTGAGTCCCATAGTGCTCTGAGCCATTTGAACCATTTGTTTGTTAACCACACCGTCTAAATGAAAATGCGCCTCGTCTGAAAAACAAACGTTGTTGAGAGCTTCTTCCCTATCCCCCGCCCACTGAGCAAACAGTAGTCTCTGCTGCTTGTGTTCTTCAGTGAACTTACGTGCACAGGTCATCTTGTATGGGCACATACGGAGGTCACTTTTAAGAATGCATTGAACGGAGCGTCTGGATATTCCCAGTTGCACTGCTGCCTTTCTACACGATTTCTCTGCACGGCAACTCGTACCGCTTCAGTATTCTCCGGCGAACAAACAGGCTTAGGCCGAGGTCGCTTCGCTTCCAATACTGTTCCTTCCTGTACAAATTTATCGTACAACCTGTGGATGGTCTTCTTGCAAGGGACCCATCCTGTGTTAAACTGTTGTCGAAAACGCCTCTGAGTCACAACAAGCCTTTTCGTTTAATGAAAAAGTAACACAATTGCCGATCGTTGCTGTGTCGTCAAGCCTTCCATTGTCAGTCATTGCTGCTTACTAGTCTCCTAGCGGCAGTATCGTGAATTACACGTCATTTCGTAACTCATTTGTTTTTCCAAGCTCTGCTGGCACTGCTGTAGAGATCCCAGGGGGATATCTAATGTGCGTCGTAAATTGTGAAAGAAACAATTGGTAACACATATCGCGCGCCACTCTGTAAATCTACGACGATTGTGTTGTATCTCTGATACATAGAGAGGCAGTTCCAAGGCAGTGAAAGCACAAGGAATTTCTGTTCCCGACCGCTGCACTTCTTGCAGGCTGGTCGTTTCACTTCCCATTACGCCGCCTTCGCTGAACGCACCCAAAATTAGTGGTGTTTAAATATTTAAGTCCCGCACGGAGCGCGTCGCGTGGCCATTCAGCGCGGCGTCACTTGTGGGCGACTTGGCGCGCTCTTTTCATCTCTGGGCGCGCCCCCGCCCGCTCCCCCGCCCCCACTTTGCGGCCTTTCGTTATTCAGACGTCGGCTCAAAGGCCGGCCCTGAGACAGCGGAATCCCATCTTGGGGAACAAATCCAGTTTGGAAGTGAAATGCGGAGCCGGCAGTATTTGAGGGGAGCAGAACTTGCGGCAGACCCGCGGAAGCCAAAAACAACCGACCGGCGCTCCTGATACTTTAATCCGACAATCCGAGGGAACCGAAGAAAGCCAATTGCACATCCTTCAGAAGAGGGCCGTAGAAATGTAACGGAAGGCATTTTCTCCGAGGGTCGTAGCTGCTCGGGATGAAAATAATTTTTGTCGGAAGGGTGAAGTTTGCTGAGTCCAGATAAAATATTTACCTTTCTCTATTACTCTTATTCAAAAAAGCTCTACGAACAACGTCACGATAAAATTTATGACCTACGTATTTGATGTTCAAACTACTACATCTCCAGGTATTCGTACTTAATCTCTAATTCCGGGTGATCAAAAAGTCAGTATAAATTTGAAAACACACATGTTTGGAATGACATGGGATTTTATTAGAACCAAAAAAGTACAAAAGTTCACAAAATATCCGACATATGGCGCTGGACAGCAAGACCTCAGTAACTGCGCATGACAATTGTGTATAAAAGGAGCTGTAATGACAGAGAGAATCAGATGCGCCGGCAGTCGCAGCATGTTGACGTTACCTGAAAAGGAGCTTTCAGTGAAGCTGTATTATCAGAATGGGAAATGTGCTAGTTCAGCGTTACGATCCTATCGCCATAAGAAGGGGATTCGAACGGGTAAAGGTCCGTTGACAAATGCAGCTGTGGTGAGAATGATTTCGTACCCTCCGATCCTATCCGTACAAAATCCATCGGCATCATGAACTGTTACCTGGCGATTTAGTGAAGCAGAGGGCATTTGCGGTTTGGGCGTTTCAAAAGATGGCGGAAGATGACGATTGGTTGAGTAACGTGTTGTGGACCGACGAAGCTCATTTCACGCTCCGAGGGTCTGTCAACGCCCACAACTGCAGAATTTGGGCTACCGAAAATCCTAGAACTGTCGTGGAAACTCCATTGCACGACGAGAAAGTCACGGCATGGGTTGGATTTACCACATCTACCGTTATCGGGTCTTTTTTCTTCGAGAAAATGCGTGATGCTGGTTTTGTAACTGCTACCGTGACGGGTGAGAGGTACGCCCATATGTTAACAGAATCGCATCATCCGCAGCCTGTCTGATAAACACGTGCTGGAACGTACGACGTTTATGCAGGATGGCGCTCCACCCCATATTGCTAGAAGCGTGAAAGATCTCTTGCGCGCATCGGTTGGTAATGATCGTGTGCTCAGCCGCCACTTTCGTCATGCTTTGCCTCCCAGGTCCCCAGACCTCAGTCCGTGCGATTATTGGCTTTGGGGTTACCTGAAGTCGCATGTGTATAGCGATCGACCGACATATCTAGGAATGTTGAAGTACAGCATCCGACGCCAATGCCTCACCAAGCTCCGGACATGCTTTACAGTGCTGTTCACAACATTATTCCTCGACTACAGCTATTGTTGAGGAATGATGGTGGACATATTGAGCTTTTCCTGTAAATAACATCATCATTGCTTTGTCTTACTTTCTTATGCTAATTATTACTATTCTGATCAGGTGGAGCGCCATCTGTCAGACATTTTTTGGTTGTAATAAAACACCATGTCATTCCAAGCATGTGTGTCAATTTGCACCTCTCTATCTACATTATTCCGTGATTTATTTAGTTTTCAAATTTATACCGACTTTTTGATCACCCGGTACCTGCAACTATCTCACTAAAATATGTTACATACACATTATTGAAACAACATGTAATGGTGTGAAAATGTTGAGCACTGTAAATTCTTCGAATTGAATTTACTGATGTACTACGAAGTGTGTCTAGGTATAATACGTCATCTTTGGATGTATCTTGCCTGCACTATAATTAACTCGATCAGACAGATATTAGGACATATACTGAAAGACATACACATGAAGGTGAGATATTAAGCGTTAAAACTCGTTGTTCAACGTCAGTAATTGTATGTATGACAGTTTACTGCGTTAAACGCTTTTTAACAGCACATTCTATCTCAGGGAAGACTTGATTTAACAATTTCTCCTACCAAAAGTTACTATTAAACATATATAAATTTCGTTGGAATCCATTTATGATGTATGAGGATGGCATCTGTGTAGATTTTAGTACGTTTTCTAGCTTTTCGTATCTGAAATATACTTTCAAAAATATTAAACCCAAAAACTGATACATGTGTAAAAATTGATAAAAATATATTCGTTATTCTGAACTCATACGTTGTATTAAGTCGTTACTTATTTCAGTCTCTGTATTTTTACTTGTAGCTTATTCCCTGTTTTGTACGATGTTTGATAAGCCCTCTCATATTTTCACGGATTATTTATTTTGCGTTCAGGAGCCAGGAATGTCGGAGTGCATCTCCTCTTCGGATGTTTTGGCTGCATTCTCAGAATTTCAGCGATAGATATTTCAATACACACAATCACGATTTTTAGATTTTTTTCACAGGTGAACAAAATTCATATACAGTTCACAACATAGAATATGCAATGTGGCAATAGAAGAATTATTTATTGTCTTTTCTTCAACATGTTCTGTATGACACTGTACATGTCTACCTCGGTGACTGTAATATTTTGTTTATTAATTGAAATTTGGATTAATGTGAACGTTACAGGGCACATCCTCAAACGGAGAAACTGATATTTCAGACACATCAAAATTACACCAACCATTGTGCGTAATATTAGACTACCCCATGTTGTTGTTCTGGTCTTCAGTTCGGAGACTGGTTTGATGTAGCTCGCCATGCTACTGTATCCTGTGCAAGGTTCTTCATCTCCCAATACCTACTGCAACCCACACCCTTTTGAATCTGTTTAGTGTATTCATCTCTTGGCCTCCCTCTACGATTTTTACCCTCCACGTTGCCCTTCAATACTAAATTGGTGATCCCTTGATGCTGGCCGCGGTGGTCTAGTGGTTCTAGGCGCTCAGTCCGGAACCGCGCAACTGCTACGGTCGCAGGTTCGAATCCTGCCTCGGGCATGGATGTGTGTGACGTCCTTAGGTTAGTTAGATTTAAGTAGTTCTAAGTTCTAGGGGACTGATGACCACAGATGTTAAGTCCCATTTGATCCCTTGATACCACAGTACATGTCCTACCAACCGATCCCTTCTTCTAGTTAAGTTGTGCCACAAATTTCTCTTCTCCCCAATCCTATTCAATACCTCCTCATTAGTTATATGATCTACCCATCTAATCTTCAGCATTCTTTTGTAGCACCACATTTCGAAAGCTTCTATTCTCTTCTTGTCCAAACTAGTTATCGTCCATGTTTCACTTCCATACATGGCTACGCTCCCTACAAATACTTTCAGAAACGACTCCCTGACACTTAAATCGATACTCGATGTTAACAAATTTCTCTTCTTCAGAAACGAATTCCTTGCCATTACCAGTCTACATTTCATACCGAGCGAGGTGGCGCAGTGGTTAGCACACTGGACTCGCATTCGGGAGGACGACGGTTCAATCCCGCGTCCGGCCAACCTGATTTAGGTTTTCCGTGATTTCCCTAAATAGCTTCAGGCAAATGCCGGGATGGTTCCTTAGAAATGGCACTGCCGATTTCCTTCCCCATCCTTCCCCAATCCGAGCTTGTGCTCCGTCTCTAATGACCTCGTTGTCGACGGGAGGTTAAACAGTAATATCCTCCTCCTCCTCTACATTTCATAGCCTCTCTACTTCGACCATCATCAGCTATTTTGCTCCCCAAATAGCAAAACTCCTTTACTACTTTAAGTGTCTCATTTCCTAATCTAATTCCCTCAGCATCACCCGATTTAATTCGACTACATTCCATTATCCTCATTTTGCTTTTGTTGATGTTCATCTTATACCCTTCTTTCATGGCACTGTCCATTCCGTTCAATTGCTCTTCCAAGTCCTTTGCTGTCTCTGACAGAATTACAATGTCATCGGCGAACCTCAAAGTTTTTATTTCTTCTCCATGGATTTTAATACCTCCTTTGAATTTTTCGTTTGTTTCCTTCACTGCTTGCTCAATATACAGATTGAATAACGTCGGGGATAGGCTACAACCCTGTCTTACTCCCTTCCCAACCACTGCTTCCCTTTCGTGCCCCTCGACTCTTATAACTGCCATCTGGTTTCTGTACAAATTGTAAATAGCCTTCCGCTCACTGTATTTTACCCCTGCCACCTTCAGAATTTGAAATAGAGTATTCCAGTCAATATTTTCAAAAGCTTTCTATAAGTCTACAAATGCTAGAAACGTAGGTTTGCCTTTCCTTAATTTAGCTTCTAAGATAAGTCGTAGGGTCAGTATTGCCTCACGTGTTGCAACATTTCTACGGAATCCAAACTGATCTTCCCCGAGGTCGGCTTCTACCAGTTTTTCCATTCGTCTGTAGAGAGTACGCGTTAGTATTTTGCATCCGTGACTTATTAAACTGATTGTTCGGTAATTTTCACATCTGTCAGCATCTGCTTTCTTTGGGATTGGAATTATTATATTCTTCTTGAAGTCTGAGGGTATTTCGCCTGTCTCATAATCTTGCTCACTAAATTGTAGAGTTTTATCAGGACTGGCTCTCCCACGGCCGTCAGTAGCTCTAATGGAATGTTGTCTACTCCCGGGGCCTTGTTTCGACTCAGGTCTTTCAGTGCACTGTCAAACTCTTCACGCAGTATCGTATCTCCCATTTCATCTTCATCTACATCCTCTTCCATTTCCATAATATTGTCCTCAAGTACATTGCCCTTGTATAGGCCCTCTATATATTCCCTCCACCTTTCTGCTTTCCCTTCTTTGCTTAGAACTGGGTTTCCATCTGAGTTCTTGATATTCATACAAGTGGTTCACTGTTCTCCAAAGGTCTCTTTAATTTTCCTGTAGGCAGTATCTATCTTACCCCTAGTGAGATAACCCTCTACATCCTTACATTTGTCATCTAGCCATCCCTGCTTAGCCATTTTGCACTTCCTGTCGATCTTGTTTTTGAGACGTTTGTATTCCTTTTTGCCTGCTTCATTTGCTGCATTTTTATATTTCCTCCTTTCATCAATTAAATTCAGTATTCCTTCTATTACCCAAGGATTTCTACTAGCCCTCGTCTTTTTACCTACTAGGTCCTCTGCTGCCTTCACTACTTCATCTCTCAAAGCTAACCTTTCTTCTTCTACTGTATTTCTTTCACCCATTCCCGTCAATTGTTCCATTATGCTCTCCCTGAAACTCTGTACAACCTCTGGTTCTTTCAGTTTATTCAGATCCCATCTCCTTAAATTCTCACCTTTTTGGAGTTTCTTCAGTTTTAATCTACAGATTATAACCAATAGATTGTGATCAGAGTCCACATCTGCCCCTGGAAATGTCTTACAATTGAAGACCTGGTTTCTAAATCTCTACCTTACCATTATGTACTCTATCTGAAACCTGTCAGTATCTCCAGGTTTCTTCCACGTATACAACCTTCTTTTATGATTCTTGAACCAATTGTTAGCTATGATTAAGTTGTGCTCTGTGCAAATATCTATCAGGCTAAGAAATAGCCCCTATCCATATTCACCTACTACGTTTCCTTCTCTCCCTTTTCCTACCGAATTCCAGTCACCCATGACTATTAAATTTTCGTCTCCCTTCACTATCTGAATAATTTCTTTTATTTCATCATACATTTCTTCAATTACTTCGTCCTCTGCAGAGCTAGTTGGCATATAAACTTGTACTACTGTAGTAGGCGTGGGCTTCGTGTCTATCTTGGCCACAATAATGCGCTCACTATGCTGTTTGTTGTAGCTTACCCGCACTCCTATTTTTTTATTCATTATTAAACCGACTCCTGCATTACCCCTATTGGATTTTGTATTTATAACCCTGTATTCACCTGACCAGAAGTCTTGTTCCTGCTGGCACCGAACTTCACTAATTCCCACTATATCTAACTTTAACCTATCCATTTCCCTTTTTAAATTTTCTAACCTACCTGCCCGATTAAGGGATCTGACATTCCACGCTCCGATCCGTAGAATGCCAGTTTCCTTTCTCCTGATAACGACGTCCTCTTGAGTAGTCCCTGCCCGGAGATCCGAATGGGGGACTATTTTACCTCCGGAATATTTTACCCACGAGGACGCCATCATCATTTAATCATACAGTAAAGCTGACTACCCCATAAAGAAATTTTAAAAAAAAATGTAATGCCATACACATATAGAATTCACAGATTTAATAAGTGCAGCAAATTGTTAACGCAGCCAATACAGAAATCAGTCATTTACAACTGACATGACTTATATTCTCCATATAGGTGAGGCAGCTGATGTTATGAAGAGTTTAGACACACAAAATTTCATACATAAACAAGAGAGGTACATTATGACATCGAATGCCTGGGAAATTTTAATTAAATGAATTTGAGCAAAAGAGTATTGTAAAGTTCTGCAACAAATTATTATCGTGCTTCCGTTTATTGCACTCCAATTCACTTGTGAGTACATTTTCGTGTTTCGTGAGAAGTTATGAAGATAAGGTAACCAGAGGAATACTTTTTTAATCAGAAGAATATGTTTCTAATTAACGAATCGTGAATTAAGATTGTAGAAGTAGCATTAAAATGTTTGAATTCAGAGCGAAGCTATAGGGGTAATTAGAAATAATGTGATAAATCGAATAGTAAAGAAGACGTTCGTATGCTCAATGATCGAATGTAAATAATGAATAAAGAAATTTATATGAAGTAGAACCAGAGTTATGGTATCATACAGCCTGGCCTACATTGACTATGGAGCAAAGTGAGTGAAACTTACATCGTAACCACACATTTTATTGTAATCGATACTGAAGTGTGTTATTAACAGGGACCTGTGGCAATGCGATCGTCTTTTCGTAATTTGATGCGTGAAAGTATAAAGCGTCATGGTAAAATAGTACGGAAGTAATATACTATACAATCTATATTAATTTTAGAAATCTCTTTGGTATTCTTTAGAACTCACGTAGGTTTTGCGCAAATATCTTCACACTGACCTTCAACCCATGAATCTTTGAATCACTATATGTACCTCAAACTTGGATACTCTGTCGGAATGCGACGCATGCTTCCTGAGGATAATGATTGTCTTTTGTAGAGGACGTGTTACAGCACTGATACGTTTTGCAGAAGACCACGTGACATGAGAACAGAAGCTGACGGAATAGTTCTGTAGTATGTTTTCAGGTTTTTCACCTCATAAGGATTTGTACGCAAAAGTCTCAGGGTATGTTGAATCGACAGTTTTAAGTTGTAAACAGGAAAGGATCCGTTGTTACTAGATGTAAGTGAACTGGAACAGCTTAGGGAGTTAGGCATATTTGTTCTGTTAGACAGGCGGATAGTCCAGGTGTTGACAACGGGGTTTTGAAGGACAATAATCTGCTGATTATTACCAAGTAAAGTCACCGCAAAATGTTGAAACTTCTTATGGTTTTTCATGTGTGAAAACCCGTTTTCTTCACATTTTAAGTTTTACACGAAGGTATCACACCCACTCTAGCATTTCACACATGGTCACATTTCCGAACCAAAGAATAAGAGATCAGTTCAATTTGTTGTCTTGTGTACTAGTTCTACCATATCTCACATTTTCTACGCTGATTCGATAAGTCACTAAGTGAACAATGTATTACTCCTTAGAGCAGAATCACGCCGAATCTTTTCTCCAATCTGAGTTAATTCTCCATCATATTGACAGACTTTTCTTCCTCTGCTAGATAGAACAATTCCGTATTTTTCAATTTATCGACAAAAACACTTTCACTATTTGTGTTTATATTTTATTTTCTTCTTCAGCTGCGTTAGAAACCACGGCATCCTACTGCCTTTTTTAGTGTAAGGAGACCTAGTAATTAAAGTTTTGTCCAATATATCAACCAATCATGGACTAAAGAACATAATGGACTTAAGTGTGTGCCTGTCAAATTTCTGGACAATAATATACTGGTACCCATAAGCATGGAGAGCTGTATCAAACCAGTCTTAGGACTGAAGACCACAACAACAACAACCCATAATGTCCTTACACCTAAATGATCTATCAATATCCATGACCAACCGTTATAAAATGGGTGGGATTCACAGTGCGTAATGCTGCTGACCGCCATCTCTGGACAATCTAGGGCGAGGTTGTCCTGGGCGGTTAAATAACTCCTAACACAGCTGTCGAGCATCTTTCTAGGCACATCTGAGCTACTGCAGTTCCATGGTCCAAAGATTTTTGAGAATTTTCGTTGAATGAATCACCAATGGGCTGCGTTTGATGTGCAATATGATTCGCTGCTATGAATTGCTTTGAGTCTATGTTTAGGTTTCTTTAATTCCACCTGTAGCTGAAAAAAAAAACATTCAGGAGTGCTGAACGCGCTGAAGCACTTGGATAATATTACCAGAGAATTTGTGAATCCGTCCTCCTCCGTAGGTGTGCGATCATCACGTCTGACTGCCATGTGGACCATCCAAATTTAATTCCCGGTAGTGCCAAGGTTTTCACCTTGGTGGAAGGACTGGAACGGTGTTCACTCAGGCTCATAGTGTTAATTGATGAACTACTTGAGTGAGAAGTTCGGCTTCCGGGTCTTGAAACCCGCTAATGGTATGGAGAACGGCGTGCTAGCCCATAACCCCCCAAATGAAAAATAGATGACGCCTCTCAGTAACAGGTGATTCTCTGTTCAAAGCGGAGTTACGGGAGAATCCAACTCGTTCCCCTTCACTCACACAGCTTCTCTCTCCTCCACATTATATTTTACATAACGATACGAGGCAAGCATTCCGAACTAGGGAAAGGTGACGTTTAGATTCGCAGGATGTGTTGATTGCAGAATTGTGTGACGTGGTTATTCTAAATGATATGTTTAGCGCTACTATCTAAGTTAACAATCATCTGGAGAGCTTAATTAGATAGAGGGCACAGTCCGTTGACTATACTAAGCAAGGAAACTGTTGACAGCTTACTGACAAAGCAGCGAATAATCGAATAGGGCCTTTTCGAAGACGGCGACACCTTTGCTAGTAATGAGCAACTAACTCCCTCTGGATTTCCTAAGGATAGTTAATAGCTCAGGATAGCGAGGTGGCTACAACGAAAGTTTGCATACTTGATTAAGATAATTAACTTTTTTATCGAACATCACTCACGTATTGCAGTTAAGACGTACGGGCTTATTCCTGCTCTGAATAATGCACTGCATTTGCCATACGCTAATGAATGTATCGATAAATATATATTTACCTCACCACGAATCCTTAGCGTCACTCGCCACGAATGTACCACAGTTATTGTAATTATTATTATTCCTTTTCGAATGTACCACAGTTATTGTAATTATTATTATTCCTTTTCGTGGAAAAATGATTCGTTGTAGTGATACAAGTGCTTGGTGGCAGGTCAGAAGAAGCAAAGGACATTATGTCGCCTTAGCCGGGTGTGCTGGCACTATTAGTGGAACGCTGGCTCTTTCGTATGGTATTCAACAGGCTCCTTGACTTATTTAGAAGTACTGATGAGCGCATCGTACTAGAGCAGCATTCATCATATCTAAGTGGAGGGTGTACCTAAGTCAAGTGCGAGTTTCAAAAAGCTGTAAAAGAGAACCATTGCTCAGAATGACGTCGAATTTGAAAAGCTACTTGGACATAGGGGAGAAACGTCACGGAACAAAAAAACGAAAATTTGATCACTATGCGCAACAACAGACGCGCGCAACGCAGCTGTTCCGTAGTTGCGTCCGAGGCACACAAAACGACTGTCTCCATGAAAGATCGAGCTCTACTGGTAAAGGTATTTTTCAAGAACGCTGATTGTGCACCAGTAGCCCTGCATACGTTCTGGACGCTCATGCGTACGAGAAAAGCCATTAGTTCGGCGTCTGCTAATGGTCTGAAGAAAATGATCACAAAATTCGAAAATACAGGTTCTCTTGAAGTGCAATGTGGCAAAGCAAGGGAAGCAGTTGATTCGACGTCTGTCGAAAATGTGGCCACAGAAGAGCAGATGGGACGAGCGGTGGTGGGCAAACACGCAGTGCACAGGGAACTGCCCGAACGTTGGATAAACCTGCGAGCATGATGCATAAAATCCAACGAAACATCCTGATTTGCTATTCATACAAAATCCCCCATGTTCAGGAGTTGCTTCCTGTTGACACGCCAGCGAAACAAAAGTTCATTCAAAATATTTCGTGGACAATAAAGGTTATGAAACATTCTATGGACAGACGAAGCCCATTTCCGTCTCTAAGGATATGTCGATACGCAGAATATAGGCAACGGAAAATACGCACGCACATCAACCGGTACCACCTCATTTCGCAAAGGCATTTTCAAAGAGATGAGTGACACGGTTCTGTTATCTGTACCGTCACTGGAAACCAATACGAGAGTCTTATGCGCACCAGCCGTCATTTCTCTACAGCCTGGTCGTCCACATCACCTGATCTTAATCCGCATGACTTCTGGATGTGGGGGTTATCTAAGAGATGATGTATTCAGCACTCCAATCACGAACGTTGTTGAACTGAAGGCAGGCACTGCACAACTCATGTTGAACATCACTCTCGAGACACTCAGGTCTGTCATGGAACATGCTGTTTCCCGATTTCAGCTTCTGGCAGGAAACGGTGGTCAGCATATACCCTTCACCAGTCTCATAATAATTAGAAACCAATGTCATTTTGCAGTTTTTGGCCTCTCCCATCCAGTATGATACGTCCTTACCGTGATGGATAGGCTTACCTATCCGTGACAACTTTTGACAGCCGAACTTGTGGAGTTCAAAAATGGTTCAAATGGCTCTGAGCACTATGGGACTTAACATCTGAGGTTATCAGTCCCCTAGAACTTAGAACTACTTAAAACTAACTAACCTAAGGACATCACACACATCCATGCCCGAGGCTGGATTCGAACCTGCGACCGTAGCGGTCGCGCAGTTCCAGACTGAAGCGCCTAGAACCGCTCGGCCACTCCGGTCGGCGAACTTTCGGAGTGATGCACATCGAACACTGCAGATGGTGTAATGTGCAACACAAACCACAGCCGTATATTGTGATCCTTCTGTTATTTGTAGCCGTCCCTATTTACGTTGATACGCCTACAGCCTTATCTATTGGTAAAATTTTCGTAATTTTTTTTGTTCCATAAGGTTTCCTCCGTGTCAACAATATGGTGTTGATTTTGACATCAATCTGAGCAGTGGTTCTCTTTCTTCAGCCTTTTGAAACTGGAACATTTATTATGGACACCCTGTATTCTCTACAGTCATGCGAAGGACAAGCAAGATCGTTGACTTGGTTGGTGTACGGTTCTCTCGTTATTGGCGCTGCAATATCACACTGTATGCTGTTCTGCTCATATTCATTCTCTCTCGGTATACACACTGACGAGCCAAAACATTACAATTACTGTCTACCGCGACGTTGGACGCCACCTGATGGCGTTGCGGGCACGTGACGTGGTAGCAAAAGTATGTAAGAGGAGCAGACACGGACAGGGTGTCACCCCAGCGAAGATATGGGCTGCAAATGGGGATATCCATTGAGATAAGCTACTTTGACAATGGGCAGATGATTATTACGCAGAGCCTGTGAAGGAGTATCTCGAAAACGACGAAGCTGGTCGAATGTTCACGAGCTACTATCGCGAGCGTCTACGGAAAGAGGTAGAAGGACAGTAAAACCACCACTAGGTGCTAAATGATTGAACGTCCACGGCTCTTCACAGAACGTGGGATTCGGAAGGCTGTCTGGTCTGCAATGCAGGATAGATGGTGGTCTGCAGCATCTCTGCTAAAAGAGCACAATGCTGGTGCACACACAAGTGTTTCGGAGCAAACCGTTCACCGCAGATTGTTGGGAATGGAGTGCCGCAGCAGACCACCCCTACATTTTGACATGTTGACCCAGCGACATCGCCAGTTACGATTGTAATCGGCACGGGACCATTGGGATTCGAACGTCGATCAATGGAAACGTGTCGTTTCTTCGGGTGAATCACATTTTTGCAGCACTAAGTTTATGATCATCTCCACAAACGCGGTCATGGAGGTGAACGGGGGCTCGAACGTGCAGCGCGCCACGGATGCAGGCTGCTGGAAGCAGTATTATGCTTTAGGAGACGTTCTTCTGCGCTTGGATGGGCCCTTTGGTAGTAATCTATGACACACTGATAGCTGCGAACCACCTGCAACCCTTCAAGCTTGTTGTCTTCCCCGATGGCGATGTCATCTTTCAGCAGTATTGTCTCGGAGACAGAGCAATGGTGCAGTGGTTTGAGGAGCATTATAGTGAACTGACGTTGATGTCTTGGCGATCAAATTCGCCTGATGTAAATTCTAAAGAGCCCGTTTGGGTTGCTATCGGGCGCCATCACCGTGTACTCAAATAAGCGGCCCGTTATTTAAGCTAATTACATAACCTATGTGTAGACATCTAACGTCACATACCTCCACAAACCTACCATCCACTGTCGGATCCCTCATATGCAGAATCAGTGACGTATTTCGATCCAAACAAGGACACACAAGCTGTTAACCAGGTGGTGAAAAGTGAACTATCCCTGTGCTGGTGCATGACTATATTCTTGTATTTATGATTCATGCATAATGCTTCAGACAAATTACTTCATAAACAGTTTCAAATACATAAACATATTTTTTAATTATTTTTACTTCATTTTTCAGATGATTAAACAGTACCTCTCACATCAGTCATTTACGTGAATGCTTCTATTTTATGTAAGATCTTTGTGATCTGTAAAGGATGACAAAAAATAGTGTTGCTATGAAAAGTGGTCGATAGTATTTTTCTCACAAATTATAAAGTCGCATCTAGGTTGATTATCACTTTCTTATTGTTCCGCCCCCTCTCGCCCATCCACCTTGTGAGTCAAGCCGAGCGGGATAGCTGCGCGGTCTTGGGCGCCTTGACACGGTCCGTGCGGCTTCGCCCCGTCGGAGGTTCGAGTCCTCCCTCGGGCATAGACGTGTGTGTTGTTCATAGCGTAAGTTATTTTAAGTTCGTTTAAGTAGTGTGTAGGCTTAGGGACCGATGACCTCAGCAGTTTGGCTCCGTAAGACCTTAACACAAATTTCCAATTTTTTCCTAATTCTGAATTAAAGTCTTATGATGAGATACAGTATTGTGGTTAGCTCCTACTGAAATATTTTTATCTCGTTCACTGCAGATTTATAAAATGCAAGTCTTTGTACTGCTTTGTTTGGGTTCAATAATTTCTTTCTTTTGCTTACGGTAGCATAAAGAGACCATCGTCGCCAGTAACGATACAGGAAAGCAATTGACGCTGTTGTTCACTGGCAAATTGATGACGAGCAAGCAGAAATGGCATACGGCCCACCCGCTGATTTTTGTAGTTTTGGCTTAGAGCATGCTGTACCCATACATCCGATTTTTGAACTTGCCCATTGCAACCAAACGTCGCACGATAGTTCATCATATTTGCCTGTTCTCGTGTACACTGACGTGGATGGTTGTGGATTAATGGGTTTGAACGATATTCATCAGACTCCGAAAGTTTTCCTGAACGTGGAGAGCTGCTAATGTCAAAACGATCCTCCTTACAACGAGAAAACCATTTCCTTGCCTCGATTTGTCCAGTGGCATTATCCCAATAAAAGGTGCAAATGTTTCTGGGTGGCTCTTCTGCTGTCACTCCTCCATTGAACTCAAACAGAAAAACATGCTGGAAGTGTTCCGATTTCTCCCCTTAGCACTTCATTTCCTAGTGTTAATAACTCTACTCACTATCTCCAAATGACAAAATAGCAATACGTAAACTCAAATAGCAACAGCTAACTGCAAAGGAAAATGACACTCGATAAATAAACTGATAGTAACCGAATACCAACCTGAAAAACAAAAACGTTACGAACTTATGCACCAACCAAATACTGTTATAAATGTTCAACTTACTCACTATCTCCAATGTGTTGGAAGCCTAATTAGATGTATAAGGAGACCTTATGTATCTGATACTGCTACGGTAAATAAATCACAGAAGAAATAAAAATAAATAACTGTTCTTGAGCAGTTCACAATCGGTAGTGGCAAGCACAGGAGTACCTGCATGCTGCAGTCATCGTTTCTTGATAGGTGACATTTGGTCCCTATCCGCTTAAAAAGTAAACAAAGGTCATTAACATCCTTTCTTTAACGTTAACAAACATGTCATACACCCGCCTTCACGTGATACTGCCTTCGAATGCTCGTGGCCAGTCTATTAAAAAATTGTTCGAAACCTCCTCTATTACGCTTTAAAGTATAACCCTTAAAATTTCTCAGTAACACAGGAACAACGTCTCATTGTAAAAAACTGTCGAAAAAAGCGAAGTGACAGTTAATATTGAAATCACTTTCCTTCTTGTGCAGGTGATGCGACTCCGTGATTCTATGTGACTAATTTCTAGTTCCACTACATATTAAAAATGTCACGTTTGGAGCATCATACACTCAACAGGTAAACTGTGAACATAATTTTCATATTTCGAGAAGGAAAGATGCTATTGTGTATAAGAGGAGAAAAAAAACAGAAAGTAAAAATTTTCAAATAGGTGCCTCAACCTATACCTGAAGTTGTCCTAGTTAAAAATGCAATTATCAGAAGTTCTTTTCATTTCATCTGTGTCTGCTACATTGGTAATCGTATAAATGGCAATAATAAAAAATTTTATTTCGACATACGTATTCAGATACCGTCATTTGTAGGTCCAGGGAACTTTACTTCTACGTGTTTGGTTATTGTTTTCAACGGAGTATGTGTCAGCTTTGAAACTGTCCATAAACTGGTCTGTTGTGTTAGTGGATGAACACCATGAATCCTCTAACCTTATAGATTTTTTCATGGTAGGACCATGTTTTGTGTTTCTGTTCCTGCTCAACAACACTTGTAGGCGTCCTTATGGGGGAGGGGGGTCACGTGCCTCCCACATGCAATCTGGGGGCGCACAATTTCATTCATTATGGAATTTTCACACATTGCTAGCAATGATTATCAGCGTCTGTACTAAGCTGGAGTTCAACACGACTGCGTCCGAAGGATAAGTACTGTGACTACAGCAACCACTATATACACTCCTGGAAATTGAAATAAGAACACCGTGAATTCATTGTCCCAGGAAGGGGAAACTTTATTGACACATTCCTGGGGTCAGATACATCACATGATCACACTGACAGAACCACAGGCACATAGACACAGGCAACAGAGCGTGCACAATGTCGGCACTAGTACAGTGTATATCCACCTTTCGCAGCAATGCAGGCTGCTATTCTCCCATGGAGACGATCGTAGAGATGCTGGATGTAGTCCTGTGGAACGGCTTGCCATGCCATTTCCACCTGGCGCCTCAATTGGACCAGCGTTCGTGCTGGACGTGCAGACCGCGTGAGACGACGCTTCATCCAGTCCCAAACATGCTCAATGGGGGACAGATCCGGAGATCTTGCTGGCCAGGGTAGTTGACTTACACCTTCTAGAGCACGTTGGGTGGCACGGGATACATGCGGACGTGCATTGTCCTGTTGGAACAGCAAGTTCCCTTGCCGGTCTAGGAATGGTAGAACGATGGGTTCGATGACGGTTTGGATGTACCGTGCACTATTCAGTGTCCCCTCGACGATCACCAGTGGTGTACGGCCAGTGTAGGAGATCGCTCCCCACACCATGATGCCGGGTGTTGGCCCTGTGTGCCTCGGTCGTATGCAGTCCTGATTGTGACGCTCACCTGCACGGCGCCAAACACGCATACGACCATCATTGGCACCAAGGCAGAAGCGACTCTCATCGCTGAAGACGACACGTCTCCATTCGTCCCTCCATTCACGCCTGTCGCGACACCACTGGAGGCGGGCTGCACGATGTTGGGGCGTGAGCGGAAGACGGCCTAACGGTGTGCGGGACCGTAGCCCAGCTTCATGGAGAGGGTTGCGAATGGTCCTCGCCGATACCCCAGGAGCAACAGTGTCCCTAATTTGCTGGGAAGTGGCGGTGCGGTCCCCTACGGCACTGCGTAGGATCCTACGGTCTTGGCGTGCATCCGTGCGTCGCTGCGGTCCGGTCGCAGGTCGACGGGCACGTGCACCTTCCGCCGACCACTGGCGACAACATCGATGTACTGTGGAGACCTCACGCCCCACGTGTTGAGCAATTCGGCGGTACGTCCACCCGGTCTCCCGCATGCCCACTATACGCCCTCGCTCAAAGTCCGTCAACTGCACATACGGTTCACGTCCACGCTGTCGCGGCATGCTACCAGTGTTAAAGACTGCGATGGAGCTCCGTATGCCACGGCAAACTGGCTGACACTGACGGCGGCGGTGCACAAATGCTGCGCAGCTAGCGCCATTCGACGGCCAACACCGCGGTTCCTGGTGTGTCCGCTGTGCCGTGCGTGTGATCATTGCTTGTACAGACCTCTCGCAGTGTCCGGAGCAAGTATGGTGGGTCTGACACACCGGTGTCAATGTGTTCTTTTTTCCATTTCCAGGAGTGTATCTTGGATCTATTGGTTATCAAGCTGCTCACCAGAAATTAAGACAGTTCCTATAGGTCATCTCCTAGGCCGGACCATCATAAACTCTCCGTCGTGCGACACACTTGCAAATACTGTCGTAGAGGTACGAATACTGCTGTTCAGTTTGCCAGAATACTGAATAATTTGACAAACTGAAGAATGAACACAACCCTGGTTTGGTTGTGTGCTGTTAAAAGACGGTTATACCAGCCAATTTGATTTTGGAAGAGTCCCCATATTCATCTAGTCAGGTCATGGTAATGGGCTACGCTTGTTCCAACTAGTCCAAAAACTTATCTGTGAAAAATCATTTTATTCATTTTAGTTATGTCAGTGACCTTGAAAAATAGAAAGCATGGAAGTAATGCAATAAAATCGTTGATGTGATCATATGTGAACTTTCGTCAGTAAAAAAAACACTGTGGATGTGATTATAGTTGAGTAAGTATTTTGTTCCTTGTTTCTTTAATTCGTGGAATATTCGTGTCATTGTTGTTGATATCCAACAGGATTTTCTCAAAAATTCTGAATTTTTATGTTTCACATTTTTTAGCTTCAGTGTCAATCCAACAACATTGAAATATAAACAATTTTATTTGAATACTTTCTACCTATATTTCAATGTCATTGTTACACTGGTTGTAATCACAGTGATGTAATTTCACGCTACTGAAATATACAATTCGTTCAGGCATCTACCTTAAAAGTATTAAATCGAAAATTATCGATCTTTTGATATCAAGTTTTATATACTTCCTGTCATAATTAATGCCTGGAGCCAGAGATGTTTTCAAATTCATCAAATCAGTTATATCAAAATTGTCAGTTGTAAAAATTTCGCCATCCCCCCTCTCCCCCTCGTCATTGGACAAATTTCTGCTGACGCCCATGAGAGTACCCTAGCGTGTTTGAATTTAATACAATCGGTGACGCCAACAATGCTTAGTAAAAGACTTGGCAAACAAAAGTCAGTACGCCGCTGGTTACGGTGTGGTTTAGACGGAATTGGACGAAAAATTACTTCACGTTTGATTTAGTGGCACACAGCATTAGTAACAAACGTGTGTCTTGATATACAACGGACAGTTAATTGATATTAATAAACAGTGTTTAACTTGAATTCTAGTGTAAGTTGCGTAATTTAGTAGCGAAGAAACCTCATTTGCATTAGCCATAAATATATGCCACAAGAGTAGGAAATACACTGACGGCAGAAAAATCGCAACACCAAGAAGGAGTTGTTTGACATAAACGAAAGTTGGTAGGCGTGTTCCTACATCTGGAGGATGATATCTAGTGGAATTTCGCGCCAGTTGCATAAGATTGGCGCTAGTAGCGCCACTCTGAGGATGCAAACGAGATTTGCTGTACAGGTCGTGAGCATTTATTACCTTTGATATTGGACGTGCTGAGTTGATGTTAGTCAAGAACGCCTTTAAGGTGGCAAAACGCGATTATCAGTCTTTAAACGAGCTGGACATTCCTTCTGCTATATTGCAAAAAGAGTTGGCGGGAATGCAGCCACTCTACTGATTGCTGTCAGTGGTGGTCACGAGAACATACGGTCGCCGGACGGTCAAGTAGCACTACCGAGAGCGAAGACCATGGTGTTCAGCATTTTGCTCTGGCGCATTGCACTGCATCTGCAACAGTAATCTGAGTAGCAGTTGGCACCACAGTGACACAACGTGTTACAAATCGGCTACTTCAAGGACAGATCCGAGCCAGACGCCCTTTAGCTTGCATTCCACTGACCCCAATCCACTGCCATATATGATTTCAGTGGTGTCAAGCGAGAGACCAATGGACAGTAGGATGAAGGTCTGTTGGCTTTTCTGATGAAAGCTGGTACTGCCACGGTGCCAATGCCGGCCGTGTGTTGGTTATAAGGAGGACAGTTGAGGACTTGCAACCAACCAATCTGCGTTCCAGACAAAGTGGACCTACATCTGGAGTTATGGTCTGAGCAGAGCGCTCTCGTGGTTATCCCAAGCACCCTGACTGGAAATTTGTGCGCCAATCTGGTGATGCGATCTGTTATGCGGCCATTCACAAACAGCACTCACGGGGTGTTTCCCAACAGAATACCGCTCGCCCACAAAGCGCTGTTGAAACTAATCTGCAGATTGTCGACATGTTGCACGCAGTTACATTAACCTGTTATCTTTCAACGTTAATCACTTAAATACTTTACCTACACTAGTGGCCATTAAAATTGCTACACCACGAAGATGACGTGCTACAGACGCGAAATTTAAACGACAGGAATAAGATGGTGTGATATGTAAATGATTAGCTTTTCAGAGCATTCATACAAGGTTGGCGGCGTTGGCGATACCTACAACATGCTGACATCAGGAAAGTTTCGAACCGACTTCTCAAACACAAACAGCAGCTGACCGGCGTTGCCTAGTGAAACGTTGTTGTGATGCCTCGTGTAAGGAAGAGAAATGCATACCATCACGTTTCCGACTTTGATAAAGGTCGGATTGTAACCTATCGCGATTGCGGTTTGTCGTATCGCGATATTGCTGCTCGCGTTGGTCGAGATCCAATGGCTGTTGGCAGAATATGGAATCGGTAGGTTCAGGAGGGTAATACGGAACGCCGTGCTGGATCCCAACGGCCTCGTATCACTAGCAATCGAGATGACAGGAATATTATCCGCATGGCTGTAACGGATCGTGCAGCCACGTCTCGATCCCTGAGTCAACAGATGTGGACGCTTGGAAGACAACAACCATCTGCACGTACAGTTCGACGACGTTTGCAGCAGCATGGACTATCAGGTCGGAGACCATGGCTGCGGTTACCCTTGACGCTGCATCACAGACAGGAGCGCTTGCGATGGTGTACTCAACGACGAACCTGGGTGCACGAATGGCAAAACGTCATTTTTTCGGATGAATCCAGGTTCTGTTTACAGCGTCATGATGGTCGCATCCGTGTTTGGTGACGTCGCGGTGAACGCACATTGGAATAGTGTATTCGTCGTCGCCATACTGGCGTATCACCCAGCGTGATGGTATGGGGTGCCATTGGTTACACGTCTCAGTCACTTCTTATTCGCATTGACGGCACTTTGAACAGTGGACGATACATTTCAGATGTGTTACGAGCCGTGGCTCTACCCTTCATTCCATCCCTGCGAAACTCTACATTTCAGCAGGATAACGCACGACCGCATGTTGCAGGTCCTGTACGGGCCTTTCTGGGTACAGAAAATGTTAGACTGCTGCCCTGGCCAGCACATTCTCCAGATCTCTCACCAATTGAAAACGTCTGGTCAATGGTGGCCGAGCAACTGCCCCTCACAATACGCCAGTCAGTACTCTTGATGAACTGTGGTATCGTGTTGAAGCTCCATGGGCAGCTGTACCTGTACACGCCATCGAAGCTCTGTTTGACTCAATGCCCAGACGCATCAAGGCTGTTATTATGGCCAGAGGTGGTTGTTCTGGGTACTGATTTCTCAGGAACTATGCACCAAAATTATGTGAAAATGTAATCACATGTCAGTTCTAGTATAATATATTTGTCCAATGAATACCCGTTTATCATCTGCATTTCTTCATCCGTTAGTGTACATGTTTGAGAGTCAACGTGCTACACCAAATAGGAGAAGCGGATTATCACTATAGTCGCCAGGATGAAACTCGTTACACACTGCATGTGCTTCTAGAGCACTGACTTCTGCAGCGGACATGGAGAGCAAGAGAGCAAGCGGCAGAGGCAGACGATACAGCAGCGCACACCTGTGTGTTGAATGCGGGCCCTTTCCCGGTGTCGCTCTCGGTGCGGGCCGCTACGCCTTCGCAGTACAACAAAGATACGGCGTACCACTGTAGCCAGGCGAACGAGAGCAAAGTGCACGGGATGGATGTCCCGGATGGGGCACAGTGGGAGCAGGCAGCGGCCTTTGCCTCTCTGTGGCTGCGGCAGTCTGTCAGCCGCCGTGTCACAGGTAGTGGGGCAGGCAACACGCGGCGCTGCCGATTGCGAAGCCATTTGGCGCGGCGGGGAGGCGGCGGTGTTTGTGCAGCGGCGGCGGCAGCGGCAGCGGCGCCGACCGCAAACACCATCCAGCCCCACAGCCCTCCACACGCCGACACCCGATCCGCCGCCCCCGCCCCGCGGCGCCGTCGTTAAATTGGCCCGCCGGCAGCCAGGCCGCCTGTTTTACATACATTTGCATGTTATTACTTCACAAATCGAGTGGAAGCCGAGTGCTCGTGTGGCTCGTGGGCCTACGCGCGCTCTCTCGCCGCTGGCTGCCGGCTGCGCCCCGCTGGGCCTCTGCGGGACGTGACGCGCGTGTCCCGCACCCTCAGCCGCACACCGCCTCGTGTCGTGAAGAGAGCCAAAGGCTAACAGGTCTGACGTGCCAAGTGTCTCTGACGACCTAAATGTAGATGCTAGCATTTTGTTTGCCTTGCATCTACGTTCTCTTGATTGGAATACGGTCTTTGAAGCGATAGTAGTACCCTTCGTTACACCCACGAGGGACCACGCACCTAGGGTGACCAACATTTGAAAATGATTTTAACTGAGATGACCAACATCTGACGACGATTTAAAGGGAGGTTTAAGGGAAATTTTTTTGCTTAATAAGTATCAACTGCACAACTAGGCAACATTTTCTTGGAATGGGTAACGATGAACAATTAAATGTAAAAAAACGGCATATTTTCCTTACTTTTATTCTAGTATTAAATACGACATCAAATTTTGGGGTAGCACCACAAACGAAAGAAAGTTTTTGCATTTCAAAAGCGTCTAACATGACTCATTTGTGATGTGCGTTCGGAAATGAGTATCACACTCACGGCTACTAAATACAAATTTTACACCTAATTGAATCCTCTCTTTTTTGGACCTATGAAATGAAAAGTAAATCTGATCTAATCCTAATAAAAAAAATTATTTGGTTGTTGCATATAATACAAAATAATAACCCCAATTTAACAAATTTACCATGTTCTGCGTCCCCTACAAGTTCCAAGATGCTATTCCAGACGGCTGTAAAATGAATGTGCACAACGGAGAATAATAAATGCTAAAATTAAGATTTGGCCCTGTCTGACTACCCCCAGAAGCAGATCTTAGCATCTCTTAATTCTATAAATTACAATCTAAACGTAAATGAATGATGAATGCAACTAATCCTACTAAATGATAAACGTTTTTCCTGGTTATATATTTATTGTAGATTAAAAAAACCTTCACATTACAAAGTTTACATTTCCAAAGTAACTCTGCCCCTTCTATGACTGCGCAGTCTAATATCAATAACGCGAAATGACTGACATCATCTACGTACCAAACACTAGAAGACACTACTTTCGAAGACGATCTACGGTGGTGTGGAGCCTCAGTGGAAATAAACTAACGTGATCACCGCTGTTTAGCTTTTATACACTTAATAAGCCGAAGCAATTTGCGATATCACCGTATCTACTGCGTCCGGTGCGTCGAAGTGATGGTTCTCGTACTCGTCTATGACGATGGAAGAACTCCAGCCAAAAATAAACTCTTTCAAACACTAGGATGGCAGAAGGCGGTCCTCTGATTAATATACTCTAATGCTTTCTTCTGCTCTCTGTGTTCTACAGACCGCCGGCCGCGGTGGCCGAGCGACTCTAGCCACTTCACTCCGGAACCGCGCGACTGCTATGGTCGCAGGTTCAAATCCTGCCTCAGGCATGGACGTATGAGATGTCCTTAGGTTAGTTAGGTTTAAGTAAGTTCTAGGGGACTGATCACCTCAGATGTTAAGTCCCATAGTGCTCAGAGCCATTTTTTTTCTACAGACGAGAAACGCGAACTCCCAGTCACAAGGACGGAGTTCAGATAACGTCTCAACGTAAGTATAGGCAGAGGAAGTGCTCTCAGTTACTGAACGCTGCGTACTCAACGACGACTTCCAACCCGGAGGTGAAGTCCGGATTTGCATAGGCTCGCAACAGTACAGTGCCTAAGTGTTCTAACTATAAACTCTCCTGAGAGCAAAGACAGCAAGTCTGTCCGCATCAACAAAGCTGGTATCGAGCGACCGTCGCACACAAGCACTCACAACGGAAGGCCTCGTCTCTCCACCGCTGGCCTCCCACCAAGGCTCAGTTCCCCACCATCGTAATTCCGAAAACGAATCATATTCCGGAAACCACGGAATATTCTCCCTCTCTATAGATTCTTTCGAACGTCGATCAAACATATTTTAGTCTTTAGTCGTCCGGCGCAGAAAATTTGAGAGGAAAAAAGTATACTCGTACAATGATACGCTTCTGAGTAAAAATCCTTGGAAATAACCCAGCCTGCGTGGTTTCCGAGGTGACGCTTCCTCGTTCCTCTCACATGCGTCCAAGATTTTCGTAGTTTCCGAAGTATAATCCTTCCCGTCCGGATACAATATTGGCCGGTCGCGACTCTATTGTACCCCAACGCTCAGGTGTCACAACGTCCGTCTTGTTACTTCCTGTGTTTCAGCAGGACCAACGCAACTGTGAAAGCCTTCCACCCAGAGCTGGATTTCCGCCTGCTGTTTCATTTCCACTGTCGCTCCAACCTCTGATAGTATGATAATAAAGACACTCCGTCACCTTTCATGCAATAAGCGTTATCAATGATTTACAAAGCGCATATGACAATGTCAGTCTACTTTATATATTCATATATACGATATAAAACCTATCACATGATACCTTATTGTGTTTGAAGATCACAGCAAAGTATGTGGATGGGTGTTTTTAAGGTGCGAAATTATAGCCACCTTACAAAGTAATGAGTTATAGAAGCTGCAGAGCACTCCAATTTTTACATTCCTGTGCAGATTAAATTCTTTGCAGTTATAACCAAAATTGATTTCAGTCAACAGCTATGACTTTATAAGTTCTAAGCTGCTGCTGTTTTTATGACCAGTCCACTTATTGTTCATAAGAAATAAAAACTCTTTTTATGCGTTCGAAATGTTGTGTGAATCAAATGAAAAATAAGTGAGGTACCGAGCTTGTTTAAACATGAGGGTTTCCATAATCCTTTTTCGTGGGTCCGTGTTAGCTCCGTGTGTTACCTGTACCTCAACTGCTGATGGATACGAGGCGAAGCGGATCCACGGTTTGTGTGACCGAGGAACGAGTAAACATTGCCCCTCTTACTAAGTGTAGGTGTGTCATCCTTTCCCCGCTCCTCGGTTTCCCTTTAGGTTCAGCCAAACCATCTTCATTCCGTAGAAGCACGAACAGCAAACAGACTGTGTGTCGACAATAGTATCGGTTACAATAATAAAACTTTTCGTGATCCATAGGTCACTGAACTTGAACTATCAACAGCACTTGCGAGACCAATATTTATCTCAGTGATCACTGACGAAACACACGGGAGAAATAAGCGATCAATAAGGTAGCCCGGAGGATGAAAAAAAAAAAAATTGAAGTATCACGGGAGACACTGTGAAATACAGGAGAGTTGGTCACCCTCGAGGAATCTGACATTAACGTGGAAGGGGACGAGAAATCCATCTGCACGAGACACAGTGTCCGTGTCACATAGCTATAATGAGCCTAGTGTTTTTAAAACCTTCCGAACCTAGGATGGAAAGTATGTGTGGGTGACTGACAAATTTTTGTTACTGTTACGAATTTTTAAATCTATGGAAAAGTAACCCACACTTTCAGCTCATTTTTTAAATAATTTTGTTATTTTAAGTAATTAGATGATGGAGGAAATTAAATTAAAGAAAAGTAAAGTAAGTTTAAACTTTGATATTTATTAAAAAGTTCATCAATGTTCAATAAAACGTATAACACACGCCAAGTCTGCCTCAAAGCTGGTGCCTTATTTACTGTTGCAAATTAATTAAGAAAAGTATTACTCAGAGGGGATTCAATTAGCATAAAACGTAACCGAAATGGTTTGGGGACTCAGCACAACCAACCATACAGGGAACAGAAAACAAGTAGCTTATTTTCCAGAAATGTCAATGTCTAGCCATATTATTTTCTCTGTACAATCACATTTGCAGCACTCAAGTAACATTTGAACATCAGTATCAACAGTTAGAACACAAAGTTTCACATTTGCGTCGTGAATGAAATGTAGAATTAAATGAGTCGGTTCTTAATTGCAAAAACAGGCAACTTGATATTTGCCGATTATAGCGGTAGCTACCACGAATGGGAAACAATATTTGAGTAAACCGTTCGTATCTTTTTGGCATAGAATCCGAATAAACGTTAAAATAGCGGGGGGAGAAGGGGGAGTACCTATTTGAAAATAAAAAGTTGGCTCCGCCCACGAAAGAGGGTGGTTAGGAGATGGCCAATTGTAGCGCAGACATGTATCCCCTTTACTAAAATTAACTCAGAACATATTTTTCGTACTACACATCGTTTTCTGAAAACTAAGTTTTCTCAAATTAAAAAAAAAAAAAATGTGTACAGCGCCATGTTGTTGGAGGAGAAGCTAGATTTTCAGTAGGGTAGGAGGGTGTGGCTATAAGCATTGATGGGTAACATAGGTGGTGAAGGAGTGGATGTTGGTAAGACAGAAAAGGAGGATTACATCTACGGTTTGGGTAGGATCGTAATTCTAAAGGGAAAAAGGGAGTAGAGAAAGATATTGAAGGAAAGGAAAAGTGGGAACCCTGATGAGGTGAGATAGGTGGGGTCGAATTATATAGTTGGTAGAATGGATTAATCATGGATTTTATCATGTGGAAGAGGAAGACGATTGAAGTTTCTGTGAGACAGTATATAGACAGGGTGTAGAAAGTATGTAGGTGTAGTGTTAGTGGAATATGTCGATATAGGTGAGGGACTGTACTAGGTATGGAAATGGGTAAGAGGTGAGACAATGGGATTGTTGGAATCGTGTCTGAGGATGGTGTAGATTGTTCGAAGAGGGAGGAAGAGGAGGTGATTAGTGTTTAACGCCCCGTCGACAACGAGGTCATTAGAGACGGAGCACAAGCTCGGATTAGGGAAGGATGGGGAAGGGAATTGGCCGTCTCCATTCAAAGGAGCCATCTCGGCATTTGCCTAAAACGATTTAGGGGCATCATTGTAAACCTAAATTAGGATGGCCGGAGACAGGTTTGAACCATAGTCCTCGCTCGGTGAAGCGTTCGAAGGTCTTCAATGAGAGTAAAGAGAGGTGGGAAGTTACTGAGACGCAAAGAATTCTTGTAGAGGAGGGTAAGCGGATGAAGAATGCATGGAGGATTATATCACGGTCAACGATTTGGAGGGAGTGATAGAACGGCTATCGAGGCAACATTTTTCTAGGAAAGGAAGCGTCGGATTAAGATTTTATAGATGTGGATGACAGTGGAGCTCTGTAATTCCAAAATTCGGACAGTTAATAGTTTTAGATTTTCTGTTGGATAGTTAGCAGGTAAAGTTTTCATTTTAGTTGGAGTTTGGGGTTAGTCAAAGACATTTTCGTGTATTGTTAAACTGGACACGATGACTGTAAATAGTGATGTTGAAGTCATAGCGATGGAAGCTGCGGGTGTTTCTTCCCATAGTCGTCACCAAAATTTTTGAAGGATTCTTGTTGAGGAGCCATAGATTGCACCAGAGGGTAAATTGACTAACGTGGATTGGGAGTGGTCTTTAGGATTTGCGGAGTCTAGAGTAGAGTACTAGGGAAACGGTGTCGTCAGCATACTAAAGAAGGTGGAGTGGTGGAGATGATTTGGATAGTGCAAAAGATATAAAGGGGAGGAGAGAGGATGGAACACTGAGCACATGCAGTGTAATGGAAGGTATGATAATTGAGATTGTTAATAGTGACAAATAATGGGCGATTACGTAAAAAGTATGCAACAAGGAGGACATACATGAATGGAAGTACATGTCTAAAGTTTGAAAAAGAGATCAGAATGCTCTATATGATCATACACTTTCTCCAGGTCATTGGGATATAAAAATAGCTGACTTTTGCCTGATGAAGTGGATGAATGGGAGATAATTGAGGTACAAGAGTCGGTCATCAGAGGAGAAGTAGGAACGGAAGCCACACTAGTTAACAGGAAGGAGGTGGTTCTGGTTTAGGTATTGATGGATGCGTTGGGAGAGGATGGATGGATCAAAGATCTTACTAAACAGTAAAGTGGGGTTGATGTGGCGGTAAGAGGAAGTATCAGTAGGTGCGGATTGGGGGAGAGTAGGTTTTTGGAGTTTTTCTGTAGTTTAGGATAGTAGCCTTTGGAGAGGATCATGTTATAAGGAATTTCAAGGGTGACGAGAAAAGAGAAGAGGCATTCTTTGTAGGCATCATTACGTAATGCGATCGTGACCAGGTGAAGTGTTGCTCTGAGCTTGAATTGCTTGCCCTATGTCGTGTGCTGTCATAGGTATATTTACTTCTGTCTATGGCATGTGGTTCCAGTAGTTGAACCTGGAGCAAGGGATAGGACAGTGGTATTTATGCTTTCATCGGTTGTAGGGTAATATGGAGTAATGCAAATGAGGGTCGTTAGGAGGCGTGAAGATGTAGGATATTTAAAATGCAAAGTGGTCAGCTTTGCTCATGTAGTCAGACAGGAGATAGTTGTTGTGGAGGAGCGAAAGTGTAATAAGTTTATGATGTATTTGCAATGGACCTATAAGTGTATCACAGTTATTGAGTCCGCAGGAAGGAGCCTTTAAACTACGAAAATATCAGAGTAGGAGCAGGGCTTGGGGCGTAGGGTGCGGCGACGAGGATATATGGTTTTGGGAATGTGGGCGTCTGATAAGGTCTACTACAAAAAAGGCGTGGCATGAGGGATATCACCAGGCAGCTGGAAGGTTGGTGGATGGCTTCCAATCTCAGTACCTAAGGATTCCCAGGAGGTATGCCAGTTGGAGCAGGAGTAGCTTCGGATAACTTTTTGAGGGCTATTGGGATGGGGTATAGGGGTATGAAGTAGTGTTTAGGGAATGGCAAGCAGAAAATAAAAATATTAATTCCAGTTGGATAAAGGACTGATGCAATGATGCGTTGCCTAATACTCCTATTAAAATTCTCATCAACTTCTCGTCCTTTTTATTAACGCAGGTCCTATTTCCTTAATTTACTACCTTGCAGCTACTGCTTCAGTTTTGATCTGCATATCAGAAGTAATATTTAATTGTCAGAA
The DNA here is from genome assembly GCF_023864345.2 of Schistocerca serialis cubense. Taxonomy (NCBI): domain Eukaryota; kingdom Metazoa; phylum Arthropoda; class Insecta; order Orthoptera; family Acrididae; genus Schistocerca; species Schistocerca serialis. The sequence goes on along the minus strand of NC_064638.1, from coordinate 1,017,432,931 downwards.
TCAGCGTCATCACTGGAAATCTTTTGGAGTTTGAAACCTACTGTAAAATCTCTGTCTTACCGCTATGTAATCTGTATGAAACATTTTGATGTCTCCATGTCTCTTCAACTTACGCAATATTTTTAAACTAAGTGGTGGCAACTATTGAATTGTGCACTGAGCAAAATTTTTTCCAGATGTACTACGGAATTCCAGTCCCACATATCAAGAAATTTTTGTATCCCTTAACTACCCAAATATTTTTTTTTTACCTTACCATACATCATTTTTTATCTCATCATTATTCCGAATCTTATAGTCATATAAATGTGTACTTCTTTGGTCGGTGTTGTCTTTCTAGCTTCTTTGTGTACGAAAATGCGTTCACTATATTACTGGAAGAAGATAAGCTAAGACGGAATGGCTGCATGAAAAATGTGAAGAAATCGAAAAAGAAATGACTGTCGGAAGGAAAGTCTGAGCATACAGAAAAGTCAAAACAGCGTTCGATGACATTAAAATAAAGGGTGGTAACAGTCAGAGTGCAACGGGAATTCCACGGCTAAATGAAGAAAAGAGAACCGATAGGTGGAAAGAATACATTGAAAGCCTCTAAGAGGAAAAAAAAAATTGTCTGATGTGATAGAAGAAGAAACACGAATCGTTTTAGAAGAGGTAGGGGATCCAGTATTAGAATCAGAATTTAAAAGAGCTTTGGAGGACTTAAGATCAAAGAAGACAGAAGGGATAACATTCCACCAGAATTTCTAAAATCATTGGGTGGGAGGGGGAGGGGGGGGGGGGGAGTGACAACAAAACCACTATTCACGTTGGTGTGTAGAATGTATGAGTCTGGTGACACGCCATCTAACTTTCGGAAAAAAGTTATCCACACAATTCCCAGGACTGAAAGAGCTGACGAGTGCGAGAATTATGGCACAATTACCTTAACAGCTCATGCATTAAAGTTGATGACAAAAATAATATACAGAAGATTGGAAAAGAAGACTGAGGATGTACTAGCAGACGATCAGTCTGGTTTCAGGAAAAGTAAAGACACGAGAAAGGCAATTCTGACGTTGCAGTTGATAACTGAAGCAAGACTAACGAAAAATAAAGACACGTTTATAGGATATGTCGACCTGAAAAAAAACGTTAGACAATGTAAAATGGTGCAAGATGATCGAAATTCTTAGAAAAATAGGGGTAAGCTATAGGGAGAGACAGGTAAGATACAATATGTACAAGAGCCAAGAGGGAATAATAAGAGTGGACGACCAAGCACGAAGTGCTCGTATTAAAAAGGATGTAAGACAAGGATGTAGTCTTTCGCCTCTACTGTTCAATTTTTACATCGAAGAAGCAATGATGGAAATAAAAGAAAGGTTCAGGAGTGGAATTGAAATCCAAGATGAACGGGTATCAATGATACGATTCGCTGATGGCATTGCCATCCTGAAGAAGTGAAGAGGAATTATATGACCTGCTGAACAGAATGATCAATCTTAACGAGTACAGAGGGAGCTGTAGAGGGCAAAAACTGTGGAGGAAGACAGAGATTGGAATACATCCAGCAAATAATTGAGGACGGATGTTCTGCTCTAAGATGATAAGATGAAGAGATTGGAACAGGACAGGAATTCTTGGCGGGCCGCATCAGACCAGTCAGTAGATTGGTGAAAGAAAAAGATAAAGGCTACTGACGATTGTCTAAGTAACGGGACCGAAAATGCCGGCTTTGCAAAAGGGAAGAGACGAAGAGGCTGGCGGTAGGTAAGCCCGGAATGTGCAACGCGTTCACTGTATTAATGGTACTCGTGTACTTGCTATTTAAATAAGTATCGCATCGGTTAGTGGGAGAGGCCATTGGAATTTACAAATATGTTAATGATAGCTGTTTGAGCACAAAAGAGAAAAGCTGCAGAATAAACGGTAGGGGAGTTCCGCTGTGCCGACACGGCACTGTAGCGGGATATAAGCATGCATTGAGCACAGCAGGGCTAGCCAATGTATTGGAGTTAGCGAGCAGGGCATTATCTGTAATAGCTAATGATAAGTGAATATCCTATAAGAAGGCTACCTATTGAAGCAAGTGTAACGTTAGGAGGCATTTTATTAGCATATATCCGATGGAACATTACAGGGTTAAGCCGTTGTGTAATAAGTAACCGTGCATGAGGGTAATTGTGGTTCTCTGCGCAACGGGTAGTACGTAGGCTACTTGTGCATGGCATTACTGCAAGAGCAAAATGCCGTCACCGGCGTCTAAATACTTACGAAGCACGCCAATATGAACTCTACTCTCTTCTTTGAGTACCTTTGGACTCAATGCATTAAGTGTAAAACACACACTATCATCATCCAAGAATCCACTAGTCTGGTACCCTGCTGCCCCAATACATCTATATCCCGCCCTTCCAATAACACCCCTGTCATCTTCATCTTCCCCGCAGGAACGTTAACCAAATTCAGAGACATACACGTCCTTGTAGCACTACTCATCAGTACTCGACCTCACACCATCCTTCCGTTTCCTCCCGCCCACATCTTATCTCTCAACAACATTTAATTTCTACTAGAGGTTCCACACAGTGCCATTGTAGTACTCGTGATTCCACCTCCATCACTTTCATGCATCACAATTATTCTATAGCAGCACCAGCATCATCTTTGATTACATTTTCAGTTCTGTTTGGATTTATATAAAATGTTTTAAGTAATAAAATTTGTCACAAAGTACATACTTTTAAAACCAACGTTTATTCCGTACGTATTATGTAATTAAAACCTACATTTCTAGCATTTGTAGACTTAGAGAAAGCTTTTGACAATGTGGACTGGAATACTCTCTTTCAAATTCTGAAGGTGGCGTGGGTAAAATACAGGGAGCGAAAGGCTATTTACAATTTGTACAGAAACCAGATGGCAGTTATAAGAGTCGAGGGGCATGTAAGGGAAGCAGTGGTTGGGAAGGGAGTCAGACAGTGTTGCAGCCTATGCCCGATGTTATTCAATCTGTATATTGAGCAAGGAGTAAAGGAAACAAAAGAAAAATTCGGTGTAGGTATTAAAATCCATGGAGAAGAAATAAAAACTTTGAGGTTCGCCGATGACATTGTAATTCTGTCAGAGACAGCAAAGGACTTGGAAGAGCAGTTGAACGGAATGGACAGTGTCTTGAAAGGAAGGTATAAGATGAACATCAACAAAAGCAAAACGAGGATAATGGAATGTAGTCGAATTAAATCGAGTGACACTGAGGGAATTAGATTAGGAAATGAGACACTTAAAGTAGTCAAGGAGTTTTGCTATTTGGGGAGCAAAATAACTGATGATGGTCGAAGTAGAGAGGATATAAAATCTAGACTGGCAATGGCAAAGAAAGCTTTTCTGAAGAAGAGAAATTTGTCAACATCGAGTATAGATTTAAGTGTCAGGAAATCGTTTCTGAAAGTATTTGTATGGAGTGTAGCCATGTATGGAAGTGAAACATGGACTGCAAATAGTTTGGACAAGAAGAGAATAGAAGCTTGCGAAGTGTGGTGCTACAGAAGAATGCTGAAGGTTAGATGGGTAGATCATGTAATTAATGAGGAGGTATTGAATAGGATTGGGGAGAAGAGAAATTTGTGGCACAACTTAACTAGAAGAAGGGATCGGTTGGTACGACATGATCTGAGGCATCAAGGGATCACCAATTTAGTACTGGAGGGCAGTGTGGAGGGTAAAAATCGTAGAGGGAGACCAAGTGATGCATACACTAAGCAGATTCAGAAGGAAGTAGGCTGCAGTACGTACTGGGAGATGAAGGAGCTTGCACAGAATAGAGTAGCATGGAGAGCTGCATCAAGTCTCAGGACTGAAGACCACAACAATGTAATTAAAACTTTTGTTAAACATTAAACATGGCAAACCTTTTTGTTAAAGAACCATTTTATCCTCTACCAGACTCGTACCTCATGATGAAACGAAATACAGATAAAGGAAACAATGGTACGGCAACCGACTTATCCCATTCTGGTCCCATTTTTGCATTCACACCAACTGCAACTGAAGTTGGTGGTGGAATGGATTTACAACTCTTCGGTAAGTAGTTGGAGCTAGTTGACAGCATATGCGTAAGCACAGAACGCGGAAATATCACCTGACTACTAACTTCGGGTCTGCAACTGATGCAGTTGCACGTGGAATATGGGAGAGTTAGTATAAAAAAATTTTAAGGCTTATACGAAACCGAGATCCATCGCCCTCAAACAGCTTTAGCATGAGGTTTGCTTTGCAGAGAAGACAACGGTCTTGTTGGAAAATTCAACATCTAATACAAACACAGCTAGTCAACATGATGTTAGCAATAATATCGCCCTAGTGCATCCCCTATCCGGAGAACCTCCTCAATTCTTATCAGTCCAGTTCACTTTCAAAATAATTCTATAGCACATGTCAACTGCATCGATACTCTTAATCTCCAATTTTCCCACAATCAATGATTCACTTTAATACAATGCTGTGCTGCAAACATCCATTCTCAGAAATTTATTCCTGAAATGTAGGCTAATGTTTGATACTATTAGACTTCTCTTAGCCAGGAATGCCTATAATTGTTTGCTATCCTGTCCTCCTTGCTTTGCCAGTTGTGTTTTATTTATCTTCAAACGTAACAGGATTCCTTCACTTCATCTGTTCCATGGTCACTGTTTCTGATGTTACGTTTACCACCAATCTCAGTTGTTCTACTTCGCATTACTTTCGTGCCTCGGTACTACTTGGACTGTTTATTCTTCGTTTTCACAGATGACAGCAATGTATCAGCGAATTTTGTCATTGATGACCTTTGAATTTTAATGCCTTTCCTACTCCCACGCCCTTCCTTCTTCGATGTCTGGACTGACGAAAGAGTGCATCCCCGACTGTCACCCTTTTCAATATGAGGACTTCGATCTTAGCATTCGATTCTTATTCTTCCCTTTTGGTTTATGTACGTACTGCATGTTACTCAGCTTTCCCTGTAGCTTATATCCAGTTTCCTAAGAACTGAGAATATATTGCACCATTCTGTATCGTCGACGAATCCTACGGATGTGTCTTGGTATTTCCTTAGTCTTCCTTCATTTATCAAGCCTCAACTTCATACTCCCTTATGTAGAGCCTTTATGTTTCGTACAACCAAAATTATTTGTTTCAGCAACTTTGATGCATGGGTTGTTAAGCAAATTGTATGATTTTTTCGCGTTTATCTGCCCGTCTACTTTCGGGATTCCTCCCTTCAATGTACTTCTTCCAACTATCCGCTACTTCCTCTACTTAATGTTGATGCCCTTGCTTTTAATTTCATCAAAGGTTGGACTTTTCTGTATGTTGGACCTGTTACTCCGGTGACCATGCCTTTTTCGATTCTTCACAGTTTTCCTGTAACAATTTGTTTTAGCTTCTCAGCACCTCCTATTTATATCATTTCAAACTGACTTATACTGTGGTATTCGTATATTTTCATGAGCAGTTTCATGCCTCCTTCTTTTGTCGATTAATTGAAGGATTTCTTCCGATCCCCAGAGTTTCTTCGCACCTACCTTTCTTGAACCTAAGTTCGTCTAACTACTGCGGTTGTCTTTTTTAGAGATTCCGCCTACTGTTTCATTCGTTATCGCAGTATCTACAGTCTTTGAGACCTTCGAACGCATATCATCATTCGTCAGTACTTCAGTATCTCATTTCTTTCCACAGTGAACCTTCACGACTATTCTCTTAAACTTCAGTCAGCTCTTCATCACTACTAAATTGTAATTCGAGTCTATATCTAACCCTTGACACTCCCAAAGTCTAATACCTGATTTTGGAACCTCTGTCTGAGCACGATGTAATCCAGCTGGGATCTTCCCAAGTTTCTGGGCCTTTTCCAGTTATATTCCCCCCCCCCCCCCCCCCCTTGTGATTTTTGAAAAGCGTTTTCGCCGTTGCTAGCTGAAACTTATTGCACAACTCAATTAATCTTTCTTGTCTCTCAGTTCTACTACGAAGCCCGTATTCTCCCGAAACTCTTTCTTCTATTCCTTCCCATACCATTGCCTTCCACACCCCCGGTGGTTATTAACTTACCATCTCCCTTTACGTACTGAACTACCATTTAAATATCCTTATATAATTTCTCTACCTCTTCATCCGCTTGTAACATCAGCATGTATACCTAAACAATTGTTGTTGCCATTGGCTTACTGCCGATTCTGATGGGAACAGCCCTATCACTAAAATGTTCATATTAGCTCACCCTCCTCCCTACATTTCTACCCATGAGAAGTGTTACTCCTGTTATACCATTCTGAGCTGCTGTTCATCTCCCACTAATTCGTCTGATCACAAATTCTTATCTTCTTTCGATTTCACTTCACTGACCCTCACTATGCCTAGAATGAGACTTTGAATTTCTCTTTTCAGATTTTGTAGCTCCCCGACCACAGGAGACTTCTGAGATTCCACTCTCGGTCTCGGAGAATTGCCCTTTCGTTGGTTGTTTAATAGTTTACTCATGTTCACATCTCCTTTAGCAGTCCCCTCCCAGAAATTTGAGTAAGGGATTAATCCTTTACTTTTTGCCAATGGAGAGTTCATCATAACACTTCTTCCGTTACAGGGCACATTTCTTTTGAATGCCCATTACATGTTTTTAATGTTTTGGTCTCCATTGCTTTCTACATCCTTATCCCATTGATCATTGCTAACTCTTCGCCGTATAAGGGTACTTTCCAACCTCTAGGGTGGGTGGATGCCCAGAATCCCTTTCTGGTTCTCCGTCCCTTTGAAAAGCCTTTGTCAGAATTAGTTTGAGCTCTTATACCTGGAATCGCCAGCTGCCATTGCTGATGATTTTTGTTTAGAATTAAAGCAGTAACGTAGATCTATCCCACGTCTCATACTATTTTGATGACTTGCCAAAGATGCTGCTAGCTGACCCGCTGTTGGTAATGAAGTGATATGAATTTTGATTAAAGACAGTGTTCAGAAGGTCAACAACGAGATTAACTCTAATGAAAAACGACAATGACAAACGATAATGACGGTTATCATAAGTAATTTTATTCTATTTACATCTCTTCTACGTATACATCCAGGTATGTGCAGACCGTTGACGGACGTCTGTGGCATGTTGCTTATATTTTCAACAAACAATTTTCTCGTGACTTTTTTCCTTGGAAAGAATGCGGTTGTTATAGTGAGGAAATATCTTTAGGTTTCGCGACTAATAGTCTCATGTCGAACATTTCTACACACATCAAAGAAGTTTATCATCACCTCGGTTCAGAGAGTTCCGGAACCTGTACAGAAAATTGGAATAGAGATCAACATAAACATAATTTCGGGCCTTTTTTATTGATCGTGAAAGCACACATTGCATGTTGTACCACCATACAGCAAGACCTTCAGAATGGTGGTCCGGATTGCTGTACACACCGGTAGCTCTAATAGGCAGTAGTACGTTCAAAAAATGGCTCTGAGCACTATGGGGCTTAACATCTGTGGTCATCAGTCCCCTAGAACTTAGACCTACTTAAACCTAACTAACCTAAGGACATCACACACATCCATGCCCGAGGCAGGATTTGAACCTGCGAACGTAGCGGTCACGCAGTTCCAGACTGAAGCGCCTAGAACCGCACGGCCACACCGGCCGGCGGAGTACGTTCTCTTGCACTGGTGCATGCCTGTATTCGTCGTGGCATACTATCCACTATTGGTCCAGCTTGTCTCACTCCTCAACGGCGATTCGGCGTAGATCCCTCAGAGTGGTTTGTGGCTCACGTCGTCCATAAACAGCCTTTTTCAATCTATCCTAGGCATGGTCGACAGGTTTCATGTCTGGAGAACACGCTGGCCACTCTAGTTGAGTGATGTCGTTATCCTGAAGGCAGTCATTCACAAAAGGTGCACGATGGGGGCGCGAATTGTCGTACATGAAGACGAATGCCTCGCCAATATGCTGCCGATATGGTTGCACTATTGGTCGAAAGATGGCATTCACGTATCGTACAGCCGTTACTGCGCCTTCCATGACCACCAGTGGCGTACGTCAGCCACATATTATGCCACATCAAAACAGTAGGGACCTCCACCTCGCTGCACAGTGTGTCTAAGGCGTTCAGCCTGACTGGTTTGCCTCCAAATATGTCTCCGACTATTGTCTGGTTGAAGGCTTATGCGACACTCATCGGTGAGGACAACGTGATGCCAATTCTGAGCGGTCCATTCGGCATGTTATTGGGCCCATCTGTACAACGCTGCATGGTGTCGTGGTTGCAAAGATGGATTTCGCATCGGACGTCGGGAGTGAAGTTGCTCATGAACACGACGTCTTGTGGCTGCACAAAAAGCATTATTCAACATGGTCGCGTTGCTGTCAGGATTCCTCTGAAACATAATCCGTAGTAGCGGGCGGCCTGAGCGAGGCATGTCATCGACAGTTCCTGTCTCTCTGTATCTTCTCCATGTCCGAACAACAACGGTTTGGTTCACTCCGAGACGCCTGGACACTTCCCTTGTTGAGAATCCTTCCTGGCATAAAGCAACAATGCGCAAGCGATCGAACCACGGTATTGACCATCTAGGAATGATTGAACTACAGGCAACACAAGACGTGTATCTCCTTCCCGGTGGAAAGACTGGAACTGATACCCTGTCGGACACCCTCCGTCTAATAGGCTCTACTCATGCATGGTTATTTACATATTTGGGCAGGTTTAGTGTCATAGTCCGCCATTGAGATATCCGGGAGGAGACTGTCAAGGGGGAAGGTACCATGAGAAAAATATTGAATAATTAACGGAAGGATAACGTTCTACGAGTCAGACCGTGGAACGTCAGAAGCTTGAACGTGGTAGTGAAACTAGAAAATATTAAAAGGGAAATGCAAAGGCTCAATCTAGATATAGTGGGGGTGAGTGAAGTTGAAAGAAGACAACGGTCTCTGGTCAGATGATTATAGGGTAATATCAACAGAGTACCCATGGTCTAGGGGTAGCGTCTTTAATTCATAATCAAAACGTCTTCGGTCCCGGGTTCGATCCCCGCCACTGCCTAAATTATTGATAAATAATCAGCATTGGCGGCCTAAGACTTCCGGCATTAGAATTCAGCCTCATTCTGCCAACGGCCTTGTCAAAGAGGGCGGAGGAGCGGATAGAGGTTCAGGGCACTCTATTGTCCTAGGGGTGGGAAATTGCCCCTAAAGGCGGAAGAATCAGCAATGATCAACGACATGAGGATGCAGAAGGCAATGGAAACCACTGCATTAAAGACAAGTAACGTGTATCCACAGGACATGTGGCCTGTATTAGAAGAAGTGTCATGATGATCTCTCCATTGGCAAAAGATTCCGGAATAGTCTCCCATTCGGATCTCCGGAAGGTGACTGCCAAGGGGGAGGTTACCATGAGAAAAAGATTGAATAATCAACGAAAGGATAACGTTCTACGAGTCGGGGCGTGGAATGTCAGAAGCTTGAACGTGGTAGGGAAACTAGAAAATCTGAAAAGGGAAATGCAAAGGCTCAATCTATATATAGTAGGGGTCAGTGAAGTGAAGTGGAAGGAAGACAAGGATTTCTGGTCAGATGAGTATCAGGTAATATCAACAGCAGCAGAAAATGGTATAACAGGTGTAGGATTCGTTATGAATAGGAAGGTAGGGCAGAGGGTGTGTTACTGTGAACAGTTCCGTGACCGGGTTGTTCTAATCAGAATCGACAGCAGACCAACACCGACAACGATATTTCAGGTATACATGCCGACGTCGCAAGCTGAAGATGAACAGATAGAGAAAGTGTATGAGGATATTGAAAGGGTAATGCAGTATATAAAGGGGGACGAAAATCTAATAGTCATGGGCGACTGGAATGCAGTTGTAGGGGAAGGAGTAGAAGAAAAAGTTACAGGAGAATATGGGCTTGGGACAAGGAATGAAAGAGGAGAAAGACTAATCGAGTTCAGCTAGTAATAGCGAATACTCTGTTCAAGAATCACAAGAGGAGGAGGTATACTTGGAAAAGACCGGGAGTTAAGGGAAGATTTCAATTAGATTACATCATGGTCAGACAGAGATTCCGAAATCAGATACTGGATTGTAAGGCGTACCCAAGAGCAGATATAGACTCAGATCACAATATAGTAGTGATGAAGAGTAGGCCGAAGTTCAAGACATTAGTCAGGAAGAATCAATACGCAAAGAAGTAGGATACGGAAATACTAAGGAATGACGAGATACGTTTGAAGTTCTCTAACGCTATAGATACAGCAATAAGGAATAGTGCAGTAGGCAGTACAGTTGAAGAGGAATGGACATCTCTATAAAGGGCCATCACAGAAGTTGGGAAGGAAAACATAGCTACAAAGAAGGTAGCTGCGAAGAAACCGTGGGTAACAGAAGAAATACTTCAGTTGATTGATGAAAGGAGGAAGTACAAACATGTTCCGGGAAAATCAGGAATACAGAAATACAAGCCGCTGAGGAATGAAATAAATAGGAAGTGCAGGGAAGCTAAGACGAAATGGCTGCAGGAAAAATGTGAAGACATCGAAAAAGATATGATTGTCGGAAGGACCGACTCAGCATACAGGAAAGTCAAAACAACCTTGGGTGACATTAAAAGCAACGGTGGTAACATTAAGAGAGCAACGGGAATTCCACTGTTAAATGCAGAGGAGAGAGCAGATAGGTGGAAAGAATGCATTGAAAGCCTCTATGAGGGTGAAGATTTGTCTGATGTGATAGAAGAAGAAACAGGAGTCGATTTAGAAGAGATGGGGCATCCTGTATTACAATCGGATTTTAAAAGAGCTTTGAAGGACTTACGGTCAAATAAGGCAGAAGGGATAGATAACATTCCATCAGAATTTCTAAAATCATTGGGGGAAGTGGCAACAAAACGACTATTCACGTTGGTGTGTAGAATATATGAGTCTGGCGACATACCATCTGACTTTCGGAAAAGCATCGTCCACACAATTCCGAAGACGGCAAGAGCTGACAAGTGCGAGAATTATCGCACAATCAGCTTAACAGCTCATGCATCGAAGCTGCTTACAAGAATAATATACAGAAGAATGGAAAATAAAACTGAGAATGCGCTAGGTGACGATCAGTTTGGCTTTAGGAAAAGTAAAGGGACGAGAGAGGCAATTCTGACGTTACGGCTGATAATGGAAGCAAGGCTAAAGAAAAATCAGGACACTTTCATAGGATTTGTCGACCTGGAAAAAGCGTTCGGCAATGTAAATGGTGCAAGCTGTTCGAGATTCTGTAAAAAGTAGGGGTAAGCTATAGAGAGAGACGGGTCATATACAATATGTACAACAACCAAGAGGGAATAATAAGAGTGGACGATCAAGAACGAAGTGCTCGTATTAAGAAGGGTGTAAGACAAGGCTGTAGCCTTTCACCCCTACTCTTCCATCTGTACATCGAGGAAGCAATGATGGAAATAAAAGAAAGGTTCAGGAGTGGAATTAAAATACAAGGTGAAAGGATATCAATGATACGATTCGCTGATGACATTGCTATCCTGAGTGAAAGTGAAAAAGAATTAAATGATCTGCTGAACGGAATGAGCAGTCTAATGAGTACAGAGTATGGTTTGAGAGTAAATCGGATAAAGACGAAGGTAATGAGAAGTAGTAGAAATGAGAACAGCGAGAAACTTAACATCAGGATTGATGGTGACGAAGTCAATGAAGATAAGGAATTCTGCTACCTAGGCAGTAAAATAACCAATGACGGACGGAGCAAGGAGGACATCAAAAGCAGACTCGCTATGGCAAAAAAGGCATTTCTGGCCAAGAGAAGTCTACTAATATCAAATACTGGCCTTAATTTGAGGAAGAAATTTCTGAGGATGTACGTCTGGAGTACAGCATTGTATGGTAGTGAAACATGGACTGTGGGAGAACCGGAACAGAAGAGAATCGAAGCATTTGAGATGTGGTGCTATAGACGAATGTTGAAAATTAGGTGGACTGATAAGGTAAGGAATGAGGAGGTTCTACGCAGAATCGGAGAGGAGAGGAATATGTGGAAAACACTGATAAAGAGAAGGGGCAGGATGATAGGACATCTGCTGAGACATGAGGGAATGACTTCCATGGTACTGGAGGGAGCTGCAGAGGGCAAAAACTGTAGAGGAAGACAGAGATTGGAATAATTGAGGACGTAGGTTGCAAGTGCTACTCTAAGATGAAGAGATTAGCACAGGAAAGGAATTCGTGGCGGGCCGCATCAAACCAGTCAGTAGACTGATGACCAAAAAAAAAAAAAAAAAAAAAAAAATCAACAGCAGCAGTAAATGGAATATGAATATGAAGGTAGGGCAGAGATTTGGTTATTGTGAACAGTTTAGTGACAGGCTTGTTCTTATCAGTATCGACACAAACGAACACCAAAAACAATTGTTCACGTATAGGTACCGACGTCGCAAGCTGAAGAGGAAGAGATAGAGGAAGTGTATGAGGATATTGAAAGGGTAATACAGTAAGTAAAGGGGAATAAAAATCTAACAGTCATGGGGGACTGGAATGCAGATGTAGGGGAAGAAGTAGAAGAAACGTTTACAGGAGACTATGGGCTTGGGACAAGGAATGAGACAGGATAACTACTAATTGAGTTCTGTAACAAGTTTCAGCTAGTAATAGCGAATACCCTGTTGAAGAATCACAAACTGAGGAGGTATACTTGGAAAAAGCCGGGTGATACGGGAAGATTTCAGTTAGATTACACAATGGTCAGACAGAGATTCAGAAATCAGATACTGGATTGTAAGGCGTACCCAGGAGCAGATATAACCTCAGATTACAAAACAGTAGTAATGGAGAGTACCCTGAAGTTTAAGATGTTAGTCAGGAAGAAGTGGGATACGGAAGTACTAAGAAATGACGAGATACTCTTTAAGTTCTCTAAGGCAATAGATACAGCAATAAGGAATAGCTCAGTAGGTAGTGCAGTTGAAGAGGAATGGATATCTCTAAAATGGGCCATCACAGAAGTTGGAAAGGAAAACATAGGTACAAGGAATGTAACTGCGAAGAAACCATGGGTAACAAGAAATACTCCAGGTGATTGATGAATGGAGGAAGTGCAAAAATTCTCCGGAAATCTCAGGAAATACAGGTAGCTGAGGGATGAAATATATATGAAGTGCAGGGAAGCTAAGACGAAATGGCTGCAGCACATATGTGAAAGAATTGAAAAAGAAATGACTGTCGGAGGACAGACATTTCTGTATACAGGTAACTCAAAACAACCCTCGGCTACATTAAAAGCAATAATGGTATCATTAAGAGTGCAACGGGAATTCCACTGTTAAAAGCAAAGGAGAGAGCGGATAGGTGGAAAGAATAGATTGAAAGCCTCTATGATGAGGAAGAATGGCTCTGAGCACTATGGGACTTAACTGCTGAGGTCATTAGTACCTTAGAACTTAGAACTAGTTAAACCTAACTAACCTAAGGACATCACAAACATCCATGCCCCAGGCAGGATTCGAACCTGCGACCGTAGCGGTCTTGCGGTTCCAAACTGCAGCGCCTTTAACCGCACGGCCACTTCGGCCGGCGATGAGGAAGATTTGTCTGATGTGGTAGAAGAAGCAACAGGAGTCGATTTAGAAGAGATAGGGGATCCAGTATTAGAATCAGAATTTAAAGTCAAATTAGGCAGAAGCGACAGAATTCCATCAGAATTTCTAAAATCATTGGGGGAAGCGGCAACAAAACCACTACTCACGTTGGTGTGTAGAATGTATGAGTCTGGTGACGTACCATCTGACTTTCGGAAAAGCACCATCCACACAATTCCGAAGAGGGCAAGAGCTGACAAGCGCGACAATTATCGCACAATCAGCTTAACAGCTCATGCATCCAAGGTGCTTACAAGAATAATATACAGAAGAAGGGAAAAGAAAATTGAGGATGTGTTAGAAGACTATCAGTTTGGCTTTAGGAAAAGTAAAGGCACGAGAATGGCAGTTCTGACGTTACGGTTAATAATGGAAGCATGACTAAAGAAAAATCAAGACACGTGCATAGGATTAGTCGACCTGGAAAAAGCGTTCGGCAATGTAAAATGGTGCAAGATGTTCGAAATTCTGCAAAAAAGTAGGGGTAAGCTATAGGGAGAGACGGGTAAAGTACAATATGTACAAGAGCCAAGAGGGAATAATAAGAGTGGATGACCAAGAACGAAGTGCTTGCTCCTATTAAAAAGGGTGTAAGACAAGGATGTAGCCTTTCGCCCTTACTGTTCAATCTATACATCGAGGAAGCAATGATGGAAATAAAAGAAAGGTTCAGGAGTGGAATTGAAATTGAAGGTGAAAGGATGTCAATGATACGATTCGCTGAAGAAATTGCTATGCTGAGTGAAAGTAGAGAAGAATTAAATGACCCGCTGAACGGAATGAACAGGTTAATGAGTACACAGTAAATCGAAGAAAGACGAAGGTAATGAGGAGTAGTAGAAATAAGAACAGCGAGAAAATTAACATCACGATTGATGATCACAAAGTAGATGAAGTTAAGGAATTCTGCTTCCTAGGCAGTAAAATAACCAGCGACGGACGGAGCAAGGAGGACATCAAAAGCAAACTAGCTACGGCAAAAAAGCATTCCTGGCCAAGAGTAGTCAACTAATATCAAATATCGGACTTAATTTGAGGAAGAAATTTCTGAGAATGTACGTCTGGAGTACAGCACTGTAAGGTAGTGAAAAATTGACTGTGGGAAAACCAGAACTGATGAGAAACGAAGCATTTGTGATGCGGTGCTACAGACGAATGTTGATGATTAGGAGGACTGATAAGGTAAGGAATGAGGAGGTTCTACGCAGTATCGGAAAGGAAAGGAATATGTGGAAAACACTGATAAGGAGAAGGGACAGGATGATAGGACATCTGTTAGGAATGACTTGCGTGGTACTAGAGGGAACTGTAGAGGGCAAAAACTGTAGAGGAAGACAGAGTTTGGAATACATCCAGCAAATAATTTCCAGCAAATACTGTGATACAGTATCCACAGTCATCAGTCAACGTCTATCTTCAGCAGTTCTGGGAACCGGGGTGAGGCAAAACTTATTTTGATGTGTGTATTAAGAATACCAACAGACTTTGACATATCGGCTTGCGTATGTTTCATACCTTCTCCTTCCTTCTTTTCTTCTTTGATCAGCTAGTTAGCTGATTGTTTAAGTTATATCCTTATACTTCTTATTTTTATTCCCGATTTTGGTCTTTCTATCTTTTCTCTGTTCGATCCGGTAGTGCTAGACCACTTCTCTGGCATCTATATACTCTTGGAATACGAATGATTTCCCCTCTATCTTAGTTAATTTTTCATTTTGTTCCGTAGATAGGTATGTGTTCCTATTGTACCTATAACTGGGTGTTATTTATTTATGGATATTTTAAATTATTCTACCACAGACACACCCACAAGCTGCGACATAGTCACAGATTAAAACACTAATCCAGGAAGTGTAGAGTAAGTTACATTTCCGTCAACTATCACAAAACTGTTTGATCCTTAGAACCGTCAGTGATGATCATCTTCAGGCCTGCAGCAAAACATGAGAAAAATACAATTAGTGGAAAGTTTACAGTTTAAAATAATAAAATACGTCATAATAAAATGTAATAATTCTCCAGATGTGGAAACATGCACTTAAAATATGACGAGGCATACATGTTTTACAACATGTCCCAACATAATGAAGACATAGCGGGATCGTCACGTATTACACGCAGAATTAGCTTACTATCAGCACATATATTTAAAATATAGTGTAAACTAGGCAGAGCCATCTGTTAACAGCGCTACTGTCGAAATAAACTGACACACAGTAGCCACAATATATGAGTGTGTCATAGACACGTAAGATGTCGTAAGTGTAATCTTATCGATGTACGCCAATTTTATAATTCTGCAAAATACAATAAAATGAAAACTAGAATAGATACAATCCACAGCGGACTCATAAGTTGTATAAGTTATTACAGTGTTACGTAACAAATTAAAACATGAATAAAGTTAAACTTTAAAGTTGTTACAGAGGAAAAGTGGCAATATATGATTCTGAGACATTTTTGCGATGGTTTTAGAAAAAAAGTTATGCCTTAAGAGCCCACTGTAGATTTTACCTAATGTACGGCATTTTTCATTTTATTACATTTTCACAATTATAAAATTAACGAATACGCATTCACTGAAGTGACAAAGAAACTGGTATAGGCATCCGTATTCAAACACAGGGTGATTATAATTAAAGTTAAAATTTCAAACCGCTGTAGAAATAACACCACTGGTCAGAATGACGTCAGATTACAACGCAATATTGTCGGAGAAGGAGGAAAAGGTATGACAGAAGAAAGATGAATAGTTACAAACTGTAGCAATTGATGGCGCTGTCAGCATCTTAATTTAATAGTGGTCGACTACAAATGACAAATAAATCATACGACAGTGCCTAACGTGTACGTTTGACGTTAAACAAACTGTACTACTCAGTGAGCGTGGGTGTACAGGTGTGAGACAATCAGTTACGCAAGCCCATCAACCACGGTAAGGTCATATCACATTGGGTGGGGAAAATCGGTTTTTAATTGTCCTGAGGCCAAAAACCGCATAAAAAGCATGAATAAAACCTTTTTTTAACTGTCACAGTATTTGCAGTTGATACTGACGCAGTTTGGAATTCTTGTGTGATGGTCTGGATAGATGTTTGCCTATTACACATTATGACCCTCTTCAAATGTCGGTGGTCTCTGTCAATCAACAGACGAGATCGGCCTGTACGCTTTTGTGCTGTAAGTGTCCCTTCGCGTTTCCACTTTACTATCACATCAGAAACAGTGGACCTAGGGATGTTCAGGAGTGTGCAAATCTCGCATACAGACATATGACACAAGTGACACCCAGTCACCTGACCACGTTCGAAGTCCGTGAGTTCCGGGAAGCGCCCCATTTTGCTCTCTCACGATGTCTAATGACTACTGAGGTCGCTGATATGGCAGCAGAATGCAGTAGATATCAGTAAAATGCACCTAATATGAAAAACGTATGTTTTTGGGGGTGTCCGGATACTTTTGATCACGTAATGTAGGCCTGTATGTGTTGGCTTACAGTAGAAGTAATGCACCATTGGTCCATCGACTTTTTGCCTGACCAAAACGTCCAGAAATGACAGACAGCCGCCCTTCTCCACTTCCATCCTAAAACTGATATTATCGTGGATAGAATTCAGATGCTGCAAAACGGGTGACAGTTCTTCTTCACCGTGGGGTCACACTACAAAAGTATCTTTCACATATTGCCACAAGACCTTTCGTTTTAATTCTGCTGAATCAAGTGCCCTCTCCTCGAAATGTTCTGTTTGTTTTCCCATGTTTTGCTGCAAAACTGAAGATGGTCATCGCTGACCGAAACCAATAGTCTATGGACCAAATGTTTCGTGATCATTGATGAGGATAAAAGTAATTTATTCCAAAGACACTTTTAATCCTACATTGTGCTGTAATATGGCCATATGGTATTGTGAAGTGTGTGGAGTTTAATGAAAAACACACAAATCAAAGTAGTAATATTAGTGTTGTGCTTGAAACTGGTAAGACACTGGCGATCATCTTCGTATTGCACATCAGTCGATTTTCAAAGGGATACTAGCAAAGGTTTCTTAATTTAATCTTTAAATGGATTCTCTAGTTTTCTAAACGTTTTGTGGGCTTTTGTTTCCAGTTTTTGTTGGCACAATACTAGGTGGTGCACTGGTTAATACAACGCATTCGCATTCGTTTCAGCAGGATTCATATCTTTGTCCATCAAATTTAAAGATCCCATTGTTTCCTGAAACCTCGACTGCAGGAAGGGTTTCTTGAACAGCCCCACTAGTGAATGTATTCCTCTTACTTATCGGATGTTAACTAGCTCTTCGTCTGTAATCACGTTGGCCTAGACAGGAGCGTTAATCCTTCCAGTTTTGTTTTTGTTTTGGAGGGCCAGGGGTAACGAGACTCTGCTTGTCGCAGGCTGCCAAGGTGGGTGTAGCGAGACACCGGAGTAACTTAAACCAGTTGGAGAACACATTCTTTCCCCGAGAGTCACTAACTTCGCCGATAGAGGTCGCAGCTGGTGCGACACGCTTATAACTTACAACGCTTCAATATGAGAACCTCCCCCACGGTGATTACTTCTAGATATTCATGCTACATGTTTAAAGCACAGCCGGAGATGGAAGTTAGGAAGCTATAAAACTTTTCTAAGGGAAGTTATAAGTAATCGCGTTGCCAACGGTCTGGAAGCACTCTACTCTGCAGGCGAGAAGAAACATGCGATTAACCTACACTTACGCGAAAACACGTAGGCGTTGATAAGTGAATGAAGAGTGTTGCTGAGGTCACCAAAACTTGAGATGAGCTCCTCGGGAATTATACTGCCTCAGAGATTTGGTCTCGACAGGAACCTGTAAATTTAGAAGTGACGCCACAGCAAGAAAGTTGCCATGTAGTCCGCTGAAAATAGCTTTGGTACCAGATCATCTGAAGATCGAAAGCAGTAGCATGTAACTATTTACCAGATGCTCTCGGAGACTGAAATATGACGTTCCACAAAGGAGAAGTAGCTACCCTACGGGGCAGAAATAACGAAGTTAATTCAATACTCAGTGGAATTACGTTAGTTTACAAAATTAACAATTCTAATTAATGTAAGGAAGAACTTGTATTACGGCACTTACATACATACTCCGTAAACCACCATATAGTGCGTGGCGGAGGGTACCTCCCATCAGTAGTTGTCATCTTCTTTCCTGCTGCACTCGCAAACAGAGCGAGAGAGAAACGACTGTCTATACGCCTCCGTACGGGCCCTAATTTATCTTATCTTCGTGGTCTTTACGTGAAATGTATGTAGGCACTAGTAGAATCGTTCTGGCGTCAGCTTCAAACGCCGTTTCTCTAATTTTTCTCAACAGTGTTCTACGAAAGAACATCGTCTCCCCTCCACGGATTCCCACTACAGTTCACAGAGCATCTCCATAATACTGATCGAAACTACCGGTAACAAATCTAGCAGCCCTTCCTTGAATTTCTTCTATGTTTTCTTTAAACCCGAACTGGTAGGAATTCCAAACAATTGAGCAGCATTCAGGAAGGTGACTCCATAAATTTCCATACGCGATCTTCTTTACAGATGAATCAAACTTTTCTAAAATTCTCCCAGTAAACCGAAGCTGACCATTGGCCCACCCTACTACCATCATTACGTATCATTCCGTTTCACACCACTGTGCAACGGGTTCTTATTTAAACGTCATGACTGTGTCGGACAGATCACTACTACTGCTGTAACATTACGGATTTGTTTTTCCTACTCATGTGCATTAACTTACATTTTTCCATATTTATAGCTGGCTGCCATTCATCACACCAACTAGATATTTTGTCTAAGTCGGGTTGTATCCTCCTTCAGCCATTCAACCTCGACACCTTCCCAAATCACAGCATCACGAGCAAACAATTTCAGATTGCTGCCCATCCTGTCTGCCAAATCATTTACGTGTACAGAGAATAAGAGCGGTTCTGTCACGCGTCCTGATGACACCTTTGTCTCTGATGAATACTGCGCGCGAGGGCAACGTACTGGGTTCTATTACTTAAGAAGACTTCAAGCCACTCACACATCTGGAAACGTAATCCTTATGCTCTTACATTCGTTAATAGTTTGAAGTGGGCACCATGTCAAGCGCTTTCCATAAATCTACAAGTATGGAATCTGCCCTTTGCCCTTCATTCATGGTTCGCAGGATGTCACATGAGGCCGGCCGGGGTAGCCGAGCGGTTCTAGGCGCTACAGTCTGGAACCGCGCGACCGCTACGGTCGCAGGTTCGAATCCTGCCTCGGGCAGGATGTGATGTCCTTAGGTTAGTTAGGTTTAAGTAGTTCTAAGTTATAGGGGACTGATGACCTTAGCCGTTAAGTACCATAGTGCTCAGAGCCATTCCTTTTTTTTATGTCACATGAGGAAAAGGCAAGCTGAGGTTCACACAAGAGATTTTTTTCTAAATTCGTGCTGATTTGTGGACAGAAGCTTTCCTATCTCGAGAAAATTAATAATATTCGAATATGTTCAAGAATTTTGCAGTAAACCGATGTTAAGGGTACAGGTCTGTAATTTAGCGTGCTGGTTCGTTTGTCCTTCTTATACTCGTGGTGTAAGGGTAGCGTCCTTGGTTCGTAATCAAAACATCCTGGTCCCGGGTTCGCCAACGCTTAAATTTTGATAAATAATCAGCAATGGCGGCCGAAGACTTCCTAATTCTGCCAACGTCCTCATCAAAGAGAGCGGAGGAGCGAAAAGAGGTTCAGGACACTCTCTTGTCCTTGTGGTGGGAAACTCCCCTAAAGGTGGAAGAATCAGCAATTGTAAAGGCATAAGGATGCAGAAGGCAATGGAAGCCATTGCACTAAAGACACACAGCATGTATCCATAGCACCTGTGGCCTGTAATTGATAGTGTCATGATGATCTCTCCACTGGCAAAATATTCCGGAATAGTCCGCTATTCGGATCTTCGGGAACGGACCGCCAAGGGGGAGGTGACCGTGTAAGAAAGATTGAATAACCAACAAGAGGATAACGTTCTTCGAATCAGGATGAGGAGTGTCAGAAGCTTGAACATGGTAGTGAAACTAAAAAATCTGGAAAGGGAAATACAAAGGCTCAATCTAGATATAGTGGGGGCCAGTAAAGTGAAATGAAAATAAGACAAGGATTTTGCTCAGACGAGTATAGGATAATATCAACAGCAGCAGAAAATGATAAAACGGAAGTAGGATTCGTTATGAATTGGAAGGTAAGGCCAGTGAGAGGTGCGTTCTTATCAGAATCGACAGCAAACCAACACTGACAACGATAGTTCAGGCATACATGCCGACGTCGTAGGATGAAGATGAAGACATACAGAAAGGATATGAGGACATTGAAAGGGTAATACAATACGCAAAGAGAGATTAAAATCTAATGGTCATGTTGTTGTTGTTGTTGTTGTTGTGGTCTTCAGTCCTGAG
Organism: Schistocerca serialis cubense; assembly: GCF_023864345.2. Classification (NCBI taxonomy): domain Eukaryota; kingdom Metazoa; phylum Arthropoda; class Insecta; order Orthoptera; family Acrididae; genus Schistocerca; species Schistocerca serialis. The sequence continues at coordinate 1,017,411,864 of NC_064638.1, read as the reverse complement.
ACTGGTTTGATGCAGCTCTCCATGCTACTCTATCCTGTGCAAGCTTCTTCATCTCCCAGTACCTACTGCAGCATACATCCTTTTGAATCTGTTCAGTGTATTCATCTCTTGGTCTCCATCTACGATTTTTACCCGCCACGCTGCCCTCCAATGCTAAATTGATGATCCCTTGATGTCCCAGAACATGTCCTACCAACCGATCCCTTCTTCTAGTCAAGTTGTGCCACAAGCTCCTCTTCTCCCCAATTCTATTCAATACCTCCTCATTAGTTATGTGATCTACCCAACTAATCTTCAGCATTCTTCTGTAGCACCACATTTCAAAAGATTCTATTCTCTTCTTGTCTAAACTATTTATCGTCCACGTTTCACTTCCATACATGGCTACACATCATACAAATACTTTCAGAAACTACTTCCTGACACTTAAATCTATACTCGATGTTGACAAATTTCTCTTCTTCAGAAACGCTTTCCTTGCCATTGACAGTCTACATTTTTAATCTTCTCTACTTCGATCATCATCAGTTATTTTGCTCCCCAAATAGCAAACTTCCTTTACTACTTCAAGTGTCTCATTTTCTAATCTAATTCCCTCCTCATCACCCAAGTTAATTCGACTACATTCTATTATCCTCGTTTTGCTTTTGTTGATGTTCATCTTATATCCTCCCTTCAAGATACTGTCCATTCCGTTCAGCTGATCGTCCAAATCCATTGTTGTCTCTGACAGAATTACAATGTTGTAGGCGAACCTTAAAGTTTTTATTTCTTCTCCATGGATTTTAGTACCTAATCCGAACTTATATTTTGTTTACTTTATTGCTTGCTCAATATACAGATTGAATAACATCGGGGAGAGGCTACAACCCTGTCTCACACTCTTCCCAACCACTGCTTCCCTTTTATACCCCTCGACTCTTATAACTGCCATCTGCTTTCTGTAAAAATTGTAAATAGCCTTTCGCTCCCAGTATTTTACCCCTGACACCTTCAGAATTTGAAAGAGAGTATTCCAATCAACATTGTCAAAAGCTTTCTCTAAGTCTACAAATGCTACAAATGTAGATTTGCCTATCCTTAATCTTTCTTCTAAGATAAGTCGTAGGGTCAGTATTGCCTCACGTGTTCCAACATTTCTACGGAATCCAAACTGATCTTCCCCGAGGTCAGCTTCTACCAATTTTCCATTCGTCTGTAAAGAATTCGCGTCAGTATTTTGCAGCTGTGACTTATTAAACTGATAGTTCGGTAATTTTCACACCTGTCAACACCTGCTTTCTTTGTGATTGGAATTATTATATTCTTCTTGAAGTCTGAGGGTCTTTCGCCTGTCTCATACAACTTGCTCACCAGATGGTAGAGTTTTGTCAGGACTGGCTCTCCCAAGGCTGTCAGTAGTTCTAATGGAAAGTTATCTACTCCGGGGACCTTGTTTCGCCTCAAGCCTTTCAGTGCTCTGTCAAGCTCTTCACGCGGTATCATATCTCCCATTTCATCTTCATCTACATCCTCTTCCATTTCCATAATATTGTCCTCAAGGACATCGCCCTTGTACAGACCCTCTATATACTCCTTCCACCTTTCTGCTTTCCCTTCATTGCTTAGTACTGGGTTTCCATCAAAGCTCTTGATATTCATGCAAGTGGTTCTCCTTTCTCCAAAGGTCTCTTTAATTTTCCTGTAGGCAGTATCTATCTTACCCCTAGTGAGGTAAGCCTCTACATCCTTACATTTGTCCTCTAGCCATCCCCGCTTAGCCATTTTGCACTTCCTGTCGATATCATTTTTTAGACGTTTGTATTTTTTTTGCCTGCTTCATTTACTGCATTTTTATATTTTCTCCTTTCATCAATTAAATTCAATATTTCTTCTGTTACCCAAGGATTTCTACTAGCCCTCGTCTTTTTACCTATTTGATCCTCTGCAGCCTTCACTATTTCATCGCTCAAATCTACCCCTTCTTCTTCTACTGTATTTCTTTCCCCCATTCCTGTCAATTGTTTCCTTATGCTCTCCCTAAAACTCTGTACAACCTGTGGTTCTTTCAGTGTATCCAGGTCCCATCTCCTTAAATTCCCACCTTTTTGCAGTTTCTTCAGTTTTAATCTACAGTTGATAACCATCTGTCTTACCATCATATAATCTATCTGATACCTTTTAGTATCTCCAGGGTTCTTCCATGTATACAGCCTTCTTTCATGATTCTTGAACCAAGTGTTAGCTATGATTAAGTAATGCTCTGTGCAAAATTCTACCAGGCGGCTTCCTCTTTCATTTCTTAGCCCCAATGCATATTCACCTACTATGTTTCCTTGTCTCCCTTTTCCTACTCTCGAATTCCAGTCACCTATGGCTATTAAATTTTCGTCTCCCTTCACTACCTGAATAATTTGTTTTATCTCATCATTCATTTCATCAACTTCTTCGTCATCTGCAGAGCTAGTTGGCATATAAACTTGTACTACTGTAGTAGGCGTGGGATCCGTGTCTATCTTGGCCACAATAATGCGTTCACTATGCTGTTTGTAGTAGCTTACCCGTACTTCTATTTTTTTATTCATTATTAAATCTTCTACTGCATTACCCCTATTTGATTTTGTATTTATAACCCTGTATTCACCTGACCAAAGGTCTTGTTCCGCCTGCCACCGAACTTCACTAATTCTCACTACGTCTAACTTTAACCTATCCATTTCCCTTTTTAAATTTTCTAACCTACCTGCCCGATTAAGGGATCTGACATTCCACGCTCTGATCCGTAAAACGCCAGTTTTCTTTCTCCTGATAACGACGTCCTCCTGAGTAGTCCCCGCCCGGAGATCCGAATGGGGGACTATTTTACCTCCGGAATATTTTACCCAAGAGGACGCCATTATCATTTAATCATACAGTAAAGCTGTAAGCCCTCGGGAAAAATTACGGCTGTAGTTTCCCCTTGCTTTCAGCCGTTCGCAGTACCAGAACAGCAAGGCCATTTTGGTTAGTGTTACAAGGCCAGATCAGTTAATCATCCAGACTGTTGCCGCTGCAACTACTGAAAAGGCTACTGCCCCTCTTCAGGAACCACACGTTTGTCTGTCCTCTCAACAGATACCCCTCCGTTGTTGTAGCACCTACGGTACGGCTATCTGTATCATTGAGGCACGGAAGCCTCCCCACGAACGGCAAGGTCCATGGTTCATGGGGGGGGGGCTAATAGTCATAGGGGATGGAATGCCGTTGTAGGGGAAGGAGTAGAAGGAAAAGTATAACGAGAAATCCGAGGAGCCGTCAGCACCTGCCATAGGAGGCCAAAAAATTCTCAAGATGGCTTGTGTATAAGCCGAAACCAGCCAATAAAGAAATATTATTGCGATCTCGACTGTTCATTTTAACTTAAATGTAACATCAGGTCGCTGCTCGCCGTAGACTGTGTTGTCAAAATTTATGAATGCAGAATAGTCCATAGGCAGTACAGTTGAATAGGAATGTATATCTCTAAAAAGGGCAACCGCAAAAGCTGGAAAGAAAACATAGGTACAGAGAAGGTAACTGCGAAAAAACCACGGGTAACAGAAGAAAGATTTCAGCTGGTTGATGAAAGAAGGAAGTTCAAAAATGTTCCGAGAAATTCAGGAGTACAGGAATACAAGTCGCTGTGGAATGAAATAAGCAGGAACTGCAGGAAAGCTAAGACGAAATGGCTGCAGGAAACACGTGAAGAAATCGAAAAAGATATGATGGTCGGAAGGACTGATTCAACATATAAGAAAGTCAAAACAACGTTCAGTGAAATTAAAAGCAAGGGTGGTAGTATTAAGAGTGCAACCGGATCTGTATTGTTAAATACAGAGGAAGAAGCGGATAGGTGAAAAGAGTACATTAAAGGCCTTTATGAGGGGGAAGATTTATCTGAGATGATAGAAGAAGAAAGAGGAGTCGATTTAGAAGAGATAGGTGATCCAGTATTAGAATCAGTATTTGAGAGAGCTTTGGAGGACTTAAGATCAAATAAGGCAGAAGTGATCGATAACATTCCATCAGAATTTCTAAAACCATTAGGGGAAGTGGCAGCAAAACGATAATACACTTTGGTGTGTAGAATGTAGGGGCCTGGCGACAAATCGCCTGACTTTCGGAAAATATCATAGTCTAATGAGTACAGAATATGGACTGACGGTAAATCGAGGAAAGACGAAAGTAATGAGAAGTTGCAGAAATTTGAACAGCGAGAAACTTAACATCAGGATTGATGGCCATCAAGTAGATGAAGGAATTCTGCTACCTAGGCAGCAAAATAACCAATGACGGTCGGGGCGAGAAGGACATCTAAAGCAGTCTAGCACTGGCAAAAAGGGCGTTCGAGGCTAAGAGAAGTCTACTAGTATAAAACATTGGCTGTAATTTGGAGAAGAAATTTCTGAGAATGTACGTTTGGAGCACAGCATTGTATGGTAGTAAAACACGGATTGTGGGAAAATCGGAACAGAAGAGAATCGAGGCATTTGAGATGTGTTGCTAGAGACGAAAGTTGAAAATTAGGTGGACTGATAAGGTATGGAATGAGGAGGCTATGCGCAGAACAGGAGAGGAAAGGAACATGTTGGAAAACACTCATATGGAGTTGGTACAGGAAGATAAGACATCTGTTAATACATCAGCGACTGATTTCGATTGTACTAGGGAGAACTGCAGAGGGCAAAAACTGTAGAGGAAACCAGAGATTAGAATACATCCAGCAGATAATTGAGGTGCTACTCTGAGATGAAGAGGTTCGGCACAAGAGAGAAATTCGTGGGGAACCGCATCAAACCACCAGAAGACTGATGATTAAAAAAAAAAAAAAAAAAAAAAAAAAAAACACCACCAGGTATTGGCTGGTTGTTGTTCCGAGCGGAAATTTCGAGTTGAATGCAAGCTAAGTAAGGGGCCAATGCAGCAGAGTAATCACTTTAAAATTGAAATCGGGTTCCATGCGTACCCGTCGGCTTATTTATTTTGAAACCATTCAGTTGCTTCCCTACATCAGGGATGCCTATTTCTATGTCCTCCATGCAGGAGACTGACCATCGGTCAAACGACGTATATGTAATGGGATCACTGCTCTCAGCTGCAGCTGGACTTTAGGCGGAATCAGCGGCGACGAGCGAGAAATGTACCGGACCGGGATTCGAACTGGTGGATCTCCTGCTCACTAGGCAGGTGCGGTAGCCACTGCGCCATACGGGACACAGAGTTATCGCAACCGAGCGGACTATCTCGGCACACGCACGGCCGATGCACACTCCCACCTAGGGCCACATATCAGCAGTCCCTGTCTATTGACTCACTGTTCGTTACTGTGAGATTGCCCGTCCCTGGTAGCTGAGTGGTCAGCGCGACGGAATGTCCTTCCTAACGGCCCGGGTTCGATTCCCTCCTTGGTCGGATATTTTCTCCGTCCAGGGACTAGTATCTTGTGCTGTCCACTGTATGTTGTGTTGTCCTTATCATCATCATTTCATCCCCATCAACACGCAAGTCACCGAAGTGGCGTCACCTCGAAAGACCAGGCGAACGGTCTCAACGACGGGAGGCCCTAGCCACACGGCATTTCCATTTTTACTGTGAGATTTCCGCAGAAGGTCGGATGTATTTGTGCATCCGCACTGAAGAAGTTGGATCCATTGCCAGCTAGGCATCTCAGTTATATGAATACGTGGTGTTTGTTCTTTCGGATTTTATATTTGTACGGTCCTTCTGCGTGAATGATTTATTAGATGTGAGATATTAAACTTAATCTTTCCTTTTGCTGTCTTCTATCTCAAAATCCAAACTGGTCAACTTGCTTGGCACATACTTTTTCAGAGCGTGACGTACAAACTCTTTAAACTTTGTCCAAAATTCCTCTACGTCCATCATATTGCAGCTAAATGATGCCCATTCATTTTTTAAGTGGTGTACTAACAACTGCTTTCCTGCTCTTTCTACCAAAAATTATATTGGAGCCTATTTGATGGATTCAAAACATTTAGTACACATCGCTGCTATGACTACACCGTGGTCACTGATCTCTCTCTATACTGACAGCTTCGAGAAGGTTAGGCTGATTGTAGCAACAAGACGTAAAATATTTCGATTGCGAATGACCCTCGAAAATTGTTCAAGACACATTCCGGATAACGTGTTCAAAAGTACTTCACAAGACTACCTGCCCATACCCCCTGCAGTGAATCCATAGCTCCCAATCTGTGCATGGTAGGTTAAGGTCTCCTCCAACCAATACTGCATGATTGGAGTAATTCCATACTATTGACCGTGGACTTTCTTTGAATAAACTCTTTGAATAAACTCTTATAGTGGATTCTGGTTTCCGGTGAGCACATCCAACAATTATTCTGATTTGATTTCCACCAATTATACGAATCCAGATTACTTCCAAATCACAGTAAAATTCCACCTCAAACGAGAAAATATTTTTGACGACTGTATTGAACACTCACCCTCAAATGGCTTCTAATCTTCCGATATACGTTGCGTGTCTCGCTAAATATAACAGACCTCTGTACTTAGGCTTTTAGACCGCTCTCGGTTCAGAGAATAAATTGAGCGCAACAACTTTGTCGAAAGTCAATTTAGGAACTTCGCTCCTAATACTTCGACAATTTGCTGTTAAAACTTCTACAGTCGAAGTGTCTGTTTTGTACGCGGTCTGATCTCGGTTTCTGCATATCGACGGGATAGCGCACATCACAGAACCTCAAACAATCACCTGGCCTAAAAAGTCCCAATATGCACTCCACAAATACTCTGCTACCCAAGTACCTGATTCATTTGTCTTAATTTTCTCATACTGAGAAATCAGAAGGAGCGATCTATGTTTTACTTGGGAAAAATTTTCGATGGGGAACATCGCATAAATCAGTCTTTCATGTTTCGACAGTTTTAGCTGTCGTCTTCAAAAAAATTTTGTTACAAGACGTATCCTATTTTGAGTTAAGTTGTGTAAAATGTAGCAAATAATACAGGGTTTGTCAAAAATAAAAAAGAATTAACACGCCTCAGTGAGTGCTACATTTACGATCCTGTCGGTGCGCACAAGGTGCTTTTTAACTGTAAATGGTTTTATTTTTGACAAATGTGTGTATTATATGCTGCATTTAGCCCACCATAAATAGAACATGGCATGATGTATTAACAATGAAACACGTTCTACAACAAAAAATTTTTTGAAGACCAGGAGATGACAGTAACAATGGCCGAATACGGTATTCAACAATAAGGATTAATTTATGCAATCCTAGTTATTGAAAGTTTTTTTTCCAAATGATTCACTTGTGCAGTGCCCCCCCCCCCCCCCGCCCCTGTTTCATCAAGGATAGTCTTAAAATTCTCCTCCCTAAAACGCTGGTCGAGAAAACTGCAGTGCTGACCGTCACAGAACCGACGGAGCCTATGGTTCAGACCTTCCATTCCGCTTCAAACCAAAGAACCCTTACAACTTTGGATACGATGCTGCAAATTGTGAGCTCTGCTTGCATCCGTAGGCCATCAGTTTTCATCACTTCTGCCAGCCACCAATATGAATCGAGAATGGACTCAGAACCCAAGCGACAGACATTGCTGTCGTCGTAAGGCACAACTTGCAGACGACTACATCCTGCACGCTCGATAGCCGCAGGCAGGGCCTTCTCCGCACCTCGGATGAGGCTTTCCGGCAGACATACCTAATCCAGACTGAAATGCTTTCCCGTACTGAATGCTATTTCCCTAAGAGGCTCAATAAAGTGCCTAACATTGGAGCACGTACTCAGCACAGATGTCGCGTTAGTGTTATCCACAAAAATCCAAACTTTCCCCAATACCCCCCACTGTATTCATCAAGAAAGCAATTGATTATCATTGAAACAACAGAATAACAGTGCTCACCTCAGCCAAATTACAGTGGAAACATCACTGAAACGCCAACCGACGTACAAAACCGGGCAGACTCACTTGCAGTACCTCAGTCTCACGTGCCTGCTGCCGCGCGAGTGCGTAGCATCTATCCCTCTTCAAGTTGTTGATACACATTCTAACTTCTACTGCAGATTTGATGATAACATCCCAGTAGTGCAGCGTGGGCTGGACTTCATCCGATCTCAAACAATGTCTTGTTCTTATTCCTAAGGTTATGTTCGGAAACCGCAGCTTATTGTCGATTTCTGTAGTGTATATACTGTTGATGATCGGTACAGTGTCCGGAAACCATTCGAATATATCGTCGCATCAAGATACTGTCACTATAATCTCCAGGAACAGGACAAGGATTGCAACTCCACATGGAAGGCTAAGCCCCAGTTATGTCATGCATCATTTCTCACAATTTGAACTATTTATTTTTTTTACAATAGTAAAACAGTTAATGACATTAGGAGTTCATATCCTATGGTTCACAAGCCAAATCGTATTTTTCTTTTCAAGAAGATGGGATCACCAAAATATTAAAATTCTTAGTTGAGGCAGTGCTGAATGTCAAAACAGCTACAGAACTGACATTAAGCGCTGGATAAATATTCGATACTAAATAACTTGTGAATTCAACAAAACCAAACAGGTAAGTAACTTACAACTGTATTTAAAGCAATACCAAGTTAGCAAGGAGCCCCGAAACAATTTCAGAGCAACAATCTTTAAGGAAGATCCCTTCTAAGAGAATGAATTGATTAGCAAAAATACTATTGAATAACAACTGAGTCATGGGCAGTTAAGTACCGGTGAAATTTCAGGCCAGTCTTAAAAAAATTGCAGGTGGCTGAAAACTTGTTTCATAACATATCTTGGCGTACTGAATTCACTGGGTGAAAATAATTTGCTAAAACAAATTTTCAGCACTTTTGAAATTTAGATTGTTGAAACAATCAATATTTATTTCAAACTCATGCGTGGAGTTGTTGGTTATCGTGAAATGCATTCACAAAAAAGTTCGGATCAAAAATTTTTAAAATTGAGAAAGGAGTAGCTTTTTCGTTTCGGCCAAATTGATTTTTTGCAAAGAAACTGAAGTATAGTGACCTTTTTAACACTATAGACGTACGAAAGTTGCAGATCAGTTACAAACATTTATAAAACATGAAAAGAATTTAGTGTAAAATTGAATTACTACGTCTCTATACAATATTTGGCCCAGTTTGAAGGAAAAAAATAAAAGACGACTTTACCACGTTTGAAAATTGTATTCTTTATTTTCAGTTTACATAGTAAATCAGACATCCCCGTCTCCGCTTCGTCCGCACGGGCAGATCGTCGGTCGCGGAACCGCGAGTGGTAGCCGCGTGGTTTGAGGCGCCTTGTGACGGTTTGCGCAGATCCCCCCGTCGGAGGTTCGAGTCCTCCCTCGGGCATGGGTGTGTGTGTTGTCCTTAGTGTAAGTTAGTTTAAGTTATATTAAGTTAGATTAAGTATAATGTAAGCCTAGGGATCGATGACCTCAGCAGTTCGGTCCCATAGGTACTTACCACAAATTTCCATTTCGGTCGGGGATGCAGCTGCCCGTGTGGAATAAAAGTGGATCTCTCTTGGCCGCCAGGCGTCATACTATCATCAGTCACGTGCCTCCGCGTTGCCTTAGAGTTAGCATGCAGGGGCCTTACACACAGAGTGTATGTAGGTACGTGTCTATCGTGGTTTTGAGTAAAATTAAGCAAAGTATTTAAACTGTGTTCGAATGTTGATCAGATGCTTGCCCCAAGAACCTTACAGCCCGCCGCCATCCATTCTGGACTAGAAACCTTTATAAATATTTACATCCCAGTTTACAACTCAGTCTGCCGCGAACGTAAAGTCGCATGACTGGAAATTGCAAAAATAAATAAATAAAACAAATAAATAAAAATAAAAAATAAATTATAGTTACGCTTCTTTATTTATTTTGATTTAGGATGTACATATAGATTAGGCACATACATACACAATTGCAGATTTACAAACAGTTTATGCACAATACAGATATATTCATATAAAATTAACGTTTCAATTAAATTTCTGTACGGTACATATTTATCTAGTGATAGAAAACTAACTATACTTCCATCAATTTTAAACATTTTTGACTCAAACGTTTTTCTGAGTATTTTGTCATAACCAGCAACCCCACGAGTGGGTTTGAAAAAAATAATGATATATTTTTTTTCAAATTTCAAAAATTCAAAAGTGGCGAAAAAATTTTGTTTAGCAAATTGAAGTTACCCACTGAATTCAGCATGCCAAAATATTTTATGAAGCATATTTACAGGCCCCTGCAATGTTTTTACGACCAGTTTGAAATTTCACCCATGCTTCTCCTCAGTATCGCAGGACTGTATCGGTATTAACGATGAAGGGGTTAGACAGTACCTCAGTATGTGAAGCAATGAGGAACAAGCGGCTAAAGGTTACAGAAGGAAAGGCAAACTCAGCTTAGAGAACTGACGAAGCGAGATGAAAAATGCTCTCAGAGGTAAGTGACGGCGTCGCACCTTGAGCTGCCTGACAAACGGCACGCCATTACTGCGCCGCGCCGACAAAGCGCACGCAGCAGTACACAGCTACTCTAGTACCAGGTCCCCCCCCCCCCGAGTCCCCACAACCAAGGCCCTCGCCAGGTAGGAAATAGTGCAGCGAAGGTGTTACCTAAGCAATACGTGTCCAAATCAAGCAGCTACACAGGCACATTAGCCCTTCACCAAAGGAAGCGAAAGACAAATAGACACCCAATCATGCATGGTTTGGATTAGCGACGAAGGTGAGATTCATTTGGAAGGGTTCGTCAATAACCAGAATTGGCGCATTTGGGGGGACTGAGAATCCGCATTTCGCGATCTGGATCTCTTCACCCTCAACGGGTGACTTGTGGTGTGTAATGTCCAGTCACGAAGCAAACGGTGCCATATGCCTTGATGGGATGGTGACGACTGAACGGTACATCAAGGTTTTTCATCCCCATTATTCAAAGTGACACTGATTTCGACAAGATGTTGTTTATGTAAGAAGCAGGAAACTGTCTGATGTCCTGGAGGAGCACTCTGGGGACCGCATTCTGGCTTTAAGATACCCAGAGGCCACTGGCATGAGTCTCGATTTGCCACCATACTCTCCGGATCTGAACACATGCGACTCCTTTTTGTGGAGCTATATTAATGAAAAAGTGTACAGCAATAACCCCAAAAGTATCGCTGAGCTGAAAACAGCTATTCAGGAGGTCATCAACAACATCGATGTTTCGACACTTCAGCGGGTCATGCAGAATTTCGCCATTCGCCTGTGCCACATCATCGGTAATGGCGGTAGGCGTATAGAATATTTCATAACGTAAATCCGAATACCTGTAGTGAAGTTTACATGTTGAATAAGTGTGTGCACTCCGTAGTTTGTAACTAATTTACGTTTTCTTCGTGTAGTTCAATAATTGTCACCCTGTGTTAAAAAACACGAATAACCAGGATTAAGCACAAATGACCAGAAAGTCATACGACGCTAACACCCCGGGTGGGCAGAGTATAAAACAACAGTGATTTGTTCCGAAACCTTTAGATCAGTACAATAATCTTCAACACACTATGAGGTCACTGTGAAGGGCACTGTTCACTACTTGCAGAAAAACGTTTAAAAATTATTTGGTTAGAGTGACAAAAACATTAATAGTAGAACAATTACAAAAGGAAAACCTTAACGCTATGTTGAAATAAATACACTCACAGTAATGCAAGACGAAGGCAGAGGCGGCCCGTCCAAATACAAATCTCGGCATCAGCAACCATGCGATTGAGTGTCTCACCAAATGCACAAGGACACTGTATACTACCCCAGAGGCTCCCAGCGTCTAAGTTCATGCAGCATAAACCGTCAGAAATGTGGAGGGCTGATCCACGTAGCCCATGGGTGGAATACAACAGAAAAACGTCTATCCAATCAACGAGCTTTTCCCCAAAGATCAGCCTTCCACCGTAACGGTTGCCGCGAACAAGGCAACACACTATTTCAACACGGGAGCGTCCTTGTGCCACAATGGCCGTCTCTTCCTCTCTCCCTTTCTCCGGTCTTGGACTCGATTCAGAGATCACTGCAAAACTCGCGACAGCGCGCAGTCGTGCCACCTCGCGGCGCGCCAGAACGGTGAAGTCACGCCAGTAGGCGGAGAAATACATATCGATACGAACCAGCATTGCTCAGACACATTCACATGGAATGTTGCAGATGCTTCGGATCTTGATGAAACAACCGTCCTTCAGAGAACACAATAACTGATTTTCTTAGCTGGTCGACAGATTATTTTCCTGGCCACGTCTGTTTAAATGATAAGTTCAATATAAGTAAAATCAGATGAGTCACATTGGAGTGGAACCGTCATTCGTCAGATGACTGTGTGCAAAGAAAGATTTTTTTCAGTGGAAGATACCGGCTTGTGGCATGAATCAACATTGAATTAAGGAATAATACCATTCGACATATGACAATTTCTAAAAATATTGACAAGTGTGCGAGTTTTTCCTTTGGTAGGACATGTTGCTACTTTTACTCCTTTGTTATTCCCAGTTTTTATGTTAACCAAGTAACAGTTCTCCTTTGCGCTACCTGGTATCAGTTTTGACTTAACTTTTTCAGACACTCTTAGTGGGAAAGGAAGCTATAGGTACTGACGGAAAACGTGTAAGTGTAAACTTCGTCGGCCGATGGATAAATGTGTGACCCTGCAGCACGATTTCACCTCGCAATGGGCAAGGGTAGTCAACAAGGAACATGTCAATACCAGGGCTAAAGTATTGAGCGAAGTCGTTCAATTGGGATCAAGGAAGCCGATTTTAGCTATCGGCAAATCGCTCGACGTTTCAATAGCAACGATGCCACTGTTCGGCGATGTTGGTAGAAAAGTGAACTGTGGCCGAACACACAGTCAAGATGTTAGTGGTCAACGTAGAGAGACGACAGCATGTGAGGTCTGAGCAATCGTCAGACAGACACAGAGACTCGGATTCATCATTATCTTCGATCCGACGTGCAGCTGGTGCTTCAGTGACTACGACTGCCATTAATAGTCGGCTAATAGGCGGCTAACAGAATGCGGGCTCAACTCGCGGCTGCCCTAGTACCGACTGCCATTAACCTCTGCACAACAACAACCCCGTTTACAGTGGTGTCTGGCGCATTCGGCCTGGAATTTTACTGACTGCTCTAGAGTTGTCTTCAGTGATGAGTTCCGGCTCTGACTGAAGCCCGATGAGTGACGAGGACGTATCTGGAGATGCCCCAGGCAGCGGTGGGATACCAACCTGACTAACTCCAGCCGTACTGCCCGATAACCAAGCTTGTGGTCTGGGGTGCCATTTTATTTCGTAGCAGAACTTCTTTGGTTGCCATCCGCAGCGCCACAGCTGTACATCGACGATATTCTACGCCCCGTTTTGTTGTCTTTGGTGGCAAGCCATTCTGAGCTTTCATTTCAGCATGATAATGCCCAACAGCACACGCCGAGTGACGCTATGTGTGGTTTACAGACGGAAGTATAAAGTGTCCGCCCCCTACTTCTCGTAACTGAATTACACCTAACTTGCTTACCTCGTGTCTCACAGATGTTGATCCAATTGGTTTCTTCAGCGTCCGGTCCATAATTCTAACACTTGTGCCACAAATAGTGCACATCAATAAGTGATTAGGTTTAAATGCTAAGCACAATAAGGATCGTAAAACGTTAGGATGCCAAATAATTTCGTTTCATTTCACCAATGGCAAAATTAGTATAACGATTTCATCATCTAGTTTGTCGTTAATTTTCATAACAAGATTCCAGTTCACTAATCGGTAGTTCCCGAGCACTGCAGAAACTACAAAAATGCTTCAGACGATCTTGGAAGCAACATAAGATCGCAGAAATGTATCATCCGAGGCAACTTACACAATTACTTCCACCCTTAAGCGGAGTTGCACATCGCATACTAGTTCGCCTGTTCCCACCTCAAAAACCGATCGTAGACTGCTTTGGATTAACATAACATCGCACAAGTATGTCAGTCGAGGCCATTTTTCAAAAACTGTTCCGTATTTATTTTAGGTCAGATTTTATACACGAATTCGTGTATTACCACCTTGGAAACCTATCGTAGACTACTAGCGAGCTGTCTTAGTAGTATGGCGCACTTGCGACTCGTCCGTTCTTTCTCATCAATAGGTAGTGACAGAAACTAAATTTTGTAATTAGCGTTTCGTGATGAATTGAGTGACATTGAAATTATTATTAACAAGTCCTCAATGCAACTAATGTCATCAGCATGGTTATAGCTGTACATTAATAGTTACACAGTAATTATAAATAGTAGGAGATTCGCTTCTTGGCACCCAGCTTTGTGAGTGAATCTCTACCATCTATCTCTCTGCCCATGTTTGAAAATTCGTAGAAAGTGCGTTCTTAAACGACCATAAATCACAGAAATCAGCGTATTCACCTCGCCAAAACATGTGAGAAAACACTACAACATCAAAGCCATGACAAGTCGTAGATTGTGTAGCAGATTAGCTACCAACATAAATACCCAATAGCTGTACGTAAGTAAGAAAATAAAATGAGCCTCTGTAGATAGCACAAAAAGTGGTGAAACATGTCTGGGTAAAACGAAACTGAAATGTATCTTATAATAATGCGGAATTCCTCATCTTATAAACAGTTTAGACAAGAAGAGAATACAAGCTTTTGAAATGTGGCTTTACAGAAGAATGTTGAAGATTAGATGGGAAGATCACGTCACTAATGAAGACGTACTGAGCAGAATTGGGGAGAAAAGCAATTTGTGACACAACTTGACTAAAAGAAGGGATAAGTTGATAACACACATTCTGAGACGCTAAGGAATCACCAATTTAGTACTGGTGGGAAATGTTGGGGGGGGGGGGGGGGGGGAGATTTATTTGAAGTACGTCTCTTATAAGAAGGATGCTCAAGTAATCTACTCGTATATCAAAACGGACTCACACAAATGCTGATGGTAAAGACATAAACGAAGAATTTCTAATAGTAAGAACACTTTAAAACAGAGATGCTACTTGAAAATCAGAGAAAAACGCGAAAAAGGTTCAAGAACTTGGAACGAAGAACCGCAAAAAAACCCATAAACTGACAAGAGGAAGTATGTAATGAGTGCTGATAGAAGAAATCATTGGAAGTTAAAGAACAATACCATCGGAGAAGAAATGACGCAAACGACGTAGTTAGATCAACATTTAGCACATCGTTGGACACGTTTATAAGCAGAGTTGAAAACGACGTCAGTGAGATACAAGAAATAGCGTACAGATATACAGAAAAGCAGAAAAAAGGAAGAGAAACTACAAATCTAAATGTAATATTAACATTTGACGGGACTACACCCCCCCATGAACCATGGACCTTGCCGTTGGTGGGGAGGCTTGCGTGCCTCAGCGATACAGATGGCCGTACCGTAGGTGCAACCACAACGGAGGGGTATCTGTTGAGAGGCCAGACAAACGTGTGGTTCCTGAAGAGGGGCAGCAGCCTTTTCAGTAGTTGCAGGGGCAACAGTCTGGATGATTGACTGATCTGGCCTTGTAACATTAACCAAAACGGCCTTGCTGTGCTGGTACTGCGAACGGCTGAAAGCAAGGGGAAACTACATCCGTAATTTTTCCCGAGGACATGCAATTTTACTGTATGGTTAAATGATGATGGCGTCCTCTTGGGTAAAATATTCCGGAGGTAAAATAGTCCCACATTCGGATCTCCGGGCGGGGACTACTCAAGAGGACGTCGTTATCAGGAGAAAGAAAACTGGCATTCTACAGATCGGAGCGTGGAATGTCAGATCCCTTAATCGGGCAGGTAGGTTAGAAAATTTGAAAAGGGAAATGGATAGGTTAAAGTTAGATATACTGGGAATTAGTGAAGTTCGGTGGCAGGAGGAACAAGACTTTTGGTTAGGTGATTACAGGGTTATAAATACAAATTCAAATAGGGGGAATGCAGGAGTAGGTTTAATAATGAATAAAAAAATAGGAGTGCGGGTTAGCTACTACAAACAGCATAGTGAACGCATTATTGTGGCCAAGATAGATACAAAGCCCATGCCTACTACAGTAGTACAAGTTTATATGCCAACTAGCTCTGCAGATGATGAAGAAATTGATGAAATGTATGACGAGATAAAAGAAATTATTCAGGTAGTGAAGGGAGACGAAAATTTAATAGTCATGGGTGACTGGAATTCGTCAGTAGGAAAAGGGAGAGAAGGAAACATAGTAGGTGAATATGGATTGGGGGGAAGAAATGAAAGAGGAAGCCGTCTTGTAGAATTTTGCACAGAGCATATCATAGCTAACACTTGGTTCAAGAATCATAAAAGAAGGTTGTATACCTGGAAGAATCCTGGAGATACTAAAATGTATCAGATAGATTATATAATGGTAAGACAGAGATTTAGGAACCAGGTTTTAAATTGTAAGACATTTCCAGGGGCAGATGTGGATTCTGACCACAATCTATTGGTTATGAACTGCAGATTGAAACTGAAGAAACTGCAAAAAGGTGTGAATTTAAGGAGATGGGACCCGGATGAACTGAAAGAACTAGAGGTTGTAGAGAGTTTCAGGGAGAGCATAAGGGAACAATTGACAGGAATGGGGGAAAGAAATACAGTAGAAGAGGAATGGGTAGCTCTGAGGGATGAAGTAGTGAAGGCAGCAGAGGATCCAGTAAGTAAAAAGACGAGGGCTAATAGAAATCCTTGGGTAACAGAAGAAATATTGAATTTAATTGATGAAAGGAGAAAATATAAAAATGCAGTAAATGAAGCAGGCAAAAAGGAATACAAACGTCTCAAAAATGAGATCGACAGGAAGTGCAAAATGGCTAAGCAGGGATGGCTAGATGACAAATGTAAGGATGTAGAGGCTTGTCTCACTAGGGGTAAGATCGATACTGCCTACAGGAAAATTAAAGAGACCTTTGGAGAAAGGAGAACCACTTGTATGAATATCAAGAGCTCAGATGGCAACCCAGTTCTAAGCAAAGAAGGGAAGGCAGAAAGGTGGAAGGAGTATATAGAGGGTTTATACAAGGGCGATGTACTTGAGGACAATATTATGGAAATGGAAGAGGATGTAGATGAAGATGAAATGGGAGATAAGATACTGCGTGAAGAGTTTGACAGAGGACTGAAAGACCTGAGTCGAAACAAGGACCCGGGAGTAGACAACATTCCATTAGAACTACTGATGGCCTTGGGAGAGCCAGTCATGACAAAACTCTACAATCTGGTGAGCAAGATGTATGAGACAGGCGAAATACCCACAGACTTGAAGAAGAATATAATAATTCCAATCCCAAAGAAAGCAGATGTTGACAGATGTGAAAATTACCGAACTATCACTTTAATAAGTCGCAGCTGCAAAATACTAACGCGAATTCTTTACAGACGAATGGAAAAACTGGTAGAAGCGGAACACGGGGAAGTTCAGTTTGGATTCCGTAGAAATGTTGGAACACGTGAGGCAACACTAACCTTACGACTTATCTTAGAAGAAAGATTAAGAAAAGGCAAACCTACGTTTCTAGCATTTGTAGACTTAGAGAAAGCTTTTGACAACGTTAACTGGAATACTCTCTTTCAAATTCAGAAGGTGGCAGGGGTAAAATACAGGGAGCGAAAGTCTATTTACAATTTGTACAGAAACCAGATGGCAGCTATAAGAGTCGAGGGGCATGAAAGGGAAGCAGTGGTTGGGAAGGGAGTGAGACAGGGTTGTAGCCTCTCCCCGATGTTATTCAATCTGTATATTGAGCAAGCAGTAAAGGAAAAATAAGAAAAATTCGGAGTAGGTATTAAAATTCATGGAGAAGAAATAAAAACTTTGAGGTTCGCCGATGACATTGTAATTCTGTCAGAGACAGCAAAGGACTTGGAAGAGCAGTTGAACGGAATGGACAGTGTCTTAAAAGGAGGATATAAGATGAACATCAACAAAAGCAAAACGAGGATAATGGAATGTAGTCAAATTAAATCGGGTGATGCTGAGGGGATTAGATTAGGAAATGAGACACTTAAAGTAGTAAAGGAGTTTAGCTATTTAGGGAGCAAAATAACTGAAGATGGTCGAAGTAGAGAGGATATAAAATGTAGACTGGAAATGGCAAGGAAATCGTTTCTGAAGAAGAGAAATTTGATAACATCAAGTATAGATTTAAGTGTCAGGAAGTCGTTTCTGAAAGTATTTGTATGGAGTGTAGCCATGTATGGAAGTGAAACATGGACGATAACCAGTTTGGACAAGAAGAGAATAGAAGCTTTCGAAATGTGGTGCTACAGAAGAATGCTGAAGATAAGGTGGGTAGATCACGTAACTAATGAGGAGGTATTGAATATGATTAGGGAGAAGAGAAGTTTGTGGCACAACTTGACTAGAAGAAGGGATCGGTTGGTAGGACATGTTTTGAGGCATCAAGGGATCACAAATTTAGCATTGGAGGGCAGCGTGGAGGGTAAAAATCGTAAAGGGAGACCAAGAGATCAATACACTAAGCAGATTCAGAAGGATCTAGGTTGCAGTAGGTACTGGGAGATGAAGAAGCTTGCACAGGATAGAGTAGCATGGAAAGCTGCATCAAATCAGTCTCAGGACTGAAGACCACAACAACAACAACAACAACAACACATTATAAATTACTATAGTGTAGCCCAGAAACAAAAGCAGCACATAATAAAGAACAACTGAAAAGAAAATATTGCATAAGAGGATTTAATGCATTTGAATATAGTTCTAAAAAAAAAGAAAAACTGAAAATCACCAGGGCTACATGGAATAAATTCCAAACTACTATAAAGAATGGTACATACGTTTAACATGTGCGAAGTAAAATGTGAGATACAAGAAGAATAGAAAATAGCAAAGGTCATTTTAATACATAAGATAGGCGGAAGATGTAATACGTGTAACTAAAGAGATTTAAGTGTTCTGAATAGTGCTTACATAATATACAGCAAAATAATACATTAAAGGCTTCGAAATATCTCGGACATGATAACCAGATTTAAGGAATGGGAGATCATGCACAGACGATGTTTTCACATTGAGACAGATCAATTCCATGTAATGTAGAATTTCACTTACCATGTAAGATTTATAAAAAAGCATTTGACAGAATTTACAGAAATAAGCAATAGACAATAACGCGAAAGAGAGGAATCCCTAAACATCTGACTGAAGTCGTAAGAGCCTCTGTATGAACACCATAATAAGAATTGATACAGAAAAACAGATAATACCTGAAACACAAACAAATCAAGGAGTACAAGAAGGGTGTAGTTCGTCACCAGTTCATTGTTCATCATTCATTATTCATCATTATTCACTGTCCATACAGCTGACTTGACAGAGAATGAAAAATACGATAAATACCATGAGGCATAAATGCTGGATGGAGTAAAAATATTAACAAAAAAAAATGGTTCAAATGGTTCAGAGCACTATGGGACTTAACATCTGAGGTCATCAGTCCCCTAGAACTAACCTAAGGACATCACACACATCCCTAGAACTAACGTAAGGACATCACACACATCCATGCCCGAGGCAGGATTCGAACCTGCGACCGTAGCGGTCGCGCGGTTCCAGACTGAAGCGCCTAGAACCGCTCGGCTACTTTGGCCGGCAAATGTTATGTTATTTGTGGAACACCACGTTATCATCGATAACAGTGAAGATAAACTACTAATGACATTACATAAACTAAATGAAATAAAGGCAGTCTTCAATCTGGCTACATCTATAATCATAAATAAAGCCATGGCCTTTTAGATACTCACCCACCACGTACAAAAATAGGCATCAGTAATAAACCGATTGAATAGGTAGTCAATTTCCAAAATTTAAGATGTGGCGTAGGCTATACAGTGAATTCCACCAGTGCCGGTCCTCAGGCCATGTGCTCGCTTTGCCAGTGGCAATGTAGGAGAGGAGTAACAACCTCGTTAAAAAAACTGAGTCCATGTTGTCTCCTGACGGTCACATCCTTAACGTCCTTTGAATGGGTAACAGGCGCATACAGTCAACGGTTGTGAAGGAAGAAGAGAATACAAAAGCCTCAACAGCGGAGAAAGCGGAAAAACTGTCTAGTTATCATATAACTTGTACTGTCTGTACTCATGAGGAATGGTTACACAAGGCATCTGTTCTCTATGTTAGGATAGTAACAGTATACACACTGAAGCGCCAAAGAATCTCGTACAGGCATGCGTATCAAAATACAGAGATATGTAAACAGGCAGAATACGGCGCAGCTGTCGGCAACGCCTATATAAGACAACAAGTGTCTGGTGCAGTTGTTAGATCGGTTACTGCTACTACTAGAGGGTATCACGATTTAAGGGAGTTTTAAAGTGGTGTTACAATTGGCCCACGAGCGATGGGGCATAGCATCTCCGAGGTAGCGATGAAGTAAGGATTTTTTCGTACAACAATTTCACGAGTGCACCGTGAATATCAGAAATCTGGTAAACAATTAATTTCCGACATCGCTGCGGCTTGAAAATGATTCTTCAAGAACAGGACCAATGACGATTGAAGAGAATCGTTCAACGTCAGAGAAGTGCTACCTTTCCAAAAATTGCTGCGGAATTCAATGCAGGGCCATCAACAAGTGTCAGCGTGCACAACCATTCCACGAAACATCATCGATTTGGGCTTCCTGAGCAGAAGGCCCATTCGTGTACCCTTGATGACTGCACGACGCGAAGGTTTACGCCTCGCCGGGGGCCGCAATAACACCGACATTGGACTGTTGATGATTGGTGCCATGTTCTCTGCTCGGACAACTCTCGTTTCAAATTGTATCGAACAGATGGTCGTTTACGGGCGTGGAGATGTAGTCAGATGGAGGATTGTCCTTATTCATTTAGTTTATATAATTTCATTAGTGGTTTATCTTCACTGTTTTCTGTGATAACTTGATCATTCACAAATAAACCTCATGAATCCATGGAAACTACACGTCAACAGGGGACTCCTCAAACTGGTGGAGGATCTGTAATGGTGTGGGGCTTACGCAGTTGGAATGATGTGGGATCCCTGATACGTCTAGATACGACTCTGACAGGTGACTCGTACGTAAGCATCCAGTCTGATCACCTGCGTCCATTAATATCCATTGTACACTCCGACGGACTTGGGCAATTTCGACAGGACAATGCGATACCCCACACGTACAGAATTGCTACAGAGTGACTCCAGGAACACTATTCTGAGCTTAAACACTTCCGCTGGCCGCTAAACGTCCAGACACGAACATTACTGAGCACGTCTGGCATCCCTTGCAACATGCTATTCAGAAAAGATCTTCACCCACTCGTATTCTTACGGATTTATGGACAGCCCTGCAGGATTCATGGTGTCAGTTTCCTCCAGCACTACTTCAGACATTAGTCGAGTCCATGCCACGTCGTGTTGCGGTATTTCTGTGTGCTCATGGGGATCGCACTCTATATTTGTTGCATGTACGAGGTGAACATAATTAATGCGATGACCCTGATGGGGAAGGCAGGTGATAGATTTCGGTGAGAAGGAGAATGCAGAAATGTTGGGGCTTGGCGAAGTTAGGCGAAAGGGAAGAGGAAGGAGGAAAATGAGGAAAGGATACACACTTTGTTCGAGTGGAAGACATACTGTCAAAAATCGACCGGGTATAATAGTAACATCAACCCTATAACAGCAGGTGGAAGCTGTAGAATACACAAGTGACCGAACGGCGAAGACTAGGCTGAGGACGAGTAATGGAGTGAAGGACTTCATCCAAGCGTACGCACCACAGACAAGAAATATAGAGCAGAACATAGAGAAACTCATAGAGAAATTGAGAATGTTGTTACTGTTGCGAAACGATCGAAATGTACATGTAGGAAACGAAAGACTAGGGAAAGGAAGAGATAACTAGTCCATATGGATGTGGTAAAAAAAAATGAGGAACGAGAGAAACTGTTGCGAAAGAAATGGTTAGATTGAGGCAATCACTTGCTTCAGGAAGAAAAATTGCCAAAAGTAACAAGATATTGGTGGTCGTAAATCCATCATAAAAGTGTGGAAGGGGGGCCAGCGGCAAGTTGGACTGTTGTAGAAATAAAAATAATCAGTAATTCTTCTTGAACATTTTATTGGGACTACTAGTTTCAACGCCTCAGTAGCGCCTATTTCAGACCCTATATGGTTACAAAAAATATGAAAATTTACTTAAAACAGTAAAATATAAACTAAATTTAATAACACAATAAAACTGCTACATCAAACAAATAGAAGTAAGTAATTATGAACTAAAAGTAATAGGCCAACAGTAGTTCATAGACAAACAATTTGAATACATCAGATCTACTAAGACAACTACGGAACAAAATGCTGTCATCGTAACGGGTTGTAGCAAACATACATATTCAATATCCAGCCTGTTGTCGTTGCTGTGGTCTTCAGTCCTGAGACTGGTTTGATGCAGCTCTCCATGCTACTCTATCCTGTGCAAGCTTCTTCATCTCCCAGTACCTATTGCAACCTAGATCCTTCTGAATCTGTTTAGTATATTCATCTCTTGGTCTCCCTCTACGATTTTTACCCCCCACGCTGCCCTCCAATACTAAATTGGTGATCCCTTGATGCCTCAGAACATGTGCTACCAACCGATCCCTTCTTCTAGTCAAGTTGTGCCACAAACTTCTCCCCAATCCTATTCAGTACCTCCTCATTAATTATATGACCTATCCACCAAATCTTCAGCATTCTTCTGTAGCACCACATTTCGTAAGCTTCTATTCTCTTCTTGTCCAAACTAGTTATCGTCCTTGTTTCACTCCCATACATGGCTACGCTGCATATAAATACTTTCAGAAACGACTTCCTGACACTTAAAGCTATACTCTATGTAAACAGATTTCTCTACTTCAGAAAAGCTTTCCTTGCCATTGCCAGTCTACATTTTATATCCTCTCTGCTTCGACCATCATCAGTTATTTTGCTCCCCAACTAGCAAAAAGCCTTTACTACTGTAAGTGTCTCATTTCCTAATCTAATTCCCTCAGCATCACCCTACTTAATTCGACTGCATTCCATTATCCTCGTTTTGCTTTTGTTGATGTTCATCTTATATCGTCCTTTCAAGACACTGTCCATTCCATTCAACTGCTCTTCTAAGTCCTTTACTGTCTCTGACAAAACTACAATGTCATCGGCGAACCTCAAAATTTTTTATTTCTTCTCCATGGATTTTAATACCTACACTGAATTTTTCTTATTTTTCCTTTACTGCTTGCTCAATATACAGATTGAATAACATCGGGGATAGGCTACAACCCTGTCTCAATCCCTTCCCAACCACTGCTTCCCTTTCATGTCCCTCGACTCTTATAACTGCCATCTGGTTTCTGTACAAATTGTAAATATCCTTTCGCTCCCTGTATTTTACCCCCGCCACCTTCAGAATTTCAAAGAGAGTATTCCAGTCAACATTGTCAAAAGTTTTCTCCAAGTCTACAAATGCTAGAAACGTAAGTTTGCCTTTCCTTAATCTAGCTTCTAAGATAAGTCGTAGGGCCAGTATTGCCTCATGTGTTCCAATATTTCTACGGAATCCAATCTGATCTTCCCCGAGGTCGGCTTCTACCAGTTTTACCATTCGTCTCTAAAGAATTCGCGCTAGTATTTTGCATCCGTGTCTTATTAAACTGATAGTTCGGTAATTTTCACATCTGTCAGCACCTGCTTTCTTTGGAATTGGAATTATTATATTCTTCTTCAAGTCTGAGGGTATTTCGCCTGCCTCATACATCTTGCTCACCAGATGGTAGAGTTTTCTCAGGACTGGCTCTCCCAAGGCTGTCAGTAGTTCTAATGGAATGTTGTCTACTCCCGGGGCCTTGTTTCGACTCAGGTCTTTCAGTCCTCTGTCAAACTCTTCCCGCAGTATCGTATCTCCCATTTTATCTCCATCTACATCCTCTTCCATTTCCATAACATTGTCCTCAAGTACATCGCCCTTGTATAGACCCTCTGCATACTCCTTCCACCTTTCTGCTTTCCCTTCTTTGCTTAAAACTGGGTTTCCATCTGAGCTCTTGATATTCATACAAGTGGTTCTCTTTTCTCCAAAGGACTTTTTAATTTTCCTGTAGGCAGTATCTATCTTACCCCTAGTGAGATAAGCCTCTACATACTTACATTTGTCCTCTAGCCGTCCCTGCTTAGCTTCCTGTCGATATCATTTTTGAGACGTTTGTATTCCTTTTTGCCTGCTTCATTTACTGCATTTTTATATTTTCTCCTTAGTTAAATTCAATATTTCTTCTGTTACCCAAGGATTTCTACTAGACCTCGTCTTTTTACCTACTAGATCCTCTGCTGCCTTCACTACTTCATCTCCTAAAGCTACCCATTCTTCTTCTACTATATTTATTTACCCCATTCCTGTCAATTGTTCCCTTATGCTCTCCCTAAAACTCTGTACAACCTCTGGTTTAGTCAGTTTATCCAGGTCCCATCTCCTTAAATTCCCACCTTTTTGCAGTTTCTTCAATTTTAATCTACAGTTCATAACCAACAGATTGTGGTCAGAGTCCACATCTGCCCCTGGAAATGTCTTACAATTTAAGACCTAGTTCCTATATCTGTCTTACCATTATATAATCTATCTGAAACCGGTCCGTATCTCCAGGCTTCTTCCACGTATACAACCTTCTTTTATGATTCTTGAACTAAGTGTTAGTTATGATTAAGTTGTGCTCTGTGCAAAATTCTACCAGGAGGCTTCCCCTTTCATTGCTTAGCCCCAATTCATATTTACCTACTACGTTTCCTTCTCTCCCTTTTCCTACTACTGAATTCCAGTCACGCATGACAATTAAATTTTCGTCTCCCTTCACTATCTGAATAATTTCTTTTATTTCATCATTCGTTTCTTCATTTTCTTCGTCATCTGCAGAGGCAGTTGGCATATAAACTTGTACTACTGTAGTAGGCGTAGGCTTCGTGTCTATCTTCGCCACAATAATGCTATCACTATGCTGTTTGTAGTAGCTTACCCGCACTCCTATTTTTTTTATTCATTATTAAACCGACTCCTGCATGCCCCTATTTGATTTTGTATTTATAACCCTGTATTCGCCTGACCAAAAGCCTTGTTCCTCCTGCCAGCGAATGTCACTAATTCCTACTATATCTAACTTAACCTAGCCATTTCCCTTTTTAAATTTTCTAACCTACCTACTCGTTTAATGGATCTGACATTCCACGCTCCGATCCGTAGGACGCCAGTTTCCTTCCTCCTGATAAGGACGTCCTCCAGTGTAGTCCCCTCCAGGAGATCCGAATGAGGGACTATTTTACCTCCGGAATATTTTACGCAAGAGGACGCCATCATCATTTAACCATACAGTAAAGATGCATGCCCTCGGGAAAAATTACAACTGTAGTTTCCCCTTGCTTTCAGCCGCTCGCAGTACCAGCACAGCAAGGCTGTTTTGGTTAGTGTTAGAAGGCCAGATCAGTCAATCATCCAGACTGTTGCCGCTGCAACTACTGAAAAGGCTGCTGCCCCCCTTGAGGAACCACACGTTTGTCTGGCCTCTCACAGATACCCCTCCGTTGTGGTTGCACCTACGGTACAGCTATCTGTATCGCTCAGGCACGCAAGCCTCCCCACCGATGGATAGGTCCATGGTTCTTGGGTTCCAGCCTATGAACCACTTTTAGCAAGAAATCAAGAATAAGAAATATCACAAAGAGAATGTAACACTATGGCTTGTCGTTTTTTTGGATTCATAAATATTTTATCTGTTATTCCTGTTCTGTTGTAATTTCATGTACTGACACGTTCCACAACATAGCAAATTTACTCCTCAATTTGGTCCTACATAAATAGATGTGTAAAATAAAATAAGAAAAGACTCTCTTTTTACATAATCCCTGTTACATTTTCTTGATTTCCTACTAACTGTGGTTCATATTTTGCACATGGAATACGTAAGTTTACTAAAGCCTGTTACAGTGACTCCACTGTGTTCCATAATTGTCTTAGCAGACCTGATGTACTCATACGTTACGTCTATGAACAACTACTGTTGTTTATATTGCTTTTATCTCATAATTGTTTACTTGTATCTATTTGAAGTAACAGATTTTTTGTATTATTGAATTTATTTTGTATTTTATAGTTTTGAGTTTATCTTTTTATATTTTTCTATTCTTATAGGGGCCTGAAGATGGCGCTATTGGGGCGATGAAACTAGTAGCCTAAATGAAGGGTTCAAATATAATGACTGATGGTACATATTTCTACAACAGATGTGGGTGGAGAGGGAGAAAGACGATGACGCTCGTTGACTACTTTCGGGTCTAAATGCAATGTCATTGACAGTGTAAGAAAGCGGTAGCGCAAGAAAAGAGGAATAGCTGGGAGTAATCCAAACGAGGGTGGGGAAAGGAGATCACAGGGATAGAAGGATGCTGTATAGATTTACATCTACATCTACATCTACATAGATACTCTGCAAATCACATTTAAGTGCCTGGCACAGGGTCCATTGCACCACCTTCACAATTCTCTATTGTTTCTTCTGTAACCCACAATTTTTTCGTAGTTACCTTTTTTTTTAGCTGTTCACCTTCTGTGGTTGTCCGTTTTAGGGATGTTCTTCCTCCTAAACCGAACTGTCTACTGTGGTGTTCATGATCACAGTATTTCTAGCGTCAGTAAAACTAAGAACGCATTTTATGGTTTCTTCATACTCATTTCTTCATACTTCTCTACCTCAGTTCCTTGCCTACTTCTCCTTTCTGACGATTCTTTTAAAATCGATGCTACTTTTCACCATCACTAAATAATGATCTGCGTCTATTTGCTTCAGACACGTCTTACAAGCTAACTTCTGACATGAGAGGAGAATAACTACGCTAACTGCGGAAAAAAACAGTGCTGTTTTCTGCCATGCTTACGAAGTTTGTACAAACGCGCAAGAACGTTTGAGGAAATACCGGATTAAAGAAGTAGAGAGCCCTATGAAGCAGCCCTTTGAAATCTACATTGTTGTATCTGTTTTGTGCAAAAACAAAGATAAAATTTTTTTTCAAAGTTATGATTTAAATGCCAAATTATCAGATGTTTTCTTTCATTCAGTATCTTCAAAAATTTCAGTGAATAGATTAATGAAAACATTTTTTGATTGTGTGTTTTTGAATATCACTGATAACCGTACTCTTACGAAGGCTATACATGCTACATGAATTTGTAGGTGATTTTTATAGGATTGTTACTGGCCATGCTACGTAGATCCACATTTTTTTCGTGCACACGATATACTGTACAGCAGAGAGAATGCATTATTAAACGCCGACATGCATTTGTGAAGAGATTGTTCGTAATGAACTACCTCGTGTAGCCAGCGCAGGTTGGAATTACGTGTTAAAATAATGTATTGGAGGTTCCATTGCTTCATTAGTGTCCTTGTTTGCTGCAATCTTATCGGTGTTTCGCTCGGATTTTTCAGGCAAGGGTGTAATCACTATGACTGGCATTAATAGTGGTACATAGGTGACACACACAGTGGCTACGGTTACTACAAGCCACACCACAAGTTGGGAAACGGGGCCAATTTCTAGCAGTTTACTGTTGAGTTGAGATTTTCACAAATGTTTTATTCGTATCTTACAGAAACTAGCAGTACGGCAATACAGCCTTTTAAACACGCCGCTAAAGGCAATCAAGTAATTTATAGCAATACAACAGTTAAAAAAAATTGAAAAACACAGAAGCTAGCAGTACGGCAATAGACTACCTTTTAAAACACGCCGCTAACGCCAATCAAAGTGATTTTAAAAAATTAAAGAACATTAGTAAACAGGCTACTAAAGTAAATACAGGACTTTGTTAATAAAGTACGGTGAGGTAGTGAAGCTACCAACACCGCCATTAAAAAAAATTAAACTGGTCTCAGCAAACACACGATTAATGGCAATAAAAGGAATTTACAAACTTAAAGGAATTTTAAAAAATTTAAACAAAAGTGTCCTGGAATATCATTGGAACATAACAGATATGACAGACCCGTGTAAGGATGCCACAAATCACCCACTCAGGGATGCTCAGGATAGACACAATACTGACCAATTAGAATACGCCCGTAAACACAATTGCCACTCTGAGGCTGGTCACTGCACCGACTTTTAGCCAGCGAAAACTGGTTATAAGATGGCTTAACTTGCTGACAGAATTAGAGCTAACCCCGTGCAAGGAAACATTACACCACACAGTTCTGAATGAGCGACCACATGATCAACTAACAAGAAGCATGAATTTACACATAACCCACGACAGAATAGCGAAACAATTAAACTGCGAAAACTACACCTCCCATCGGACAGTAAAGAGAGGAGGACAGGGACAGGAAACCCGGTCGCCGGAGGCCACAAGGCAGAAGAGACGATTGTTACACAAAATTATTACTTAATGATTAAACCTCCACGAACTTAACTTGCAATTATGCTCGAACAGGCAGTACACGACCTCCGATGGCAAGGATCCACCCATATGACCGCGCACGCGTCGCCAACGTACTCAACACGCCACGGTCACGCGACAACACGCTCTGTCACCGGAGTTAACGTCTTCTTTGCAACGTTGACGGGTAGTGACCGCTCCTTCATGTTAGGTGTCTCCTTTTAATCTCTAGCGTTGAAACGGAGGATTTACAGAAGCTTTTTAAGGTCCCACCAAGGCGAAATGAATAGTAACTACTCGTGGGGCGATTCTGTATACAACCAACACGCGAGGAGCTCTTCCGTCAACTCGACCCGCTCGTTACACACAACCGACATACATCACGTGGCGACTCGGTACAACCGACCACGCCTGCTTCGAGCTGGAGAGCCACACTGCCATCCCGTGTCCACCACACTCTCTCTGCGCGCAACGCCCCTACTTCCGCGCCACCACACGAGGTTACAACCGGTCAAAGATCTCACTTGCTCCATAGCAGTTTCCCGGAAGCAGAAACGCAGATATCGATAGCAGAGGGAAAAGACAACAAAGCAGCCACTTAATGACAGACAACATATCAAACAAACATATCAGGGGAAGAAAAGGAAAACCAATGCAATCTAGACACAAGGTGTAGCACGAGTCGATACACGGCTCAATAGGCTAGCTTAAATATTACTATTTTGCACACAAAGAAACGTTTGATACAACAAATAGAGTAGAGAATGTGTGCGTATGTTTGTGTAAGAGAGAGAGAGAGAGAGAGAGAGAGAGAATTTATCACCGAATATGAAACCTTTACAAACAATTATTTCCACTACTAACGTCGAAAATGTTTGGAGTTGTAGGGTAACGCCATAGGCATCTGAATGTCGAAAATAAAAATGAAAAATATAGAAAATGCGGGATGGCTCATTTGTATCTTCATTCTTCTGGCATAAAACAGGATGGTGAAGTGGCCCAAATAAAAGACGGCCACCACCGAGACATGTAATGATGGTGTCATCATCTTGTATACTGTAATGAGCAAAAATCACTTAGACTTTGGTGGAAGAGTTATCAAGCGTGAAGTTTTAGACCCTATTTTATGGGATTTATCAAAATCAATGGCGAAAGTATACACAGATAGACGTACAAGATAACAAAGACGGAACATTCCATTAAACATGGGTCTGCAAATGATCCTTTTGCGAGATACAGTACCTGATCAATAGTATCCGGATACCTGTTGGTGGACATTAATCTGTGGTGTGGTCTCGCCTCTTTTATTACAGCTCGAACTCTGCTAGGGACACTTCCAACGTGGTGACTGTACACTATGTGATCAAAAGTATCCTGACAGCCCGAAAGACATACGTTTTTTTTTTTTTTTTATATTAGGCGCATTGTGCTGCCACCTACTGCGAGGTACGCGATATCAGAGACCTCAGTAGTCATTAGACATTATGAGAGAGCAGAATGGGGAGCTCCGCGGGACTCACGGACTTCGAACGTGGTCAGGTGACTGGGTGTCACTTGTGTCATACGTCTGTACGCGAGATTTCCACACTCCTAAACATCCCTAGGTCCACTGTTTCCGATGTGATAGTGAGGTGGAAACACGATGTGATAGTGAGGTGGAAACACGAAGGGACACGTACAGCACAAAAGCGCACAGGCCGACCTGTGAGAGACCGCCGACAGAGGATCGTAATGTGTAACAGACAGACATCTATCCAGGCCATCACACAGAAATTCCATACTGCATCAGGATCTACTGCAAGTACAATGTCAGTTAGACAGGAGGTGAGAAAAGTTGGATTTCATGGTCGGGCGGCTGCTCATAAGGCACACATCACGCCGGTAAATGGCAAACGACGGCTCGCTTGGTGTAAGGAGTGTAAACATTGGACGATTGAACAGTGTAAAAACGTAGTGTGGAGTGACGAATCACGGTATATGATGTGGCGATCCGATGGCAGGATGTGGGAATGGCGAATGCCCGCGAATGTCATCTGCCAGCGTGTGTAGTGCCAATTTTGAGGCGGTGGTGTTATGGTATGGTCGTGTTTTTCATGGATGGGGCCTGCACACCTTGTTGTTCTGTGTGGCATTATCACAGAACAAGCCTATATTGATGTTTTAAGCACCTTCTTTCTCCTCAGTGTTGAAGAAGAATTCGGGGATGGCGAGTGTATCTTTCAACCCGATCGAGCGCCTGTTCATAATGCATGGCCTGTGGCGGAGTAGCTACACGACAATAAGGTCCCTGTAATGGAAGGTATAAGTGGTCCAGGGGTAGCGTCTTTGATTCATAATCAAAACACCTTCGGTCCCGGGTTCGATCCTCGCCACTGCCTAAGTTTTGATAAGTAATTAGCATTGGCGGCCGAAGACTTCCGGCATAAGAAGTCAGCCTCATTCTGCCAACGGCCTTGTCAAAGAGGGCGGAGGAGCGGATGGAGGTTCAGGGCACTCTCTTGTCCTAGGGGTGGGAAACTGCCCTTAAAGGCGGAAGAATCAGCAACGATCAACGACATGAGGATGCAGAAGGCAATGGAAACCACTGCATTAAAGACACGTAACGTATATCCACAGGACATGTGGCCTGCAATTGAAGAAGTGTCATGATGATCTCTCCATTGGTAAAAGATTCCGGAATAGTCCCCCATTCGGATCTCCGGTAGAGGACTGCCAAGGGGGAGGTTACCATGAGAAAAAGATTGAATAATCAACGAAAGGATAACGTTCTACGAGTCGGGGCGTTGAATGTCAGAAGCTTGAACGCGGTAGGGAAACTAGAAAATCTGAAAATGGAAATCCAAAGGCTCAATCTAGATATAGTAGGGGTCAGTGAAGTGAAGTGGAAGGAAGACAAGGATTTCTGGTCAGATGAGTATCGGGTAAGATAAACAGCAGCATAAAATGGTATAACAGGTGTAGGATTCGTTATGAATAGGAAGGTAGGGCAGAATGTGTGTTACTGTGAACAGTTCAGTGACCGGGTTGTTCTAATCAGAATCGACAGCAGACCAACACCGACAACGATAGTTCAGGTATACATGCCGACGTCGCAGGCTGAAGATGAACAGATAGAGAAAGTGTATGAGGATATTGAAAGGGTAATGCAGTATGTAAAAGGGGACGAAAATCTAATAGTCATGGGCGACTGGAATGAAGTTGTAGGGGAAGGAGTAGAAGAAAAGGTTACAGAAGAATGTGGGTTGGGACAAGGAATGAACGAGGAGAAAGGCTACTAGAGTTCTGTAACAAGTTTCAGCTAGTAATAGCGAATACCCTGTTCAACAATCACAAGAGGAGGAGGTATACTTGGAAAAGGCCGGGAGATACGGGAAGATTTCAATTAGAATACATCATGGTCAGACAGAGATTCCGAAATCAGATATTGGATTGTAAGGCGCACCCAGGAGCAGATATAGACTCAGATCACAATATAGTAGTGATGAAGAGTAGGCTGAAGTTCAAGACATTAGTCAGGAAGAATCAATACGCAAAGAAGTGGGATACGTTTGAAGTTCTCTAACGCTATAGATACAGCAATAAGGAATAGCGCAGTAGGCAGTACAGTTGAAGAGGAATGGACATCTCTAAAAAGGGCCATCACAGAAGTTGGGAAGGAAAACATAGGTACAAAGAAGGTAGCTGCGAAGAAACGATGGGTAACAGAAGAAATACTTCAGTTGATTGATGAAAGGAGGAAGTACAAACATGTTCCGGGAAAATCAGGAATACAGAAATACAAGTCGCTGAGGAATGAAATAAATAGGAAGTGCAGGGAACCTAAGACGAAATGGCTGCGGAAAAAATGTGAAGACATCGAAAAAGATATGATTGTCGGAAGGACAGACTCAGCATACAGGAGAGTCAAAACAACCTTTGGTGACATTAAAAGCAACGGTGGTAACATTAAGAGTGCAACGGGAATTCCACTGTTAAATGCAGAGGAGAGAGCAGATAGGTGGAAAGAATACATTGAAAGCCTCTAAGAGGGTGAAGATTTGTCTGATGTGATAGAAGAAGAAACAGGAGTCGATTTAGAAGAGATAGGGGATCTAGTATTAGAATCGGAATTTAAAAGAGCTTTGAAGGACTTACGGTCAAATAAGGCAGAAGGGATAGATAACATTCCATCAGAATTTCTAAAATCATTTGGGGAAGTGGCAACAAAACGACTATTCACGTTGGTGTGTAGAATATATGAGTCTGGTGACATACCATCTGACTTTCGGAAAAGCATCATCCACACAATTCCAAAGACGGAAAGAGCTGACAAGTGCGAGAATTATCGCACAATCAGCTTAACAGCTCATGCATCGAAGCTGCTTACAAGAATAATATATAGAAGAATGGAAAAGAAAATTGAGAATGCGCTAGGTGACGATCAGTTTGGCTTTTGGAAAAGTAAAGGCACGAGAGAGGCAATTCTGACGTTACGGCTAATAATGGAAGCAAGGCTAAAGAAAAATCAAGACACTTTCATAGAATTTGTCGACCTGGAAAAAGCGTTCGACAATCTGTTCGAGATTCTGAAAAAAGTAGGGGTAAGCTATAGGGAGAGACGGGTCATATACAATATGTACAACAACCAAGAGGGAATAATAAGAGTGGACGGTCAAGAACGAAGTGCTCGTATTAAGAAGGGTGTAAGACAAGGCTGTAGCCTTTCGCCCCTACTCTTCAATCTGTACATTGAGGAAGCGATGATGGAAATAAAAGAAAGGTTCAGGAGTGGAATTAAAATACAAGGTGAAAGGACATCCATGATACGATTCGCTGATGACATTGCTATCCTGAGTGAAAGTGAAGAAGAATTAAACGATCTGCTGAACGGAATGAACAGTCTAATGAGTACACAGTATGGTTTGAGAGTAAATCGGAGAAAGACGAAGGTAATGAGAAGTAGTAGAAATGAGAACAGCGAGAAACTTAACATCAGGATTGATGGTCACGAAGTCAATGAAGTTAAGGAATTCTGCTATCTAGGCAGTAAAATAACCAATGACGGACGGAGCAAGGAGGACATCAAAAGCAGACTTGCTATGGCAAAAAAGGCATTTCTGGCCAAGAGAAATCTGCTAATATCAAATACCGGCCTTAATTTGAGGAAGAAATTTCTAAGGATGTATGTCTGGAGTACAGCATTGTATGGTAGTGAAACATGGACTGTGAGAAAACCGGAACAGAAGAGAATCGAAGCATTTGGGATGTGGTGCTATAGACGAATGTTGAAAATTAGGGGGACTGATAAGGTAAGGAATGAGGAGGTTCTATGCAGAATCGGAGAGGAAAGGAATATGTGGAAAACACTGATAAGGAGAAGGGACAGGATGATAGGACATCTGCTAAGACATGAGGGAATGACTTCCATGGTACTAGAGGGAGCTGTAGAGGGCAAAAACTGTAGAGGAAGACAGAGATTGGAATACGCCAAGCAAATAATTGAGGACGTAGGTTGCAAGTGCTACTCTGAGATGAAGAGGTTAGGACAGGAAAGGAATTCGTGGCGGGCCGCATCAAACCAGTCAGTAGACTGATGAACAAAAAAAAAAAAAAAAGGACTGGCCTGCACAGAGTCCTGACCTGAATCCTATAGAACACCTTTGGTTTGTTTTGGAATGCCAACTTCGTGCCAGGCCTCACCGACCGACATCGATACCTCTCCTCAGTGCAGCACTCGTTGAAGAATGGGCTGCAATTCCCCAAGAAACCTTCCAGCACCTGATTGAACGTGTGCCTGCGATAGTGGAAGCTTTCATCAAGGCTAAGGGTGGGCCAACACCATACTGAATTTCAGCATTACCGATGGAAGGGCCCACGAACGTGTAAGTCATTCTCAGCCAGATGTCAGCATACTTTGGATCACATAGTGTGGAGGGATGGCAGCCCCTTCTTCCTCAGAAGCCGAAACCAGAAAAAAATGATGTCGGATGCTGGGATCAGGGGTGAAGTCACCTAACACATCCAAATGGCACCTCATTACGTTCAGTCGGGAACCTGGCATACCAGTCCATATGAGGAATGTTATTGTCCACAAATTATTGCTTCGCAGATGCTGCTACACTCCTGGAAATTGAAATAAGAACACCGTGAATTCATTGTCCCAGGAAGGGGAAACTTTATTGACACATTCCTGGGGTCAGATACATCACATGATCACACTGACAGAACCACAGGCACATAGACACAGGCAACAGAGCATGCACAATGTCGGCACTAGTACAGTGTATATCCACCTTTCGCAGCAATGCAGGCTGCTATTCTCCCATGGAGACGATCGTAGAGATGCTGGATGTAGTCCTGTGGAACGGCTTGCCATGCCATTTCCACCTGGCGCCTCAGTTGGACCAACGTTCGTGCTGGACGTGCAGACCGCGTGAGACGACGCTTCATCCAGTCCCAAACATGCTCAATGGGGGACAGATCCGGAGATCTTGCTGGCCAGGGTAGTTGACTTACACCTTCTAGAGCACGTTGGGTGGCACGGGATACATGCGGACGTGCATTGTCCTGTTGGAACAGCAAGTTCCCTTGCCGGTCTAGGAATGGTAGAACGATGGGTTCGATGACGGTTTGGATATACCGTGCACTATTCAGTGTCCCCTCGACGATCACCAGTGGTGTACGGCCAGTGTAGGAGATCGCTCCCCACACCATGATGCCGGGTGTTGGCCCTGTGTGCCTCGGTCGTATGCAGTCCTGATTGTGGCGCTCACCTGCACGGCGCCAAACACGCATACGACCATCATTGGGACCAAGGCAGAAGCGACTCTCATCGCTGAAGACGACACGTCTCCATTCGTCCCTCCATTCACGCCTGTCGCGACACCACTGGAGGCGGGCTGCACGATGTTGGGGCGTGAGCGGAAGACGGCCTAACGGTGTGCGGGACCGTAGCCCAGCTTCATGGAGACGGTTGCGAATGGTCCTCGCCGATACCCCAGGAGCAACAGTGTCCCTAATTTGCTGGGAAGTGGCGGTGCGGTCCCCCACGGCACTGCGTAGGATCCTACGGTCTTGGCGTGCATCCGTGCGTCGCTGCGGTCCGGTCCCAGGTCGACGGGCACGTGCACCTTCCGCCGACCACTGGCGACAACATCGATGTACTGTGGAGACCTCACGCCCCACGTGTTGAGCAATTCGGCGGTACGTCCACCCGGCCTCCCGCATGCCCACTATACGCCCTCGCTCAAAGTCCGTCAACTGCACATACGGTTCACGTCCACGCTGTCGCGGCATGCTACCAGTGTTGAAGACTGCGATGGAGCTCCGTATGGCACGGCAAACTGGCTGACACTGACGGCGGCGGTGCACAAATGCTGCGCAGCTAGCGCCATTCGACGGCCAACACCGCGGTTCCTGGTGTGTCCGCTGTGCCGTGCGTGTGATCATTGCTTGTACAGCCCTCTCGCAGTGTCCTTAGCAAGTATGGTGGGTCTGACACACCGGTGTCAATGTGTTCTTTTTCCATTTCCAGGAGTGTATATGACATGGTACACTGTCACGCTGTTACGATCACTGTCTCCGAACTACTATTCTACAGCAGGCAGTACATATTGCTGTAAAATGTGTTCATATCCTTCCACATTTTGCTTTTCCGTAAGAGCAATAAGGGAACCATAATGGAACGGCGGAAAACATCCCTACACCGTCACATCAGCTACTTCACATGTGTATGCTGGCAGGTAACGTTCTGGAGGCATCTGCCAAACCAAAATCGTTCCACCAGTTTGCTACGGGCACAGCTTGATTCACCACTGAAAATCACTCGCTTACAATCATCCACTGTCCAGTGACGTTGCTCTTTATACCATCTGGGACGTCGCTTACCACTGACTGCGGCTACAAGTGGCTTATGAGGATCTACTCGACCATTGTACCCCATTCGTTCTGACTACCAACATCCAGACATTGTGCTAGCTGGACTGCTGGTAGCACCGTGGAGCCTGAATTCATCCGATTTTTTACAGTCACAATCCACAATGGTCGACGGTCTCTCTGTCCGTCAGTAGATGACGTCTGCCTGATCTTGGTTTAAGTGCGGTTGGGTCCTCGCGTTCCCAGTTTACAGTCACATAACTAACAGTCGTATTGGGCAGATTTAGAAGGGCTGAAGTGTCCATGACTGATCTGTTGCTCAGGTGAAAACCAATAACTTGTCCACGTTCTAATTCACGAACTCTCCTGACCGACCTATCCTGACATTTCTGCTTATCTACTGACACTACACCACTCCCCGCCCACTTTTGCTCTCACGGATCTACCTGTCGTGACATCTAGTGGTTAATTCGCCATTATGTAAGCGTATTCGGGTGAATCTAATCAGATAGAGTAGTTATTACTACACTACTAGCCATTAAAAGTGCTACACCAAGAAGAAATGCAGATCATAAACGGGTATTCATTGGACAAATATATTATACTAGAACTGACATGTGATTACATTTTCACGCAGTTTGGGTGCATAGATACCGAGAAATCAGTACCCAGAACAACCACTTCTGGCCGTAATAACGGCCTTGATACGCCTGGGCATTGAGTCAAACAGAGCTTGGATGGCATCTACAGGTACAGCCGTCCATGCAGTAGTGACTGGCGTATTGTGACGAGCCAGTTGCTCGGCCACCATTGACCAGACGTTTTCAATTGGTGAGAGATCTGGAGAATGTGATGGCCAGGACAGCAGTCGAATATTTTCTGTATCCAGAAAGGCCCGTACAGGACCTACAAGATGGGGTCGTGCGATATCCTCCTGAAATGTAGGGTATCGCAGGGATCGAATGAAGGGTAGAGCCACGGGTCGTAACACATCTGAAATGTAACGTCCACTGTTCAAAGTGCCGTCAATGAGATCAAGAGGTGGGCCGAGACGTGTAACCAGAGGCATCCCATACCATAACGCCAGGTGATACGCCAGTACGGCGATGACGAATGCACGCTTCCAATGTGCGTTCACCACGATGTCACCAAACACGGATGCGACCATCATGATGCTGTAAACAGAACCTGGATTCATCCGAAAAAATGACGTTTTACCCTTTGTGCACCCAGGTTTGCCGTTGAGTACACCATCGCAGGCGCTTCTGTCTGTGATGCAGCGTCAAGGGTAGCCGCAGCCATGTTCTCCGAGCTGATAGTCCATGCTGCTGCAAACGCCGTCGAACTCTTCGTGCAGATGGTTGTTGTCTTGCAAATGTCCCCATCTGTTGACTCAGGGATCGAGACGTGGCTGCACGATCCGTTACAGCCATGCGGATAAGATGCCTGTCATCTCGACTGCTAGTGATACGAGGCCGTTGGGATCCTGTGCGGCGTTCCGTGTTACCCTCCTGAACTCACCGATTCCGTATTCTGCTAACATTGATTGGATCTCGACCAACGCGAGCAGCAACGTCGCTTTACGATAAACCTTAATCGCGATAGGCTACAATCCGACCTTTATCAAAGTCGGAAACGTGATGGTACGCATTTCTCCTCCTTACACGAGTCATCACAACAACGTTTCACCAGGAAACGCCGGTCAACTGCTGTTTTTGTATGAGAAATTGGTTGCAAACTTCCCTCATGTCAGCACGTGGTGTGAATGCTCTGAAAAGGTAATCATTTGCATATCACAGCATCTTCTTCCTATCGGTTAAATGTCGCGTCTGTAGCACGTCATCTTCGTGGTGTAACAATTTTAATGGCCAGTAGTGTATTTACACACTACCACTGAAATATTGTCCCTTATTAACTGGGTGTAGTCCTAGTTAGTATAAATGTATCTGCAGGCTCATGTTCACTGGAACCTTCATGACTCTGTTATCCTCTAGATTCACCCTGTGACTCTTCGCTGTAGTATTCAGAAGTACTAAAGACAGTAAGGCATTCGCGCTTTTATGAGGGCTTTAATCCACTTTTCGGGCTGCACTTATTTCAGCTGAATCTAACTTGGCACTAAAAATGCAAAAATCAATAATAGATAAAGATCTGTTGTAGCTTACTGCTAACGTTGTACAGGAAGATTGTAACATAGATGTGTAACGTGCATTTCTATAAGTTTTCGAATCCAATCTTAGACAGCACACAGTAAATTCTTTACAGAACAATCCTCCTTGTTTCGATAACTATGGAAAGCTTATCAGAGAACAGCAACCACGAAAAACAATATAAAATCTTGAATCTATACTCATGTTGTTGTTGTTGTGGTCTTCAGTCCTGAGACTGGTTTGATGCAGCTCTCCATGCTACTCTATGCTGTGCAAGCTTCTTCATCTCCCAGTACTTACTGCAACCTACATCATTCTGAATCTGCTTAGTGTATTCATCTCTTGCTCTCCCTATACGATTTTTACCCTCCACGCAGCCCTCCAATGCTAAATTTGTGATCCTCTAATGCCTTAGAACATGTCCTGCCAACTGGTCTCTTCCTCTTGTCAAGTTGTGCCACAAACTCCTCTCCTCCCCAATTCTATTCAATACCTCCTCATTAGTTATGTGATCTACCCATCTAATCTTTAGCATTCTTCCGTAGCACCACATTTCGAAAGCTTCTATTCTCTTCTTGTTCAAACTATTTATCGTCCGTCCACGTTTCACTCCCATACATGGCTACGCTGCATACAAATACTTTCAGAATCGACTTCCTGACACTTAAATCTGTACTCTATGTTAACAGATTTCTCTTCTTCAGAAACGCTTTCCTTGCCATTGCCAGTCTACATTTTATATCCTCTCTACTTCGACCATCATCAGTTATTTTGCCCCCCAAATAGCACAAGTCCTTTACTACTTTAAGTGTCTCATTTCCTAATTTAATTCCCTCAGCGTCACCCGACTTAATACGACTACATTCCATTATCCTCGTTTTGCTTTTGTTGATGTTCATCTTATATCCTCCTTTCAAGACACTGTCCATTCCGTTCAACTGCTCTTCCAAGTCCTTTGCTGTCTCTGACAGAATTACAATGTCATCGGCGAACCTCAAAGTTTTTATTTCTTCTCCATGGATTTTAATTCCTACTTCGAATTTTTCTTTTGTTTCCTTTACTGCTTGCTCAATATGCAGACTGAATAACATCGGGGAGAGGCTACAACCCTGTCTCACTCCCTTCCCAACCACTGCTTCGCTTTCATGCCCCTCGACTCTTGTAACTGCCATCTGGTTTCTGTACAAATTGTAAATAGACTTTCGCTCCCTGTATTTTACCCCTGCCATCTTTAGAATTTGAAAGAGTGTATTCCAGTCAACATTGTGAAAAGCTTTCTCTAAGTCTACAAATATTAGAATATACTCATACATACTCATACAACAAGGAAAGATCGGTACTGATAAGAATAGACAGTTGGCTCATTAATGAGCAGTTTTGCATTGAGGTCACTGACGATTTTTGTAGAATAATAATTGGGCCCATGGATGATAAGGAACTACGTTTTAGGTTTAACTTAAATTATAGAAAAACGTGTTTCCGTTGTGAATAAGGAAGGTAAACATTACTCCAGAACCCCACGCCTGAAACATCAAACCACAATATGTTAGTAAATCTGCCAATCCATAGGTAATCTATAGTCCTCCAGAAAAACATTAATTTAACGACATTCTCAAAAAATTATTTCTATCTTACCTTCTCTTTTCTCAGAAAAATAAGCAACTGTGTAGCTCTGTAGCAAGCGGCGAGTGTTAAAACTGGCGGCATCTACTACTGAAGACAAGTATTTCCTGTTACTTCCTTCAGTGGTTATTATGTTGAGATGATAATGCTATGTTTGCAGAATGTTCTGCACCACAGAAACTACGCCAGGGGTACATTTTTGTTGAACCGAACATACTTGGACACATTCCCTTCACTTAGTAATAGTAAATTCATGTACAGGGTGGCGCACGAAATAAGTTACCATTTTGTTCTTGAATATAAACTTTATTGTCAATACAATCTGAAAGGAACATATACTACAATTAAGAGCCGTCCATGGAGATTTGTTCTAACTCAGCACATGCTCAATATGTCTACCATTTCCTTTCCTAACTTCCTTCAAACGAACACTGAAGTTAGTGATACCCTACGGCACATGTTCCGTAATTTCACTGCAGGCTTGAAGAATAAGTCTTCTGAGCTCCATTACATCACGTGGATGTTTCGGGAAAAATTTTTCCTTTAGGTACCCCCAAAGAAAAAAGTCACATGGATTGAGGTCTGGACTATTGGGGGGCCAATTTCGTCCGTCACTGAAGCGACCTGGAAACCTGAGTGAAATGATCCGCATGTCGAAATGCTTGTGTAAAAACTCCAACACAGTGTTTGCAGTATGTGGCCTTGCTCCATCTTGCATGAAGCACTGTGCGTTGAAGGGCAAGGCAGTAGCAAGAAGCTGTGGAATTAAGCTATTGCGAAGCATGCTCAAATAGCGCTCGCTGTTCACAGTTTCTTCGAAGAAAAACGGTCCAATAATTTCCGTGACTGGAAATTGCTGCCAACGCTGTAACCCTTGGAGCATAATGTTGTCGTTCATGAAGCACTTGTGGGTT
This sequence comes from Schistocerca serialis cubense, assembly GCF_023864345.2. Lineage (NCBI taxonomy): Eukaryota > Metazoa > Arthropoda > Insecta > Orthoptera > Acrididae > Schistocerca > Schistocerca serialis. Next base: position 1,017,370,879 of record NC_064638.1, on the reverse strand, counting down.
TTCAGTGGCCCAAAAGCGTACATTTTGTTTGTTAACCACACCGTCTAAATGAAAATGCGCCTCGTCCGAAAACTAAACGTTGTTGAGAGTTTCTTCCCTATCCTCCGCCCACTGAGCAAACAGTAGTCTCTGCTGCTTGTGTTCTTCAGTGAGCTTCTATACACATATCATCTTGTATGGGTACATATGGAAGTCACTTTTAAGAATGCGTTGAACGGAGCGTCTGGATATTCCCAGTTGCACTGCTGCCTTTCTACACGATTTCCCGGGACTTCTCTGTACAGCAACTCGTACCACTTCAATATTCTCCGGCGAACAAACAGGCTTAGGCCGAGGTCGCTTCGCTTCCAATACTGTTCCTTCCTGTACAAATTTATCGTACAGCCTGTGGATGGTCTTCTTGCAAGGGACCCATCGTGTGTTAAACTGTTGTCGAAAACGCCTCTGAGTCACAACAAGGCTTTTCGTTTCATGAGAAAATAGTACAATTGCCGGTCGTTGCTGTGTCGTCAGTCTTCCATTGTCAGCCATTGCTGCTTACTAGTGTCCTAGCGGCAGCTTCGTGAATTGCAGGTCATTTCGTAACTCATTTGTTCTTCCAAGCTCTTCTGGTACTGCTGTAGAGATCCCAGCTGGATATCTAATATGCGTCGTAAATTGTGAAAGAAACAATTGGTAACACATTTAGTGCGCAACCCTGTATTTAAAGAATATCGCATCTTGCAGCCTTTAACCGAGAATCTTGTAACTGGAAAGTATCTCATTCTTTCGCTTTATTATCGACGTTGTCTTGCATTTACATGTACTTAAATTTTAAAGGGAAGCTACTGTTCAGTAGATTAAGTTTACGAACTTTTCAGTTTGTTCTACGAGGGGACTCCAAAAAGTAAGTTAGACACTGGTGTGTCGTCCGAACAAGACACAGCCAGGGCAAAAGCACCACAGGCACAAAAATGCGAACTTGTGCCAGTGCCATAGAGACCCGCCACCATCGCCACGAACGGCAATGAGGATGAAGATATCGACTTCTCCGCGGCCAATTGCCGGCCGAGTACAATCTGCCAATGATCGCGCGAAAACGGACAGAAGCCTACTTGGGAGATAGAAGAGCAGTTCTCGCCCACTTGGTTATAGATCATTGTCCAGGGCTGAATTAGACAGGGAACGTTGTTTAGTGAACGCTTAGAAGTAAACAGACAGTTGTTGTACATTCCATTTATTATGTACTGTGAAGTTTACCTACGATTATTTGCACTTAGCCTTTGAGGGCCATTTTTGTGTAATATTACAGGCAGTGTTGCAGAGTTCATTATTCAACAAGTCACATAGATAAGTAAATCTTTTTAACTCATTTGTGTGACTTTGTGACTAATTTGTTGGAATGTTGTAGAATCTTCGTTCTCCCATCCTCTTACCTGATCCTAAGGCGTAGTTGTGTAATAGTGGCAGGGTGAAATTGTGTTAGCGGTGTACTGCACCTAAAGCTGTTTCACGAACTCACAAACTCGGCCTACTGTAACAACAGTGACAATTCGGTCTCCACAGCAGTAGCGACGAGGCCTTCAAAAAACTGCAAAACTGGCGGCGAGGATTTACAGAACACATGCCATCCAGTGCTAGCACCACTGAGCAATGAGAGTGGTGAGTTGTCAGAAGAGTGAATATGTTGCGGGTTTACTGCAGAGACAATTCTGTTGAGGTACACTTTACAAGTACTTCGTAGTGTGTGAGTGTAATGGCGTGGCAACTGGGAACGTACTACAGAGTTGAACTAGACTAGACGATACGATTCTTAATGGCAAAACATCGAAATTTTACATATATTTACGTGAAACATTGCCCTTATGTGTACGAAACGCTATAGTGAAATGGTTAGACCAAGATCGGGCGGACATGTTTGACGCTGATCGGGAAAAAAGACCATCGATATTCACCATAGATGACACGCCCAGGCAACGGAGCAATTGATTCGTGGCAACCGCAGTTATTCTGGAGTGAGGACGTTCAAACAGCGGTTCTCGTCTGGCTTCGTGAGCAAAGAGCGGATTTCTGTCGTTGAGAAAGTTAACAATTGGTAGAAAGTCCCGACCGTGGTTTACAGAGTCTTGGTGACTATGCTGCCAAATAATGTTAAGTATCTAGGTCACTTCGACGTCTAGTGTAGCATTCAGTAAACGTTATTTGGTCTGCCATAACAACGTATAACTAACTTTTGAAGTATGTGAAGATGCTATCTCTTCTTTCGGACATGTATGAAAGAACAGATACCATCTTCATATAGTAAAGCCTAACCAATCATTGACCTTCTTCTTCTGTGCGGATGACTCGCAATGCCCGAACTCTTACGGGACTGCCGCGAGTAATGATTGTAATGGGCAGGGCACTACGAACGTAGTATGTGGACATTAAATTTAGAATGTGGGTCTCGCGGGGAACGTGCAAAGGATGAGTCCCGGAAGTCGCACTATCCTCTGTGCCCTCGGTGGCTCAGATAAGTCCACCCCCGCAATGTGATTGAGAGTAAAAGCCCGACCACCCTATGGCCTGCAGTGTGGAGAGCGGTCCAGAAGCCGTTCCTCCCCACGCGAGTACGAGCCACGTGGTACCAGGTGGTGAACGGGAAAGTTCTAACACGACAAAGGCTCCATGCTATTGGGATGACGGATTCTCCCCTTTGCCCACGTTGCCACCTCGTGGATACTGAAGGACACCCTTTAACTTCTGGATCGGCGTTAGAGGTATGGCTGCTAGTGCAGAAGATCCTCGCCTGCTACCTCCGTATCGCGCCTCGCACAATTGAGCCACGGCTCCTCCTTTGTCCGGAGGACACTTATTTCCCACCTGCGAAGACTCACGCTCTCACATAGTTTAAAGGCTAGTCCATATACCACCTCTTTCGAGATGATGAGGAGATGGTACTTGATTACTGGCAATTTCTCCAGAACAGTCATAGCACACTTGAGCGTACACCCCGATACCGACAGCTATTTGCAAACTATTTGCGCAGTCTCTTCGATAACCCCTCTCACAGTTAGGGAGTACCGGGCAGAGGATGACCGCCGTCATGGTGCTCCACACGCTGCGAAACGTTTATCAACGTGGAACATGGGATCGGTACGCAGGCGGGCCATGCACATGGAATGGCGTGCAAGATTTATTTACATTTTTATTTCTCTATTACCTATCATTATACTATTAGTTTCAAATTCCATTTCATAGTTTCTAAGGTACTCTTATTCTGTTTTTACTATGGATGTAAACTCTAATTGTACTTGTTGTAACTGAAAGACGCTTTTTTCCTAATAAAAAAAAATTAAAATAAGATAAAAAAGATGGATAGAGCGTCTGCCATGTAAGCAGGAGATCTCGGGTGCGAGTCCCTGTCGGGGAACACATTTTCAACTGTTCCCTCCCTCCTTTTATGTATATCAACGACTGTCGGCAGCTTAGGGTTTGATTTAACTATCATTTCAACTTTTTGAAGATCCCTCTGATGTGTAGGCAAATGTGCCAACACCTTGTAGATAGAGGAGGCCGAAATGCACGCTATCTAACGCAGACGGGCGTGAATTCTGGAACAGGATAAGTAGTGAATTCTAATAAGAAAAGTATGCAGCTCCTCGAATACTTAACTTTTATTCTTTCTTGATGAGACATTTCATACGATAACTATCAAACTATGTAAGGCTAATGGCGCCTTGCTAGGTCGTAGCCATGGACTTAGCTGAAGGCTATTCTAACTGTCTCTCGGCAAATGAGAGAAAGGCTTCGTCAGTGTAGTCGCTAGCAAAGTCGTCGTACAACTGGGGCGAGTGCTCGTCCGTATCTCGAGACCTACCTTGTGGTGGCGCTCGGTCTGCGATCACACAGTGGCGACACGCGGGTCCAACATGTACTAAATGGACCGCGGCCGATTTAAGCTACCACCTAGCAAGTGTGGTGTCTGGCGGTGACACCACACCCTCCTACATATATTAAAGCTAATCTATGTACGATACGTGTCGGCAAGAGCATCGTCAATGAACAATCAGAAACTGCTTCTGACTGCTTAATAGTGTGATGATCTCATTTTAATGTTAAATAAACGATCAACAAAATTAAAAGCGACGAAAATAGTCAATAAGGAAAATCTGGCTTGGTGACGTTTTTCCAAATAAATGTCTGAACTAGATTGTCTGGGAACACGCTATAAACTTTTACCTAACAGCAGTGGGCCATATGCAACATTACTTCTCAAAACAGGGACGTCATTCGTTTCAGCGTCAAATGAAATGAGGGTACGTCAGCAGTTAAACGGATTAATACTCTCATATCAGGTTATAAAATACATGAAATTATAGTGCGACGAACTACTTTTGGCCTACGTGTTAACTGCCACATTACTGGCAGTGTATGATAAGAATATTGCCTTGCACATGCTCATGTTGGGGACGCTAAGACTTTGCTTCTCAGGGCCACGACTGCCTTCTTTCAAGCCAATCCGAAGCATGCACCCTTCCATCTTACTTCTAATTAGGAACTCATGTGTGTGCTGGCGGTGTGCATAAGCTAGTACGAATCCAAAAGCTTTAATGCTGCAACTGGTAGCGCATTCTGTTTATACACCTCACGTGCTGTTCGTAGTTTGCGTGCCGACAGCTTTCTGTGTGGACAAATATGCAGTGTACACACGCAACTTGAGTTCATTATGTAGTCAGCGTCCCTTTACTGACTTGCTTCTGCGGAAAATGAAAATCTCGTGTTCTGTCACTGGTCCACAGGCAAAGTGGTACTGTTGAACAAGACGATATATGTCGGTGCTAAATACTACTGGATAAGCGCCCTCTGTCCACCTAAAAAACGATGGTCATCACTTCCAAAGAGACCGGTGCTTATCTGATAGGAAACGCTGCTTAGGTCTAAGCAGTCTCGTTCTGGACTTGCCACGGCCCACTCCTAAAGGCGCTGTCCACTAACTCGGTGGTGTTCCTCTCGTGCGACACTGGGCCAACACAACAGATTTATATTCTGAGAATTCGCTAAAATTGGAAATATTCAGTTAAACAAATCCTTATCTAGACCCTCAGACAGCAAAAAGTTGATTGCCCGTATCTACAGCAGCTGCAAGGCTACACATAAACCAATGTTTATGAAAATACAGTGCCAGAGAATGATACGTGTCAGTGACGTAAACATCATACCGCTTATTCCGTTCTTGGTAATAACTATTTATTAGCGGAGAGGAATTACTTCTATGGTTCTAGAAGTATGCACAGAGGACAAAGACATATACTGGAATACACGCAACGGGTAACAGACAGAGTATACGAGAAAAAGTTGTGATGGGTGACATTAAATCAGTCAAAAGACTGTTGAGAAAAAAAACTTGACCACTTACATTCCTGGAGTATTCAGTGGATGAAATTTCAGACGACCGTGCAGGACGTTCTTCGTTGAAAGCTTGCATATTCATTACTAGGAGTGGTCGGGTATTATGCTGTCATATACTTCTGTTGGCTAAGTGGATTTGTATGTAAATTGTACCGTCTTACGTAAATGTGGATCATAATTATCAGACACTTTAAGTGAGATTAATCTGAAAACAAGACAGCTGGCTACTCAACTCTTTAACGGTCATGATGTGCCCATTTTAGTCCTAGGTGTTTGTGGTTTTGTATCGTGGAAGCTGGCGCAATGACATTCGTGATAACAGTTTAGCTCGCAACAGACAGTGTCCAACCATCGACACCGGCGGTTTATCAACCGACGCTTCGTGACAATAGACAGCCAACATGTTGATAAGTCTGTACGATATGTCAGTCATACTGACAAGGCCACAGCCATTCTGGAGCAAGTTTATATAGGATGATCCAATACCTGCTCTTTGCTGCCTGCAAGACTTTTGTCCACATACATATACTCAACACCCTCAACCACAACGGTATCTTAGCAGAACAAGTTGATATATTACGTTATGACACACCCATTTGCCGGAAACCCATTCGAATTAGCATAGCGAAACTCCACCCATTTTGGTTTATATGAAATACGTATTATTGTACTTTGATCGCCGATATCAGCTGAATGTTCTTTCTGATCGCACAGTTCACAGAGTTCCTTGCTGGGCTGTGTCCGATAAATTTCTATACACTCTCAATCACTTCTTGCTGGTACACTTGAACACACGTCATCCGAACTGAAGTTCATATCGGCTTTTGTCTCTACCTGCTGTAATTCACGCAAATGTTATCATAGATCAGGTATCTTGACTACTGATTATGGAAATATAATTATATATCTGCCAACCATGTTATGACCAGTATTTAATTTGGTATACCAATGCCATTGGCGCCGCTAACATAAATAAAAGCTTGCGGAGTCTGTTTGTCATTCTTTGCCGTAAAAGTGCTTGCTGTTGCGATGGCTGAATGTTGTCAACCACCTCATGACGAAATATCATCACGTGCCATGCTTTTTGGAGATACCACTTTGTCCTATGCGCGTGGGCCTGGGTCTGATGCCATTGCGGAACATCCGATTTCTGTTCTGTGCTAATGCCAGGAGCTCAGGGTATTTACGTAAATAATTCAATGCCTTCCACTCACCTACCCACATCTGAAACTAAATTCTATGCTCTCTCGTTGCTGTCGATCACCCAGCGGAATAGGTACGTTTCATTATGTCGAATGTGTGTATCACTTGACTGCGTGTACGTATAAAGAAACACTTAATAGCTTAAACTCCGTCCACATTCCCTGGCGGGCCCATTGGTCCCGATTGACCGCCGTTATTGGATGCGGTATGGAGTGGCATGATGTCTGCTTAGTTTACTGACTTTTGTCAATTACCGTAACACGGGTAGCCATATTACGCGGTCAAGGAGGTCCTCATTTGGGATCACAATGCTGAGTGCACCTCATTCAAGTCCTCTAACCAAGAAAATAATCTCTGGCAGTACCAGAAATCGAACCCGCATCCTCCGTATCCCAGTTAGCCACGCTGATCACTCAGATGTGGAGGTAGCCACATGAGCAAACGCACCCATCCTTAAACTAATCTTTTATACATTTCTCTGAGAGATATAATCGGAAAATGAAATTAAAAGTAGTTCACAAACACTAGGTCTTACCGAGGTTTCTAGGAGTTTTCTCGTGGTTGTAGGGGCAGTTGCAGAAACTGGAAATTCCCTCGCAATTTCTAATTGGAGCTCGCTGTGCCCCACTATTATCCTGGGTGTCAATCCATGAAAAGTCCCTGATACTACAATGCGTCTTTACGCTATCAATCCGCTCCACGCAAAGTGTACAGTACTATGTGATTGGGAAATACACTAGAGGACCGCAAATTAAAGCACAAGGTATTTCCTGAGTGAAAAAACTGGCAGACCAGGTGAGATTGGCTCTTTGCCTGAAAAGGTCTCAAAGTCCAACCACTGCATAGACGCTAGACTGCACAATTTGAGATGTTCACACCTATCACCACTGTTTAGGCGTTAAAAGTTCGGTTCATCATTTACTAACATACTTTTAGACAAAGAGGCAGCCCAATAGGAATTCACAATCCAAGCAGATCCAGGTGTATGGGGAATTTTAGTTCAATATTAGCATACATTGTTATTGTAATGGATAAGGGAAGTTTCCAAGGTAACAGTTGCTTTTCAGACAGCGAGAAAATTCACCAGAATTGCCAAAGAAACCATGTAAATTAGCCCAGTCACGATTTCAGTATGTTTCTTAGTGTTTGCGAGTGAGCAACTGCTCCATTAATCTGCCAGGAAGTTTCATATCAGCGCACACTCCGCTGCAGAGTGAAAATCTCATTCTGGAAACATCCCCTAGGCTGTGACTAAGCCATGTCTCCGCAATATACTTTCTTTCAGGAGTGCTAGTTCTGCAAGGTTCGTAGGAGAGCTTCTGTAAAGTTCGGAAGGTAGGAGACGAGGTACTGGCAGAAGTAAAGCTGTGAGGACGGGGCACGAGTCGTTCTTGGGTAGCTCAGTTAGTAGACAACTTGCCCGCGAAAGGCAAAGGTCCCGAGTTCGAGTATCGGTCCGGCAGACAGTTTTAATCTGCCAGGAAGTTTGCAGTGTGAAAATGTCATTCTGCTCCATTCATTGATTTGAAGATGGTCGGCGATGGCCAAAAGCAGTAATTTGTTGTTGAAATTATATGAAATTACGCTGGGAAATAAAGCGTTTAAAAAGTTTAACAAACAACCCGTGCCATGCAAATGTTTCTGATAACACATCTACACATCTACACAGTGTAGTGGGCACTTCTATTTCACCGTATTTGGCTCTTTATGATCATCGGCCAGCTTCATCTACTGTTACTAATTCATTCTCATGAGTCTGAGATCAACTATTCTCAAATGCATTCGGCACTGTAGGTCTGGAAAAATTATTCACACGAGTGGACTTGGCTCGTATGGGGATTTTGTTACTATATTCTTCATCAGTGAGTGAGTAGTGGTCTCGAACCTAAAGACATGAGTAGAAGCCTACAGAAGGTTCAGAGTACTGGCAAACATAATATTGTCAACTCTGAATGCGTGTGCGCATCCTCCGAGTACCATTAACACATGGGGCACTGGACGTTGAATCCTATTACATCAAATTTAAGTTAATGAAAATGAGTACGAAAAGCAATCCTGTAATGTTCAATACAGTGTTGGTGATGTGCTGCTTGACACATTCACATCTATTAAATATCCATGCGTAAAGTTGCAGATCGTCGTGAGATGGAACGAGTACATAAGATCGGTTGTCGGGAAGGCTACTGGTCAATTCCTGTTTATTGTGAGAAATCTAGGAAAGTGTAGCATCTATAAACGAGACAGCGTACAAACACTAGTGCGAGGAAGATGTTCTTCTTGCGAAATATTATTGAGAAAGTTTCGACAATCGGCATATGAGACAGGCTGCACACATAAATGTGTAAACCACAAACACGCACTACCAGCCTTATACGGTGTAGGAAATCATTTGACATTCGAAAAATCTTTCAGTCCTCGTGGAATGGATAGGGTAAATAAAGGTTCTGTACGGTTTTTAAGGGAATCGTATACCATCCTTCGTGCAAAGTAGTGGCAAGTTCAGATAACGCTGATGGAGGTGGATATCGATCATGCACCCTTCTCTGATGGCCAGAGGAGATGCGACAATTCGTCCTCGTCCTCACAAAACAAGCCCTGGATAATGAGAGCTGGGTTATCAGTGGCCCTGTCGTCTTTGAATATACCGTCACCATCGGGGAACAAATATTGCACTATGGATGGACTGATCATCCATAAATGGCCACATAATCCATCATTAGCAGTAATCTAGCCTTAAAGAATACCCATGGGGCCTAAGGAATACCGCGCTATGACTGCCCAAAGCATCACTGAATCTCTCCATGTTTCACTCTTGCGACATGTAGTCGGCCAGCAGTTGGAAACGGTATGAAGCAAGATTCTTCTGACTAAATTACTTTCTTCCATTGCTCCACAGTCCAAAGTTTCATGACTTCGGCACCACATTTTACGTCTATTTGAATCAATGTAGTGTTGTTTCGAAAGTTCCGTTCGCTCGGCAGTTCCCAGTTTATGGAGGGCCCTTCGTGCAGTTTTGGTGCTGGCAGGCTTAGCGTGAGCGACGTTCAGTTCTGCAGCCACTTACGCAGCTGTCTTATTTTTCGCCACAATCCTGTTCAAAGGCCGTCTTTCGTGAACGATCAATAAACACTTTCATCTGTGTAGTAGCTTGATGGCTAATGTTTTTCTCTTTTCCCTGTGTGGTATAAATATTCGATATGATGCGTGTTCAAACAACACTCTTCATACCCACCATACAGGTATCAACAGTTTCCTCATGTCCGGAATCACTTACCTACAACATAATGCACTCGCTACTACATAGAACACTGTTCTGACCACGATTGACAATTGCAAAGTGTTGAGGAGATTGCACAGGTACCATTCGTCGTCAAATACCTGCAGGCTTGGTTAGCATCGAATTTATGTTCAAGCACGCATTTCTCGCAGTGTATTCACATTTATGTCCAACCCCTGTATGTAAATGTAGACATAGAAGACAGCGTGAGCTGTCTACGGCCACGATAACCGCTGTAGTTACTTCACGCATAGGCGCTAGTCCCCTTATAAGCAGTTTATGAATTGGATGCGCGTCGATGTGCGGACATGACTGAAGCAAGCAAGCTCTCAACCATCCTGCAGACCTAGGCTAACCACCTTGAGAAAAAATTTGGTGACAGCAGTAAATCATCTGCAGTTTTTCTCGTGTTCGAATGGAGAAGATTTCCAAAGTGATTAATTTTATCAATTAAATGTCAATATCTAACATTTTTCAAATATTTTTACTCCTTCATATTAGATAAAATAAATAAAAGAATGTGTGTCTGGAGTTTACAGGCCCTCAACGGCCAGGTTATCACAGCCTTTACAAATACAAAAAGATACGATTGTGGATAAAACGAATAAAATTGTTGTCGCACAATGAGAGGGAAATCTATAAAATGACGCTCATTCACTTACTCCCATCTTACACGCGTTGACACACAAAATTACTCTAATTGACAAGCCTTAAGACAACGGAGAAAGGGTGTAAAACAGAAGTGAAACGAGAGGAGCTAAAAAAAGCCACATTGAAATGTGAGTAACTGACCACTTACAAGAAGCTAGTCAGCACATCAACAACCTCCCCTTAAATGTTTAGGAAACAAGTTGGACAAAACCTGAAGACCCTCACCCATTAGTTTGAACGTTACTTAAAGTAGAGGACAGACCTGTCGGTAAATGTGCCACCGATCTCCGGTTGGAAAATAAAAACCGGTCTACTCAACTGTGCCACACACTAATCTGTACTCCACAAGCACAACTCACTGGACGGTCCTCTCGCCAGAGCAAGAAGTCATGCGTCTTAGGGCTGTGGCCTAAGCGAAGACGAGTAAGGAGAACCTCGTCCTGTCTGCGTGGCTGGAAAAAGGTACACCACGGCTACGTTGTGGGCTTTCCTAGTTGGAGCTTATTGTCTGTCTCTTGCAGGCACTTATCTTTCTATCGACGAAGACTGTACCTCAACAACGAGACGATAGCGTGTAGGGGGGTGGCACACTGTGCTAACACAGGACCACGACACGCTTCCCTTTCTACAACATCCACCCTTTCGTTCCCCGCAATATCCACGTTCCCTGGCACCCAGCAGAAAGACACTACCTTTCCCAGCCTTCGTAGTCGGAGGGGGGAGTCCTTGATATCCTGAACTACTTTATCAGCTGGATACAAAAGTTGCAGAGATTGAAGTCGGAAGAGACAAGGAACTTAGCAAGCACGGCACATATCATCTGCTCCAGCGTTCTCAAGATCGCGGATGATTTGGCGTCGTATATAGTGAACTCTGGAGGCAACCGAACGTTGAGGACACGATTCAGGAAAACAATAGTGCAACCAACGGAGTCCCCCTGTTTAGTCCTGTCGGCGAATACGACTACATAATTGTGGTGCTCGTTTATAATGTCGGAATATACCGTATTAAAAACAGAAGCAGGGGTGCAATCTCTCCTGTACTCCAAAAAATATGAAATTATTCTGAGCCTATGCAGTAACCAGATTGACAGTTGGTTAAAACCCCAGATTCTACATTATACGACTAATTCGAAATACACATGTGATAAATGTGATAACTATTAACAAGCGTGAAGTTAAAATACAGAATTTGTTATGAAGTACCATGACTACAAAAAAAAGCAACAATACACGGGGGACTAGCCCGTAGAAATGAGTTCACGTGCTGCCATATGATAATGGATATCAATAAGGCGACGACGATCGACGCTCCTGTCTCTCAGTGCTAATGCACACCGTGCCAGATCTCTTACTAGAATGAATGACTAGTTGTCACTACGTCAGGCTGGGAATCCGGGTCGAAATGTAAGCGCGCTGGGATAGCCGAAGCGGGTAAGGCAATCGCTCGGTAAAGCGTGAAATCTGGATTCGAGTCTCGGTCCGACACAAATTTTCATCTCTTACTATTGACATATTTCAGTCTCCAAATGTGGCTAATGATACTAAAGCCCTTGGAAGATACAGAGACGATATTGATTTCAAAGACGCCAAGAGCAGTGAACGAAACATTTAAAAGTCGAAAATGTGATAGAAGGATGAACCTACAGATAAACGAAGAGAAAAACTAGGTTTATGCCTGAAACTAACAAAGTTTACCTTAATAAATCGCCTTCACAGAGATTGTTTCATATAAGTTTTAAGTCGTGCGTAGTTTCACTTACTGTGTATCAGAAGTAAACTGTAAGAACGATGTCAGTTCTGGAACTAGAAAACGGATATTGTCCACCATTTAGTGCTACCGTGGACTTAGAAAAATCTGAAGTTTAAGCTGCTGTCCAAGAAAACCAAAATTAGGGTGCATAATGTCTTACTCAGGCTGGTACTACCACGTATTTTAACGACGTTTGATAGAAGCGACTTCGCATATTCTAAAGAAAGATCTTGAGACAAATTTTTGGGCCAGTGGATGAAAATGGTGCCTGGAGGAGGACAGTCAACTGTGAACTATTTCCATAGGTTGTATTATAAATATGGATTTCTTTCAAACTTGATGTACATATCCCTCAGTTTCATGCAACAGTCGCTGTGGTGGTAAAAACTGTATACCTTTCATAGTTAAGGAAATGTGACGTCATAAGCTATGAGATGCCTGAAAATCTACCGAAATCTACCGCATCACGCATGATGGTTAAACACGTTACTTTTGTGCTACTACTGCAGTAGCGATAAATTTCGGAGGCAGTATCCAAATGTGCCGCTACATGCACCTACTGAAGTATATCACGGTACCACATGTAGACTGACAGAAAAGAAATAGCAACACCAAGAAGGAGTTGTACGACATAAACGAAAGTTGGTAGGCCTGTTTTACATCTGAAGGTAGATGTCTATTTAAATTACACGCCAGACGCATAAGAGTGGCGCTAGTAGCACCACTATGAGAATGCAAATTAGCTTTGCTTAAATACACGCTGTAACGGTCGGCGACGAGGATTTCATTATCAACACCTTGGTGTCGTGTAATAGGGCTACGAGAATCTAAATGTTCCTTTGCGATACTGCAGGAAGACTTAGCATTAATGTAGCCACAGTACATTATTGCTGGGTTCGCCCCCTACCCTCCATCTCTACACCCTTCATCTCCTTTCCTAAGGTGGCTTCTGTCAACTCCCCCTCCCGGATGATGTCCTCTCTCCCTATTTATTCCCCCTATCAACTCTGGTCCTCACCTCCCCCTCCTTTGTTCTGTACTTTTCCTGGGCTCCCTCTCCCTCCCCCCCTTTCCATCCCGTTTTTTCACCACCTACCCTCTCTCTGCCTCCCTTCTCTCCTATGAGTCCTTTCTGCTCTCCCCTCCACTGCCTTTCCCACTCCTTCTCGCGTCCGCCCATCCCCCCTTTTCTATGTCCCCCTCCTCCATCGCCTCCTCCTTTTTTCTTTTCCTCTCCTCCCCTCCTTTTCCCCGTCATAGGTCTGGGTCCTCCCTCCTCCCCCCCCCCCTGCCGCCATGTCACCTGTATAGTGCTGTTGTAAGTGAGTGTTCCGTGTTGTGCATCCCCTGTCAGTGTTGCGAACAGCTGCCATACTCTCGCTAGTTGTGTTTCTTATCTCATGTGAACAGAAACCAGACTGTCGCTGTTTTTTTTTATTTTATTTAATTGTGCCTGTCTATTTCTTCATCCGCATCGTCCCCACAGTGTTTTTATATTTTAAATTCCACACCTTACCGCCATTTTACAGTTTTTTACAATGTCACCGTTTTATCGCCTGTTTTTGTTGTTTATTTGTATTCTCATTATATTTTTTAATTTTTCTGTAGGTTGTAGAGCAGCATATTACGCTCCCCCTGGGGGAGGGGGTTTGAAATCCAATAAAGAAAAAAAAATATTGCTGGAAGCGGTGGTCACGAGAATGTACTACGACTTCAGCGGTGTCAAGCGACAGGTCGTTGGAGGGCAGGGTGGAGGTTCGTTGCGTTTTCAGATGAAAACCGGTTCTGCCTCGGTGCCAGTGGCTGTTGGTTAGAATGAGGCGAGTTGAGGGTTTGCAACCAAATCGTCTGCATGACAGACACGCAGGATCTACACCTGAGAGTTATAGTATGGGGTGCGATTTCGTATGACAGAAGGAGCACTCTGGAGGTTATCCACTGCATCTTGACTGCAAATTTGTAGGTCAATCTTGTGATTCGACATGTTACGCTGACATTCATGAACAGCATTCCAAGGGGTGCTTTCAACAGCTTAACGCGCCCCGACATGCTGCTACGTAGCCCAATATGCTCTACAGAGTGCTGACGTGTTGCCTTGGCCTACTCTATCACCTGATCTGTCTCCAATCGAATAAACATCAGATATCATTGTACGACATCTCCAGTGTCATCCACAAACAGCATTAACCGTCCTTGTATTGATCAGTGAAGTGAAACAGACATGAAATTCCATCACACAAACTGACATCCAGTTCCTATAGTACGCAATACATACACGTTTGTATGCTTGTATTAAACATTTTGGCGGTTGCACCGGTTATTGATGTACCAGCATGTCATATCTCTATGGTTTATCTCGCGCTTACATTAACCTGTGACCCTACAACGTTAATCACTTAAACAGGTATGTCCCCTAGATAAATGTATTCCTGAAATTTCATTATTCTACATTAATTACTTTTTGGTGTTGCAGTTTTTCTGTCTTTTTAGTTCAGGAGATATGACGTGATAAACACTGAGATGCTTGGAAAACTACTGTATTGTGCATGGCAAACAAACAAACACCGTCCGAACAGGCCTTCAAGTCCCAGTGGTACCGACCAAGGCCGACAGCGCTTAAGTTCGGTCATCAGACGGGAACAGGTGTTAACACTGCGGCTTATTACGTCTTCTCTACTAACTCTGATCGCAACACATTTTACAGACAGTGTCCATATACGGACCTACAAAATTATATCACTGAATGACACATAAATCAGAAGGTATGACGTCATAAATACTGAGATATATGAAAAAATGCCTCATCGTTCACGAAGTTTTAATACATTTATTCCGTACTACTAAGACACTCTTGTAGTCGAGTCAACTTAAGTAAATCCCTGAAACCTGACAACGCTTTTGACAGCTTTCACCTGCGAAGTGCTAACGACTAGGCGAAAACTGTAGGGCTATGAAGAGACATTGCCGTAGAGGCGTTTACAAAGTCGCTCTGTACATACGCGAAGCAGCTGCGCCCAGCTTACAGAACGTTTCTTAATTTGTATATTGTACTTATACATTTGTATTTTATGTATACCCTTTTGTACGACAGTTTCACAATATGGAAGGTGTTTTCACTAATACATACAAATTATTTTTATCGATGCTTCACTGCAAGCAGAGTTCATTTTTGTGGCTAATAGAAAATTGGAAAAACGTGATTTATAAAGGGTGTTTCTTATTAACCGTTAAAAATCTCCAAAGCGACGTCAATGACGCAGAGACAAATAATCCGAAATAAGACAAATGGAGGCTGCAGATGTTGGAAAATACCCCAAAAGTGGACGACAAATGTTGAATATGTAGTCACCAGATGACTTGCTTTGTCGTTCACTTTTGGGGTATTTCCCGAATTTTGCGGCCCCTTAGCCCATGTGCTTAATGTCAACTACGTCTGTTAGGAGTCAGTTAATAAGAACCACCCTGAATAATGAACCAGAAATTGTAAGCTTCATTAAGAGGAAAAAGCTGGAATTGACAGCACGTGTACTGAAAGTTAAGTGCAGACTGATGAAGAGGGCATTCAAGGCAGTGCCTCAAGGACAGGAATAAACTGCCACCTGTGGAACTGAAGATGCCAGCTTAATCCTTTTGAAACTAGTATTCTAGTGTACATACATGCAGTCAAGCCAATGAAAAGCTTCATATCTGAAGATTCCTTAGTATTACAAATACAAATACTAGTCAAGCCTTCAGGTTGTGTGTTGCTGGTAACCGTGGATGGCATCTGTACGATTTTCTCAAAACGATGCACTTGTCAGTCGTGGTCAGAACAGCGTTCTGTATAGTTGTGAGTGAATTCTGTCGAAGCAAAGTGGATTCTAATGTGGTCAAGTTGTTGATGCTCGTATTGTGAGTGCCGTAACCAAGGTAGCCTAAGTGTTTGGTGTTTCAACAGGCACAGTATTGAAAATTTATACACATGTTGTAGAAACGGAAAAACATCATCCGGTAAGACACAACGCGGACGAAAGTGTGTGTTGAGTGATCGTTACAAACGGTCATTGGAGAGAACATATATACTCTTCAGACTACTGTGAAGTGCATGGCAGAGGATACGTCCGATTTTACCAGCTATTAGGGTGCCTTCCCATCCATTCTCGTATCGATTGCGGGAAGGATGTTTGCTTAATTGCTGAAATTAGTCTAATTTTGTTTTCGCGATCACTGTGAGATCACATAAAGTTGGTCCTATAAACTTTCTAAATTTTTCACGGGATAGTTATCAAGGTTCTCCCAGTTCAGTTTTTTTAACACCTTCGAGACATTCATTCAACCATGGATCGAACAAACCTGTGACCATTCGTGCTGCTCTTTTTTTTATCCATTCAATACAGCTCGTTGCCATTGTTTGTTATCGGTCCCACATACTTAAGCAATATTCTAGGGTGGGTCGTACGAGTGTTTTGCATGCACTCCCCTTTGTAGGCTGATTGAAGTTCCCTAGTGTTCTACCAATGAACCACAGCCTGTCATTATACCCAGATACTTGAATAAATTGACCGATTCCAACTGTAGTTCACTGATGGTGTAGTCATTGGATAATAAGACTTTTTTCTTTTAATATTGTGAAGTCCACAATTTTACATTTCTGAACGTTGAAATCGAGTTGGCACTCTTTGTACCACTCTGAAATCTTATGAGGATTTGACTGAATATTTGCATAGCTTCCTTCGGACAGCTGTTCATTATAAAAAGCTGCCCTGTCTGCGAAAAGTCTGAGATTACAAATATTATCGTCCGAATGGTCATTTAGATGCACTACTGGCCATTAAAATTGCTACACCACGAAGATGATGTGCTACAGACGCGAAATTTAACTGACAGGAAGAAGATGCTGTGATATGCAAATGATTTGCTCTTGAGAGCATTCACACAAAATTGGCGCCGGTGGCGACACCTACAACGTTCTGACATGAGGAAAGTTTCCAACCGATTTCTCATACACAAACAGCAGTTGACCAGCGTTGCCTGGTGAAACGTTGTTGTGATGCCTCGTGCAAGGAGGAGAAATTCGTACCATCACGTTTCCGACTTTGATAAAGATCGGATTGTAGCCTATCGAGAATGCGGTTTATCGTATCACGACATTGCTGCTCGCGTTGATCGAGATACAATGACTGATAGCAGAATATGGAATCGGTGGGTTCAGGAGGGTAATACGGAACGCCGTGCTGGATCCCAACGGCCTCGTATCACTATCCGCATGGCTGTAACGGATCGTGCAGCCACGTCTCGATCCCTCAGTCAACAGATGGGGACATTTGCAAGACAACAACAATCTCCACGAACAGTTCGACGACGTTTGCAGCAGCATGGACTATCAGCTCGAAGACCATGGTTGCGGTTACCCTTGACGCTACGTCACAGACAGAAGCGCCTGCGATGGTGTACTCAACGTCGAACCTGGGTGCACGAACGGCAAAACGTCATTTTTTCGGATGAATCCAGGTTCTGTTTTCAGCATCATGATGGTCGCATCCGTGTTTGGCGACATCGCAGTGAGCGCACATTGGAAGCTTGTATTCGTCATCGCCATACTGGCGTATCACTCAGCGTGATGGTATGGGGTGCCATTGGTTACACGTCTCGGTCACCTCTTGTTCGCATTGACGGCACTTTGAACAGTGGACATTACATTTCAGATTTGGCTCTACCCTTCATTCGATCCCTGCGAAACCCTACATTTCAGCAGTATAATGCACGACCGCATGTTACAGGTCCTTTACGGGCCTTTCTGGATACAGAAAATGTTCGACTGCTGCCCTGGCCAGCACATTCTGCAGATCTCTCACCAACTGAAAACGTCTGGTCAATGGGGGCCGAGCAACTGGCTCGTCAGAATACCAGTCACTACTCTTGATGAACAGTGTTATCGTGTTGAAGCTGCATGGGCAGCTGTACCTGTACACGCCATCCAAGTTATGTTTGACTCAATGCCCAGGCGTATCAAGGCCGTTATTATGGCCAGAGGTAGTTGTTCTGGGTACTGATTTCTCAGGATCTATGCACCCAAATTGCGTGAAAATGTAATCACATGTCAGTTCTAGTATAATATATTTGTCCAATGAATACCCGTTTATCATCTGCATTTCTTCTTGGTGTAGCAATTTTAATGGCCAGTAGCATATAACATGAACACCCAGCGTTTCACTCACGTCCCTCGGGCACAGCAGAAGTTACTTTTACATTTAGCAATGACCCTCTAAGATAACTTGCTCCGTCCTCCGAACAAAAAATCCAGAATAGCCTCATTTCGCTTGATACCCCATGCTTTTGATAATAAGCGTAGATGTCATACTGTGTCAAACGCTTTTCTTAAATCGACGCTACTGCATGTACCTGATTGCCTTGATCCATGGCTTTTAGTATGCCATATGAGAAAAGTCCGAGATAGGTTTCGAATGATCTCTGTTTTCGGAATTCATGCCGGATGTCGTGGGAAAGGTCATCCTGTTCAAGATACCTCATCATGTTTGCTCTCAGAATATGTTGAACGTTCTACATGAAATAGATCTTAAGGATACTGAATGGTAGTTTTCCGGATCCCTTATACTATCCTTCTGGTAGCCAAATTTTTTCACCTACTGGGCACGTTTTTTTGTTCGAGGGATCTACGGTAGAATATATTTAAAAGAGTCGGTAACTCAGCCTCAAATTCCGTACAGAATGTGATAGTTATTCCATCTGGCCCTGACGCTTTGTTCATTTTTAATGATTTCAACTGTTTCTCAAGGCCACTGTCACTAGTATCTATTTCACTTATCTTTTCAGAGCTACGAGAATTAAATTGGGGAATAATCTTGGGTTTTCCTTAGTCAAAGAACGTTTAAAAACTGTTTTAAGCATTTTTTATTTTGTTCTGCTACCCTCAACTTCAAGGTCCTGTCTCGTCGGTGAGTGGCTGACACTGAGTTTGGTGCCCGTTACAGCCTTTAAATACGACCAGAATTCTTTATGTTTTGTGAAAACTCTTTCGGCGATATTCCGCTACGATAGTCATTGAAGACTTCATGCATTGCTCTCATGACAACCAAACGTGTTTCATACAACATTTATCTATTGACCTATTATCCATTAGCCTCTGTTCCTGTAGGAGTTTCTGTACAATTTCAGCACACAATGAAGGGTGCCTCTCATCGTGAACTGTTATACTGGGTACATACCTTTCCGTGCATGGTCAACTATTCTTTTAAACTTAATTCCTCTACACGGTTGTGGGTTCCTCATTGAGATATGACTCAGATGCTTCTTTATCTAATTTAGTTGACATATAAATCTTTCTACTTGTTTTAGTTGCCTTTTGAACTTTGGTAACACAGGTCTGAAAAAAAATATTTTTTGAAAGTTGTTTGAAATTTGATAACAGACTTTTATGTACTTATCAGCGCTGATTTAAAAAATGCAATCCTTTTTTTCTATCACGTCAGGTTTTCTCACAAAAAAGCAAGTATTTTTGGGTGTAATAACAAAATTCAAGCAAGTTATCACATTTTTTCCAATGTTATAAAATTTTATTTTATTTATAAATCATGTTCTAAACTACATTTCCAGTACACTTCCAGTTCTCTTTAAGCTCATAAGTCCCTATAATAACGCTTTCGCTTTCTATCGAAGCTTCTCTTATTGCTTTTCTGGCCGTGGATTCGTTGAGGATCATCTCTTTTTATCATCCAGCAGTAGTCCGCTATTATGTTGAAGTTCCATCTTCCTTAATATCTTCTTTTCATTTCTTTGATGACTTGGTGGAATCTTTCGTCCTGCTCTTCACTTACATCACCAAGGTTTGCAGGGAAGTAGTCAAGATGTGGGTGGAATAATTGAACTTTAATGCTCATGTTACAGCCCAGCTTCTTAAAGTTGTCGAGCATGTCTGCGACGATTGTCTCGTAGTTTGGATCTCTTTCATTTCCTAGGAGACCAGTAACAACTAATTTAAAAGATGTCCATGCTGCCTTTTCTTATGTTTCCATTTTGTCCACAAAGTTGGGATCTGTGATTACTTTTTTAATGTCTGGTGCGACAAAGACTCCTTCTTTTAGCTCTGCCTCGGAAAGGAAACTGTCCACATAGGTATCTAAAGCATTCCCCTTCTTTTTGCAATGCCTTAACAAATTGTTTCATCAGCCCCAACTTAATGTGAAGTGGTGGAAGTAACACCTTTTTCGGATCCACGAGGCTTTTCCTCTCAACATTTTTAACCACTAACTGTAAGGTTTTCTCAAGAGCCAAACTTTTTTATGTAGTGTTGTTTTCTTTCTCTGCCATCCCATTCACAGAGAAAGCAAGGGAAATTTGTATAGCCACTTTGTTGGCTAAGCAGTATTGAAATCACTTTTAAATCACCACATAGTGTCCATTTGTGGTCTGAATAGCAGAGTTTGCTTAAAACTAGTTCAAGATTTTCGTAACATTCTTTTAAGTGAACCGAGTGTCCAACTGGTATAGAAGCATACTTATTGCCATTGTGTAGAAGCACTGCTTCAAGTTTTTTTTTTTTTTTTCGAAGAATCAATAAAAAGTCTCCACTCATCAGAAGCATATTCTATTTTGAAACGCGCCATAAGTCCAGAAACATCACTGCAAAATACCACGTCACCTTCTCGAGAGAAGAAAGATACAAACTCCTTTTCCCTCGATCGATACCAAGAAAAGATGTACCAGGAGCCAACATACGTTTATTTTTCCATCTAGATCCTGTCGATTCTTTAGAAAGGCATAGGTTCTAACTAAATCGTTCAGTTCAGATTGTAAGAATGGAATGGGATCGGTTGTGGCAGGATCGTAGCAATCTCTGTCTTCTTCACTATCACCTTGCTAAGACAATGGCTCGTGATCATCTATATCTTCCAAAGAATCTGGAGGAGAAGGTATTGGTACCTCAGGTCCATGAGGAACAGGGCGAATGTCTGATTGTTTTTCAAATTGAAACCTCGTACGTTCCAAAAACAAAATTAGCAGTCATCACTACGATTTTTGGGATTTCTTCAACAAACACTGAACAAACTTTTTGTGTGGAGCCCAAGGCTTATCTTGATCGCCTAACTTTATACCAAAATAGGCGAAATATACTTTTTCAATAAAATCGGAAATGTTTCTTTAATGGTTTTTAATGGTATAGTTACCACAAATGTAGCAGAATCAATCTAGCGAGTTTATACATCCTCTGGTAGCCATTGTCCATTGTCCATAAGACAACTTCGCAACACGAGAAAACAGTCACTACTTTAGAGCACTAGTAAAAACATTACGTGAACAGCGCAGAGTGAAGAGCTACTGTGAACTGAACGACAATAGCAGAAGCTCACTGCGTGGTGACGGATGGGGAAGGGGCAGGGCGACAGGCACTGACATGAAAATACTGCTGGTTTCTTCTAATTACTCTTTATTTTACGTATATGTAGTATAAAAACAGCTACATAACAGTTTATGGAGATCCTAAAAACCAAAATGCAAACTCACTACAGTGCTGAAATATCTAAAAAAGCTAAAACTAGACAAGCAGTTTGTGAAATAACTGTACATGATGGAACTTTTTTACTATTTTTCCCGAAATCAGCGTTGCAAACACTATAAAATCACTTAATAAATTTGAAACAATTTTTATGTCGCAGACCTGTGTAATCACTGTTGCTACAACTGCCCCATGGTCACTGATACCTTCTTGTACTATACGCAATTTCGCCTGCCCCAATATTCTACTTAACCATCGTTCGGGGACTTGTTTTTGTCAGTCAGTCTACTCACTGTGTTCATTCATCATAGATTCCGAGACAGCATGCAGTTTTGCAAAATGAATAAAATATTGAGCACAAATTGAAACTAACTGTCAGACAGGACTTTGATCCTGAACCCATGCCAATGCGAGACAATAGACTACCAGCTGTGCTTACGGAGGTGCCTGCAGGACTCACTCAAGGTTTTATGTTACCACAAATTCCTATATATAATTTCCGACTGAATTTTTTTAGTCGGTTTACGATACCTGGTTAGCTGAGCTGGTAGGCGTGAAAGAGCTAGGTTTCAACTTGTAAATGTCCATCGAAGAGCATATACCGCTACAGAGCATATCTATGAAAATACTTTTCGCCGTTCCAAAACTCTGTCTATTGGATTCGTGAGGTTATAACATTAAGCGATCAGATAAGATTTCTAACTGACCTTAAAGTTACAAACACAATACGTAATTTTGAAATTGTGTGATATGAGAAAAGATGGGAGGCTTTGCAAACGTTGTCAATGGCAATAGAGACTTTTTTTGGCTAAACGTCCTGTTACAACTGAAAAATAATGCTAATCAACGTTGACCTTATTAACTCATAAAGAGAATAATCAATGATATAATACAAGAATGTAGGTCTTAGAGTTAGAGCTTGGTGTACAATATACGTAATTCGTGTCGGTGCAAGTGTGCAGATACAAGTATTTATTAGCTGCCTTTCACTAAAACAGTAATTTATGGGCCACCCGTTTGCTTGTTCAAAAGGAAAAACACAAGAAGAAGGCAAAAAAGTACGATTTAGTCCCCTCCAAACCGAATGCACTGCGACATTTATTGCAAAAAGGGGAACTCACAGCAGCTGGAGAACCAGGAGCGGAGGGAAATTATCTGGCGCCTATTGCGTATAGATTTCGGTCGGAGCGTGGCGGTGGTGGTCGTGGCAGTAGCAGGTGTTAAAAAATATTGCCAAGTGGCAATCGGCGCCGGCGCCCGTTAAAAGAAGGAATTAATGGCGCGGAGATAACCCGGAGCGCGTGTTGGGCCCGGGGCGGCTGTTTTTGCCCGGCCGCGGCGCGTATGCATGAATACTGTGTACCGCGGGCTAGCCCCTCTCCATCACACGGAGCGTTAAATTACACGGCAGGCGCCGGCAGGAGGAGCCCATCTTTCCACCGCGCTGTTGCCGCCGTTTTCTTACCTCTCCAGTACAGGAACGCCTTCTTTAACGTTTTCCTCTGTTTCGTGTTCTCATAACCAAAATTCCTTAAGGTGGAGGGGTACCTTCTTCAGCTATTCACGTGATAATATTTTGAGTAGTACGCATCACTTCTTACACATTGTTGACTAATACTAGCTAAGAGTCTTGGCAGTAGGTTGAATAATTTCAGTTGTAAATTTTGCTACTATCGATCCGCAGCAGCTTTAGTGTTACAAAGCTGTACGTTATTCTTTCTAGTTTATTTCGATTACTTTTCAGGGGCTACCTACACACGCTAGAAATAACGTAAATTAAAAGAAAAAGGAGACACTGTATCTATAGGAATTTCACAATTCTATAAGGTAATACTAGTAGCATAGTATTTCATATATTTCACATAACAAAATGGGATTCAAATTTTTTACCTCAGATATACTGAAAACGGTATTGCCATTACGGAAAACTCAATTTTCACTAAACAGTTCGAATAAAACTCTTTGCTCTAGGGTTCCGTACAAATTCTGTATATAGATTGTAATTGTGACGTTGCTCAGTGGCGTAATTTAGATGTAAATGTCGTGTCACTAGGGCCTCCGTTCGGATAGACCGTTCGCCGGGTGCACGTCTTTCGATTTGACGCTACTTCGGCGACTTGCTCGACTATGGTGATGAAATTCACTGGACACGACGGGATACCAATTCGAGGCTACACAGAGTGCGCGAAAGAACTTGCCCCCCTTCTAACAGCCGTGTACCGCAAGTCTCTAGAGGAACGGAAGGTTCCAAATGATTGGAAAGGAGCACAGGTAGTTCCAGTTTTCAAGAAGGGTCATCGAGCAGATGCGCAAAACTATAGGCCTATATCTCTGACACCGATCTGTTGTAGAATTTTAGAACATGTTTTTTGCTCGTATCATGTCATTTCTGGAAATCCAGACTCTACTCGGCAGGAATCAACATGGATTCCGGAAACAGCGATCGTGTGAGACCCAACTCGCTTTATTTGTTCATGAGACCCAGAAAATATTAGATACAGGCTCCCAGGTAGATGCCATTTTCCTTGACTTCCGGAAGGCGTTCGATACAGTTCCGCACTGTCGCCTGATAAAGCAAGAGCCTACGGAATATCAGACCAGCCGTGTGGCTGGATTGAAGGGTTTTTAGCAAACAGAACACAGCATGTTGTTCTCAATGGAGAGACGTCTACAGACGTTAAAGTAACCCCTGGCGTGCCAAAGGGGAGTGTTATGGGACATTGTTTTTCATGACATTTATAAATCACGTAGTAGATAATGTTGGAAGTTCCATGCGGCTTTTCGCGGATGATGCTGTAGTGTACAGAGAAGTTGCAGCATTAGAAAATTGCAGCGAAATGCAGGAAGATCTGCAGCGGATAGGCAATTCGTGCAGGGAGTGGCAACTGACCCTTAACATAGACAAATGTAATGTATTGCGAATACATAGAAAGAAGGATCCTTTATTGTATGATTATATGATAGCGGAACAAACACTGGTAGCATTTCCTTTTGTAAAATATCTGGGAGTATGCGTACGGAACAATTTGAAGTGCAATGGTCATACAAAAGTAATTGATGGTAAGGCGGGTGCCAGGTTGAGATCATTGGGAGGGTCCTTAGAAAGTGTAGTCCATGAACAAAGGAGGTGACTTACAAAACACTCGTTCGACCTATACTTGAGCATTTCTCATCAGTGTGACATCTGTACCAGGTCGGGTTGACAGAGGAGATAGAGAAGATCCAAAGAAGAGCGGTGCGTTTCGTCACAGGGTTATTTAGTAAGCGTGATAGCATTACAGAGATGTTTAGCAAACTCAAGTGGCAGAATCTGCAAGAGAGGCGCTCTGCATCGCGGTGTAGCTTGCTGTCCACGTTTCGAGAGGATGTGTTTCTGGATTAGGTATCAAATATATTGCTTCTCCCTCTTATACCTCCCGAGGAGATCACGAATGTAAAATTAGAGAGATTCGAGTGCGCACGGAGGTTTTCCGGGAGTCGTTCTTCCCGCGAACCATACGCGACTGGAACAGGAAAGGGAGGCAATGCAGTGGCACGTAAAGTGCCCTCCGCCACACACCGTTGGGTTGCTCGCGGAGTATAAATGTAGATGTAGATGTAGATTAGGACAACACAACACCCATCCCTTGAGTGGAGAAAATCTCCGACCCAGCCGGGTATCGAACCCGGGCCCTTATTGACATTCTGTCGCGCTGACCACTCAGCTACCGGGGGTGGACAACGGCGTAATGCAAGTCTTTGTATTGGGCGCCTCTTCGGCGACTTTGGTGTCCCAAACTTACACCCGGCGTATTTCCGGGTTCTCCTACAACGCGACCTACCCGCAACGTCGCACCGCTGTGCGGGCCAATGCACCAGCTCCGCTGACGCACTGGCCGAAGTCAGCAGAACTTCGCCTGACCTGCAGGAAGCAGGCTAGGTACGAATGCGCGCACAAGAGCAGTAGAGGCCGCCATATATTTATGGACTTTTTCGTGCATCCGCCGCTCCATTTTCCTCAGCCAATCCGGGCCCACATTAGCAGACCAATAGCTATCTAGTAGTCATCCGCCACATTCCGTCTCCGCCAGCAGAAGCAGAAGTTCGCTGGCAGCACGCCGCCGCCTGGACTCGACGTTGACTTTGCAGCCCGGGACCACCGCGCATTGCGACCCGCTGCTCCGGCTGTGGACTAAGATTGGAACTCCTTATATTGCTCGTTGTGCATGTCTAAGAAGATAGTCGTTTTCGTTTGCAAGGATTTATTTATGTTGTTTTCCAAGAACTTTAAATCATTAAAGAAGTCATTCCTTTAGTTTCAATAAGGATTTTTGTTATTTGTTTTGAACTACTAACACAGCACAGAATTAACGTTTGTGAACATAAACTGACTGTGTCAATAAATTGATATTTGAGTGTAATCACAGACTCACTGTAAAAGTGTCCCAAGTCAGTTATCCAATCGGGGAAAGGGGATCTACAGATTAATTTGGAACCCGAAGAACATCTTGTTCCTGGCGAATTGTATCATCATTGAAAAGTGGACGCTAGGTTAAAACAAAGACTGAAAAAACCGAGGCTCAATCGAGATTTGATCCAACGGCTGCTCGTATTATATTATGTTCTTTATATTATTTAAAAAAGCATTAACAACAGTATACCAGTTGGACTGTAATAATAAGAAGTCTTTGCTGTAGGATTTAGAAACATCTGAACCACCTTAAATTTTGAGGTGGATTACACTCTACTATTAACGAAATAAATAAATAAGTGCTTTTGTGCTAAGTTACCAGGCCTGACATTAGTGCCGGCCGCGGTGGTCTAGCGGTTCTAGGCGCTCAGTCCGGAACCGCGCGACTGCTACGGTCGCAGGTTCGAATCCTGCCTCGGGCATGGATGTGTGTGGTGTCCTTAGGTTAGTTAGGTTTAAGTAGTTCTAAGTTCTAGGGGACTGATGACCACAGATGTTAAGTCCCATAGTGCTCAGAGCCATTTGAACCATTTTTGAACCTGTCATTAGTGTGGAAAGTTCATCTATAGGTTTCGATGAGTAAGTTTGCGAGTATCAAAATGTGTGACTAATCTGCCGTGTCTTTTGAGTGCATTGACTTAGAGCCTTCAGTTATTTACACCGCCAAGGGATCGTAGTCCTTAGTATTTGACATACATTTCAACTTGATTAGTTTATGGGGAAAAATGAGTATTGTTCAGACACACAGACGAGCAACAAATCTCACCAAGGCACAAAAGACTTAAAATGCGAAATAAACTTTAACTTGATACCTCTACCCAGTCCTATGTAAAGGAACCTTAACAACCGGAGAGGTAAAAAAATGTTGAAATGTGTGTGAATTCCTAAGAGACAAAACTGTTGAGGTTATCGGTCTCTAGACTTACACACTACTTAATTTAACTTATGCTAAGAACAACACACATACCCATTTCCGAGGGAGGATTCGACCCCCGGCGGGAGGGGCCGCGCAATCCGTGACATGGCGTCTTAAACCACGCTTCCACTCCGTGCGTCTCAGATAGAGAGACAGACAGACGGACGGGCAGTAAAGTTATCATAAAATAATTCCTACTTTATTTATTTTGCACATTTGCAAATTTTTGCTCCAAGCTCTTGTACAGTTGACATTACATTTCAATGTGTATTCTACGAGGATATGCGATTTGATGAAGTCACATTTACAAGGAAACCTAACTCCAGTTGTAAAAATTTTCCTTAACATCTTTTCGATTAAATCCAGTAATCCATTTAATTTGTCTTACTTCTGTATCACTAATTGTCGCTGTTGGATTACATTTCAGAAATGCACCAAGCCAGACTTTTCACGCCAACTGTTCTTTTCTAGAAAATCTGTGATGAATGTTATTATTTTTCTGCGAATTACAAGGATACAATACACACTTCATGTGCAAACAGTCCTCAGAGTTCATCGATTAAGAAATTTATCCGTTTGCGTAAGGCCTCCTCTTGATAACGTACGAAAGCAGAATCTTGTTATAAACAATATTTGATTATTGAATGAAGCTGACAGGTGCTTCCAACATTCTTTTTTTTTTTATAATTTACACGTCAAGTTCCGTATTGAGGAGCAAATCTCCAAGGTCTTGGAACGTGTCAGTACATGGAATTCCACCATAAAAGTAATAAAATTAAAATGTTTATGAACCCGAAAAAAGTCAATCTACAAATTTAAGTGAACTCAATCATCAATACAACAAGAATCAGCTAGTTTTTTCAAGGAACTACTCGACGGAATAGGAGTGACCCATGAGGAATCTCTCCAGTTTCGATTTGAAAGCGTGGATTACTGCTAAGGTTTTTGAATTCGGGTTGTAGCTTATTGAAAATGGATGCAGCAGTGCACTGCACACCTTTCTGCACAAGAGTTAAGGAAGTCAGATTCAAATGCAGGTTTGATTTCTGCCAAGTATTAACTGAGTGAAAGCTGCTTATTCTTGGGAATAAGCTAATATTATTAACAAGAAATGACAGTAAGGAATTTATATATTGAGAGGCGAATGTCAAAATACCCAGCCTCGTGACAGGGGTCGACAAGAGGTTTGTCAACTTACACCACTTATTGCCCGAACCGCCCGTTTCTGAGCCAAAAACATCATTTTACAATGGGAAGAGTTACCTCAAAGTAGAATACCATACGACATAAGCGAATGGAAATAAGCAAAGTAGACTAATTTTCGCGTCGAATAACTCACTTCAGATACCTTACGAATAGTAAAAATGGCAGCATTAAGTCTTAGAAAAGGATCCTGAAGTGGGCTTTCCACGACAGTTTACTATCTATCTGAACACCTAGAAATTTGAACTGTTCAATTTCACTAATCATATGCCCATTCTGTGAAATCAAAACGTCAGGTTTTGTTGAATTGTGTGTTAGAGACTGTTAAAACTGAGTATTACTGTGATTTACTTGCAACTATTGAGCTTTTTTCTTCTACAAATTTTAAAGCATCTTTTACTGACTCTGCATTCTAACTCACTTAATTTGCCTGATTTTTTCAAAGATTTAGCATTATGAATAGTTGTATCATGATCAATATTCTTTTTTAAAATTTCATAAGTTTGGCACCCTATGGCTATAAACCGGTCACGACTACCTGCCTGGACTGTGAGATAAATGGATTCACGAGTGGAGTAAATATGGCAAAATAATTAAAATACACGGCATTCAAGCTCAATAAGAACGCTATCAGTACAGGATGATTATATAACAAAAAGAATCAAGTACAGAAGAACATAAAATAAACAGGGCAATGTAACACAGCAACACGTGCCACATTATTGGCGCTATTCATTCAGTTCGATTATGTAAATAGTGCAAAGATGACAGCGTGCCAAGCGACAAAGCAAAATAAAATAGCTTCGTATTGGGGTTGCTTTCCTACCGGGCAATCACTATTTTCAAAGTAGTCCGCCTCCATGGATGAGTAACCTTCACAAAGGACTCCTGCTCGATCCGTGGTATTTCCGGCTTTATCTGCTCTATCTTATCCGAACGACCGAGAATCTATTTGAGGAGGTATAGCTCCGTTTTCGAAATTTTGCGTTAACTGCTGGGAGGATAGATGCTGAAGTCATGTCTTCCAATGCTACCATACGATCAGATATAAAGCAGACTAAGAAAGAGGGGTCCATCAGTATGCCAGTTTATTATACGACGCTAGCGACACACAAGGTCTAATAACGTAATGTCGTTTGTGTCTTCTGTATAGTGCTGAGGCAATGCGTCAATGGACAGTAGCCTTATGGTATAATCATCCAGTCCAGGGCCTAGCAGTTCTCAATGACGGTGGTATTCGCAACCAACCTACTGCTTATGTCCAGAATGAGATTTCCACTCTGCAGCGGAGTGTGCGCTGATATGAAACTTCCTGGCAGATTAAAACTGTGTGCCCGACCGAGACTCGAACTCGGGACATTTTGCCTTTCGCGGGCAAGTGCTCTACCATCTGAGCTACCGAAGCACGACTCACGCCCGGTCCTCACAGCTTTACTTCTGCCAGTATCTCGTCTCCTACCTTCCAAACTTTACAGAAGCTCTCCTGCGAACCTTGCAGAACTAGCACTCCTGAAAGAAAGGATACTGCGGAGACATGGCTTAGCCACAGCCTGGGGGATGTTTCCAGTTTCATATCAGCGCACACTCCGCTGCAGAGTGGAAATCTCATTCTGGAAACACCCCCCAGGCTGTGGCTAAGCCATGTCTCCGCAGTATCCTTTCTTTCAGGAGTGCTAGTTCTGCAAAGTTCGCAGGAGAGCTTCTGTAAAGTTTGGAAGGTAGGAGACGAGATACTGGCAGAGGTAAAGCTGTGAGGACCGGGCGTGACTCGTGCTTCGGTAGCTCAGATGGTAGAGCACTTGCCCGCGAAAGGCAAAATGTCCCGAGTTCGAGTCTCGGTCGGGCACACAGTTTTAATCTGCCAGGAAGTTTCACACTGCTTATGTCATTCCACGAAGGCCTGGATTTGTTCAAGAATCTGATTTACGCGAACGTAGCATACGTTGGACACAATGTACTACGGATCCATAGCCTTAAGTTGTTGTTGCAAAGTTCGAAAATTGATTTGTATATCTCATTCACCTCCATTTAGTCGTCGAATTTGAAACAGAGACGAACATTGCATCAGCCGATTAATTCCCTCAAGCGACCGCACTTGAAAGCTGTGAATGAAAGTGAGATACGTATAATCATTGTTGTAAAGGTTGTCCCAGAAGGAATGGTCAATATTCAAGGATATGACAGGAAAGATCATTCCCACCAAAAAAGTCCAGTAAATGTGAGCTCTAAGGTATATACCTTAAGTACTATGAGCACTTGTTTATCTACGCTACTGCGAAACCCATCTCTAGTACCGAAGAAGTGTTCGTAACTCTTAAGGTATACGTTTTATAGCCCATGTTTACTGGACTTTTTTACTGTGAATGTACGTTTCTGTCATATCACTGAATACTGACCATTCCTTCTAAGACAGTGAACTGTATGATGGGGACAAGATTGAAATTTAGTCTCTTACTTATTGAACACGATGTCTGTTGGCCAGTCATTCACGCAAAATAAATAAGGAATTGAATACTGGCATACCTTAATCATAATGACTGGACGAGAATTTGACTCACGCTTAGTTGGAAATCATATTAAGGACAGATATTTTACGTGCTAAAAAAAAAAAAAAAAAGAGTCTCGGAGCAGACGTACTCCATAAGTGAATTTCAGAATATTTACTTGAAATGTTGTAAGACATAGCAACTTCAAACTCCATATTTATTTTGAGTAATATATTGAAAAAAAGTCTTTTTCCGAAGCTTTTACACAGCAGTGCAATGCAACTTTGCAAAGAAGCCTTGCCAGCCAAGTTGCTTTGGTACATAACGAAAGCAATGGTATGATATTAAGAGTGCAGTGGTAGAGCGGATAGGTGGAAAGATTACATTTCAGGTCTCTATGAGCGGAAAGACTTGTTTGATGACGTAATGGAAGTTGAAACAGGATTAGATATGAAAGAGGTAGGAAATCCAGTATAGAGCTTTGGAAGACTTAAGATCAACTAAAGCAGAAGGGATAGATAACATTGCGTCAGAATTTCTAAAGTCATTGGGGAAGTGGCAACAAAACGACTATTCATGTTGGTGTGTATAATGTATGTGTCTGGCGATATAGTATTTGACTTTCGGAAAAACGTCATCCACACCATTCCGAAGATTGCAAGGGCTGACAAGTGCGAGAATTATCGAACAATCAACTTAACAGCTCCTGAGTCCAAGTTGCTTAAAAAGAATAATATACAGAAGAATGGAAAAGAAAATTGGCTTTAGGAAAGATAAGGCATCTGATATGCAGTTTTACCGTTGCTGTTGATAACGGAAGCTAGACCGAAGAAAAGTCAAGACATTTTCATAGGACTTGTCGATCTTGAGAAAGCGTTCGACAACGTACTGTGGTGCAAGATGTTCGAAATTCTGAGAGGGATAGGGGTAAGCTATGGGAAGGTAACGGTAATATACGATATGTACAAGAGTTAAGAGAGAATAATAGGAGTGGACGAGAAAGAAGGAAGTGCTCAGATTAAAAAGTGTAAGACAGGGATGTAGTCTTTCACCGCTACTGTTCAATCTGTATATCGAAGAAGCAATGATGGAAATTAAACGAAGGTTCAGGAGCACCATTAAAATTCAAGGTGAAAGGATAATAAGATTCGCTCATGATATTGCAATCCTCAGTGGAAGTGAAAAAGAATTACATGATCTGCTGAATTGAATGAACAGTCTAATGAGTACAGAATATGGATTGAGAGTAAATCGTAGAGAGACGAAAGTAATGAGAAGTAGCAGAACTGAGAACAGCGAGAAACTTAACATCAGGATTGATGGTCACGAAGTAGATAAAGTTAAGGAATTCTACTACCTAGGGTTAAGAAATTCTAGTATCTAAACTAAACTAAAATCCGACGGAACAGGCCTTGGAAGGCCCAATGGTTACCGACTGGCCGCCGTGTCATCCCCAGCCCTCATGCGACACTGGATGCGGATATGGAGGGGTATGTGGTTAGCATACCGCTCTCCCGGCCGTATGTCAGTTTACGAGACCTGAGATGCTACTTCTCAATCAAGCAGCTCCACAGTTTGCCTCACAAGGGCTGAGTGGACCCCGCTTGCCAACAGCTCTCGGCAGACCGGATGGTCACCCATCCAAGTACTAGTCCATCCCGACAGCGCTTAACTTCGGTGATCTGACGGGAACCAGTGTTACCACTGCGGCAAGGCCGTTGGCAAATTCTACGACCTAAGCAGCAAAATAACCAATGACGGACGGAGGAAGGAGGGCATCAAATGCAGACTAGCACTGGCAAAAAGAAGTCTATTAATATCTAACATAGGCCTTAATTTTCAGAAGAAATTTCTGATACGTTTGAAGCAAAACATAGTATGTTAGTATAACATGGGCTGTGGGAAAACAGGAACAGAACAGGATCGAATCATTTGTGATGTAATGCTAGAGAACAATATTAAAAATTAGGTGGAGAGACAAGATATGCAATGAAGAGGTTCCCTGCAAAATCGGTCAGGGATGGAATATCTGTAAAACACTGACGAGAAGGAATAGGATGCTAGGACATCTATTAAGACATCAGGACATAACTTCCATGGGACTACAAGGAAATTTAGAGGGTAAAAACCGTAGAGGAAGACAGTAACTGGAATACATCGGGCAAGTATTTGAGGACGTAGGGTGCATGTGATAATCTCAGATGAAAAGCTTGGCATATTGGCACAGGAGAGGAATTCGTGGTGGGTCGCATCAAAATTAGTCAGAAGACTGATGAATTTAAAAAAAAGCAATAAAACTAAAAAGTGTATCAATGCAATCAAGCGTTCAATAGTTTTCGAGATATGACGTGATAATTCTGAAGCTTTGTTCCGTAAAGGGAAAGTCTCAATCACTGAAAGAAAGAAAATTCTCATATCTCTGTCCATAATTGAAGTTAAAAACA
The DNA here is from genome assembly GCF_023864345.2 of Schistocerca serialis cubense. Lineage (NCBI taxonomy): Eukaryota > Metazoa > Arthropoda > Insecta > Orthoptera > Acrididae > Schistocerca > Schistocerca serialis. Next base: position 1,017,337,634 of record NC_064638.1, on the reverse strand, counting down.
TACTTTAGTTATACTTCCAGAGATATCTATGTCATACCTGAATTTTAGATTGTTTTTACTTGATTTCTGTAAAAGGTACGAACATTTAAAGTGATTTTCTATCGCCGTGGAAAGCGAATTGCCTGAAGACTACTTGTTGCGACGAGGCCACAAACTACACCTTAAATGTCAGTTGTTATGGGATTCATGCTAGGCTCGTATAGATCATGTTTGCTCAAACCTGATCGGAAAATCTGAGGTGCCATCAAGGGAAATGCGTGCCCCATGGACGTAGTATTGACTAATCTTTTTGAGTGGCCAAAATGTCATCTGAAAACAGTGCTGCACAGCGTCATTGTACTTAAAGAATGGCGTTACGAAATCACCAAAAGTTGCTGTAATGTGTACTTATTTATGGACGACCAGTTCCCGTCAAGCGACCATCTTCAAGCCACCTACAGAATAACAACTTGTACAAGAAATAGTAGATGCCAAAATAATTAATGAGAACTATGCTCTATAGCAGGTATTCTCGACTACCATTACATCAAGTTAAAGGAGGTTTCCTTGGCTTCAAGTACACATTTATTATCAGTTGCGGCATATAAATTAAATAGTGAAAATTACAGTATGCGTAAAGACATTTAAAATACAGTACAATTAATTTACATGCACGTTATAAATACACAGAAATCTAACATGAGTACCTGTCTCTTACGAGTGTGCCAACAGTTTTTGTAGGCCTCTATTGGTGTGGGCAGTCCACGGCCCAATGGTTTGACTCATTATTATAGACAGGTCGGTCATGCACCGTCGATTGAAAACTTAAACATTTACTTAAAGTTTTAAACATGGCTGCGTGATCAGCGACCGTTTACAAATTAAAATTAAAGCAATTAAAACCCGCAGTCGCAAAAAGTAAGTCTTTTGACCTGGTTTCGGCGCTTCTGTGAGTGCCATCATCAGAAATTAAACATTCAAATTGGCCTGTAACATAAACACAAAAAAATTGCGAATTTTTATTATATAAAAGTGTAAGTACTGGCTAACAGTATAAGAAGGAAACAGTATTTACATGTCATGCATAAAATGAATATCAAGCGATATAGCTTTAATCACAATTTAAAAAAAAACCGATCACTTGGAATGCAAGCCACATGTCAAGCCACAGGTAGCAACAGGCTGAGGGCAGGTGAACATTATACCAAGAGTACCCTCTAGTAGAAGCAAATAAAAGTAGTAGGCAATTTAACATATAAAATATAGATATATGAATATTAAGATGAACATTATTTAGTACATGAAGTAACAGGCAATGTTTTATTTGACAGCAGCAGACATGGTAACTTTTTGTCTACGCAAGAGCTTAGTAGTACTGTTTTAAGACTGAAAACTGACTAACAACACAAAAAAGAAACAGCACTTACGTGTCACGTATAAAATAAATATCAAGCGATAAAGCTCTCGTCACAAAATTTTTAAAGTAGGATGCGTGGAAAACGAGCCACTACGAGTTGCTCGCATATGTCGAACTACAGCTGATGCGTGGAAAACGAGCCACTACGAGTTGCTCGCATATGTCGAGCTACAGCTGATGCTACCTGTAGCTCGACATATGCGAGCAGCTCGTAGTGGCTTGCTTTCCACGTATTCTACTTTAAAAATTCTGTGACGAAAGCTTTATCGCTTGATATTTATTTTATACGTGACACGTAAGTACAGTTTCTTTCTTGTACTGTTAGTCAGTACTTACACTTCTATAAAAAAATTTCTCATAATTTTTGTAATTATTTTACCGGACAATTTGAATGTTTAATTTCTGATGAAGGCACTCATAGAAGTGCTGAAACCAGGTCAAAAGACTTAATTTTTGAGAGCGAGGTCTGTAATTGCTTTAATTTAAAACATTTAATATGAAATTTAACCTTGTGTGATTTAAGTAATTATATATGGCTACAAATAATAAGTAGGGCATCCCAGAACTATTGTGACATATCTCGAAGGGTTATAGAAAGTGTCTCGAGGAACAAATCGATGATAGGAACCAATGTCTAGAAGCTTAATGGACGTCGTTTTCTGACAGATGTTTCCATCTGCAGTTTATTTTTCTTCTGTATGCCGAAAAACCGTCGGATGTATTACAGGGAAAAAATAAGCTACGGAAATTTTTCCCATAACTTTTGTACTTATGTTATAGGCCAGTGCGATCGTTTAATTTCTGATGAAGGCACTCATAGTAGTGCAGAAACCAGGTCAAAAGAATTTCTAATATTTACTATGAAATTTAACCTTGTGTGATTTAAGTAATTATATATGGCAACGAATAATAGATAGGGTTCCCAGAAATATTGTGACATATCTAGAACGGTTCTAGGAAGTGTCTCGAGGAACAAATCGAGGATAGAAACATATGTCTGGAAGCTTAGTGGACGCCGTTTTCGGACAGAAGCAGTACGTGTTGGAAGCCATCACTCACTGATGCAACAGAGCATCGTATTTATAGGACATAAGGCCTTTCTACCCAGCAGCTTGCTTCTTCTTCTCCATTGGCGATCTTGCCAATGAGGCGCAACCACTGAATAACAAACAACATGGGAAGATATTCCGCCTGCAGTCCGTTAGCGTAGAAAGTCACGTTTGCTGCCGAAAGTGTGGCCTAATCTCAGGCGCCAGCGCTTATAACTCCGACGCTCTGTAGCGTCGTTGGATGACATTTCCGGAAACGGGTTCCTCAATACACTCTCCGCACTCCCTTGTTTTGTCACACATTTCTGGGACACATAGTGTATAAGTAAGTAAATGACTGGATAAATCCCACAGGACTGATGATACTGAACGGAACCAGTAGGATATACGACGACTCTCTTTTTTCACCCTACAATCGGTCAGAAGTTAAGACCATAGTGAAAATCCGATGAAGCGCTATGCAGATGCATTGCACAGTGCCTCTAGTATGCCTGTCGACAGAGTGACGTTTCACTTTTCAGTTCTGAGCGCACAGCAAGTACGTAAAGAAGGTTGCATAACTTACAACATCTACGTCTTTGGTTGTGGACGACGAAAAAAAATAATAACATCATGAAACAGGGGAAATCACATGGATCCTCAAATGTTAAAGTGCACATTCTCAAATGTGGACTTGACTAGACTAGACTTAATAATATAATCTCCTGGTGCCAAATAGTACACCAAACCAGAGATCCTGTTTGGCGTGGATTCTACAAGTCCTTGACAGGATTCCAGAAGTATGTGGCACCAAATGTCTAAGGACAGGTTCAGCAATTCCCGAAAATTATAGAATAATGGTTTATGGACGTGTACGGGTATGGAGACAATCCCAGGAATCCATGGACCCTGCATGTCAGCAGGGGCTGTTCAAGGTGGTGGAGGGTCTGTAATGAGGGGGTCGTATGCAGCTGGAGTGGTATGGGAACCCTGGTACGTCTAGATGCGACTCTGACAAGTGACACCTACGTAAGCATCCTGTCCGATCACCTGCATCCGTTCGTGTCCATTGTGCATTCCGACGGACTTCGGCAATTCCAGCAGGGCAATGCGACACCCCACATGTTGATAATTGCTACAGAGTGGCTCCAGGAACACTCCTCTGAGTTTAAACACTACCGCTGCCCCACAAACTCCACAAACATGAACATTATTGAGCATATCTGTATTCCTAGCCGCGTGCTGTTCAGAAGAGATCTCCACCCCCTCCTACTCTTACGGATTTATGGACAGCTCTGCAGGATTCATGATGTCAGTTCCCTCCAGCACTACTCCAACCATTAGTCGAGTCCATGCCAAGTCGTGTTGCGGCACTTATGCGTGCTTCCGGGGAAAGATATTAGGACAGTGTACCAGTTTCTTTGGCCTTTCACTGTATATGTATTACTTGATGGCCTTAGTGAGTTAAATATATGGCAATGTCCTGATTGATCACCGCCCAGCCCAAACCGTTAAGGATAGAAGCTTGAAAATCAGAGAAGATCTTGATCATATACTGCAGGCATCGTTTAAGAAGGGCAGTCTTCGAAATTACACCCCCAAGGCGCTATTTAAACTATTCGCTATTAAGGCAATTATTAAGCTAGCCATACGAAAACTGATATTTCCTTTCTCGGTCACAAAGAAAGAAATATGTTTTTCAGAATTTTTGCAAATTTAACCCCAAGGGCCTCAATGTTCTTTTTATTTTTTATATGAATCATTATTAAAGAATCAATAAAGAACTTTTATACCTACATCTATGAAAACTGGTATCTAAGTTCTCAATTACAAACAAGAAGTACGTGTTTCATTAATTTTGGAAATTCAACTCCTGTGGAAATGTTTCATTAAGAAGTTATTTTTGAATCTAAGTATCTGGGAAATTCAACCCCTATGGAGTTTAAATAGGAGATAAAAAATAATATGAAATAATTTCGTAATTTTTTACCAAATTCAAAGCTAAATTGGTACTTGACTTCTGAAGGAATATGTCTTTGGGAATATCATTACAAGAACTGAAAAGGCATTATTAGCAAGCACCTCCGACTCCAGCTACTAGAATCGCTTTTTGTTCAGAAGCACATTCGGAAAACACCTTGCTTCTATGACCTTAATTGACGTGAAGAGTTCAGAAGATTTTTCAGTTTGTGAACAACATACAAATTCGCCTAAAGAAAAACAAAAAATGAAAAAATCTTTGCAGATCGAGCAGCATATGCGAGTGAAGCATTGGGCACTAAGTTAGTTACATACAAAACAGATCCCTGCTTCCCCTTATATATATCCGGTACTCACACCTGCCTATGAGAGGGGATATTCCATTTTACCACCATGTCCATGGATCGAACACGACTATGAACTTGTAAAAGATGTTGAGTAGACCAGCTTTGCCACCGTAGATTCCGTATGTCCCCAAATGGAAGCAGGACGGCCTTGATGATACTGTCATCAACATCATGCGGGAGGTTAAGCACCTCGACGGTACCTGTACGTGGAATATCGCTGGGAGCCATGGACGTCCGGTAGAGGACAAAGCTGCGTCAGAAATTGAGTTACAAAAGTGATACGCTGAGAGACAAACAACGATGCGATGGACACAAGGATTCATAGAACACTGAAGGGAAACTACACTGTAAGCGAGAAGAGCCAAAACCTACTCGCCCGATGCACATAAGCGGGAATGTTAGACGAGGAGGCCCGACATTCGTGTTGATAGTTCGTCTATGAGTGAGTTCACGAATATCAAACTTTGTGCCATATATGTCTGTATCTTTGATTGCATTGACTTAGAAGTTTAAATTTTTCGCACTGCCAAGGGACAGTAGATCTTAGTATGTGACATAACTTTCAAGTTGATACTGTTACAACTTCCCGAGGAAAAGGGGTCTTCACAGTTAGACGGACAGATAGATATACAGACCGACAACCAGGTGATCCTATAAGTGTACAGTTTCTTTCGAATGAGGTACAGGATCCTACAGATCTCAAACTTATACCAAACTGTACAGAAGGCTTTGTATAAATACAAACTAGGCTTGTGTCTGAGGGCAACTGAGTGTTGCATGGATATGGATGGATCCCAAACGTTTCCTGTGTGTATTGGAGAGCATACCAAATTGTTTCGCTGCCGTTAAGAGTTAATGTGAGTGGTACACACACACACACAATAAATAAATAAATAAATAAATAAATATATATATATATATATATATATATATGTACATTTAGTCCGGGAACACATTCAGTTATTTATTGCACAAGAACTACAATTTGTACAGATGTCATACATATTGCATTTTGAAGAGAAACTCTAAAAGTCTTTTTTACAAACATTGGATACGCTAACAGTGAGTGACCCCGCAGACGTCAATACGGTAATCGAATTCTTGCCATACCCGTCCCAGCATGGCATCGTCGACTGTGGCATTCGCTTCCCGTATTCTCTCCAGGAGTTCTGCTACATCACGTGTAGAGGTAGTACATTCACCAGATCTTTAATGTGTACGCACAGAAGAAAGTCACACGGAGTGGGATCTGGGAGGCCATTTCATGAACTGCTGACCCCTTTAGCACGGCCGATCCATCGATGCGGCAGCTTCGTGTTCAGGTACCCACGAACCTCACGATGAAAATGGCGTGGAGCCCCATCCTGCAAAAAGATGAACGGAGACTCCGATTGCATTTGGGGCATCAGGCATTAATGCAATATGTCCAAATAGGAATATCCAGTGAAAGTGCTCTCGGCGAAGAAGAATGGCCTGTACAGTTTTCGACGTGACAAGGTACAAAGAACAGTTAGCTTTGGGGAATCACGCTCAAATTCAATTTTTTGTGCAAGTGATAAATGGCCTTCCTTGTTGGTAGCTTCTTACGGTACGTGGTTCTAAACATCTGTTGAACAGCTGTAGCACACTTGTTTTTGTCGAACTCCAGCACACAGAAAGCTCGTTCCGCACCTGACCTCGCCATGTATGCGGCTAGCGCTGACTATCGGCAAATTGCAAAACTACGACGTGGCTGTATATATGAAAAAAAAGTAAACTTTCAGGGTTTCTCTTCAAAATGAAATATGTATGATATCTGTAGAATGTTTTGTTCTTGGGCAATAAATAATTGAAAGTGTTCTCGGGCTTTATGTACACCCTGTATATATACAGTGTCTCTTGTAGGGATCTTTACATTAAGAGATATTAGGAGTGTTACAGAAGCATAGTAGCCATTATTCCTGCAATCAATGCAATTGGAAAGAAGATATATAATACAACGTAATCTGCATGGCGGAGGGTACTTTGTACCAGTAGTATCAATATTCTTTCCAATTTTATTTGATTGAGGGAATAATGGCAACTATGCTTCTGTAACACTCCTAATATCTCTTATTGTAAAGATCCCTACAAGACACACACGAAGGTCGGTGCTCAATGGTCGCACATTCTTTGAACACAGGTCCTCTAAATTTACCCAAGAGCGTTTCGCGGGAACTACGTCGCATTTTTGTCAGGGATTCCCGTTTATGGTTCCAAGCATTTCTGTGAAACTTAAGTACAGGATGTACCGACTTTTGTGATCCTAGCACCGCGTCTCTGAATCCATTTGCTGTCTATTGTCAAGACTACTACATCTCTAATGAATTTTCTTATGCCTGTAGAATGGTCTTGTGCGTATATCGGCCAGTTAACTACGTAAGTGCACCTTGGACGACCGACCAGTCGTCCGTTAATCCTAAATCTGGGTCAGGACGGAATAGCACACTAGCGCGAATGAGAAGGCTCGAGAAGAGACGCTACAATTCCGCTTTAAAGCTTATTTTAATTAAACTCTTAGCAGATTACTTAATTACACGTCCAATTACTGAACTAATCCTCTCGTCACAGTTATCGTAATTTAATCGGGAGCAGAATATCCCTACGTGCAACCTCCAGACAGCTCTTGTGCCAATTCCTGGCTCTGCGGAATTGACATTCCTCGCTCGTTTCCGTAAGAGGCGGCACCACGCCTCCGACACTGGCTTTTCCTGCCGTTCCGCTTGGCGCTATCGGCTACAAAGGGCGGTGTTATCTGGCGGCGGAAATTCCGCCGGAAGGCTGAGCCGCTGGGGCGCTAATCCCGCAAAAGCGGTAGGGTGATCTTGTAGTCGCGTATGCGGGCGGCCATTGTGGGTCGTAGGACGTCTGACGGGCAGCTAGCAGGTAACAGGGCACGCGCTTTCGCGAGGCGAGCCGGGCCGAGCCCGCTGTGCCGGCGGCCAGCACGTGTGCGCTACAATTCGATTGACCGACGGCGGGCAGCTGCCAGCTGGGCCCCTTGTCCGCAGCAGGGCCGCGCCCTTGCCCGCTGCCTTTCTCTACGGCGGACGGCAGTCCCCTAAAACCTTATTAGCACTTCACCTTCTGGCCGGCCTTCTACCATCGCCGTTCCCGCGCTAGTAACTGTGCTCTCTTTGCCTTACGCTTCCTGTGTAGACCTGCTGTTCCCGTTGGACACTTTCTCCATTTCAACTCGCCACGCCTTACTCGTTTACAAAATAGTTTTAGCACTTTGACGCTCGGCACCCTAGCTTGCGAGATGGGCAGATTGGCCAGACCCAGACAACATCTGCCGGGCGGTGTAACAAACTGTCAGTCTGGTACAACCGGCGAGCCTAATGCGCAGGGTCAAACGGGAGCGGATGAGGGGGATCACGTGAATTACTACATGATTTTTTTATTACGGAGATTCGAGTCTCAACTTTAATTGCAAGAAAACGAGTAGACCTATCGCAAAATGAGTTATACCAATATGTTTCTTGTTTTATACTGTTATGATATCTGGAGCAATTTGGTTTTAAGGTTCAATACATACTTTTTTAATTTTAGATTGTAGTAAGGGTTATCCGGTTTTTGGTGACTCTGCTACGAACTACTCACTTCAGAACTATACAGGATGGTCCATTGACCGTGATCGGGCCAAATATCTCACGAAATAAGTGGTTTTTAGGCGCTATGTTTAAAATGCAACGATCTGACATAAATTAGAGTGCTGAAAGTGATCCATCATTATTGTTGTAACTTGGCGAAAGTTGGTATAGTCCAGGCAGTTGACGAATGTTATTTATCCATGATAATGGTGGTTGAGCTCCCTGGCTGTGGATTAAATGACGTGAAGTAATACGACAAACAAGACCATTTGGCTTGATGGTGCATCTGTGCATTTGTCATGAAGACATCGACTGTATTTCAGGCACAATATAGTACCTATGGCGTTCAGTCGTAGCATATAAGACGGCTACAGACTATCAAATGTGTTCAAAAGTCATTGCGACAATCCCTATTGACGAAATGTTCGCTGACGCTTCCGAGTGATGGTAAACGTCGTTTAGCATTCGCTGGCGCTGAGACGACGAGATTTCATCGAACTAACAAGGTGTACTAACCAGGTGTGCAGCGTACTATCTACCCCAATAAACTGGGAGAGTAATTTTCAGTAAAAACACCAAAAGAATGAGATGCGAAGGATTGCTATAAAATTTACGAATACTCCATTTCATGCACTGATATAAATGCACCAATATAACACAGTGGTTCTGAGCGGATGTGTGGGGGGCAACACCCTATAAAGAAACCGACTTTTTTTAAACCTCTGTGTTACGAATCAAATAAAATGCTTAGGCATTCACTCCCCTTCATGCGAATTTTGCAGTGATACTGTGTGAAGCCATTCACTGTTAATTGTCTCATTTATTTAAAAGTTCCTCATATTGAAAGTATGAATGATTTTTTACGATTTACAAAAGAAGTTTATTTTAATATTTCTCTTGTTCTTCTACTGAGAGAAGTTGCGCAAGTACTCAACTAGAGCAACTAACTTGATCATAACGAATGTTTCAAAAAGAATTTTAGAGTTTCAATTGATCACTGTAGCTCTTAGATTTGATGTTAAGAAAAGTTTCAACTTTAAGATGAAAGGGCAAAAACACAGTTCAAAGAAGGGGTGTATGTTCGTCAACAGTATTCCTAAACTATTTGCTTGAAAGCTGTATAGCAGCGAAGGTTGTATGTTTTATAGCTTGTGAACAGTGCACCTGTCATTGAAACTGGACGTATGTACGAAGAAAGTTCTCAAGTTTGATCCTCGCCCCTCCCGAGCCCTCCCCCCCCCCCCCCCCCCCCCAAGTGCTTGCACTCGTAAGCGTTATACCTACTTTCAATCTGAAAGCTGTACATAATATATTTAATGGTGAACGTGTGTGAGAGAATCTCACGCGGTATAATCAGTTTGTTAGATCGGCTGGTCTCGCATTAATAATTCTGTTGACATCTTCGTTTTTCACAAGACTTGTAACTGCGTACATATCTTTTCAATTTGTCGCAAAATCTAGTGCTTACGGTTTTGGTGTCATGTTGGTACACTAAACTTTGATGCAATAGGTCTTCCGCTGTCTTCTAGACTTCAGTGATGAATCAACTTCTATTCTTGCAGAAATGGTAACGCGATGTGCGTAGCTGGGGATAAAAATATTATCGCAATACACTGCAATGGCATACTCATGTAAGACAGTCGATTTTCGTGTGGCGTATGAGAACAGGTGCTGGAAGAGACTATTTACTTGATGTAGGTGACCAACGAGTGATAGCCTGATAGATGATTCATTCAACGGTTATATAAAGACAGCTGAGGAGTTATTAGTGAGATTATACAGTTAGGTTATACAAGAATTCTGTGTATCCGAATTACGCATATTTTGGATCCGTGCATTTAAAACTCAAATATTGCCAGTAATAATAATGGACATCAGAAAATACTTTTTCGTAGAAGGAATTTGCAACCAGTATGGGCAGAAACGAGAGGTGGACAATTCGATTAACTGTCACACGGGAGCAGAAGCCCTTCCATCTTCCACTGACGCAGTGTATCCGTATAGAGATCTTAATAAAGAAATAGTCTCACGGCAGCAGATGTGCAAATGCATTTTCTCTTCACGCCATATTCAACGGAAATAGGGAATGAAAGACTAATAATGTTAGGAAGATCCCTCTACTGTGCACTCACAGGGATTACACCACAGAATGATTACGGTGTGTTTAAATATCCGTCTACGTATTACAAAACGCTTTGCTACGTGGTCGAAAGTTTGTTTTTCCACTAACTTTTAGAATCGTATTTATCAGTGAAGGTATAAAGCTTTGGTTTCAGTGATAGAGTGGGTTTTTCGCTTTATTATTTGTCTTTTAATTTTTTATCTTTTCAGCTACCTTTGAAAGTACTAATCATATTCTCTATAATTTGTTACTATTATCAATCTCCTTGAATCCATTTCATTTTCTGTACGTATTCGTACACAATACTGGCACGTTTGAAACCAATGGCTGAGATGTATCTTGAATCCTCAGACATAGTTTTACGTGGTATCGAATCTGCAACGTCGCCTTCAGTAGAGTTTGAGAAATTACAGAACACACTGTTGAGGATACAGTCCGGAGTAGTTTGTAGCAAGCGTTACATGTCTCGCTGTCTATCCAGAAGCTATGTCATTTGATACCAAATGGGAGCCAGATCCTCCGCCCCAGAGCACTAATGGCTTCGATCTAACTTTGAAACAAGTGGAGAGAACCATAGTGCAGTATATTGTGAACTCTCTCTGTTACTCCGAGGCTGCAGTACCAAAACATGCATGCTATTACATAACAGTAGCGCGATAATTACGTGAAAATAGATTGAATTCGGGTGCTTGTTATTGTAACACATCAATTTAAGTGCGTATTTTGCACTTAAAGTCACGTTGTACAGTTATTTGTAGCCCACACTAAACAACAGTAATCCTGAAATATTGTGCTGAAATACGGAAATGAATTTCATGATCCTACTTTCATCAGACGACTTAAGCATTAACATGTTTAAGCTCCTGAGCTTTGAATAAGTTTCATAATCTTTTTCAGCTGTTTTTGGTTTTGGTATAGACAATTCCCATGAGGCTATTAGATGTCTTCATGCTTCGATTAGAGGATGAAAAAATTCTATAAATATTTTTTTGTCGTGGATGTAGAGGAAAACTGAGAGGAGAAGCTGGACTGAAACAGTGAGTGAAGAAAGAGTATTGGAAAGTTTTGATGAGAGGTGGAGGCTGCTGCAGGTTTTAAAGGAAAGAAATAAGAACTAGATGGAACACTTGTTGAAACGGGAGTGACACTTTGGAAGGAGTAGTTTATGGAAGGAGACTGAGAGGAAGTTGGAGATACAAGATGGTAGACAAAGCTAAGCGGAAATTTTACAGGCTTGAAGCGGATCGCTGAACACAGGAGAGGATGAAGTGTTACCACGTAAAATCATACCTTTGGGCAGAACACTTGTTATGGCGAGCCTTTTCGTATCACATTTTTTCGTCTCTAATAGTAAGACTTATTTTAGATATATTCATTTGTCTCTGCAATTACTTTCGTATGCAACTATATTTCTGAGAAAAACTTTTATTTATTATGGTTGTTATACTTTGAATACGTTATTCTGTTTGCAAGGACTACATGCTAACATATTTTCACAAACATTTGTTGGTATCGAATTGGTGAGCACTTTAACCTCCGTCGTATGTAATGGGTATCGATAATATTTATCTATTATCTCAAAGAAATAAAATTACTTGATTAATTTTTATTTGTTTACATAAAGATATCTGTTAGCCTGATACACATGGAATCCCCACCCCACTACTGCCTTAGCACGATGGTAAAGTAGCCAAAATAGAATAATGCAGCCATTTGATAAATTGGAGATGGACCGCACCATTTTTTTGGTTCCTCTACAGGTATGCTATGTAGTGTGATGGCGCATGGGTTTCATTGGGTGAACAATGCAGACACGTTCCTGGGAAAAAGCTTTATCTTTTGGAAGGGATAATTAAAACTTTATCACTACCCCTCATACAGTATAAGCAGAGAAGAATAGGCACAGGGCGAGGATAATCACTATCGGAATGAGGGTAGAAGCTCAATGTAAACTGCAGATATGTAAGAAGCAGAAGTTTACTACAATCGGTACTGACGTTCTTGCAACTCTGAAGCAATGTGTTACAATTCTGATCGAGATTTCGGCAGTTAGCAAGGCACCAGATTCGTACTTACCGGTAAGGATGCTCAATACTCCATCCGATTATCGTTATACGGATCGTGATACCATCCTTGAATACCTTAAAATATGTTCAGGTACTGTCCTGCAGAAACGACATAGCCGAATTTTTCCTCGATTTCTGGGCAGTCAGAGCTCAGACTTCAACGATATCCACATTACTGGGATTTTAAACAGCAACGGAGTGAACATTATTTTATCTTTGATTTTAATCTCATTATGAAATTTTGCAACTTTCGCGTCTAATGTGTAATAAAGCATTTTTAACATCCACATAGCTTCCCGGTCTCAACAGATGTAGTAAATTACTTAGGGATTCATCCTCCGAATTTATTTCGTTCTGAATTTGATTTCTAGAGGGACAAGCACCGACTTACATTCTTTCTTTGTTAGCCTGCGTCTTTACGGATGGATTAAAAGGTGGTGTCCTGTAGTGATACATAGTTTGAGTTTAATTATAATGCCATGAATAATTACTTTATTCACTTCTTATTACGTAATTCATTCCTTATCCTAACCAGATTTTTTTAATGTCTTTCGGCAAATATGCGTTATCGGTTATCTTGATACAATGATGACATTGTCGCAGCTTTCAGTGCTTATTGCACGTTCCAAAAACGAGCCTATCTTCATTCAGTAGCCAGAATGCAAAGTACGATGCCAGCTTTTTAATGTCAGTTTATTTACAAGGTGTATTTTGAGTCAAAAAACTGGTAATTATTTTTCCTCGGTCACTCATCACTATGTTAATGATAGACGGCAACACAGACTCCACCTACTTTTCATCATTATAATCGTCCTTTCTCCCTTTGCTTATCTTGTCCGGTACAAACAGCATTGAAACAATTGTAATACGGACAGCTGTATTATAAATTGTAGGAATTATCACCACAGTGTGGACTGTCACGGGTTTTCGCTTTGGGAACATGGATAGAAGTGCGAAGTTTCACGTTATGTCTTCCACACAGCAGTGTCAGTCACCAAGCGCTCATTTACTGATAGGATACAATTAGTTTGTAATTCCGTTTACTTTCTGGTAATGCTCGAAACTGGCATACACATATACTACTACAAGAACATACAATAAAATACGAGCGCCGACTTTTTCAGGGAATTTCAGTTCAGTTGCTCTGGCTTTATATTACGAATTTAATGGATGGAACTACGCAATGCAGACTTGTCCCCATTTATTAACATTTCCGGATAAGGAGGTAATCTCACTGGCTCATCAACAGGAGGCTAATCGAGCGAGCCATGGAGTTCGCTTCCCACAGCACATATTTTTTCGCAGGGTCGTAAATATCCGAGCGAATCATGGACCTGCTGCCGAATGCTATCAGATGTTTAACATAAACAACCTAAGTAAGGATGACCGACATGGGAATACGAGACCACCACCATACCGATGCCTGACCCGCTGAGTACATCTGCTTCATTTCATATGACCTAGAAACCACTTAGGACCAGAATTTGCAGCAGACGCACGTGTCTCCTACGCAAATAGCGACGGTTAACGGGGTATGCTGACTGTTCTAGTCAGCTGTATACCGTCAAAGAAGAAAGTTAAGATATTAAAACAGTTATCTGTGCTGAACTGTACTGTACGAAAAATTTCTGACAACTTTTATTTAAATAGCCCTAATTTTTGCAGTGAAATTTAGCGTACTGCCTTGCTTTTTCACACAGTATACGAAAAAAAGTGATGTAACTACTATTGCAAAATAGTTTGCAAACCAAGACAAAAAGCCTGTTGTACGATTAAATCACCTATCTTTTGAATGGTTTGATATCCACAACCTCACGATATCATATTCAATTATTTATTCTATATTCTGCAATCGGCGCTTTAGTTAACAACTGATGCATTATAACTACACTCCTGGAAATGGAAAAAAGAACACATTGACACCGGTGTGTCAGACCCACCATACTTGCTCCGGACACTGCGAGAGGGCTGTACAAGCAATGATCACACGCACGGCACAGCGGACACACCAGGAACCTCGGTGTTGGCCGTCGAATGGCGCTAGCTGCGCAGCATTTGTGCACCGCCGCCGTCAGTGTCAGCCAGTTTGCCGTGGCATACGGAGCTCCATCGCAGTCTTTAACACTGGTAGCATGCCGCGACAGCGTGGACGTGAACCGTATGTGCAGTTGACGGGCTTTGAGCGAGGGCCTATAGTGGGCATGCGGGAGGCCGGGTGGACGTACCGCCGAATTGCTCAACACGTGGGGCGTGAGGTCTCCGCAGTACATCGATGTTGTCGCCAGTGGTCGGCGGAAGGTGCACGTGCCCGTCAACCTGGGACCGGACCGCAGCGACGCACGGATGCACGCCAAGACCGTAGGATCCTACGCAGTGCCGTAGGGGACCGTACCGCCACTTCCCAGCAAATTAGGGACACTGTTGCTCCTGGGGTATCGGCGAGGACCATTCGCAACCGTCTCCATGAAGCTGGGCTACGGTCCCGCACACTGTTAGGCCGTGTTCCGCTCACGCCCCAACATCGTGCAGCCCGCCTCCAGTGGTTTCGCGACAGGCGTGAATGCAGGGACGAATGGAGACGTGTCGTCTTCAGCGATGAGAGTCGCTTCTGCCTTGGTGCCAATGATGGTCGTATGCGTGTTTGGCACCGTGCAGGTGAGCGCCACAATCAGGACTGCATACGACCGAGGCACACAGGGCCAACACCCGGCATCATGGTGTGGGGAGCGATCTCCTACACTGGCCGTACACCACTGGTAATCGTCGAGGGGACACTGAATAGTGCACGGTACATCCAAACCGTCATCGAACCCATCGTTCTACCATTCCTAGACCGGCAAGGGAACTTGCTGTTCCAACAGGACAATGCACGTCCGCATGTATCCCGTGCCACCCAACGTACTCTAGAAGGTGTAAGTCAACTACCCTGGCCAGCAAGATCTCCGGATCTGTCCCCCATTGAGCATGTTTGGGACTGGATGAAGCGTCGTCTCACGCGGTCTGCACGTCCAGCACGAACGCTGCTCCAACTGAGGCGCCAGGTGGAAATGGCATGGCAAGCCGTTCCACAGGACTACATCCAGCATCTCTACGATCGTCTCCATGGGAGAATAGCAGCCTGCATTGCTGCGAAAGGTGGATATACACTGTACTAGTGCCAACATTGTGCATGCTCTGTTGCCTGTGTCTATGTGCCTGTGGTTCTGTCAGTGTGATCATGTGATGTATCTGACCCCAGGAATGTGTCAATAAAGTTTCCCCTTCCTGGGACAATGAATTCACGGTGTTCTTATTTCAATTTCCAGGAGTGTATTTTATGCCCGTAATGTTTCCTCTATGCTCTTCTGTTCTGCTTGAGTAGCCGTATGTTTTGTATATATCATACTAACCTGACTTTCCTTGTAGATATACCTCTGCGTAGACTTCTTTCCATATGTAGGATCTGTAGCACTACTAAGTTTCGTATTTCATTCCTCTGCGACACCACATTCCATTTTTTTTCCCCACGTCATCATGAACGAAGTACCATTTTCATCTAAGTTACTTATAAGAAAATCGTGTCGGGCCTAATTTGAAGACGTGGTTATCGAAAGATAGTGAAAGTAATGATTTTTCGAGGTTTTGCTTAACATTTTATTTAATATACGGAAATTGATTATCTCTTTTCCGTCACAGAGGTGCTCTTTCTCTGTAAAGTAGGCAATTTTCTCTCTTCGTGGGATCACAAATGGAAATCTTCATCGCAAATTCATATTATGTGCCACGCGTCCACTGACTATGTACCGAGTTATAAATGTTCTCGTGTGGTGCTATGTAATTCTTGTGGCATTTTTACTACGGTACTGATACCTTGCGAAACTGATTTTAAATACCACTAAGTGAGCAGAAAAGGCCAAAACAAACCAACCTATATCCTTACACGTACTACATATGTGTATTTCAGAAACATCTTTCCTCAATTCCATGTCCATATTTTGTACCAACAGACCCGTTTTCTTAAAGGAAACCTTCTTCAGATATACAGGTATGCTTCTGACGATTTCACTTCAGACATGTCCCCGCCCCCATGAACCATGGGCCTTGCCGTTGGTGGGGAGGCTTGTTTGCCTCAGCGATACAGATGGCCGTACCGTAGGTGCAACCACAACGGAGGGGTATCTGTTGAGAGGCCAGACAAACGTGTGGTTCGTGAAGAGGGGCAGCTACTTTTTCAGTAGTTGAAAGGGCAACAGTCAGGATGATTGACTGATCTGGCCTTGTAACACTAACCAAAACGGCCTTGCTGTGATGGTACTGCGAACGGCTGAAAGCAAGGGGAAACTACAGCCGTAATTTTTTCCGAGGGCATGCAGCTTTACTGTGTGATTAAATGGTGATGGCGTCCTCTTGGGTAAAATATTGCGGAGGCAAAATAGTCTCCCATTTGGATCTCCGGGCGGGGACTACTCACGAGGACGTCGTTATCAGGAGAACGAAAACTGACGTTCTACGGATCGGAGCATGAAATGTCAGATCCCTTAACCGGGCAGGTAGGTCAGAAAATTTAAAAAGGGAAATGGATAGGTTAAAGTTAGATATAATGGGAATTAGTGATGTTCGATGGCAGGAGGAACAAGACTTTTGCTCAGGTGAATACAGGGTTATAAATACAAAATCAAATAGGGGTAATGCAGGAGTAGGTTTAATAATGAATAAAAAATTAGAAATGCGGGTAAGCTACTACAGACAGCATAGTAAACGCATTATTGTGGCCAAGATAGACACGAAGCCCACGTCTACTACAGTAGTACAAGTTTATATGCCAACTACCTCTGCAGATGACGAAGAAATTGAAGAAATGTATGAGGAGATAAAAGAAATTATTCGGATAGTGAAAGGGGACGAAAATTTAATAGTCATGGGTGACTGGAATTCGATAGTAGGAAAAGGAAGAGAAGGGAACGTAGCAGGTGAATATGGATTGGGTGGAAGAAATGAAAGAGGAAGCCTCCTGTAGAATTTTGCACAGAGCATAACTTAATCATAGCTAACACTTGGTTCAAGAATCATAAAAGGAGGTTGTATACATGGAAGAAGCCTGGAGATACTGACAGGTTTCAGATAGATTATATAAGGGTAAGACAGAGATTTATGAACCAGGTTTTAAATTGTAAGACATTTCCAGGGGCAGATGTGGACTCTGACCACAATCTATTGGTTATAATCTGTGGATTAAAACTGAAGAAACTGCAAAAAGGTGGAAATTTAAGGAGATGGGATCTGGATAAACTGACTAAAGCAGAGGTTGTACAGAGTTTCAGGGAGAGCATAAGGGAACAATTGACAGGAATGGGGGAAAGAAATACAGTAGAAGAAGAATGGTTAGCTTTGATGGATGAAGTAGTGAAGGCAGCAGAGGATCAAGTAGGTAAAAAGACGAGGGCTAGTAGAAATCCTTGGGTAACAGAAGAAATATTGAATTTAATTGATGAAAGGAGAAAATATAAAAATGCAATAAATGAAGCAGCAAATAGGAATACAAACGTCTCAAAAATGAGATCGACAGGGAGTGCAAAATGGCTAAGCAGGGATGGCTAGAGGACAAATGTAGGGATGTAGAGGCTTACCTCACTAGGGGTAAGATAGATACTGCCTACAGGAAAAATAAAGACACCTTTGGAGATAAGAGAACCACTTGTATGAATATCAAGAGCTCAGAAGGAAACCCAGTTCTAAGCAGAAATGGGAAAGTTTTGGTTTGGTTGGTTGGTTTTTTTGGGGGAAGAGACCAAACAGCGAGGTCATCGGTCTCATCGGATTAGGGAAGGACAGGAAAGGAAGTCGGCCGTGCCCTTTCAGAGGAACCATCCCAGCATTTGCCTGGAGCGATTAAGGGAAATCATGGAACACCTAAATCAGGATGGCCGGACGCGGGATTGAACCGTCGTCCTTCCGAATGCGAGTCCAGTGTGCTAACCACTGTGCCACCTCGCTCGGTCCAAGAAGGGAAAGAAGAAAGGTGGAAGGAGTATGTAGAGGGTCTATACAAGGGCGATGTACTTGAGGACAATATTATGGAAATGGAAGAGGATGTAGATGAAGACTTAATGGGAGATAAGATACTGCGTGAAGAGTTTGACAGAGCACTGAAAGACCTGAGTCGAAACAAGGCCCCGGAGTAGACAACATTCCATTAGAGCTACTGATGGCCTCGGGAGAGCCAGTCCTGACAAAACTCTACCATCTGGTGAGCACGATGTATGAGACAGGCGAAATAGCCTCAGACTTCAAGAAGAATATAATAATTCCAATCCCAAAGAAAGCAGGTGTTGACAGATGTGAAAATCACCGAACTATCAGTTTAATAAGTCACAGCTGCAGAATACTAACGCGAATTCTTTACAGACGAATGGAAAAACTGGTAGAAGCCGACCTCGGGGAAGATCAGTTTGGATTCCGTACAAATGTCGAAACACGTGAGGCAATACTGACCTTACGACTCACCTTAGAAGAAAGAGTGAGGAAAGGCAAACCTATGTTCCTAGCATTTGTAGACTTAGAGAAAGCTTTTGACAAAGTTGACTGGAGTACTCTCTTTCAAATTCTTAAGGTGGCAGGGGTTAAATACAGGGAGGGAAAGGCTATTTACAATTTATACAGAAACCAGATGGCAGTTATAAGAGTCGAGGGGCACGAAAGGCAAGCAGTTGTTGGGAAAGGAGTGAGACAGGGTTGTAGCCTATCCCCGATGTTATTCAATCTGTATATTGAGAAAGCAGTGAAGGAAACAAAAGAAAAATTCGGAGTAGGTATTAAAATCCATGGAGAAGAAATAAAAACTTTGAGGTTCGCCGATGACATTGTAATTCTGTCAGAGACAGCAAAAGACTTGGAAGAGCAGTTGAACGGAATGGACAGTGTCTTAAAAGGAGGGTATAAGATGAACATCAACAAAAGCAAAACGAGAATAATGGAATGTAGTCGATTAAGTCTGGTGAAGCTGATGGAATTAGATGAGGAAATGAGACACTTAAAGTTGTAAAGGAGTTTTGTTATTTGGGGAGCAAAATAACTGATGATGGTCTAAGTAGAGAGGATATAAAATGTAGACTGGCAATGGCAAGGAAAGTGTTCCTGAAGAAGAGAAATTTGTCAACATCGAGTATAGATTTAAGTGTCAGGAAGTCGTTTCTGAAAGTATTTGTAGGGAGTGTAGCCATGTATGGAAGTGAAACATGGACGATAAATAGCTTGGACAAGAAGACAATGGAAGATTTCGAAATGTGGTGCTACAGAAGAATGCTGAATATTAGATGGGTAGATCACATAACTAATGAGGAGGTACTGAATAGAATTGGGGAGAAGAGGAGTTTGTGGCACAACTTGACTAGAAGAAGGGACTGGTTGATAGGACATGTTCTGAGGCATCATGGGATCACCAATTTTAGTATTGAGGACAGCGTGGAGGGTAAAAATCGTAGAGGGAGACTGACCACAACAACAACAATTTTGTATGACGCTGCATCCTATGCAGCGTCTTTTTTCTGCTCTACCTTCACCAATTTTTCTGTTTCGCAAATCGTTATTCATCTACAGCACTTCATTGCTTTCCTACTCGTACATAACATAATATCTGTTTTAATTTGCTTACTTCCTCAATTAATCATAATCTATATATTCCTTACGTTAGATCAAAAGTGATATATCATGGTCGCAAATTAACAGTGATGTAATGTTTGCAGTTTTATTTATAATCCGAATTTTTCTTTTACCTTGTTTTTGCTTTTCAAATTCTGTACTAGATATACGGCAACAACGATTGTATATATCGTTGTGTTGTAACTTCTGAATAATTAAGTTTTATCTCTCTTTGGAGTTGCTAGTCTGTCCATGAAGAGAAACAATGGGAATGTAATAAAACTACAGAAACATCTGTTATTGTAAGACAGCAGTACATCTTCATTTTTACGTTACAGTTACTTCAAATTTTATTGAAAAATTCAACTGTATTTTTGATTGACAATAAGTATTATAACAGTATTATAACTGTAAAAGAAAGAACACTTAGAAAAAATGGTGGCTTAACAATTCGGATCCAGATTCAGATTTTTGAGAAAGTAAGAATACTATATCCAACGAATAAACAGAAAAAAGGACGTAAAGATTACGATAATCAGGGAATTTTCACATATTCTAGGTTTTTAGGAAGGAGATCTAACAAAACAATAATGCATGCGTCCAGACACATTCGATCATCGCTCTTTGCACATGAAAAAATAATGGTCTTCAACAAATGATGATTTCTCGTATCGTGACTGACACATCCGTGAAAGAGGAGCTTTAAAGATTAAATAGTTACTTCTAAGTCCATTGCCATTTTAGCAGGTCATAATTCTTTAAGACTGACTGATAACGATGCGTAACGTAATTTTGCTCCTGTTTTCTATAATTCAGTTAATAATTACATCTGTGGCAATACATGAGACGTCACTCACGGCTATGCCGTGTAATATGCCGACAGCTGCTATGTTTGTGCTTCCATTGCTTGAGGGAGCAGAATCATTTGGCGAGGCACATTGTGAGTTCTGATGTTGTCAGTCATGCCGCTGTCCATTTGATGGTCTCCCGAGGACTGTCGGGGCATGCTCTGTCACGGTTTCATCAGTATGACGTAGTTGAGGCTAGACGAAAGGTCATTTTATTTCTTCAATAACCATAAAAGGAGATAAATGAGTCACATAATACAAACATTGACGCCATTTCAATGCTTGCACAAGCTAGCTTTCACAATATGACCAACAGATTTCTCTGACTTGCGTGATTAACCTCGGAAACCGCATGTCGCATTTCAGAATGTTCAGTATGGGCATCAAAACTCCTACAACGGCTGAAGGATACTCCACGAAATCACAGTATGTGATGGTCCACTGTTAGTGTATATATTTGACGACAACTGTTTGAGTTCCTACTGTCAGCAGTTCAAACAGTTAATGGTATCCACTTATGGGAATATTTGCAGGTGATCAAGTGTAGATGTGGAAATCTGATATGCCTGCCACTGTCGCACTCAGCTGAATGATATAATTTTTGATTAAATGGTCCATAAGCTGATCATGTTGTTGGTCTACAGCAGACCAGCTCTGTTAGTGAGACTATTTCACTCCGGATCGGTTCAAATTTCAAATCTTGTCATTAGAAATGGATCAGAAATGACTTAAGGAAGCGGAGGAAAACTTAAACCAAGCTGGTCAATAGAGGATGACCAGTCGAGGTTTAAATCTCAATCTTCCATAAAATGGGATACTCCCTCCTCAAACAACAATGATGATTGATCGATCAATGCTTCTAAATTGTAGATAAAAATTACTAGCGTGTGTAGTATATTGAAAGATGGGTGTATTTATTCTCCATGCTCCCTGATATTACCACTAAATTGACCCTTCAGCTGAGTGTGGCTACGCTGCTGGTCTAACACCTGCTTGGAGGCACGTGGAATAGGAGGAGTGTCGAAAGGGTTGCCTATCTACAGGGGCCAAGGACCTGGTCACGTGAAATGAAATGTCTTGTGGCTACGGCGTCCCGTCGGGTAGACTGGTCGCTCGCTACAAGTCTTTTTAATTGACGCCACTTCGGCGAGTTGCGCGTCGATGAGAATGAGATGATGATGAAGACAACACAGCACCCAGTCCCTAAGCGTAGGAAATCTTCAAGCCAGCCGGGAATCGAACCTGGGTCCCTTTGCATGGCATTCGGTCGACCTGACCACTCGGCTATCGAGGAGGACACTGTCAACGGTTGTTTGTACAGATACATTTTTACAGTATTCAGAAAAGGTGGAGCCGAGGGTTTTGCCCAATTGGGTTGTTTTACAGGGACCGTTTGTCACTTTACTCATGCACTCATCAATGTCCCATTCCCACCACCGCCTTCCCTACAGCCCTCCTTGAACACTTGATCACACTCCAATATGCTTGCTCAGTTTATTCGGCATTATTTATTTTCTACTGTGCTGTTGAAAGCAATGGCCTGCACCGAGGAAAATACATTTCTCCAGCATTTACATAACAGTCATATATAATACTTACATTGGCTTTGTGGGGGTCTCTATTAACTATTTCCATATAGTTTGCAGCTAAATAATAAAACAGCAGGCAGACAGGCGCTATTTACTCCTTTTTTCTGTCTTGATTTTCTGGAAGCTTTACTTGTATGCCAGTCAACTTCTATGTATTCTTCTTACCCAAGTAAACAAATTGTACAACATTGTCACAGTATACAGTCACATTTCTGTAAGTTTATCTGTACTAAATACTGTTTTTGGCATTTAATACACGTCGACCGTCTTCCACAAAGTGAAACACACCATACATTCCGTATTTATAAATTGTAGCTTTCAATCTGGTAACACCACGATCTTTAGCCAAGAAAGACATAAAAGTTTCTCATACAAACATATCAAGGACGGTTCACGATATTGATAAGATAGTCACCTTTATCATTGTTCACTCCTGGGCTTGTGTTTTGACCTATAAATTTGTTATATTGAGTAGGTGCATAGATTCGTAACGTTTCTGTTATGCATGTTGGTATTCAGGTTGTTAATGGTTTACTTATCGATGGTCATTTTTTATTTGTACTTCACTGTACTATTTGAATTTATACATTGTCATTTTGTCTTTTGGAGACAGTGAATGAAGCTGTAGACGCTAGAATGTGAGGTGCCAAGTGGAGAAATAGGAACTTACTTGACATATTCTTCCGTTTGAATTCAATAGAGGGATAACAGCAGTGGAGGCAGCCAGAAGAATTTGTGCCTTGTATGAAGATAATGTCATTTGACAGGGCACGGTACGAAAATGGTTTTCTCGTTTTAAGGAGGGTCGCTTTGGCAATAGTGACTCTCCACGTTCAGGAAGACCTTCAGGGTTTGATGAAGATCGTTTAAACGCATTGATCCACAATATTCCACGTCACTGTACTCGAGAACTCTCGAGAACTGGCATATGTGATGAATTGTGATCATTACACGAGCGTTCAATAGTTGCATGCAATCGGGAAGGTTCAATATTCGGTTGCGTGGGTGCCACAAGCTCTAAGCAAAAATCACAAAAACGAGCAACTGCTCATATGTGCATCTCTGCTTCCTCGTTATAATTTGACTCGTGAACAACACCGATTATTCATATCCTGCACCGTTACTGGTGCAGGGAAGTGGCGTCTTTATGCTAACATAAGGAAAAGAGAAAGGAATCACTGTTGTTGTACTTGTTGTGGTCTTCAGTCCTGAGACTGGTTTGATGCAGCTCTCCATGTTACTCTATCCTGTGCAAGCTTCTTCACCTCTCAGTACCTACAGCAATCTACATACTTCTGAATCTGCTTAGTGTATTCATCTCTTGGTCTCCCTCTATGATTTTTACCCTCCACGCTGCCCTCCAATACTAAATTGGTGATCCCCTGATGCCTCAGAACATGTCATCCCAACCAGTCCCTACTTCTTGTCAAGTTGTGCCACAAACACAAAAACGTACATTCACAGAAATTTCTTCCTCAAATTATGACCGATGGTTGATACTAGCAGACTTCTTTTGGCCAGAAATGCTAGTCAGCTTATTATGTCCTTCTTCTTCACCCGGACAGTTATTCGTGTACAACTGTAACTGTTGCACCAGAAAATCGGCACTACGTGGTGTCATCTAGCGTACATTGATAGAATGTTATCACCAAAGTGAACACAGTAAACACCCAAATGAGAGCCAGAAGAGAGGTGTGAAAGTTTTAGTGTATGAGTGGTCAAAGTAACCACGACGGTCAAAATATACCCGTTTTACGGTATGTGTAAACCAGTATGGTACTTGTAACTGGGTGTGTTCCCCGCGATTTTACAGCTTTACTTGAAAATAAAATCTGTTTAAGACTTTTCCTTTTTAAACACGACGACCTAAATCTAAGAAATACAGCTACTGATAAAAAAACAACGTATCACCTTTTTCCTCCACTGTGTGGGATGGTCAAGACATTACGGAGTACCAGGAAGCAGCGGTCAGATAACATCTTGGTCGTTTGCGTGCCAAGTATCGCGAGGTGAAGCCAGAGTGTTGGGTTATCTGAAATCAGAATTAGATGGTGCGTCTAAATTATGCTGCTGCTGCTCACGAATACTGAGACCGCTAAGATTTGTTGCCTGCTGTTTCTTACTTCCCAAGAAACGTAAGATGGTCATTTCTTTGTTATTGGGGAAGTGGTGTACTGTCTTTATGAAGTGAGCAACGTTCTTTAGAAGCTGCACCTCACATTTTGAAAGTACACAGCTACAACTTTCCGATCTGTCTTGCTAAACGAATGTACCGCAATAGTCAGTGGCATAACGTCATTGACAGTTTTCTTGTGACACGAGTAATTTACTGAAACATAGTTAATTGAACGGTACAAGTGCCTAAGTTGTTGCGCATTGTACCATGCGTCACTTTGAGGAATCAGTTCGGAAAATTTGCGACTGAAGAAACAGCTTTATAATTCTCCTACTTCTAGTTTCTGATCCTAGAGTTACAATTCATTTCTCTACCTCTTCGTGTCGCTATTCTTGTGTTTGATCCTTCTTAACATCTATAAATACTTAACCATCAGAAGACAAATGTTAAAGTCACAGTTCTCGTTCGAATGAATTCAGATACCGAGAAGGCCATCTATACATACAAAGAGAACGTATTTTATTCATTAGATATTAAAGGGTGAATGGCTTTTCAGAGCAAGATGTACAAACTTTAACACTAAAAGCCTTTTGCATGTCTCATGTAATTGCAAACTATGAAGGAAAAATAATCCAACAGCAATAGAGAGTTTCTTAAACCTTGTCAGGGAACAAGAGAGGCAAGATATTTATAGTGCCGATAACATATATGGTAAATATAATGCTTTCCTTAAAACATTTCTCATGCTCATTGAGAGTTGTTTTCCATTAGAAAGTTCTAAATGGGGTACTAGCAGTAATAGGCAGCCCGGTTGGCTGAATAGTGGGATAAGTATATCATGTAAGCAAAGTGGGAATTATATCAAATTGTTAGAAGTAGTCACAATCAAACTACAGTAGCCCACTACAAACATTATTGTAAGGTGCTTAAAAATTTTATTAGGAAGGCAAAGAGGATGTGGTATGCAAATCGAATATCCAATTCACAGGAAACTCACAGGCTCCATGACCTTGGAGATTTGCTCCTCAATTTGGTCGTACGGAACTTGGCGTGTACATAAATAAATAAATAAATAAAATTTCCTGCAGCTGCTACATTTTTTTGTTCTGCCAAAGGCATTCGCCTGTGTAAATCACAAAACCCCCTTAAGTAAATTGGAATATTACTGTGTAACAGAGAATGTTGCAGAAGGTTCAAATCCTATATCTCTGAGAGTGTCGATAGGAAAGAGACTGGTATTAAGATATCAGCCAATTGAGAACTAATAACATGTGGTATACCACAAGGTTCTGTTTTAAGACCCTTACTATTTCTTTCATATGTCAATTACCTTTCATCTGAGCATTACCAGATGTCAAACCTATTTTGTTTGCAGATTATGGAAACATTGGATTAAGCAGAAAGTCAATTATAGCCATAGAAATCTCGATCATTGAAATTTTCACTGAAATTAATAATTTGACAATAAACTTTGATTTTTTGCAATACAATCAAGTCAGAACTTGTAAGAGGTTTCCCGCCAGGACGTGCCTTAAAAATAAGACAATAAACAGACCCAGTAAGTTTCCCAAGAATTTATCTTGGGCTAACAGGGTGCTAAAAAATTCAACTGGTAGGAACATACCACTGAACTGCAGAAGCGCGTCTCCGTATTTGCGATGCAAATGTTGTGAGACATAGGTGATGCAATAATAAAAGAGCTAGAGTATTATGCTTACTTTTGTTCTATAATGTCGTGTGAGATTATTTTTAGAGGTACCTCATCAAGCCAAAGTAAGGTTTCCCACGTCTTAATTTTTAAAAAAGATTTAAAGTCAGTTATGTTGGTTCAGAAATGTACCTTTTATTCTGGAACACAGATTTTAAGTGACTTGCCAACAACTACAAAAAGCTCCACTACAAATAAAATAGAGTTTAAGATTAATTGGCAGCTAACTCCTCCTAATGCATCCATGGATGTATTAGTAGAATCAAATGGTCTGTATATGCTAGTAATAATACAAAATAACGTGAATATTGTGACTTCTGAAATTTTCCCGGCGTATTCCTTCTTCCAGTAGTTTTCGGGTTTGCAGCCGGATCTCATCAACATTCCGCCACGATATTTCGGCCCAGAGACGTGCGGCCATCATCAGGTCTCTTTGTACTTCGTCTATTCACCTGAGGATGGCCGGACGTCTCTAGGTAGAAATATCGTGGCAGAATGTTGATGGAATCCGGCTGCAAACCCGAAAATTACTGGAAAAAAATGTGAATATTATTTTAATCTGGCGTCTGTACAAATTCAGTGCAGTAATGAGATCATTTTAAATTAATGTTGTAAAATGATTTTTCTACTTCATGATCAATGGCTTTGATAGCCTGCATATTGAAAATTTATGTGGTTTGTGACAACGTTGCTATTATCTTTTTAAATGAAAATACCCTTTAGAGTTTTTGTAGTCCACATTCGTGAGGACCATCTCACTTGGAATCTCTGTAAGGAACATTAGCACTTTTTCTTTATAAATAATTATTATACCTTCTTGTTTTTCATATTTCCTCAGGAATCTCCCGACTATGGACACATTACAACTAAAATTACATCTCTCGTTAATATGCATGGTTTGGTTTAGCGACTCAGCACACTTTCATTTGGATGGGTTCGTCAACAAGTAAATCTGTAGCATTTTGAGGGACTGAGAATCCGCATTTCGCGATCGAAAAGTCTCTTGAACCTCAACTGGTGACTGTGTGGTGCATCCTGTCCAGTCACTGAATAATCCGTTAGATATTTCTTAATGGCACGGTGACGGTACGTGAAGGTTTTGGAAGATGATTTCATCCCCATTACCCAAAGCGAGCCTGATTTAGACAAGATCGTTTATGCAGACGGACCTCGACAGGAGAGCTTTTGATGTACTCCGGAGTACTTTGGGGACCGCATTACGGCTCATGGGTACCCAGAGGCCACTGACATGAGCTTCGATTGGCCGCCATTCTCTCCGGATCTGAACACTGCCACTCCTTTTTGTGGGGCTATATTAAAGACAAGGTGTGCAGCAATAACCCCAAAACCATTACTGAGCTGAAAACAGCCATTCAGAAGGTCATCGACAGCATCGATGTTCCGACACTTCAGCGAGTCATGCAGAATTTCGCTATTCGTCTGCGCCACATCATCGCAAATTATGGCAGGCAAATCGAACATGTCATAATCTAAACCCGAATATTTTTAGTGCCGTGTAAACCTTGAACAATGTGTGTGCACGCCGTAGTTTGTAACTAATTCACATTTTTTTTCGTATAGTTCCACAACTGTCACCCTACATGTATGCAACAAAGGTGTATGAATGGCGGCAAATCGAAGCTCATGTCAGTGGCCTCTGGGTACCCAAGAGCCGGAATGCGGTCCCCAAAGTACTCCGGAGTACGTCAAAAGCTCTCTTGTCGAGCTCCGTCTGCATAAACGATCTTGTCTAAATCAGACTCGCTTTGGATAATGGGGATGAAATCGTGACCCACGGCTAAACGTGCAGTTTGTGAGTCCTAACGCAAATCGTTTGAAAGTTACGACAATTTTATTTCATACAGTTCAATACTTGTCATCCTGTTAATAGCAAACTGTCAGTCATACTTTGAATTTAAATTACACCGTGACTAAAGATGTCTCAACATTCAATTTCGCCCAAAATGTGGCAACTATACGAAAGTACTTTAAGTCGCAATTTTATGAAGTCCAGGTACCTTCTTAATACTTGTTAGTGAGTCTCTTATAATCCATCGAGGATAGTATTGTGGCAGACGGAGTACTTGTTATTGACGCTTTGTCAAATTTTAGTGTGGCAAACAGAGAGGGTGTATGTCATTTGTCGCTTAAAGTACTGAAACGTTGCATACACACTAAAAACGGCTTGTTCTTGAAATTCAGAGCTCCAGCTAAGATCACTTATGCCATAGAGCGGGAGACACAACACCTACGCCTACACTCCGAGTAGGCAGAGACATAATGGAGATGAGTGTGAGCCATGTGCGTTTGGCACAGAAGATTCGAGTTATTGGGAACAAAGGTGGCACAGTGATCACAGATGGATTATAGGACAAGTAATATGCATGCCATCAGATCAGTAACAGACATGACACTCACCAGATTCACCAAGAGGTGGCTAAGAACGGAATATTGCCCCTTGCATGTCACCGATGCCTAATGACAGTATGACCAAAGTCGGCTGCGTGATAAGTCCCGGTGCTAGAATTGTTAATTTGTCGTAATGCCCGATGACGTCCTACTTGTCTAGAAATTTTCCGGTATACAGCCCCGTCAGATTTTTTGCGGTTTCGAGAATCTGCTTCTTGTGCATGTTGATCCATGAGATGTAACCGCCTAATATAGCGGCGCCCAGTGGCTCGAAAATCGTTTATGGCCCCCATGGGTAGATAGAAGTGCAGTGCGGTAGTATCCTGTTCCGAGATGAGCAGAGGTTTACTCTGCGTATATGCTCGCTGACGAGTAGTCGAACGCCGTGGGTTACAATATAATCCTGCGATGTTGCGTAACTCCAGCTGGCATTAGGTAAATACAAGTGAGGGACGATCGGTCGTGAAAGGGAAACTACAGTGTAAATCCGATGAAGCTTTGCACAGGTGTGTTCGGCAGTGCCTTTAATATGCCCGTAAATAGCGTCATGTCGCTCTTCCCAGTTCCGAGCGCACAGGGAGCGCGTATCGATGTCTATAAAATAGTGTTTTCCGAAAAGTAGGGATACCTGCCGTATTATTTCGTCTGTTTTCATGCAACCTCACGTCATGTGTCATGTATTTCCTTCTTCGTGACAGTTCTCGGCACACACTGCTGAAGCAGTCAGGACGCTCCTGCAGCGTTTTCGATGGAAAGTGTTTGTTCGTCCGCCATACAGCTCACACATGGTTCCCTCTGAGTTTTCATCTCTGGTCAGATGAACCGCTAACCATGAATACAACACTTTGGGACAGACCACGAGCTGCATTCCAGCGTAGAAAAGTGACGGAAAGAACAGGTGGCTGCCTTCCATGATGAGGATATTGGAAAGTTGGTACAACTCTCCAACAGATGTCTAGGTCGCAGCAGCGATTATGTAGAGACGGAATGTGTAGCCAGCTGTTGCAAATAAAACACTTTGATTTTCACTGTGGTTTCCAATTCGCAACCGATCGTTCCCTACCTTCTGAAATGCCCTCGTAGTAAGCACGCTACAATATCTGTTTCATAGATCCCGCCGTGAACGCTGTGGTCTAATGGCATCACTTACTGCTTAAATGGGACGCATCAGGCTGGAGGACTGGGGCCCGACCGAAGCTACTCGGTGTGGGGGGGGGGGGGGGGGGGGAGGGGAGTGTCATTACTGACCTACAGTGTGCTTCTGTGTAGGACTGTCGTAGCTACCTGATCTACTGTACGAGGAGATGATGTATATCCCGTACTGTCATGTGTGGGCTCCACGATTTCTATTGACTTGGGTATGCCACAGGTAGAGTGAGATCTCAGTAAGTGTCATCCGACTTATTTTCCAGAATATCTTGCCTACGTACATCTGTCTCACCTAAGCTGTATGTCTGGGCCACGTTTTAAGGGCAGCGTTCAGTAATATGTCTTGTTTTCGAAGCTCTGTTAATTCATGGACATGGTTGTACGCCGACGAACCTTGACCCAACGCTACGATACTGGTACTCAAATACTTCCATGACTGCGGAATGTGTTGATTAAAATTACACTTTTGTGCTTGCTTATTACTATTTTCAGTTTAGAAAAAAATTTCTACATGGAATAGTGTAAGTACTTGGTAGGTGTTGGGTGTCCAATGTTACTGGAACTTTTCGATTGGAGATCGCAATACCGCATGTGCAGCCTGCTGGCATTTTTATGACATGAGAAAGATCGCATCATTGGCACGAGGTCATAGCAGCATCATACACACAGATGATTCCGACAGCTGGCTGCAGTGCATTGATGGCGAGAGGGACTCAGGTCAAAGGCGTGGCACGATGGGTAGACAGGAGTCTGTCCAGAAGGACAACACCGCGAGAAGATTATGGAACTGTTCTAATCACAATGAGAAATAGACGGGTGACAACAACTAAAATACAGGCAAAGTTTCAGTACGACACGTCGGGAACAGCTTACTGGAAGCTGGTACGAGATCGCTAGTTTCCATGCGTTTACCGTTGAGATCATACGGCGGAGTGTTAAATGGCGCTAAACCAGAGACAACTAGGACAGTGAGTGGCGTAGCATGGTGTTCAGCGATAACCTGGCTTCTGTCTGTAGCGCTCAGAAAGATGCCAACGTGTCTGTAGACCAACTGATGAAAGGTGAAAGAAAGCGGGGATTCTGGAGACCCATTCTCCTCCAGCTCTTGGAATCATCGTGAGAGGACCTATGGATTTGACAACAGGACTGATCCGGTGATCGGTGATCGGAAGCTGAATGCGCATAAGTATGTGGCAAAAATGTTAAGCCCCGTTGCCATAAATTTGACTATCAGGGTACCAAATATCATGTTCTAGAAGGATAGTGTTATACACTACACTGCAGATAACATCGCAAGTACCTAGAAGAATAGATCCCTGGCTCACTGTACGTCCATTTTAATACAGATTGTTGTGGGACCTTGGATGTTCAGTGTAGAATATCGAATCAAAACTCCTTTCAGACGTCTAATTTTCCAGTCGTTATTTAATTTGAGCTACCAGTTTCGGCGGTACATTAGGTGATCTTCAAGCCCCCGCTTACAAACAACAATGGTAACAGTGTGAACGACATAACAAAAGGGGAGTGTATAAGTCTTATATGATGTGGTAATATGTGGTAACATTTAACAATACCAAACTGTACAGGAGTAACATCAAATCTGAAGATAAATTAAGGAATAAAATAAGTGTAAACTTGCGCATTGTATTAATATAAACCAAGGAACAATATATATATGCCCCATAATCGTAGAAAAGAACCTACTAAACGGAGGTCAATAGTGCATGTTACGCATAGATAATCACGATGTAATGATAATATCAGTGACGGTTGAATGCATGGAGCAAAACAGTTGTAGTCATATACTGATGAGTGCAAACTGAAGGTAAAATATTTATTTATATGTTGTCATGTTGGTAAAACATAAACCACTTACTGGAGGAACAAGCCCAACAGACTAATAATAACTAACAAAATAAGAATATAAAGTTACATCAATCAATCTATCAATCACTGACTCATAAGGTGCCATTCATTTCATAAAATATCTTTAATGAACCAAACTGCGAATCTAATGTAATATACCGCAACGAATTTCCACCAAGCAGTAAGTATTCAAATATATGGGAAATAACCAATGTTACAAGGAAAGAGATAAGTTTGCTTTACCAGCAGTGTATATATAAGCAGGCGTGTGGCTGGTTGATATTCCAAACCATGAACTACGAGTAAATATAAAGAAGAATATGTTTCTCTATATGACACGGACACAGGGGGAGACTAAGGAAAGTATGGCCTACGACATAAAAACAACCAGAAAATATGTATCAGGGTATAGTATACAATCTCAAATATGTCAGTTCGTATCTTCATGAGAGAGTGGTTAATTGAGAATGTGGATGTCAAGTGATATACCAGAACATTATGTGAGGGATTATCAGGACGCTAGAGGTAAAGGTGTGCAATCTGAACAAACACTCATGTCCACTAACAAAATTTGTATATGGGTGAAAACGAACACCGTCACGTACTGTCAAAACAATGTAAAGACGGAAGAATTCAAAACATTAACACCATAATGTCAACATTGCATCGGTTTATTTAAAATCAGTTGTTTGTAACACTGCTATCCTTTTTATACGTGTTGTTCTCAATCTGATGTGGAAGCAGTTTCTTTTCTGATTTTTCCACTCTTGTTTAGTTCATGACAGTGTGTTAAGCATTCATTCACATAAGGCATTTCTGTACCATGACCACTGCTGATTGCTGACGCAAGAGGTCTCTTTCTTTTAAGATTGGCCTGCTTGAAGCACATGGGCTCGGTTTGCCAAGAATGGTTGTAGGCTAATGTACAAGAGACATGAAGTTATACATTTCTGACCAATTAGTTCATCGATAAATGCAATGAGCTGTGCTTCACATTTATGTTTACCTGTATATCAGAACACATTAGTATAATTTCCTGGTTATGACTCAGAAACGCTTTCATGTGTACTGTATATTTGAGACACCATTTTACGAAGTATACCTTATTGTAGATTGTAATTGTAATACTTCTCCTTGCAATTACGTACAGTAGACGTGTAACTACACAAGATATTGTTCTACTCGTCTTCATAATGATCAGGAATATTTCATTACACTTATTTCTTACTTGGTTTGTGACGTCATTTTTCTAGGCTGCGCTACAATCGTGCAGAGACAGAACAGATTTTTCAGGTTTCAGTACCTTTCAAGTTTTACCACAAGTCCTGTATGACGTTAACGTCGTCTTGACGTACTCATTTGCTTACCTTCATTCTTCGACATATAACCAGGATGGTTGCTACACGTCATTTGTTGGCATTATATTGTTGAAGTTCTGAGTTCCTCCCTCTTTCCATTGTTTTGATGGTACATGACGAGTGCTCCTTTTTACATGTCTATAACTTTTATTAGCTGGCATGGGTGTTTATTCAGATGGCACACCTGTACTTCTCATGCCTTGATACCAGACAGTGTTCTGGTATATTCCTTGAAATCCATATTCTCAGTTAGCCACCTACACATGAAGGTACCAAATTACATATTATACATTGTGTAGTATACCTTGACACGTGTTTTCTGGTTGTTTCTCTGTCGTAGGTCATACTTACCTTTTTCCTCCCGTGCTTAAGAGCTACGGGACATATATAGAACCGTGTTTTTGGTTGTTCTGGTTGTTTTAATATATTGTGTATGTTTTGCAATGCTCTTCTTTAGACGTTTTTCATTGTTTATGCTTTGATACATCACCCAGCCATACGCCTGCTTACAAGCGGACTTATCAGTTTTATGATAACGTTGGTTATGATGATTTCCATATAGTTAAATACTTACTGTTTAGTGGGAATTCCTTGCGGTATATTACATTAGAGTGACAGTTTGGTTCATTAAATATGTTTTATTGATTTAGTGGCACCTCATGAACCTGTAATGTAACTTTATATTCTTGTTTTATTAGTTATTACTACTGTATGGAACATGATGATACAGATAGTTATGGGGTTGATATCCAGTAAGTGGCTTACGTTTCACTACCATATGACAACATATAAACATATTTTACCTTGGAGTTTGTACTCGTCAGTATATGACTAATTGTTTTGCTCCGTATGTTCCACAGACATTGACATTAGCAATACACTGTGATTATCTAAACATAACATGCAATTTTGACCTCCGTTTAGTATGCTTTTTTGCGGTTATATGTCATATATGTTTTGTTCCCTAGCTTACATTAACACAGGGTGTAACTGTTCTCTTATTTTATTTCTTAATTTACCTTAGCTTTGATGTTACCCCCTGTATAGTTTGGTACTTTTATATGTTACTACATATTATCATTGTATATAAGAGTAGCACCATCCCCTTTTGTTACGTATTTCACCCAGTTA
Organism: Schistocerca serialis cubense; assembly: GCF_023864345.2. Lineage (NCBI taxonomy): Eukaryota > Metazoa > Arthropoda > Insecta > Orthoptera > Acrididae > Schistocerca > Schistocerca serialis. The sequence continues at coordinate 1,017,303,293 of NC_064638.1, read as the reverse complement.
CCATTCTTGTACACAGGGACCTGAAGATAGCGTAATGTACCGCCGAAACTGATAGCTCAGATTCTGATACACCATAGAAGAGTGTGTATTCGTGCCAGTAGGATCACCCCTAATACTGACGTTGATGGTAGGCATCAGTTCCGAACGAACTAAAAGTCTGATCATTTAATACTCTTTCTGTGATGATAGTTACTATACTGGTGCTTCACGGTGTACTACTTCCCATTACTGTTAGCGTACGTAGCAAGGAAATGTTTAAAACAATAGCCAGTTATTTGAGAAAAAATAAAGAGAAATTAACCAACTCTGAATGAAACTCTCACATGTCAACATAACATATACCTTCGGCTATCTATACATTAATCTGTCACCTTCACAATTGTCTACATCTGCATGATTACTCTCGAATTCACAATTAAGTACCTGGCATAGGGTTGATCGAACCACTGTCAAGCTACTTCTCACCGTTCCACATATAATCTTACCGTGTGTGCTCTGATTTCACTTATTTTATCACTACAATAATTTCTTCCTTTGTAGGTTGGTGCCTACTAAATATTTTCTTTCTCCGAGGAGAAAGATGGCTACTGAAATTTGGTAAGAATTACCTGTCCCTGCGAAAAGCGCCTTTGTTCAAATGGTTCAAATGGGACTTAACTTCTAAGGTCATCAGTCCCCTAGAACTTAGAACTACTTAAACCTAACTAACCTAAGGACATCACACACATCCATGCCCGTGGCTGGATTCGAACCTGCGACCGTGGCGATCGCGTGGCTCCAGACTGTAGCGCCTAGAACCGCTCGGCCAGCACGGACGGCAAAAGCGCCTTTGATTTTATGATTGCCACCCCAATTCTAGTATCATATCCGTGTTACTCTCGCCCCTATTTTGCGACACACAAAATACGCTGCTGTTCTTCGAACATTTTTGATGTCCTCCGTCAATCCTATTTCACGCGAATCCCACATTGCACAGCAATACTCCAGAAGAAGGCCGGCAAGCGTAGTGTAAGCAGTCTCTTTAGTAGCCATGCCACACTTTTCAGTGTTCTGCAAATAAAACGCATTCTCTGGTTTGCCTTTCCCAAAAAGTTATCTACGTGATCTTTTCAGTTTACGTTATTCGTAATTGTAACCCCTAAGAATTTAGTTCAATTCACAGCCTTTAGATTGTGTGATTTAATGTGTAACTGAAATTCAGCGGATTCCTTTTAGTACTCGTGTGGATGACTTCACACATTTTTCATTATTTAGAGTCAGTTGCCACTTTTTGCATCATGTAGATATCTTGTCTAAATCATTGTGTAATTGGTTTTACAATACGGTAAATGACAGCGTCATCTGCAAACAACCTAAGAGGGCAGCTCAGATTGTCTCGTAAATCGTTTACGTAGATCAGGAACAGCAGAGGGCCTGTAACACTTCCAAAGTACAGGAAAAAGGTGTTCTGTTCTGCACCTCTTATCGCACGTATGACATCACATACCACTGCATAGAGTCATGAGTCGAAGCCCATGTCCGGAGCCGGCCGAAGTGGCCGTGCGGTTAAAGGCGCTGCAGTGTGGAACCGCAAGACCGCTACGGTCGCAGATTCGAATCCTGCCTCGGGCATGGATGTTTGTGATGTCCTTAGGTTAGTTAGGTTTCACTAGTTCTAAGTTCTAGGGGACTAATGACCTCAGCAGTTGAGTCCCATAGTGCTCAGAGCCATTTGAACCATTTGAACCCATGTCCGGTACCATGTCCGAAACGGTCAGTAATAGTGTGACTCATTTTGGGCTAAGAAAGAATATTCAAAGTTGTGCCTCCGATTAAATTCTGCCTACTTAGGAATTCCCTGCACGTCCGAAAGTAAGGCGTGCTTGGTTCTCTTTATGCCATCCGAGCGGCGGTCTGCTTGTAGATGTGCAGGAGTGCACGGTGGTGTATCGGCAGACGTGGCCGGAGCTGCAAGGTAGCGCGAGAGAGAGAGGGAGAGGTACTCGCGGAGTGGTGTGTGTGAGTGTGGTGTACGGCGAGGCCCGCGGCGGCGCATTATTATGCAGAGTGTGCAGCCGGCACCTGACTCCGGGGCTACCAGCTACAGGTGAGGGAGCTGCCGCCAAAGGCCGAGGGCGAACTAGCGCTCCCATAAACGCTAACGTTAGTGCACGCTCTGCGTCCTTAGCGCCGGGCGGGAGTCGCCGTCTCGGCAACTCAAGCTAGTGCGATAAGACTGCTACTGTTCACGATCAACAGGCCGAGGCGCCTAACTTTGACACCATAAATAGCATTTGACTCGTGAAAGATATCTGTAATCTCTTTGAACCGACAGATATAGAGACCAATGGCTCAGGAAAATAAAACAAGGTGTTTTTGCAATATCGTTTATCACTGAGATGCAGGCAATGATTTTCTCCTTTTGGAAAAATTCTTTTTTCCTGATTAGCATCTCGGTGTGAAACAAACCAGTGGTGTAACTGTTTTATATGACTGAATAGAGATCACAGACTACAAATGTATTAAACATAGGGTTTACTAATGAAAAAGAAAGGTCCAGATCTAGCCGCAATAAGGTGATATAATTTTGATATTTACATAACAGGCCTGGCTAACTGACGTTATCAAGTGGCCTGCGTAAATAGCGTTGGTAAGATTATCTTTGCGTAAGATGTGGCTTTTTTATGTTTACATTTGCGTTGGTACTTACGTCTAGTCGGAAGTGATCACCATATTACTTCTATAGTAGATTTTTTCTGTCAAGTCTTGGTAAGTTACGAAACGTGAAAAAGTACGTCTCTGACAGATATTTTGACACTTCAGTATTTTAACAATTCCTTTCTCTGATGTTATATGTTTACGAAATATTCAAAGCTTACCAGAGATGATAGTATTACATTTCGTTGTTCTCATTTTCTTTTAAATTTCATCTATGGTCTTTGTATCTTTTGCTTCCCACGTAACTATTCCTTTTCGTTTTCTGTTACGTCAATAAAGCTTTCGAGATAGTATTTATGTTTACATTTTGTGTGTTTATTTATAATTTCGTGTCCCTGTTTCCTTTTATAAATATATATTTATTGTTCTTCGAGAATAATTATAGTAAGTGCTGTCAGTATTTTGTGTAATATTTCTAACGAAGATTAATTTTGCTCTGCTTTATTGTGTGGAGCTTTCAGATGCAAATAGAAGTGAGCCATGTGCGGCTCGCGTTGATGCCATTTTGGCTTGGCATGTTGTAATAGTGACAGTGGCATCTCGTTTTCTTAAGGTGTTAATTGGCTCCACTGCGTTTGCTCGCCTTGTCTCTCCGTGAGTGGCAGCAGCAGCGCTTATCGGTAGCGCGTACTGTGGTACCATCTTTGCAGCAGCCTCTAGTATTTCCGGGTCGTCGTGTGCTAGTGGAATTGGGACGGAGCAGCAGTGAGGTGCCCGACTGCTGGCGACACACAAGCACTGTCCGACGGAAGGATGTGGTCGCGAGAGTGCACGACCACGTCAAGGGCCGGATACAGCGAGTTTTAGTTGAATGAACCGTGATATTCGAGTACTGCAACTTTCACTTAATCGTCGACTAACAACTTATTGCCATGAGGTCACTTCGACGGGCGGACACACACACATACACACACACACACACACACACACACACACACACACACACACACACACACACACACACACACGCACGCATGCACGCACGCACGCACACACACACACACACAAACACAGGTGAAACCGGTTGGAGTAGGTAACGAATCGCTCGAAATTTGAATAGGAGCGATTCCAAATGTTCAAATGTGTGTGAAATCTTACGGGACTTAACTGCTAAGGTCATCAGTCCCTACGCTTACACGCTACTTAACCTAAATTATCCTAAGGACAAACACATACACCCATGCTCCAGGGAGGATTCGAACCTCCGCCGGGACCAGCCGCACAGTCCATGACTGCAGCGCCTGAGACCGCTCGGCTAATCCCGCGCGGCAGCGATTCCACTGTTCGAAGATGTTGGCAGGAATGTATGAACTGTGGCTGTACACAGCGCCAAGAAGGAAGCGGTCGATCTAGAGACGACAGAAGATAAGGACGGAGAGTCGTCGGAGAGGGACTGAGAGTCCCGGATTCGTGATTATCAACGAGCCGACGTGCAAATGATGTTTCAGGGACTACAAGTACCGTTAATAGGTGGCTCACAAAAGGAGGCTGAGCTCAAGGCACACCTTTTTCCGACTACCGTTGACCTCCGTACACCAACAACACCGTTTGTTCTCGGGGACATTCAGCCTGGAATCACATTGAGTGGAATAGAACTGACTTCGGTAATGAGTCCCGCTTCTGACTGAGCCCCGATGACCAATGAAGACGTGTCTGGAGACGCCCCGACCAGTTGTGGGATACCAACCTGATTATTGATGAGAGGTAGATAATTGTTTTTGTAGCATAAATAGTACATTTGGCTTCCAATCAGGAAGATTGATATAAATCAACCAGCAGGATCTTTTTCGCTGTCATCCGTGGCACCCTTGCAGCATAGCGGTGGACCATGGTATTCTACGCCCCGTTTTGTTGCCTTTCATGGGAAGCCGTCCTGTGCTTAATTTCAACTCGGTAACGCCCACTCTCGTGTGGCGAGAGAACTGTTAGTCTTCGTGCGTGCCAGACGCTACCTTGGCCAACGAGGTCGCCGGATCTGTCTCCAATGGAGAGGGTTTGGTTTGGTGTGTTATGGACAGAGTCCTCCAACCAACTCGGGATTTTAGCGATCTAGCGTGCCAATTGGCCAGAGGTTTGCACGGTATCTCTCAGGGCTACATCCAACAACTCTTTCAATCAATGCCAATCCGAATAACTGACTGCACTTGCCCGCGAAAGGCAAAGGTCCCGAGTTCGAGTCTCGGTCGGGCACACAGTTTTAATCTGCCAGGAAGTTATTGACTGAATTTTTGAAGGTCCTTCTCTTGAATAAATCATCCAGTTTTTCTGAGACCGTAATCATTTGTTTCTCTGTACATGTGCATCACAGCTACCGATATCCGTCGCATTCGGATAATTCCTTCACGGTGCGACGTTTGTTTGAGAGTGTGTTCAGAGATGCCCGTGATCACATCCTCACATTTACATCTACATCTACAACTACATCTACATACGTACTCTGCAAGTCAGTGTATGGTTCATGTCACAGGGCGCCTTGTGTCACGTTTAATTCGTTTTCTGTTCCACTCGCAAATAGAGTAAGGGAAAGACGACTGTCTAAAAAAAATGGCTCTGAGCACTATGGGACTTAACATCTATGGTCATTAGTCCCCTAGAACTTAGAACTACTTAAACCTGACTAACCTAAGGACATCACACACATCCATGCCCGAGGCAGGATTCGAACCTGCGACTGTAACAGTCCCGCGGATCCGGACTGAGCGCCTAGAACCGCTAGACCACCGCGGCCGGCAAGAGGACTGTCTATTTTACCTTATTTACCTTATTTCCGTGGTCATTACGTGAAATGTACTTTGGCGGTAATAAAATCGTTCTCCACACAGCTTCAAATGTCAGTTCTCGTAATTTTCTCAATAGTATTTGGCGAAAGGAATATCGTTTTTCCTCTAGGGATTCCCATTTGACTTCACAAATCATCTCCGTTATACCTGGGTACTGTTCAAAGCTACGGTTAACACATCTAACAGCCCGCCTCTGAATTACTTCAATTTCTTCCTTTAATCCGATATAGAGGGTGATCCAAAACACCCGGGCAGCACTCGAGGATGGATCGTACATGCGTTCTGCGGATCTCTCTCTCAGGTAAACTACACCTTCCCAATTTTCCCTCAATAAAGCAAAGTGACGATTCCCCTCCCGTACTACAGTCCTTACGTGATCGTTCCATTTCACATCTCTTTGCAGACGTTACGCCTAGATATTTAATTAACGTGACTGTGTTAAGCAACAGGCTACTAATGGTGTATTCGAACATTACTGGATTGTTTTCCTACTCAGCTGTCTTCCTACGTTTCGAGCAAGTTGCTATCCATCACATCAACTAGAAATTTTGGCTAAGTCACGTTGTATCCTCCTACGACACCTTGCCGTACACAATAGCGTCATCAGCAGATAGCTGCGGATTGCTGCTCACCCGGTCCGACCGATCGTTTATATAAACAAAGAATAAGAACGGTCCTGTCACACTTCCCTGTGGCACTGCCGACGATACCCTTGTCTCTGACAAATACTGGACGTCGAGAAAAAGTTACTGAGGTCTTCGAGTCAGTCAGATATCACTGAAACAATTCCTCATAATTGTACTTTCGTGTCAAACGCTATCCGAAAATCTGTTAAAATGGACAGCTTCTCAGGAAATCACATGTGGAAAGGGCAAGCGGAATTTCCCACGAACGACGTATTCTGAATCCGTGTTGATTTGTGGACAGAAGCTTTCGTGTCTGAAGGTAATTTGTTACAATCGAAAAAAGAATTGTTCAAGAATTCTGCAGCAAACCGATGTTAAGGATATTGTTCTACAATTTTTCGGGTCCGTTCTTTTACACTTCTTAAATACAGGAGTCACCTGCGCTTTAATCCAGTGTCGCTTGGGACTTGGAGCTGTGGGAGAGATTCTCAATAAATGTAGGCTAGGTAAGGAATCAGTGCCGTAGAGTATTCTCTTGTAAAACAAAACTGGGATTCCATTCGGACCTAGCGACTTCCTTTTTTGCAATTATTTGTGTTGCTTCTCTACTCCACTGATGCCTGTTACTGTGGTCTCCATACTGTGGGACGGTCAAATTACGGTGCATTTGTACTATCCTCCTGCCTGAATGATTTCTTAAACGCAAAGCTTAAATCTTCCGCTTTTGTTTTGCTGTCTTCTGTTGCCACACTAGACTGGTCAGCTGGTGACTGGATGGATTTTAGCTGGGACCAGAATTTTCTTGGGTTCTCCGAAAGATCTTCTGCGAAGGTATGGGGGCCTGATTGATGTGGCTATTAACACAGACTGCCCAACTTGTTTAAGAGAAACAGTGTAGCTCTCGAAACCATGAATTACAGCGTCGGATCAGTGATCGCAGAATGACAGTTACCTGACGGAACTGTCAAGCCCAGTCAACGACAAACAGTTCCAAAAACAAAAGGATTTGCCAGTGTTAGTGACTGCAGATGTATTTAAAATAGTAATAGAGCGAAGGCACATGGTTGCGACCGCAGTATGGAATCGGGTACCTTGCGAAAGGACATTGTTCATAGTGGCACATAAATCTACAGGTCTTCAAAGTGCCAGACAATACAGAAATTGTCAGCAGCTGACTGAAGGCGCGTAATTTAGTCCATAGGGACAGACCAGACAGCTATAGGGAAAGACGGGTAACATACAATCTGCAGAACAACCAAGAGGGAACAGTAAGACTGGCAGATTAAGAAGGAAGCGATCGGATTAAACAGGGTATAAGACAGAGATGTAGGCTTTCGCCCCTACTGTCCAATATATACGCCGAAGTAGCAATGACAAAATGAAAAGGAAGTTTCAAGAGTGTAATTAAAATTCAAGGTGAAAGAACATCAGTTTTAAGATTCGCTAATGGCATCGCTATCCTCTGCGAAAGTGAAGAAGAATGAATGATATTCTGAATGGAATGTGTACAGAATACGGAAATCGAAAAAGAAAAAACTAATGAAAGTAGCAGAAATGAGAATAGCGAGTACCATAGCTTGACATCAAAGTTGGAGACCACACAGTAGATGAAGTTATAGAAGTCTTCTACCTAGGCTGAAAAATGACCATGACGTACGGAGCAATGAAGGCATAAAAAAACAGACTAGCACAAGCAAAAAGGGCATTTCAGGCCAAGACAACTCAGGTAGTATCAACATAGGCAGCGTTGTATGGTTGTGAATCATGGACAGTGGGAAAACCGGAACAGAAAAGAATGGAAATATTTGAGATGTGGTGCTACTGAAGAATGTTAAAAGCTTGTTGGACTGATAAGGCAAGGAACTAGGAGGTTCACTGCAGAAAATATGGAAAACACTGAAAAGAAGCCGGCCGGTGTGGCCGTGCGGTTCTAAGCGCTTCAGTTTGGAACCGCGTGACCGCTACGGTCGCAGGTTCGAATCCTGCCTCGGGCATGGATGTGTGTGATGTCCTTAGGTTAGTTAGGTTTAAGTAGTTCTAAGTTCTAGGGGACTGATGACCTCAGTAGTTAAGTCCCATAGTGCTCAAAGCCATTTGAATCATTTGAACTGAAAAGAAGAAGGGGTGGGATGATAAAACAACACTGTAGGGGAGTACAGCCAGCACATAAATGAAGACGTAGGCTGCAAGTACTACTCTGAGAAAAAAAAATGCCTTCCTTTATTACGCTTTCTTAGACGTTTCTTCTTTCTTGGACTGCACGGAATCCGGAAAAGCTGAACAGATCTTCTTTGGCCACCTAACATCCATTTCCCTGGTAACTGTCCAGCGCACATCCAGTTTATTTCATCAGTCATAGTTACATGTTCTGTTTTAGTCCCGTAATCCATTTATTCGCATTCCTATCTCTCCCTATAATTTGCAGCTTGCATCTCTCCATAGTAGCTGTGCCACCCGCAAATTTTGAATTGTCTTCGTGTTAAAAGACTACGTCAGCATAGACTAGTCAGACGAGCTGTTGATTAATATTTAGTTTCATACAACTCTAAACCATCACTGTGAAAACTTAATTGGGTTACCAAAAACACTCTGGGCCATTTTTACTACGCTCTTTATTTCTTCTGCTGTTCATTCAGCGGTAGTTGTTATCACTCATTATCGGTAATAATAATTTTCACTAGTAACTCTTTCTCTGATTTGAAAACCGACAAGTAAATAAATGGGTTGTAAAATGATGTTTTAAGGTTGTGATATTCTAGCAGTAGAGCAGTTTATTGAAGCTCGAGGAGGTAACACATGGTAAAGAGACTTTCATCAAACAAAATTGGCACTATTTTAGCTAAAGGTCTCTGGTTACTGAAAGAACTCTTAATAATATAGATTCAGTTCGTCACAAATTACGGATGTGAAAGTGGACATTTGACTATGGAAACAATGAAAACGAAAGGGAAGAACTGAACGAACCTGGAGCACAGCTTACGGTGTTCAATAGTGGTAGTGGGCATCAAACCATCGAATAGGACTCGAGCGTTGGGCGTTCCGTAAAAATGTAATTATACAGAGTATAAAGGGTGTAAGTTCATGTATTCTTATTAGTGACCATTTAGTGGTGCAATACGAAAGTACAGGCAACATCAGGTGTAAAGATTGTGACTTATTTGTGGGAAGACTGTTCGATCCACGGAAAAGAAAATAAAACCAGTGATGTGTGTACATATTGAGGGACCACGTATAAAAATATCTGCTCATATACTCATTATACCCCGTGTATGTAGATAGTCCTTCTATAGGTTTTTCTGAGTGTGTTTGCGAGTATCAGAATATGTGTCATAAATGGCCGTATCTTTTGACAGTATTGACTTAGAAGTTTACATTTTGTAAAGAGCCAGGGGACCGTAGAAAACAGTATTTGACATAAATTTCATCAATTATTGATACCTGTACGCATTCCTGATAAAAAGGGGTCTTAACAGACAGGCAGAGGGACAGACGGAGAACAAAGTGATCCTATATGCATTCCGTTTTTACGAGTGAGATACGGGACCATAAGGAGTGAGACATGGCGCCCTTGAATTAATGGACTGTTCTGTCTGGCGCCACTGGCTCACGGGTAGTATCGACTATCCCTATTGCGGCTCCATTGCCAGTATCTTTGAGGAAGAGTTGGTATCTGTGGTTGTGTACTTAGAAAGTCTTTGCTTGCCGATATATATTTACGTATATCGGCAAGCAAAGGCATGTGTGGGGTCGCTGACCCGAGAAAGAGGAGGCACCAAGTTTGGGATTGGCAGTAGCTTCGCGACAAGAGGTTGTCACGAGGCCCGAGCGGCCGAAGCCACGAGCTGCGCAAGTAGGGCCTGCACAGAGCGAAGATACCGGGATCAGGAGCAGGCCGACATCCCGTCGGTTGGTTGGCAACATTCGTGTCGGACGACTGCTTGTGGCCTGGCTGCCCTCTTCTACCTGGCTTTCATCGGCATCGCCCAGTGACCGCTCCGACGCACCGTGAAACCGTGGAACTACTTTCTGATAAAGGGGAGTAACATTCTGTAATCTTCATGGTGATTTGTGGCATTGTATATCTGCCCTCATTGTTTTCTTGTTTGTACCCGACTCTCAGAGATTTACTATGTCGGCTCTTTGGTCGTAAATATAGGCCGTGGTATTGTACTAAGACACTAGTTGTCGTTTAAAAATTTGTCCCGCTATTATATTGCCTTTCTTTTCTGCTTTATACCCGATCATTAACGCTCTTATGAATCAACTCCTGGTCGTAAATATAGCGGGAACATTTGTACTAAGGCAGAGGTTGCAGTTAAACAAAACAGGGGTCTTGTAATTAGATTTAGTTGTTAACCGATTGAATCCTTTGATTATAATTGCATTTCTCTGTCATTAATTATAATCTGAACAACTTGTTGTACTAAGCTGTTCGTTGCAGTGTTTGAAAGACCGGGTCATTATTGTTGTATTTTAGCTGGATCTTGTGTTTCCGCTGAGTGAGTTGTCATAAGTGTTCACAAGTAAAGTTTTAAGACGTTTCTTCATAGCGGTCTTAATAACTGAATAACTGACAATCAGTTTAAGTTTGAAAATATTAACAGCTGTCACCAGGGCTTTACTCAAAATGAGATTGTCAAAAGTGATCGGTTGGGATCCAGTAGCGTCTCAGATGCCGATTCAAATTAAGAGGTAGGTTGCTTCGAAGTAAGCCTTAGCATTGTCATATTGTTTGCTAACCTGTTTAACCTTTAAGCACAGGTGCGCATCTTAACCCCGAACCTTTCGAATACAGCTTTGAAATTATAAGTTACATCATGTGTTTTGAGTAACTGATTCACTCTTATCAGTGGTGCTGATATAGTTTTCATGTGTTGCAGAAGGGTATTTAATGAGAGAGACTGTGTCCAGCGCGGTAGTAAACACCGTTGTTTCACCCGACGACGGGTGGGCTGCAGGTCCAGCCGTCTTGTAACCATCGTCGTATTGTTTGCTGTTTTGATTTCTTTTGTCAAGCTTATCCATCTTAAGGTTTAAGCTCAAAATAATTTTGCAAATTTCTTCATTTGTATAAAAAACATATTTATGGTTATGTATTGTTAAATAAACAATTTGCGTGAAACGAAAGCTGTATTGGTGGACCCTCCCTTCCACGTTTTCCTTAATTCCAGTAAGAACTGTTAGAAATAAGCTGAACCATATACACCACTATTTCCTGGGTTAATGAAAAATGTAGAAAACGCTTGTGTTGCAATTGTTTGAGCGTTAACTAAGATATGTTGCTTTAACGATAGGAGTGTTAGTGTTTTACAGAATAATGTTCAATTAGGTCCCACAATTTATTCATGGTACTGGATGACACCTAATTTCGTTGTGTGGTAATGGTCTCAAATACGTTGGGAACTACTTCACGGGTGGATGTTAGATCACAGCAGACAGTTTTAGTAACTGGCGAGCTTAATAACACGTAGATCTTAGAAAGATTATTAAGTAAGAAATAATTTGTTATAGTGGATACAAATGTAATAACCACTATTCGTCCATTTTATCTTTGCCTCTGTTAGATTCGTGTACTAAATTTGAATTGACATGTAAACGGTTCTGTAGAGTGAAGTATTGGCTTAGAAAGAAAGCTTTGACAGCTTCATTTTCTGCTTTTGCACATTGCGTGTGGGGAAGCGCAACGTATTTTCCAGCTACGTCATACTGATGGGCGTGCATGAGGTAGAGGACAGCACGTACGTCATCATGCCACAGCGACCAGAATCGATCAGGCGCTACAAGTAGAACTCCATCAGACGCAGTGTGTATAAATGATGAGAAACATTTGCAGGCTCCTGCGCTGACGTGGCAGTGGCAGGAGCAGCGATACGCCGCAGAGTGATGTCCTGGCGGGCTGGCTTGATGAGTGCGTCCGCTGTAAATCGGGGTTCCAGTAGCGCTTCTATTACTCGCTTTTGTCTACTGCCTCCCCGCTCGCATGCCCCACTGCCCGGGAAATATCACGGCATGCCGCTAGCGCTGTGACATTGCGGCCGACGTCAGACGAGAATACTGAAAACTGACGACATTCGAGGGGCATTCAGTAAATTATGCAACACATTTTCCTTCTTGGCCAAATTCGATGGAAAAAAAAAATGCGGAATTTGTTGTGCGACATCAACTCCTACAGTTTCATAACGTTCCGGTAGGTGGCGGAGCTGTACACAGCCTTCAAAATGGCGTCTGTAGCGTAGGTGCGGCCCAGTCAAAAAGATGTCAATTTGAAACTTCCTCGCAGATTAAAACTGTGTGCCGGACCGAGACTCGAAATCGGGACCTTTGCCTGTCGGGGGCAAGTGCTCTGCTAACTGAGCTACCCACGCACGACTCACGCCCCGTCCTCACAGCCTTACTTCTGCCAGTACCTCGTCTCCTACCTTCCAAACTTAACCGAAACTCTCCTGCGAAGGTTGGAAAGTGGGAGACGCGGTACTGGCAGAAGTAAGGCTGTGAGGACGGGACGTGAGTCGTGCTTGGGTAGCTCAGGTGGCAGAGCACTTGCCCGCGAAAAGCAAAGGTCCCGAGTTCGAGTCTCGGTCCGGCACACAGTTTTAATCTGCCAGGAAGTTTCATATCAGCGCACACTCCGCTGCAGAGTGAAAATCGCATTCTGGAAACATCCCCTAGGCTGTGGTTAAGCCATGTCTCCGCAATATCCTTTCTTTCAGGAGTGCTAGTTCTGCAAGGTTCGCAGGAGAGCTTCTGTTAAGTTTGGAAGGTAGGAGACGAGGTACTGGCAGAATTAAAGCTGTGAGGACGCGGCGTGAGTCGTGCTTGGGTAGCTCAGTTCGAAGAGCAATTTCCCGCGAAAGGCAAAGGTCCCGAGTTCGAGTCTCGGTCCGGCACAGAGTTTTAATCTGCCAGGAAGTTTCATAACAGCGCACACTCCGCTGCAGAGTGAAAATCTCATTCTGGGAGCTGTCAATTTCTTTTGGCAGAAATCCAGAGCGTAGCAAATATTCATAGGCCCTTGCAAAATATCTACAGAAACCTGGCAGTAAAGAAAAGCAGCGGTGAGTCGTTGGGCGAGGCGCCTGCCGTCATCGCAGCAAGGTCGCGCAAACCTGTCCGATCCCTCACGTGCCGGCCGGTCACACGCAGCTGTGACTTCCGTAGTTTTGGAACGTGCGGACAGTCTCATTAGATATCGACGGGTTACAATCAAACACCTTGCTACTCAACCGAACGCTGCTGTTGGTAGTGCTGACACAGTCGTCCATAAGTTGGGTGTAATGAGGTGTGTGCTCGCTCTGGGTTCTTCGTCGACTAAAAGAAAAGCAACCGAAAACCATCTATGTGGAGTTGTTTTGCCCGTTACGAGGCTGATGGTGACAATTTCCTGTCAAACATCGTCACAGGTGACAAAACATGGTTTCATCACTTCGAAATGGAAACAAAACGGCAGTTCATGCAATGGCGCCACACCACCTCTCTCTGGAAGAAGTTCAAAGCCGCGCCCTCAGTCATGGCGACGATCTTCTGGGACTGTCATTTCCTCCCACATAGTATCACGATCAAGTTTGATGTGTATTGTGTTATCCCCAGGAAACTGAAGAAACGCCTTCAGCGTGCTCGACGCCACAAAAATACAAAAGAACTTCATCTCGACCACGCTAGGCCACTTACAAGTCTGCGCAATCGAGAGGAGCTCACAAAACTTCGCTGGACTGTTCTTTCTCATCCATCCTACGGCCCGGATCTCGCATATTTAGACTTCCATCTGTTTTTCCCAATGAAGAATGCACTCCGCGGTAAGTGGTATGTTGATGGTTGAGAGGTTATTGATGCAGCAAGACAATGGCTCCGAGGGAGACCATTAGAGTGTAACATGCTGGCACACAGGCCCTCCCAGTGAGGTGCCTAAAGGTCGTCGCACTGAACAGAGATTACGTTAAAAAATATTTTATTTTAGCCAAAGGAGTGGGGAATAATATGGTGTACTGAAATCCCGAATAAAACGAAGATCCCTTCAGAAAGAACGTGATGAATTTCTTAATGAACCCTCCCGTTTTATTTTTTTTATTTTTTATTTACACGTGAAGTTCCGTAGAACCAAATTGAGGAGCAAATCTCCAAGGTCATGGAACGTGTCAGTACATGAATTACAACATAAAAGTAATAACAGATGAAAATAAATGTTCATGAACATGAAAAAAGTCAGACCATAAGTTTAAGTAAACGCTATCAGCAATACAATAAGAATCAGCTTAATTTTTCAAGGAACTCCTCGACAGTATAGCAGAAGTGACCCATGAGGAAACTCTTGTTTCGATTTGAAAAGACTTGGATTACTGCTAATGTTTTTGAATACTTGTCGCAGCTTATTGAAAATGGATGCAGCAGTATAATGCACACCTTTTTGCACAAGAGTTAAGGAAGTCCGATCCAAATGCAGGTTTGATTTCTGCCGAGTATTAACCGAGTGAAAGCTGCTTATTCTTGGGAATAAACTAATACTGGTAACAAGAAATGACAATAAGGAATACACATATTGAGAGGCTAATGTCAAAATACCCACACTCGTGAACAGAGGTCGACAAGAGGTTCGCGAACTCACACCACTTATTGCCTGCCAAAAATATCGTTGTAAAATGGGAAGAGTTACCCCAAAATATAATACCGTACGACATAAGTGAATGAAAATAAGCAAAGTAGACTAATTTTCGTGTCGAAGTATCACTCACTTTTGATACCGTTCGATTAGTAAAAATGGCAGTATTAAGTCTTTGAACAAGATCCTGAACGTGGGCTTTCCACGACAGCTTACTATCTATCTGAACACCTAGGAATTTGAACTATTCAGTGTCACCAATCATGTGCCCATTCTGTGAAATTAAAACGTCAGGTTTTGTTGAATTGTGTGGTTCAAAATGGTTCAAATGGCTCTGAGCACTATGGGACTCAACTGCTGTGGTCATCAGTCCCCTAGAACTTAGAACTACGTAAACCTAACTAACCTAAACGTGGAAGGGAGGGTCCACCAATACAGCTTTCGTTTCACGCAAATTGTTTATTTAACAATACATAAGGACATCACACACACCCGTGCCCGAGGCAGGATTCGAACCTGCGACCGTGAATTGTGTGTTAGAAACTGTAAATACTGAGTCTTACTGTGATTTAACGTTAGTTTATTTTCTACGAGCCATGAACTGAGGTCATGTACTGCACTATTTGAAACTGAGCCAATGTTGCACTAATCATCCTTTACTAGCAAGCTAGTGTCATCAGCAAACAGAAATATTTTAGAGTTACCCATAATACAAGAGGGCATATCATTATATAAATAAGGAACAGAAGCTGCTCCAACACTGATCCCTGGGACACCCCCCACTTGACAGTACCCCACTAAGATCCCACATCACAGCCGTTATCAACATTGTGAATAATGACCTTTTGCTGCCTGTTCCTAAAGTAAGAGGTGAACCAATTGTGAGCTACTCCCCGTATTCCGTAATGGTCCAACTTCTGGAGCAATATTTTGTGATCAACACAAGTAAAATCCTGTCGCTCGACGCCAGTATTTAAACTGGCTTTCGAATTCTGCGCATGTTAGATTGCGTGTTAAGTGCTGCTTTTTCCAATGAAGAATGACTGGATTCCAGAGCGAATCTTTCATTGCGTAACGTAGTGTACCCAGTGATGAGACTTCCTGGCAGCCTAAAATTGTGTGAGGAAAGGAGAAGTTGTGCCTTCCGATGGCAATGTTCTTACAACCTGAGCAATCCAGTATAAGTCACGGCCGGACACCACAGGTTTGCCTTTGCTATTACATTTGTCCTACTTTCCAAACTTCTACGAAGTTCCCCTGCATATTGTCTGAGACTAGCGTTGTTGGAATAAATCGCTTAGCCCAGCTTAGGGGTAATTTTTCGAGGATGAATCTTTCGCTCTGCATTGGAGCCTGGTCTTTTTAGTGTTACTGGAAGATTAAAACAGTCTGCCGGACCAGGACTCAAATCCGGGAGGTTGCATTGCCAGCGAAAGGTACGGGTCTGGGTTTGAATCCCGGTTTGGAACCTATGTTACTAAACTACTATCGCAGAACCGAGCACCAGTCGCTGGCTTCTATCTAACCGAAAATATTAGATTTTCAATATTTGGTGCAATTACTGTCAGAACTGAAAAATTTAAAATGCTGTCATATTCTACTCATGAAGAGGTGTAATCGTATGTCAAATGTTTATAATCTTCTATTAAAGTTTAACACACTAAAGAAAGTATTACAGTAAAAAACTGTGTGATGGCCTTGACGCAACACAACTGACGGCGCGCAAATACCCGGACTTTATTCATCCCGTATTTGAGAATGAGAGGACTTAGTGGCATCCAACAAACTTTAAACGTAATTTAAACTTGTATGGAACTTTCTGTCGCCGATACCTGCACAAAATGACGACAGGAAAAAATGTACCGCTTACTGCAGTTTCGCTGTTCATGCGGTAAGCCTTTTTTACTTCCGACTCTATTCACAATACTGTTTGATCATGTGTACAAGTATGTCACTGAATGTAACTGCAAAATAATATCATTTTACGACGCGTAATTCAGGAGATATGATGCCATAAATATTTATATACGTGAAAAACTAACTTCTTCTTAAAATGGAGCTCAAATTACACATACTGTATTCATCTATTGTCTGATAATGAGAGCACTTAACGATTTTCTAAAATCTTTAAGCATAATTTCAAATTCTTTGTAAATATTTACTCGCTTACGTACTTAAAGTGAAACATTTAACTCATTAACTCATTTGTAAAGTAATCAGATTTTTTAAGCTATTTTATACACGGGGGATTCACTGGCACGAACTAAATCTATCAGGAAGTTTTATGACTGCATTTTTCGTGAAATATGAGGTCTCGGAACTGCCTTGGTTGAAGTTCCAGGGAAACTGATCAGTTTGATCGAAAGCCTCTGTATGCTGCGAATACGGGAGTATGTTGTGCATTTAGTGCAACAAATATTACTTGTCTGGTATTATTCTTCCCATCCATAACATAGGTAGATATATAAACAACTGCAACAATTACTGCAACATTTTTGAGAAAACTAACAAATTTCGAGTTTTGGTACAAGAACCAGAAGGGAACAATAAGAGTGGAAAACCACGAACGAAATGGTCGGATTAAAAGGAGTATAAGAGAGGAATGTGGTCTTTCGCCCCCTACTGTTCAATGTATACATCGAAGGAGCAATGACGGAAATAACAGAAAGATTTAAGTGTGGAATTAAAATTCAGTGCGACAGGATATCAATGATAACATTCTCTAATGACTCTGCCATCGTCAGTGAAAGTGAAGAAGAATTACAGGATCTAGTGAATGGAAAGAACAGACTAATGACAACAGAACATGGATTGAGAGAAAATCGAAGAATGACGAAAGCAGTGAGAAGTGGCAGAAATGAGAACAGCGAGGAACTTAACATCAGGATAGGTGGTAACGAAATATACGAAGTTCAGGAATTATGCTACCGTCACGGACGAAGCAAGGAGTACATAAAAAGCAGAAGGGCGTTCCTGACCAAGACAAGTCTACTAATATCAAGCAGAGACCTTAATTTGAGGAAGAAATTTCAGAAAATGTATGTTTGGAGCACAGTGTTGGGTTGTAGTGAAATGTGGACTGTGGGAAAACAAGACCAAAAAAGAACAGAAGAATTTGAGATATGGTGCTACAGAAGAATGTTGAAAATTAGATGGACTTATAAGGTAAGGAATGACGAGGTTCTCCGTGAATCGGCGAGGACAGGAATACATGGACAACAGGGCAGGGCAGGGCGATAGGACACCTGATAAGATATCGGGGACTGACCTGCCTGCTTCTAGATGGAGCTCTAGAGAGTAAAAACTGCAGAAGAAAGCAGATTCTGGAATACATCCAGCATATAATTGAGTATGTAGCTTACAAGTACTACTCCGACATGAAAAGGCTGGCACAGGAGAAGAATTTGTCGTAACCTGCATCAAACCAATGAGAAGATTGATGACGAAAAAGAAAGTTACACCCTTGTGACAGTGCTACTTGTCATTTTTGATGCTAGAAAGTTTCCTACAGTCAAAATATTACCCTGTAAAGCTACCATATGCGTGCTAAGTTGGCAGTTGGCAGTGTGTGGTCTCGGTCAGGTGTCCATGAAGCAACCTTAGGTCTTTTCGTTATTTGGTTTCTGTAGTGGGATCAACTGTAGCAGTACTTCGAGCCAAGGACAGAGCACCAGGCACAGGACATTGACCACCAACAATTACGGCTTTGCTTATTCAGTGTTCTCACCAATAGTGAAACACTTCCGTGCAAGCCAACACCCGGAAGGCCAAACATCGGGAAGCCATTCTGGTTTGACCAACGTCTACATGACAACAACCACTTTGATCAGTGCCTTCGTTCCAGAACATTTCCTCATGACGCACAAGTGCAGATACTTCCGCGAAGTCAGCAGGGAGCAGCTGCATTTAGGCACATATCTCGTTAGCCATCGTCGTCGACTTGCTGGGCTACGTATCTGCGTCTAGTCTGTAGCCAACCACAGCCTCTGAGTCGTAGCTACAACTATGAAGCCGCTGGCACTGCAGTACCCGGGCCACGAACTATGGTCCACCGAGGTCCTGGGAGCCAGCACTCCTCTGCCCTCTCAAAGGGACTGCTCGCTGACGTACTTACTGTTCTCCTGTGGCCGAGGAATGAAAGGACGACCTGCCCGCACCCTGCCGTTGGAGTCCGCTATCTCGCCACCGCCGTCCTCCAGTCGCCGCCGGTTGCCTTGCGCCGCAGAGTCACTCAAGTGCAGTGGGCGTCGCCGTCAACTCTGCTCTTGGCGTGCCACCTACGCTAGCTCAGTAACCCGCCTTATCGGTTGCGTCTGTACACCGCACGTTGAGTCTTTCACACCCGCCGCTACAATTTGGAACATTGCTAAAGCGCACCAGAGACGAGAGCGCACCTGAATTGCTGTCCAAGTTGAAAGAATGCATAAACAACTGTTTCATGTTTCACTTTTGTTTTACCACAGCTACTTCCGATACGCTACATTTCGTTAGTTATCAGCCACCCACACTATGCATCACATTACTACCGTGGGTAGTCCCGTCGACATCGAGGCCATAGAGACGAAGCTCGGATTGTGTCAAGGATGAGAAAGGAAATCAGCCATGCCGTTTGAAAGGAAACATTTAGGCATTTGCTTGAAGCGATTTACGGAAATCACGGAAAATCTTAAACGTGGCTGCGAAACAGCAACTGTGTAAATCTGAAGAGACTGAAAAATCAGCCAACCAATTGCAAATAAAGGTCTATTAGCCCTTCACCTAGGTTTCGATATTTGTAAAAATATCTTCTTCAGAAGAAGTGGACCATATTACATGATGGTACATTAGATTAGATGAAGCCGAACGGCTCTTGTCAATTGTTGTTGACAAGAGCCACTACCTGTGGGCGTTTACTAGTGAGCATTCATACTAAAGTACGACATATGTAAACTGGCTGCTGTCTAAAGCCATGGCTTGCGATAATTCTTGTTGTGTCAGTTTTATATATGACAAGAGCAGCTCGGCTTCATCTAATCTAATGTACCATGATGTATCGTAAGAAGACCCCTTTCTTCTGAAGAAGACGTAGGTCAAGTGCTAATAAACCTTTATTTGCAACTGGTGGGTTGATTTTTCAACCTTTTCAAATCACGGAAAACCTAAATCTGGATGGCTTGACGCGTGTTTGAACCGTCGTCCTCCCGAATCCGAGTCCAGTGTGCTAACCAACTCGCCTCCTCGCTCGGTACGCTGTTACTTTGCCACTCCACCTCTAGCCACGGTAATGGGAGCAGTTCATCCCGGAAAAGAGTCCACAAGTTTACTGATGTTTACAATATCTAGCTAAAGCCACAAATTGATGATTAGATCCCGTAGAGTTAACAAACTGCTGGGATGTTGGTAGCTCCGTTTAGCTATCTTCCAAATAGCATCAGAGATTAAGATCGGGTTGTGTAGCGGGCTAGTCTAGATCCGATAAGGTATCCGAATGTTCGTCAAACCAGGAACGTCTGTGTGTACCACTGTTAACACGGCCGCTGTCATCCAGGAAGACGAAAATTCCCACTCATCTTGAGGATACAACAGGAAGTTACTTAGTTTCATGTTCCATGCATCATTTTGCAAGGTAAACTGTAATTATGTGGAATGGGTCATTTTTCATTTACGTCGCAAATTAATTTGCACGTATCGTTACATGCTGAAACTTTGTAAGGATCTAAGGGTCAGATGTCAGTTATTAGTTCCAAACCACCATCTTTTACACATTACAACAATAGAAATTCTTCTATGGATAGGTGCTGTAAAGGAGAAACTTTCTCATTTTGTTTTCAAATTTTACTTTACTGGCTGCCAGACATTTTATATTACTGGGTAAGTAATCAAAAATTTTTTTTCCAACATTGTGTATACCTTTTTGTGCTAAATAAAGCTGTAATGTGGAGTAATGAATGTCATTGTTGTAATTACATATATCATTGTACTTTGTTAACTGTAGCGGATTATTTACAACAAACATCATGAGGTAGTAAATATACTGTCAAGCTGTAGTCAGAATGCCCAATTCCTTAAACAAGTCTCTGCAAGAAGATCGTGTGTGAACACCACATATTATTTTTACAACACGTTTTCGAGCAACGAAATATAAGTTAACCCACAACATTATTCCATATGACTTTATTAAACGAAAATATACAAAATATGTCAACTTACTGATTTGTCTCTCCCCAAGAGTTGCAATGACTGAGTGCAAATGTGGTTGAACTAAATTGTTTTAGAAGTTCCGAAATGTGCTTTTTCCTCTTCTCATCGATTTGGACACCTAAGAATCTTTAAGCTTCTAACTTATTTATTATAACCTCACCATACTTTACACTTTTCATTGATGTAGTACCCCTACATGTACATACTTGAATATGTTGTGTCTTTTTAAGTTTGACTGTGACGCCATTCGCGGAAAACCAGTCAATGATACTCGTAAGAACTTTTTTTTGCCGTGTCTTCTCTTTCTGTATGCGTACTTTGATAGATTACAATACAAGTGCTACCTTAAAAAAGAACTAATTCTGATTGTTGTAAATAAAGCAACGCTTGATCCGGGATTTTGTGGAAATGAACATGCTGTTCAGTGAAATAACTGGTTGTAGCTCTGTCACCTGCAGCATTCCGCAGGTTAGTGAATCCTGTTCACTGTTTACAGCAACACGATTAAGAGAGCTCGACTCATAGTGCGAGAGACACTTAGGTCTTAAAAGAAACACCTCGGCCCTGAAATCCAATCTCCGCACGCTGCAGGTTAAACGATTCGTTGAAAAGTCGGCGCACTCGAGGCTCTTGAAGAGATGGAGAAACATGCCTACTGTGCCCACAGTACATATCTACTGATCTTTTTGTGTAATTTTTGGCCTATTCAAGACGTCAAGTTTTATATACAGCTTTGAGCAACAACCTTTTGCGAGGTAAACGACTTCAAATAACCATTGCCTTCTGTCCCCTTCACAATTTTCTGTAGGAAACTAGGTAAGATGAATTAGCGTTAAGTAACTGCAGCAATCTGTGTAGAAATTGAAGCGATTGTCATTGACAACACTTGACACCCGTCTCTGGTCTTTGTCAGAACGTTCTACGACCGCTGTTCTTTCGCCGTCCTACATGGAAGCGAATGGTACTCCACTCTTTATCGACACGTTACACGGGCCGCATTGATGCATCATCGAATCGAAGAACTTCATCGACGGTGTGATAACGAAAACGTCCGAACACGACAGTTCGTTTGTGCCATTGTGACAAATCTCACGTAGGTCCATCTTTGAACTGATTCAACACAAACGACCTGCTCATTTGCAGTATTTCACTACTGTGATTTGCGCCGTCGTTTAGTTCGGTATATACAGCTTGTGCCACGGAGTTGATGCATACCGGTGTCTCTAATGACCTCGTCATCGTCAGGGCGTCAATCTCCCTTTCTTTCATCACGATGAAGAACACCGCTTCAGCTGTATGATAAATACCTATGACCCAACTAGTTTCCTGTGATTAGAGCCACATCTTCAGGGATACATATTTATTTCATAAATTAGTTCAAGCCATAACGTGTAGACGTCCCAGCATTCGCTGTCCAATGTAATAAATATGTTTATCAGTCCAGAGGTCGGTAGTCACGTTAAAATACGGGAGAATGCCAGAAATATCATTCCGATGAAGGAAGCGAAAGAGGGAACATTGTCGTGAGTGAGGACTTGGTGCACGTAGCGATCGCTAAGACTGGAACTGAGCTGAACCGACCCTCTAACGCCATGAAACTAATTTGATCATAAACAAATATTTCTCATACAGCTGAAGTGGTCTTTTTCAACATGATGCATTTCTACAGCTGTGGATACTCACAGTACAAAATTTTCTAATTCCTTCCTTTTATGAAACAAATCCTCCGAGATTGTTTTTGAACACTTTCCATCGCATTCGACGATCCTGAGTATTGAATTTCAACTGCATATAAAGGACATACGTGCATAAATTTGAGAAGCTGAATTTTCTTCGAGGTTTCATTGGACATCTAGCAGGTCTAGTCTTTTCCTTGCTATCAATAATTAACTTGGCTGTGCTGTTGACACTTTCCCGATTTAGTAACCGCTTCATTGGATCACGGGTGCCGAGTGGGATAATGTTGTGGAAGTTGCTCAATATTACAGTGAGATAGCTGCACGTCATCTTCAGGTGCTTACTGACGTGTTGCTGCAATGGCTCGCCAATATGTACGCTGACTCGCTAGAAAAGCTCAGGCGCCAAGGGGTGGGATGTAACGTGATCGTAGACCAATTGTAGAGCACGGTGACATCCAGTGCCCCCTGTCAGAGAAACGGGCTACGGTCTTCACATTCGCGACGTGGGAAAGCGCGGCCACAAATCGGGGCCCAGTACGTTCGCGGGCAGAGTGTTGGTGCATAGTTTCTGTATTGACTCGGATTCGTTCGTCTGCGGTCGACTTTAATACCTCCAATATAGGTCCCATGCCTTGCTGTGTTTAAATCCCGTGTCTCTATTGATCAGGTCATTACTTATACGTATTTAGACTGATTCTTTACAGATGGAGTCCCAGTGCTTGGAAGCCGACGAAAGGATCTTTATTACCTAGAAAAACATCCGGCTTGTCTTCTGAGATCTTTTGGTAAGAAAATGTGAACATCACATCCGAAACTCAGAAGATTTTATACAACGACTTTGACGTATTAGTGAGTTTCGATGTGGTCTCTTTGTTCACACGAGTATCTCCGGAGGATTCATTACAACTTGTAACGAGAATTATACGTATAAGAACTTTTTTCTTTATGAATTTAGATAAATTAATAATAGCAATGTGTTGAATTTCTTTTTCGATTCTTTTCGTGTCATGTTAAAGAAACTGTGTGTAACTTTTGAAACGAATATTATTATTTCTGTTAGATTTCAAATAATGTGGTAATCAAAGGGAAGTGTATTTAGTGTTAAAACTATTGTAAGATGTGAAAATTGTAATTTATACACTTGGTCCATACGTAGGTAATGCGTTAGGATATGTGTAGTAGAAAACCTGTGGTGAATACCCTACCTGTAGGGGAGCGGGAAAAGGTGGAGGCAGGCGAGGCGGGAAAACGCACACTAGCGCGGTTCTGCACAACGGGCTCAGTAACACAGTCGGAGGCGAGCAACAGTCGGAAGTACACGTACTGTACCGAGGAGGCTACCTAGGAAAAGTGGATTCCATTGAGCCTCGGATGAACCGATTCCGACGACTACTTGGCATGGCTATATTCTGAGGCACAAAATTGGAAAGATTACGACGCTAAGAAGATGGAAAGCGCCGATATTGTGTGAGCCTTAGCCGTGCTTGCATGTGTGCCGTGCTGCCCGCTATCTCGCTGCCCGCCAACCGCCGCACCGACTTGCACAGGTCAAACATTTATTTCATCCTTAGAAGTGTATCTGTGTGGACCAGTGTCGAAACTGTTTCTAATGGTTCAATAATAACGTGACTTTCACCAGAATTGCTTTAACCATGACTTATCCTGATCACTGACCTAGACAGGATCCTTACCTCGTATTGTGCAATCCGAGTTTCCTAAGCTGAAAGTTTAATGTTTGTGTTAATGAAAATTATTAGCAGATTAATCTATGCCATAAAGGAGCCTAAAATTTCTGTGTGTTGTTACAAATGTGGGTAAAGAACAAAAGAGTTTTTTTTTAATTGAGTTAGTGATGTTATTTAATTAATTTGAGACAGAAATAATGACAGTTAAATTATTCAGAAGTAAAGAACAAAAGAGTAGTTATCCAGAGATTGATAATTTTGTGTGTTAATTTGCCTTCAGTACTAGATAGTTTCAGAATAACGACTATAACAGTTTCAGGGCCTCCCCCTTTTTCTCTTGTTCATTCGTTCAAACCTTGATGTGTACTGATCAAATTTGACCAGTAAAGCTAAATTCTATATTAATCCTAAATATATTAGTGTTTTTCCATTATTCAAAGTGATATTGTGTGTGTACTTTTAAGAGTGTCGACGCTAGGGCAATCTATGCCCGATTTCAGTCTGCTCAACATACAAAATGCAGTTCGTAGTAATCATTACTGTGTGGTGTTGTGAAAATGTAGCTCGTCCAAATTAGTATCAAAAAGAGAAAAACTTTAGTTCAGTGGATTTTTAGGGTTCCAAACTTTGCCATATAACGCATCATTACTACGTGTTACTATGCTTGTACATGCACCCACTTGTACAAGGAAAAACTCACTAATTGCCTAAGTAGGCTGGCGACCGAATTGTTAGTTATAGGTAGCATCTACTGTGTGTACTTCTTGTCCATGCGAAAGAATAATTATACTGTACATTTGCTTGATGCATCACTGTAGTTATTGACTGAGTATAAGTCCGATCTTGCTTCTATTAGGTACACGCGGTCAACTTTTGTACTAAAATCCTTGTTCATAAGGTGAAGCCCGTGAACTTATTACAGTACAGGCTTTATATAGCTAACCTACGTCCGAGTAGGGCGGTAGTGTTACAAGTGGCGACCGTGACAGGACATCCAGCTGTTGTCGGTTACAAATTAATGTAAAGATCGAACAGTGGATGTTCAGTGGCACGAATAGCAATAAAGTTCAGTAAAATAAACTGCAGTGGGAGTCAAGTATAATAGTGTGGTGTAATTGACATTCAATATGGACAGGAACGTAGGCAGGGTAGATGCGCCGAGCGAAATGGAGAATGCGGCTGGCAGTAGCCGGAGTTTACGCAGCCAGATAACAGATGGCGTTAGCGAAAGACAGTTGGCGTACATACAATACCACGAACATGTCAATGAACAGATTGAAAGGTTGAGATCGCCTCGGACACAGCAAGGAATAAAACAGGAAGTAGAAGGTGACTTTGTAGATGATAGTGGTTATGTGAATGAATCCACTGACATGTTTGATTCTCCACGGATAAAGAAAGAACCGAAAGAAACTTTTGAAGTAGGATCGGAAAACACCGATTCCGTAGAACAAAACAGTGTGAAAATTTTAAGCATAAACGATTTATTTGAACAATTAACCAAACAAATTTCAAGACAGAGTGAGCAGATCAAAACACATGTTGATCAGCAGCTCACAACACAGAATGAGCAGCTTACAACACAGAATGAGCAGCTCAAAACACACGTTGCAGAGCAGCTCAAAACACAGAGTGATCAGATTAAAGCACAGGTCGAAGGACAGGGAATTAAAATTAGTAAACAGATAGAACAGGTAGAACAAAAAGTGGGTAATTTAAGTTCTGTGGTAAATACTCTGAAATTTGAAATTGATACCATTAACAAAAATATGGATACTATGCAGGAGGAAATTGGAAACATTAATAGTAGATTTGATGTTGAAATTCTCAACATCCAAGAGAAAGTAGAACCTCTGGTTGAAACTAAGGTAGACGAAAAAGTTTTCGGTCTTAAAACTGAGATCGTAAACGAATGTCAACACGGGATATCGCAATTGAAAAAGGTAGTTTCAGACACTGAAAGTGATTTAAGTAAAAAAGTAACCGGATGTGTTCACAATTGTGAACAAAATACTACGAAAATTCAGGGCAAAATTTTCGATCTGGAGAGCAAAATTAAAGATAGGCCTGGTGTTGTCTGTAATGGCACACCAATTACGAAGCTGTTAGAAGGCGAGGAACGCTTCGATCTGGCCAAGAAACATAACGGGTGGCATCCGTTAGATTTTATCAAAAATTGCGAGAGAGTATTTCCTGAGCACTTATCTGATCAGGAAAAGATAAACGTTGTAATTAGCGCCTTAGCGGGTGATGCTAAGCGCTGGGGGATAAATTTAAATACCGAACGGATGACGTTCGAGGAATTTAGGCAGAGATTTACGGAAGAATATTGGTCTGAACAAAAGCAGGACCATTTATGGCGCGAGTTTATCATGGCCAAACAGCATGATAACCGGGGCAGGAATTCTTTGAAAGATTTCTGCGAGCATTGGTACCGAAAATTGACACACTTAAGAGGTAGAAGATCAGATTCAGAAATTATCTGGGAGCTATATAAAAAGCTTCCGGAGGATTCCAAGAGGTACGTAGGAAGCAATCATCGTAGCTTCCAAGCATTTCTAGAAAGGGTCGAAGATGAAGACCATTGGCGCGAAAGTCGTGCCAATTATCAAAATTTTGGTAACCGTAATAACCGATACAATGACGAACGAAACGACGGCGATGGATTTCGCGTCAATGTAATACAGAGAGGAAGAGGCAGAGGAAGAGGCAGAGGAAATAATCCAGGTCGCGGTAGAGGGTATACCGCGCAAAACAATAACGACGCGGGAAACTAATTTCCGCGAACGTTGCGGGCCAAACGGAAGCGGACAATACATACCGGCCCCGATTCAAGAAAAGATACCGGACCGACCGTAATGTAATGAGACAGGATAGGGACAGTCATGGAACGCCGCGACGTGTTGTGGCGAATCAAGCGTCAGGTGCGAGTCAGAATGAGTCATCTCTACCGCACAGAGCGCTACATGTTAACAGGCGAGTGGAGCATCAGAGGGCAACGGCCCAGCCTAGCCGAACATCTGTTCGGAAAGAAGCCGCTAGCAATACGGCAGCAGTAGGTACGAACGTAGCCGTACGAGCTGAGGAAAATGTTACGAGTGGAAATTCCGTGGCAAAGGAAACAATAAATGAAACTGTGAATACACAGAGAGGTGCGGTTAGGAGTGTTTGCAATGAGGTAAAAGGCGATAATGAATTAGCAGAAGTTACTGATTGGCGTGTGCAGATCGACGATCTGTACAAGGGCCTAAAGCAATGTGAGTGGGAGGATTTTAAAAGGGAGTATGAGGCGAAGAGATTGGTTGGTGGAAAGAGAGATAGTAGGGACGTCCATAAAGTGACGTGGCCCAAAATTGAAGAGGGGAGAATAAATAGCGCCGCGCAAAGTACGCGTGCCGCCAATAGGATGAAGGTTAATGATAGGAAGGATTTGGAGGATGAAATCCTCAGCATTGACGAAGAAATAACTCCTGCTAACAGTCCGCCAATAGTACAAGCTGCTACCGAGAGGCACCGTGTAGAAGGGGTAGATGATTACCTGAAAGTAATTAAAGTCCACGAGAATTACACCGAATATGAAGTCACAGTAGAAGTAAATAAAGCTGATGATGAGGCCGTTTTGCCAAAAGAGGAGATTGAATTGAAATCCAAGCCTGACGACAATACAGAGGAAGAACTTAGTGCCTGTCTCAGAAAAGCTTTTATGTTAGAACCTGAAAGCGATCCGGAATGGTCGGGTTCCGACGATAGTTCGGATGATGAAAGATACATAAATATAGACGAAAATGAATGTACTTACGCTCCATATTGTGCGAAAGTAGCGTGCTTAAGTGAATCTGATGTTGAGGAAGAGTGTAGTGATGAGTCTAGTGAAGATGAATTTTCAGGTGTAAAAGAAAGTGAATATACTTTTACTGAAAGAGGGTATGAGAAAATCAGTGGAAATAAAGGGGATGCAGTTAAGTACGATATTGTACCTAACGATGACGACGTATCAAAACAAAATCCAGACGTTGAAACTGAACAAAGAAAGAAAGAGCCACCGGACGACTCAGTGTTTATTTTGCAAAGAGTTCAAGTAAGCAAAGACTTTGAACTCCAGAAACCGAAAAAGCCGCCAGATATAAAAGGTTCACAGGTCAGGAACGTATCTTGGGACGATGTCACAGTCGACCAAGGTGCGTTACGGTAAAGACAGGAAGGGGCATGATTTAGAGCCTGGGGCAGGTTTATATCGGATTTTGAGAATGTCATGAACACACTGCATCATGAAACTACAGGATTTCCACCGGAAGAAATTTTGTTAGGCAGAAGTAGTAAAAGTTTAATTGAAGAAAAACTAGAGTTTCCACCTTGTACAAGTTTGGGATTGGATCAAAAGAAAGAGTTGGTGATAAAAAGGGCAAAGCAAAAGGCTGAATATAGATCTAAAAGACACAATAAAAATTTAAAAGTTTCAAAATTTAAAATTGGAGATTATGTTCTTTTAAAAACCCACGAAAAGTCTAGTGAACTAAACCATGAAATTTCAAAATTTAAATATATTTATAATGGACCATATCTAATACAGAATATTCCACACGACAATGCTTACTACCTGATCTACCCAAAATCCAAAAGACCTTTAGGCGTAAGAAATATTGTGGACCTGAAACTATATGTACCTAGGAACGAGTAAATGTGCTGTATCTTATGCTGAACCCAAGTTATCCTAAATGTATCTAATCTTTGTAAATGTCTGTATACCCTTGAAAGTGTGCTAATGTAGTTATGTGAGTTTCAGATTACCAATTGTACTGTAACTGTAAAAATGTATGGAGAAAAGTGCTGAAAGAAAGGATAAATGCTATCAGCCAGATAAAAGATGGGACTGTCAGAAATGAAAATGGGCAGTGTATGAACTATAATATGAAGGACTGCCAAATACCAATGAGGGCAGATAAATAATCGATGGAAAATTGTAAATGTGATCCAGGAGATGTGACAATATGAAGTAAAAAGGACTGCCCAAATCCACATAATAGGCAGCAAATATGTGTAATTAATTTTTTGAATATATGTGTGTGTGTTTTGTTTAGTAAGTAAGAAAATGGACTGCTATTCAAAGCAAGCAGCGATAAATTTTCTTATAGTGTACACAAAATATGAAATTGTTTTTGTAGTTAAATGTTTGTATTCCAGAATTTTAAATTATTTCTTTGAGAAATTTAGAGAAAATAAGTAAATTGCTATTTGAGTGAGATTGTGATGGGAAGTTGGACTGTGCGAAAGGCACTTGAGTAAATGACAAGTCAGTATTCTTGAAGTATTAAAAAAGTGTAAACCTATATACAGTGAGCAAAAGGAAATATGTAGTGTAAATCTTTTTGGACAGTTAAGTAAAAAATTCAGAACCACTGTATAATTGTAAGATTTAGTGTTCCCATAAAATTTGGACTTACGAAAATTTTCTGGAAACAGGGGCATGTGTAACGAGAATTATACGTATAAGAACTTTTTTCTTTATGAATTTAGATAAATTAATAATAGCAATGTGTTGAATTTCTTTTTCGATTCTTTTCGTGTCATGTTAAAGAAACTGTGTGTAACTTTTGAAACGAATATTATTATTTCTGTTAGATTTCAAATAATGTGGTAATCAAAGGGAAGTGTATTTAGTGTTAAAACTATTGTAAGATGTGAAAATTGTAATTTATACACTTGGTCCATACGTAGGTAATGCGTTAGGATATGTGTAGTAGAAAACCTGTGGTGAATACCCTACCTGTAGGGGAGCGGGAAAAGGTGGAGGCAGGCGAGGCGGGAAAACGCACACTAGCGCGGTTCTGCACAACGGGCTCAGTAACACAGTCGGAGGCGAGCAACAGTCGGAAGTACACGTACTGTACCGAGGAGGCTACCTAGGAAAAGTGGATTCCATTGAGCCTCGGATGAACCGATTCCGACGACTACTTGGCATGGCTATATTCTGAGGCACAAAATTGGAAAGATTACGACGCTAAGAAGATGGAAAGCGCCGATATTGTGTGAGCCTTAGCCGTGCTTGCATGTGTGCCGTGCTGCCCGCTATCTCGCTGCCCGCCAACCGCCGCACCGACTTGCACAGGTCAAACATTTATTTCATCCTTAGAAGTGTATCTGTGTGGACCAGTGTCGAAACTGTTTCTAATGGTTCAATAATAACGTGACTTTCACCAGAATTGCTTTAACCATGACTTATCCTGATCACTGACCTAGACAGGATCCTTACCTCGTATTGTGCAATCCGAGTTTCCTAAGCTGAAAGTTTAATGTTTGTGTTAATGAAAATTATTAGCAGATTAATCTATGCCATAAAGGAGCCTAAAATTTCTGTGTGTTGTTACAAATGTGGGTAAAGAACAAAAGAGTTTTTTTTTAATTGAGTTAGTGATGTTATTTAATTAATTTGAGACAGAAATAATGACAGTTAAATTATTCAGAAGTAAAGAACAAAAGAGTAGTTATCCAGAGATTGATAATTTTGTGTGTTAATTTGCCTTCAGTACTAGATAGTTTCAGAATAACGACTATAACAGTTTCAGGGCCTCCCCCTTTTTCTCTTGTTCATTCGTTCAAACCTTGATGTGTACTGATCAAATTTGACCAGTAAAGCTAAATTCTATATTAATCCTAAATATATTAGTGTTTTTCCATTATTCAAAGTGATATTGTGTGTGTACTTTTAAGAGTGTCGACGCTAGGGCAATCTATGCCCGATTTCAGTCTGCTCAACATACAAAATGCAGTTCGTAGTAATCATTACTGTGTGGTGTTGTGAAAATGTAGCTCGTCCAAATTAGTATCAAAAAGAGAAAAACTTTAGTTCAGTGGATTTTTAGGGTTCCAAACTTTGCCATATAACGCATCATTACTACGTGTTACTATGCTTGTACATGCACCCACTTGTACAAGGAAAAACTCACTAATTGCCTAAGTAGGCTGGCGACCGAATTGTTAGTTATAGGTAGCATCTACTGTGTGTACTTCTTGTCCATGCGAAAGAATAATTATACTGTACATTTGCTTGATGCATCACTGTAGTTATTGACTGAGTATAAGTCCGATCTTGCTTCTATTAGGTACACGCGGTCAACTTTTGTACTAAAATCCTTGTTCATAAGGTGAAGCCCGTGAACTTATTACAGTACAGGCTTTATATAGCTAACCTACGTCCGAGTAGGGCGGTAGTGTTACAAACTTATGTCATTTAAGTTGGAGGAGGACTTCTTACTTCTATTCAAACATGTGCTTACCTCGACTTGCTTTTTATTTAACGAACAATATTCTGAGCAAACTGACGGGTTGCTATGGCTATCCTTCTGTCCTTTTTATGAAAAACTTCGAGGAAGAAACATTTCATTAATCTTGTTGAAACCTAAACGTTTCTGGAGATATATAGACGACACCTTTGTGGTTTGGCCACAGGGAACAGCATTTCTCGAACACCTTAACTCCCTCCATCCGAGCATTTGCTTCACCGTGGACGTGGAGAAAAATAGAGAGCTACCGTTTCTAGATGTCTTAGTCCGCAGAAAAGAAGATGGTTCCTTGGGTCACAGTTGTTTCGTAAAGCAACTCACACTGAGCTACATCTACGAGCTACGAGGTGCCTTCACCCATCTCAACGCAGTGGCGCGTTATGGACTCTCGTTCTTAGGGCTAGAGTTATCTCAGGTGCAGGGAACTTATCAGCAGAGCTTATCCATCTTCGCTCCATGTGTTTGTACAAAACAGATCTGTAATGCATATCAACCTGCACGCGCTAAAGCTCAAGGACAACCAGATGAAACCGAGAATTCCACGAGTATGGTGGCGGCATGTCCTTTAAGATTGGCAGGCTGTTCAAGAAAGATCAAATAATATTTGTCTTCCGACCTCCAGCGCGATGGCAAACCATGCTTGTTTCTGTTAAAGACAGCCTATGTCTAAGGAGAGCAGCGTTGAATAAAACCCCATATCAGCGTGGGAAATTATACATTGGCCAGACTTGTCGCACTGTTAAGGATAGGTGCGCTGAACATAGACGTCACTCCATATTGGGTCATCCAGAAAAGTCTACTGTGGCTGAACACTCTCTTTACATGGGACATCGCATGAAGTACGGAAAAACAAAGACCCTTTCGTCCGCTTCCACATACTGGGACTCGATCATTAAAGTAGCAGTTAAAATATGTATTAGTGACGACTTGATCAAGAGGGACACTTGATTTCAGCTCAGGAAGGCATGGGAACCAGGCATCGGCGGCCGCAGTCGAACAAATCCGAGTCAACATTGACGGAGAATCGGAGTCCGAAAATTTAAACTGGGCGCCAAAACACAGCTCGAGCGCCGATTGTGCCACGATTTGCGGCTGCCCTTCATCAGCGTCGCGAATGTCAAGACCGTAAACCGAATCTCCAGCAGGAGACCTGGATGTCACCTTGCTCTATGATTCGTCTACCATGACGTTGTCGCCCCACCTCTTAGGACCTGCGCTTTTCTAAAGAGTCAGAGGACATATTGGCAAGCCGTTGCAGCAACAGCTCAGTAAGAGCCTGAAGAAGAGCAGCTGCCTAGTTGAAATATTGCGCAACTTTCATAACATCATCTGACGTGACGCCCGTGAACCAATGAAGCATTAACTTATTTGGCTTTTACTCAGAGGAATACTTGCAAACTTGAACATAAAGAGTGATATGGGGAGTCGTCAGCTGAGTTCACCGAGCAAGAAACTGACCGAAAACAATCCTCTATTCGTACATTTGTGGTAGCGTCACATAACATTCATAAAACAATACTAGAAGGAAATAGGAGTGACATTACAGTTCACTCAACCTTAGTGTTGCACAGGAAGAAGTGATGTACTAAATCAAATCACAAAAATCTTTTCCACCTACCAAGTAATGTATAGAATTGAATAGTTAATAAAATTAAATAGAAATTGAAATTGGAGTGATGTACATGGTGTTTCGAAACTCGACAGCAAAACTTCAGAAATGGAATTCTCACATAGCAAGGAAAAAGAAAAAAGGCTACAACATGTGCTCTAAAATGTATACCTTAAGAGCTAAGAGAACGTCTTCATCTTCGATATTGTGAAACAAATCTCTGAAATTGTAAGCTCTTTGCTTTCTAAGTTTTGGGAGCTGTTAATATGGCCCAAAACAAGAAAAAAAGTCCGGCAAACATGCGTTCTAAACTGCATACCTTAAAAGCTGTGAGAGCTTGTTGATCTTTGCTACTGTGAAACACATCTCTTCTATTGAACAATTGCTCATTCGCTTTTAAGAATGCATTTTAAATCACGTGTTAACTGAGCACTATTTTTCTTCCTCCTCCAACACACGGAAAGCAAAGAGCAGGCAGTAAACGAGATTAGTTTCACAGTATCGAAGGTGAAGAAGTACTCATAGCTCTTAAAGTACGCATTTTAGATCCCATGTGTACTAGAATTTCTATATTCTTGTTGTGTGAGGAACCCATTCCTGAAGTTTTGCCGTTAAGTTCTGAAATACCATGTATAAATGACAATTTATTAAAAATAAAAAGGAAGCTTAAGACAATTACACAGATGGTAAGCAAGCTGACATGTTTTTCATTGAGTAAGTGAATTACGTCTACGAAACTGGTTTGTTTCACAATTCAGTGAGAGATTGTAATTATAATCCATGGAACTTTCAAATAACTAAAAACTAAAATGAACTATTTAAGTAGTAATAACGTGTCCGAGGCCCACCTCACCCGTGAGCGTGATTTTAGAATTTATCAATATTGTGTGTACAGTAGAAAGATTTAAACGTGGAATGAAATATAAGGTAATCGTCAATAATAAGCGCGTACAAAGAGAGTGACGTGTGTATTCACTGATGTAAGACTTTACAGCCAAAAGGCAATTTAAAAAGAAGTGATGTACTTGTATCCACTTCGTGTAGGAGACTCTTTCGATGTATATACATCGGTGTAACATTCTTACACGACTGCTACGTTTGTCGGGCGAAAGAGAAATGCTTCTGCTGACTGAATTATTAATTTTATGAAACTGGAATTATTGTGGGAAGTATTTAGACCTTTTTTAGTTTCGCAATAAATATATGATTGCTCTGCACTTATGCTGAAGCAGTTAGCAATCGAGAAAAAAATGGCGCATTTATAGTATCACAAATATGTTGGTTTCCATCTGTAGCGATCTGTTGAGCCAAGTATTTGATATCTGCAAATCAAGTTTCTGTGGAATTCACATAGGTAGTCTTCCAACAGGAGTAAAATGCCATTCTTCATTACGGCATATTGTGATAGTATGATATTGCCCATTTGGACGGCGCTTCCACGTATTCGACAGCAAACATGGAAATTGTTTATGAAAGGAATTCTCGATGTTTAAATGAAATGATGCAACTTCAAATAAAAAGTACAGGCAGTAGGAATACTACGTTTTTAATTAAGGGGTTCTGAGAAGCAGTGTAAAAAATGTGTGTGTACTCGTACAGTGCAAAGTTACGATATAGATCGTGTACTTTCACGTGCTGCCAGATATAATCTCCGAGTGACTGTATATGTCTTGACACGTGCAGTTGTGCAATGTGCCAAACATGAATGAACCTTCACTTTCACGGGAATGTCATACCGACAAAATAGGACAAATACCCTGGTGCATTGCTCTGGTGCAGACTAGCTAGATGTCTGACGGAAGCTAATATGCATGTTAAAATATGCAAGTCTGACAACACCGGAAAGAAATCCGCGTCGAAATTGTTTTCCGCGTAGACTGTTAGATTAAGCTGAGGCGCCGCTCATGAAATATTCATGCGCGTCTTAATGGAAATACGTATTTGTTCTAGAAATTATGAGTTTCGATTCCACAGTGTTTTGTGAGAAGAGAAATGTGTACCGAGGCTTTCTGATCGCGGTGTGCAAACAACGTTACACGAACTGCGACGTAAGCAAAGTGTCTCTTCACCTCCTGGACGTTTCTAACTTTGGAGTATTACTGATGCTGAGAGCTACACTTTGTTCTAATATTTCAGACATTTGTATTTTAATTTTAATAAAGTTGAAATCCCATTAGAGTACAAATATTATCTTTCTTTATCCGAGTTCTGGAATAAATTCTTTGCGTTGTGTACTGTCATCACTAAACATCTGATATTTGCGTTAATTTTTGTGGGCAGGTAAGCACGTATTTACACAGTTTGCTTTGCGTGCAGAAAAATCACGGGGCGCTAATAAAATATTAATGAGTAAATCGATCGCAACGGGCACACGCGCGACCTACATTTTGAATGCCCAAACGTTATGAGGACTAGAGATGGAGGCCGTAAATGTTGTTAATGTAAAATTCCTCTTGGTCTAATAGAGAAATCGCATAAATTTTTGCATCAG